>NC_073642.1:40863750-41482500 GCF_029407905.1 Bubalus kerabau
TCATGACATTAATCAATAACAATTGCACCCAAGAGAATGACAGCATAGGTTCTTCAGGGAGTCTAGTAGGGCTTAAACTGCTATACTTGTGGAAATAGTCAATATTTCATGTTGTAAAATATAATTCAGGTTGATTTTCTTCCTATTTCCCCAGAGCAGAATTTGGGTGCTAAAAACCCAGAACATTAGCCTGGTGCATTATGAACATTAATGTGTTTAAGATTCACCTGTGGATCTTGTTAAAACGCAGATTTTGAGTCAGTTGATTTGGGTGAGGCCTGATATCTGCATCTTTGCAAGTTCTCGGGTGATGTCAGCAGACCATCCCTGAAGTGGCAAGATGACAGAATCCATTACTGACTGGTCAACAGAAAACAGCCAAAGGCAGCACACAGGCAGAGCGATGCTTACAAAAGAAGAACTTGACTGCAAAAGAGATTCTACTTCTAGATTTTCTACCCCATACTACCCTCTATGAAAATGAGAAAATGGCAATACTCAACTTACCTTGAAGAGTAGCATTTTCCAAATGTATCCAAAGGAGCCCTAGTTATTTGGGATATTAATAGGTGTTGTCAGAAAAATAAGATGCTAATAAGAGGCTCAGTGATCATTTTGTTTAACTAAACAATATTGCTAGCATTCGTTAAACACTGTATGTCAGGCATTGTTCTAAATGCTTAATATGGAATAAGTTATTTAATCTTCACAGCAACGCTTATGAGGTAGAAAGTATATTATCATCCCCATTTTACAGACATGGAAAAAAAGCAAGGAGAGGTTAAGTAAGTAGCCCAAAGTCACAACTCTGGTGAGTTGCAGAGCCAGGATGCCACCTCTGGCAGGCTGCCTCCAGAACAGAGATTCTGATCTCTGGAACATAAATAAGCACATTTCAGTGCTGCTGGGAAGTGTGATCACTACAAGATGACAGAAGTACTTGTAAGCTGCCAATGAAGGGGAACAGAGGATGGAGAGGAAAGAGGAAAACTGCAAAGTTAGGGTAAGACAGGAAAAGAGAACAAGCTAGAGAAGCAAAAATTTAGAAAATGGAAGTAATATTTGGAGAAAAATAGATTGAGAAAAATGCAGTGTCATCCATCCGGACACTGACGCATGGAATAAAGACCGATCTGCTTGGCAAATAACGTCCAACAGAGGAAAGCAAGTCAAGTTGCAGATCTCACCAACCACAGGAGGACAGAACACTTTACTTCCACCAAGTATACTGAGAAGCCCTCACAGATAAGAGTCATGCTTATCCTTACACTAATTACCTAATTTACAGATTCTCTGGGCCCCCTGCTAGGCCTCTTTCTTCTTCCTACAAGATTGTTTGGATATTTTGCTTCTAATTAGCAACTTTGTGAGAGTGAGTGGGGAGAAGATTAAATCAGGGTTTGGGGTTTTTTGGTTTGTTTTTGCTTTTTTTGTTCTCATCTAAGGATCCAGCAATAGGTTAGGAGTTGGGAGATTAGGATGTGAAACTAATGATGAAAATACACTCTCATTAAGCCTAGTTTTCAATGCACCCGGCTTTGCTTGGCCTTCACATTGCTGGAGAAGAAATGCACTGAATGTACCCAGCCTGAAGTACGTGGTCAGCCCACAGCCAGCACATTATGCAGAGTATATTCCAGGTCAGGCAGAACCATAAACAAAGCAGTTGTTTGGTTAGATGAGTCCTAGGAAACAGTTCAGATTGTTCAGACAAGCATTAAAACAAAAACTGACCTCGGAAACTTCTGACATTCACTGATCCCTAATGCAATATATATGCAGAGATACTCAGGAAAACGCTAGCACTAACTTAAGGAAAAGCAAAACCTTAACTGGAGATGACGAACTGCCTTTCAGAGTCCTGAAAAGATCTGATATGTAAGTGTATTTACAAGTGCTAAAATGAAGGGTTTTTTTGTTTTTGTTTTTTTCAAATGGAACAAGAGAGGGCCTTTGCTTCTGTACTGAGATGTATCCTAACAATTGCACTTACTCTTCATCATCGCCTCCCCCAGGAGCACTGATGGCCTGGCATTTATGAGGGACCTCTATTAGTAGGGCTCTGAGATGAAGCAGTATAATTCTGTTATGCTAGGACTTCAACCCACATTTACAAACTTCTCACATATTTTAATTATATCTGAGTGTTTGCCA
This sequence comes from Bubalus kerabau, assembly GCF_029407905.1. Taxonomy (NCBI): domain Eukaryota; kingdom Metazoa; phylum Chordata; class Mammalia; order Artiodactyla; family Bovidae; genus Bubalus; species Bubalus kerabau. The sequence goes on from NC_073642.1 coordinate 40,865,905, forward strand.
TCAGCACGTTTCTTTTTTAAAAAAATAAGAATCCTTCATTGTTCCAAGACACAAATCGTATCCCTTTGAATTCCAGATGAAAACATGTTAGGCCTATTTATGATTGTATTTCAATAGACAAGTATACACATGTAAAGTAGTTTCAGTGTTATTTAAAAATACACTTCAATAGGTCTCATTGTGTTGATATTAGCAGAGCTCTCAAGAAAATGCTTCCAGGTGGCAGGCACCTGCTCTGGCTTTGAAACACCAACCTCAAAACCTATAGTCAAGCACTGAAACGGGGAAGAGCAACAAACTATGTATTTCAGCACCTAGCCATGTTGGCAGCTCATTTGGAACTGGTTATTGCCAGCTGGGCATTTTGCCATTTCCTTGAGGCAAAATTAAAGTGGAAGATGCAAGGGTTTTATTGTAATTTTCCACCACATATTTATATCATTATGGGTTTTGTGCTGCTCTAGTCCCCCATACAGTCTCACTGAATATCTTCTTATTATGTCAACAGAATCTGAAGCAAATATAGGAGGATGCAGTAGAAACAAGTGGGCACTGTGTACACTACATGACTGCTGAAGTTAACACTATGCCTATCCATGTGGGCTCCATAATTTGCAGGGCCCCATGCAAGATGAAAAAGTGAGGCCCTCCCCTGTTCAAATGACAGAAGAAAAGTTCCAGTAAAGGTACTACAGAATGAAGGTTTTCCCTTTCTCCTGCAGTTTCTCTCTCAACATGCCACAGTGTTGTTTATTTGCTATTCAATGTTACAATCCTTCCGGCACAGGAATACCTGCAGAGTGAGCCCTCTGTACAGCAACTGGGGAGGGCCAGTCAGTCAGGCATCTCCCCTCCCACAGGCGCAGCAAGCTCCACACAGACCCCAGGAGCACTGCAATCTCCACACAAGGAGGGACCTGGACTGGGTTCTTAGACTGGGCTGGGTGAGAGGTGTCACCCCACTGAGGTACCACAGTGACACTCCAGGATGCAGACAACTGTATCAGTGTCCTGTCCTGAGACATAGAAGGCTCTTGTTCCAGACCCCGAGCCTCCCCTTCCAGGGGCTAAAGGCAGCAGCCATTGCGGGGGCAGGAGCACAGAGAAAGAGCACAGGTCTCTGGGGTCCTACGAGGTGGGGGTGTGAGCAGTGGAAAACAGAAGAGAACCCATCCCAAGGAGGCAGTCACCCAAACCAAGGCTTCCAGTTCCGGGACGCAGCTCCATTGTCTTGTCAGACTGCACTTACAAAACACAAATTCAAACAAAAAGATAAGGACTTCAAGTCAGGAAAGTCAGGATATTGAACCCCAACTGAAAGCTCTGGTCACAAGCCCATGAAGCCGGCACTGATTCATGTAAAAACCCAAGGTCTGTGCTCACGTCTGCAGGATGCGCACTAAAACTGGCCAAAAGAGACATCAGCATGCCTCCTGCACAAGGACGACACACAAATTCATCATGTGCTCCTTAAATACACACACACATGAACACATGCACACAAATCAGTACACATAAAACTAAGACAATCTGAGTAACCCCAGGTAAAGGTGGACATTACCAATGTCAGTATCTCACTTGTGATACTATAATACAACCCTGCAAAATGTTACCTTTGGGAGAAACCATGTAAACTGTACAAGAGATTCTCTGCATTATTTCTTACAACTGAATACTGCAATTATCTCAAATTTGAAAAAAGATCCAAGGCCTATTAAATGGACAAAATATAGCATACAGGCAATCATCACTACACCTACCTATACCTGGATATATTCAGAACATTAAATTGTATATAATTTGACTTGACATGATGTAAAAGAGCGATCCTTGAAATAACTAGCTCAAATACAAATCTGCAATCAGCATGTTAGTGTACTATCAGGACGAACGTGTTCAGCTTTACCTCTTATTGAAACTTCTCTTATCTACTTGAGATAAAATGAAAACATAAATTGAGAAACTACAGAAATACTCTGAAAACTGAAGTGGCCTACTCAAAGGCATGCCTTTATGCACAAAAGGGGGAGAAGTGTGTGTGGAAAAACACAAATTCAACTTTAAGTTCAAAAGCAAATTTAACTTCTTGCATCCAGAGGTAGGCCGGTCTACCATTTCCAACTGAAAGGACGTATTTGCTGCTGGTACAGTAACTTAATTTTTACACTAAAAGATAAAACATCTTGCCTGTTAGATGCAGAAACATCACAAATATAATGAGAAACCTTTGAATTCTCCAGGCTGAGCTTCCATGGGACTGAGCCAGGTGAGAATTCCATGCTGCTCTTTAGGACTGGGTATGTGAGCAAATGGGCTTCTCAGGTGGCTCTAGCGGTAACGAATCTGCCTGCCTATGCAGGAGACAAAAGAGACACAGTTCAATCCCTGGGTCAGGAAGATGCCCTGGAGGAGGGCATGGCCACCCACTCCAGTATTCTTGCCTGGAGAATCCCACGGGCAGAGGAATCTGGCGGGCTCTGGTCCATGGGGTCACAAAGAGTCGGACAGGACTGAAGCGACTTAGCGTGCATGTACATGCGTGCAAATAACCAAAGGGGAGTGTTGCAGCGAGGATGCCAATTCTGTCACCGTGTTGGAACTGTTTCTTTGACTTGCCTTTTGTTGCTTTTGTTATTATAATAGTACAGAATTGTTTGCCTCAGAGAATCCTGCCCCTCTGCCTGACTGTTAAACTAGAGTGCCTTTGTTCAGAACCCTGTCCACCTGTGGATGGCAGGAAGGAAGAAATTAACACATCCCCTGCCTGAGGCTTGCCATTCTAGGAAACATTTGGAAGATTAACGGTCTTATTTTGCTTGCTCACCTCCCTTCACCTCATCTACAAAAGAACCTGGCATCCAGACCCGATAAGATGGCTATTTTGAGGCGCTAGCCTGCCATCTTCTCGGTCTGCCGGCTCCCCGATTAAAGTCTCTTCCTTGCCTCAACACCACTCTCTCAGCTTCACTGGCCTATTGCGCAGCGAGCAGAGGGAGCTTGGACTCGGAAACAAGAGGGGAAGGGCAAGGCCACTTCTGTAGGGCCTCAGAGACAGATACTGCCCACTGGGCATCTAATTCTACCCTGACTTCCATAAATAAGGTAACAGAAGAGATGTTATATCTCTTAATATAGATCTTAATATCACAGAGCCCAACACATTGGAAATACCAGACTCTAACAGTTTGTATCAATCTTTGCAGCCTGTTCCCGCTGTGACCTCTCAAATGCCCAGCACCAACTCCGTATGAATTATGCATCTAATTACTATTTCGTGCTCTGCCAGACAGTGCTCAGGGTCAAGATAAACCCACTTTTGGTTCAAGCCAGAATTTTGCAGAGACATGAAGAACTGATTAAGCAACGAAAGAAGTTTGAGATTCAAATTCATTTTGCCACTGCTAACTCTGCACCTCTGGGTAAAACACTGGGCTGTTCATTAGTTAAATGGAATTTGAATTTCAAAGATAGATGAATATTCATTCACTTTGGCTAATTACATACTAAGGCATTCAAAAAGTATTTGTTGAATGAAAGGCTGAATTAATGAATGGATCTGTACAGACATTTCTCCAACCTGGTTTTTTTTTTTTCTCTTTACTTGCTAAATTCCCTTTCAGCTTCATTTTGGAGTTAACATATCAAAGTAGAGGGGGAAGAACCACAAATAAAACAGCACTTTGCTCACGACCTCACTTGACTGTATCGTGCGGGCTCAGCTACATAATTAATCATTGTCAGCGCCAGTCGGACGTGGATCTGCCAACAACTCCCTGTCAGGCTTTGCCAGGTGTGGCAAATTACTGAGGCTTCGTCTAGCCAAGCTTTGAGCCTGGGAGTCTTTAACAAAAAGCACTTAAGAACCTTCCCAGGCAGAGAGCAGCGCTGGCTGGCTATCAATGTCTCCTTCTCGTGGTGCCCTAGTTTGTTCTGGCAGTCTCCAAGTCCTATGGATCCCTCGGCTTCTTACTGTGCCAGGGCACTAAAGAACCAGGCTTTCTCTGTCTCATCTAGGGTCTTCAAATTCAGGAAAGCTCACCTCTTACGTCTGCCTGTACCCTGGCCACAGCCCGCACACCTGACCTCCATACCCTTTTGCAAAGGTATATTAAAAACCGTCTCCACTTGGCATTAGGCTCGGATCCCAGGCTGGCAGGGTGCCCGTCTTAGTGATTCCCTGCTGCCTCCAGGGCTGGCACGGACACAAATGCAGCTCTGTATCTGCTTACCACAAAAACCTTGACTCTGTTCTATTCTATCACTGGTTCCCCAGCACTTGAAATGAAGCTAATTTTATTTCATGAAATTTAATTAACTACATGCAGAAGTTTTAATGACTATCAAAACAGAGGTAAGCACCGACTTGAATTGTTTCACTATATAAACAGTGTAAAGAATGGTTTAATATTAAATAAATATCAGTCTAAAAGATGACAGAACGTGTGGCTTAACATAGATAAACAATGCAAAGTACTCTGCGTTGATTCTTAAAAAATAGTTTTCTAAAATTTCCCATTGAAATAATTTGCTGCTCCAACCTTCTTGCTTTTCTTCCAAGCTCTATTTCAGAGGTATCCCTCTGTCTTGAAAACTTAAAAAGCTACTACTTTAAAAAGTGCAACAAATGACCTTTTAGTCATCAAAGAAAAATTACCAGTTGAGTGAACATTACTAAACCATTAAATAATTAATCGTGACATGGCAAAACTCCCATTATAAATACTTAAATTATTTAAGATAAATCAAACATATGGTAATTCTCTGTTTCTTTCTGACCCATTAGTACATCATAGCTGACATGAATGCCATGAAGAGTCTCATGATTTATGTGTTCCCAGCATATTATCACCTCTCCATTTCAGAAATTCAGTTTCAAAATGTCGTTGGAGGGTAACTGTTGAGAGCAAGATGTTAAACACGACAACGAGAAGAAACGTGAAGAACAAAATACAAGCCTTTGGCACACACTGAGGTCCGAATACAAACGTACAAAATGAGGAGACATTTACTGATAACATTCTAGCCATTAATCTAAGTGGTACTTAATTAGAGAGGCTGGAACAATTTACAGACTCTGCAATGGCACGGTCACTGAGAACTCGGCCTGATACATCTTGTAGCAGCCATGTCTCTGGAGAGTGGGACATGCCTACTCATCACAGGGCACTTCCTAGACCATAAACAATATATGTCTTTCCAAGTCTATATACTCACAATCCACTAATACTTCCAACTATGAGTCAGAATAGCACAAGTTCAGACTCCCTTTTTCTCCCAGGTAAACCACAGAAATTATAATAGCTCCTATGCCTATCAGTTTAAATGTAGTGCCAGTTTTCTACATATTAATAATATTCACGTCTTCGTTAAGTTAAAAAAATTAATTCTGCCCTCAGTGGAGGTATTTGAAAAAAAGGGAACACTTTAATGAATGAAACATAGCCATGTCAGTAATTAATCAATACTCCTCTTAGAAGCCTTTTATCAGTGATTTATGGAAATCAGCACAGAGAGAAAGCCATGCTCCCTAAGGTACTACCATCACCACCTAACAAAAGAAACAGCCAAGCTCCACAAACTCCAGAATGACAACAGAACCAAGTAGTATGGAGCTGATTTTCATTCTGTTTTAAAAGATATTTTATTGTTACTTAAATTTATTGCTATGAAACCTATATAGTAACATAATAGAAAAAGTATTACCCATGAATACAACGTTTACATAATCTGGAAAGTAACTTCCTTTTTAAATTCTCATTATTTACTGCCCAACATTTGAACATCTTTTCATTAACTATTACTTAATGAAAAAGTTTATTAGTCCTTATTTACTCAGGTAATTTCTTTTTCTAATAGTATATATATATATATATATATATATATACACACACACACACACACATGCACACACACACACACACACTCAGCCACATAATTAGTAATCTTCAGAAGTTTAATTTATTCTGACTCTGCCCTTTATGAAGATGTTGGTTTAGGCTTCTTTAGTTTTGCTGACAGTCTTATATTTCAATGGAGTGTAAAAGTCCTTGCTTTGGACTGAATGTGTGTTTGTGTCCCCTCACAAAAATTTGTATCTTCAAACTCTAAATCCCCAATGTGATGGTACTAGGAGATAGAGCCTTTGGAAGGTAACTGGTCATGAGGGTGGTGCCCTCATGATAGGATTAGCGTTCTTACATGAAGAGACACAAGAGAGCTTGTTCTTCCTTACTCTTTCCCTGCAACTAAGGACACAGCAAAGAGATGGCCATTTGCAAACCAAGAAATGGGCTCTCATAAGACAACAGATGGGGAAACAGTGGAAACAGTGTCAGACTTTATTTTTCTGGGCTCCAAAATCACTACAGATGGTGACTGCAGCCATGAAATTAAAAGACGCTTACTCCTTGGAAGGAAAGTTATGACCAACCTAGATAGCATATTCAAAAGCAGAGACATTACTTTGCCAACAAAGGTTCGTCTAGTCAAGGCTATGGTTTTTCCTGTGGTCATGTATGGATGTGAGAGTTGGACTGTGAAGAAAGCTGAGCGCTGAAGAATTGATGCTTTTGAACTGTGGTGTTGGAGAAGACTCTTGAGAGTCCCTCGGACTGCAAGGAGACCCAACCAGTCCATTCTGAAGGAGATCAGCCCTGGGATTTCTTTGGAAGGAATGATGCTAAAGCTGAAACTCCAGTACTTTGGCCACCTCATGCGAAGAGTTGACTCATTGGAAAAGACCCTGATGCTGGGAGGGATTGGGGGCAAGAGGAGAAGGGGACGACAGAGGATGAGATGGCTGGATGGCATCACTGACTCAATGGATGTGAGTCTCAGTGAACTCCAGGAGTTGGTGATGGACAGGGAGGCCTGGCGTGCTGCAATTCATGGGGTCACAAAGAGTCGGACATGACTGAGCGACTGATGTGAAGACAACAGACGTATTGGCACTTTGATCATCCACTTCCCAGTCTCCAAAACTGTGAGAAATAAATGTTTCTTGTTTAAGCCACTCAGTCTATGGTCATTTGGCAACCAGAACTAAGACAGTTGCCATGGATATTAGGTCCTCAATAAGGTAATTAACCTATTCCATGTAACCCTGTGACTACTCAAAGTGGTTTCCACACATTGAAATGCCCCAACATTCCATGCTTTCTCTGTTGCTACCTTCAGTATAAAACAAACTACTGTTGATCCACTAGGTTTCAAAAATGACTCATTTAAACTACATTCCCTGGTGGTTCAGACAGTAAAGAATCTGCCTGCAATGCAGGAGACCTGGGTTTGATCCCTGGGTCAGGAAGATCCCCTGGAGAAGGGGATGGCAAACCACTCCAGTACTCTTGCTCGGAAAATTCCATGGACAGAGGAGCCTGGGGAATGGTGGGGGTGGGGAGGTGGCGCTAAAAGTCCATGGTTCACAAAGAGTCAGGTACGACTGAGGGACTTTCAATCACTCACTTCAAACAAAAGAGACATCTTAAGGCCTGAGGGTTAATACACATTTATATACTCTCATGCTAGCTGGGTTTCTTATTTTGTTTTTTCAAAGAATGAAGTTATATCTCTGAAGTGTTAGTGGCTCAGTCGTGTCAGACTCTTTGCCACCCCATGGACCATAGCCCGCCAGGCTCCTCTGTCCATGGAATTCTCCAGGCAAGAATACTGGAGTGGGTAGCCATTTCCTTCTTCAGGGGATCTTCCCAACCCAGGGATCAAACTTCTATCTCCTATATTGCAGGCAGATTCTTTACCATCTGAGCCACCAGGAAAGCTAGGATCATCTTCAAAAATGTGTGTGTGTGTGTGTTTTTCTTTCAAGCTTACATACCTAACATCTGTGAAATTTTAAACTAAATGTTCTTCACAAGAATACAGAGTGTGACTTCTTCTAAATAAAAATGAAGACACATATGAGCAAGTACAAGTGAATGGGTAAATAAATATGGTTAACCTTGTAATAATGCCTTCTGTCAACCAAAGCACAGGTAGGAAAGGCAAACTGACACATTTCAACTTTTAAGAAGGCTAAACTTCAAAAATAGCTACAGTTCTTTAATTTAGGGGGACATATGCAAGTCCCCCTACTTCTCTGAGGGGGACTGTCTATAGAGCTGTGCATTCTGGTTTTTACTAAGTCAAACCACGAAAAAAGAATAAGTGTAATAAAACTGGGAGAGGAGGAGACATTTGTTTTTATTTAACAAATTCATATCATTCACTATATTCTAGGCACTATTTTTAAGTATTTTACAAATATTAACTCAATAAATCTTCACAACAACTTTATGAGTTGGTACTGTTACATAATTCCCATTTTACAGATGAGAATGTAGAAGAACAGAGAGAGGTAGTAACTTGGCCAAGGTCACTTGGCTAGTAAGCTGCTTGGGCCAATATCTGAACCCAAGTACTAAGACCTCAGAGGCTGTGCTCTTCATAATTGCCTTCTTCTAGCCATTGCTTCCCTTATTCTTCTCATAAACTCCACCAAAAAATCCAATCCACTAGGAAACCAGGACAACATCTTTATTACAGAATAAAATGAAAGCGTATAGAGGTTTGGAGTTTCCCTTCTCACTTAAAGGCAATGTAACAATTTTTCACTTAAATAAAAAAAAAAATGACTTCCAAACACAAATGACAAAAACAGCAGGGAAGGAAAAGCTATTTTCAAGCTTCTAGGAGGTTATCATAAACAATGAAGAGAGAAAAACAAATTAAAGTTTTTTAAGAAATGGCATTTGACACTATCCTTTCTACCTTGCTGCCCATGACCGTTTGAAAGCCCTGTACCTAGAGGCTGTGCAGGGCGCTCTATGGTGTGAAAACAAGAGATGACCATGCTTGGAAAGAAAAGAGAAGCATATTGTAAGAAAATGTAAAAGCACCGTAAGGTCTGAATGTTGTGGAAATAAGCCCAGGCTGCTTCTCAATTCATGAGTTTAGCGGAAATGGCAGAACAGATGACAAACAGCAACAAACAGAAATGTAACCGCACGATTCTCTCCGATCGTGGGAACAAATGCCCAGAGCCGCTTACTTAATCTGATGCCAATTTACTTTCTTGTTTAAACATTCTAAATATTTGTTATCTACGAAATATTCATGTATTGTGTTTTAATACCTTGAGGGTTTTATTTTTCAAGGAATTTAGAAGTACCTATAGTTAAAAATAGCAGAACTTCCTCAAAATAACAGCAAAAGTTTTTATTTAAAGAGTTAATATTAATTAATTAGACATCATATGGAACTGGAGGTGAATTCAATCCTCCTGACAGGTAAAATTTCAAATTTCGTAATGAACGGTACTCTTGAAATACATACTTCATTTTATTTTAAAATAAAACAAAAATTTTACCTCTTTTTCAATATAATTATTTTCATTCCATTTTGCAATACTTTTGTTTCATTTTAAGGAAACCCAATAGATGGCACTTTTTTTTCTTTGCAGTACTACAAAGAACATTATTTAAACACCAAAAATTGGTTTCTTCAATCTACATCTTTTAGGTATAATTTTTTTTTACTTTTTAATTTAACTTTTTATTTTATATTGGAGTATAGCCAATTAACAGGGCTTCCCAGGTGGTCCTAGTGGCAAAGAACCTGCCTGCCAATGCAGGAAACCTAAGAGACATGAGTTCGATTCCTGGGTCAGGAAGATCCCTGGAGGAGGGCATGGAAACCATTCCAGGACTCCTGTCCATGGAGAATCCCACGGACAGAGGAGCCTCACTGGCTATAGTCCACAGGGTCACAAAGAGTTGGACACAACTGAAGTGACTTAGCATGCACTGCTGCTGCTGCTAAGTCGCTTCAGTCGTGTCCGACTCTGTGCGACCCCATAGACGGCAGCCCACCAGGCTCCCCCGTCCCTGGGGTTCTCCAGGCAAGAACACTGGAGTGGGTTCCCATTTCCTTCTCCAATGCATGAAGTGAAAAGTGAAAGTGAAGTCACTCAGTCGTGTCCAACTCTTAGCAACCCCGTGGACTGCAGCCTACCAGGCTCCTCCGTTCATGGGGTTCTCCAGGCAAGAATACTGGAGTGAGGTGCCACTGCCTTCTCCGTTAGCTTGCACACACACAGCCAATTAACAATGTTGTGATAGTTTCAGGTGGACAGCAAAGGGACTCAGCCTTACATATGCAAGTATCCATTCTCCCCCAGCCACCTGGATTGTATGTATGTGCGCTCAGTAGCTCAGTCATGTCTGAATCTTTTGTAACCCCATGGACTGTAGCCCACCAGGCTCCTCTGTCCATGGGATTTTCCTGGCAAGAATACTGGAGTGGATTGCCATTTCCTCCTTCAGGCGATCTTCCTGACCCAGGGATCAAACTGATATTTTCTGTGTCTCCTGTTCTTTACTACAGAGCTACCTGGAACCCCAACTACCTCAATGGGTTAAGTATACATATTTTTAAAAGAGACATGTGTACCCCAATGTTCATTGCAGCACTGTTTATAATAGCCAGGACATGGAAACAGCCTAGATGTCCATCAGCAGATGAATGGATAAGAAAGCTATGGTACATATACACAATGGAGTATTACTCAGCCATTAAAAAGAATACATTTGAATCAGTTCTAATGAGGTGGATGAAACTGGAGCCTATTATGCAGAGTGAAGTAAGCCAGAAAGAAAAACACCAATACAGTATACTAACGCATATATATGGAATTTAGAAAGATGGTAACAATAACCCTGTGTATGCGACAGCAAAAGAGACACTGATGTATAGAACAGTCTTATGGACTCTGTGGGAGAGGGAGAGGGTGGGAAGATTTGGGAGAATGGCATTGAAACATGTAAAATATCATGTATGAAACGAGTTGCCAGTCCAGGTTCGATGCACGATACTGGATGCTTGGGGCTGGTGCACTGGGACGACCCAGAGGGAGGGTATGGGGAGGGAGGAGGGAGGAGGGTTCAGGATGGGGAACACATGTATACTGTGGCAGATTCATTTTGATATTTGGCAAAACTAATACAATTTTGTAAAGTTTAAAAATAAAATAAAATTTTAAAAAAAAGGTAATACAGAAAAAAAATAAAATAAAAGATCTGCTTTAATTTTGTGTAAAGTTTAACAAATATTATCAACTTAATCAAAGAAAATTAATTATAAATAGTTTTAATGTAGTTATTACTTATATTAGATGTGATAATAACTTAGCTCAAATCACTCACTGTTAGGTTAAGGAAAAAAAAAAATGATTACACAAAATCTACAGATATATCAAAGCTCCAAATAAGAAATGTTCTACTAAAAAAAGAGGCTGAAACAGCGTATTCTTCAGAAGTCAATGTTGTAACATACAAAAGAAGGTTGTGGAAATATCCACATTGAAGGAGGTAAAGGGCTTCCCGAGTGGCACTAATGGTAAAAGAACTCGCCTGCCAATTCAGGAGGCCTAAAAGACACAGGTTTTGATCCCTGGGTCAGGAAGATCCCCTTGAGGAGGGCATGGCAACCCACTCCGGTTTTCTTGCCTGGAGAATTCCTTGGACAGAAGAGCCTGGCAGGCTACCATTCCTAGAGTCACAAAGAGTCAGACACAACCGAAGCAACTTGGCGTGCACACACACATACACAAAAAGGAGGTAGACAATCACTAAACACAATCCCTGACCCCAGGCAGGATCCTGTACAGGAAGGAAACATGCTCTAAAGAAAGTTATTGACTCAGTGGATAAAACGGCAATATGAAAGACAGAATATAGTTTTTCTTGGTAATAAATTTATTGAAGTTGATAATTATACTCTGGTTGTATAAAAGAATACCCTATCCTTAGGAAATGCAACCTGCATAAGATGGGAAGACCCATCTCCTGAAGATGTCTGCAACATCCTCAGATGGTTCAGAGGGGAAAAAAAGTGTGAGACTTTATGAGAAAAAATGTTTAGGTCAATCTGGGTAAAAGGTAGAGAAGTGTTCTTTGTATTACTTTTATCGTTTGCAAATTTTATATGAGGCTGAAATTATTTCCAAGTTAAAAAACCAAACAAAACCAACAATGAGAAACTATTGACCTGAACCAGAAGCATGAATTAAATCCCACAGATTGAGCTCACTCTTTACAGGACACAGAAGTGGAGTCCTTGAAGCCTGCCCTCAAGGTACTGATTTTATGTCATAGACTAACAGAGACATTTGAGTCTCAGAAGACGATGGTCCATATGGAGTGCCAGTTTTTTCTAACCATGAAGGTCTCTCCAAAAAATTACTCCTGGATACATTTCAGTTCCTTGGCCACTATAAGCCTACAGTTTCCATGATGAGATGGCGAGGACCATCTACCTTAAACACAATGGTTGCAGGATCACAAATCCATACCTTATCAGACCTGGAAATATTCACCCACATCACCAGTCCAGAGGCCACACCTTAGGGCGACAACGCCAGCGGTCTGACTAAGTGAGTGTCTACTTAATGCCTGCCGCGTGTTGGCACTGGGCTACACGCTAGGAATAAAAAGATGAATAAGCTTTGCTACTAATCTTAAGGAACTCATAACCCAAGGTGAAGAGGACCTAATTCTGTAATTTTAGTATAATATGTAAAATACTCCTGTAATACAAGTGTGTATCAAGTGTCCTGAGAAGGACTCAGCGAACATGTGAGACAGCTTCATTCAAACATTTAGTTTGTGTCAGAGAAAGGAACCTTAAAGTTGGGATGACGACCTTCAGCTGACAGAAAAAAAAAGTGAAAAGGGAATTCCTGGCAAGAGCAACTAATAAAATGAGACAATGGCATAGAGGCATGAAAATGTAAGCTGTTTTCAATGACTATAGGAAGGGAATCACCATGGCTGGGGCACAGCATCTCCTGTGACTGTGGTTAATGAGGGAGATAAAGCCAGTTAGAAACAGTTCCTGAATGACCTTGCATAGCATGCTAAAGAACTACAAGATAACATTTACACAAATGGAATGGCAGAATTTTTAAAATATTATTTATCTATTTATTTGTTTTACATTTTGGCTGTGCAGTATGTGGGATCTTATTTCCCTGACCAGGGACTTAACCTGTGCCCTCTGCACAGTCTTAACCACTGGACCATCAGGGAAGTCCCCCAGATATTTTAGAAAGACATTTCTGATGGAAATGTTATCATTTATTGCCAAAAAATGATGGAGTCAGGGAGAAGAGTTCACATGCAATTGCCTCAGCCTTCAAGAGTTAGGTATGACCAGGGCTGGAACTGAGACAATGGCAAGGGAAGAGATATTAAAGGAAGCAGAATTAGTAGAGCTCAGCAACCAACTGATTGTGTGCGGTGGGTGAGATATGACAAGGATGAGAGTGAAGATGCAACTTGCTTCCTTAAACTTTGAGAATTACTAACAGTGACTGAGTCTGAAATTTCAGTGTAGTAAGCTTCAAGACATTCATTATAGAATACAGGATTCTGAGAAGCGCACTGAAATTCAGGAGAGAAGTTAGGGTAAATGTAAAGATGCTGGAATCATATTGACAATGATAGCCTTCTTGTATTCTTTAAGGAGGATTGTGCAGATCGAGAAGATAAAGATATATATTCATCCAAAGATGATCAGGAGAAAAACAAGCCAAGAGAGGGAAAAGGACTGAGAGGACAGAATTATATGGTAACTGGTATTACATGGTAGAATCAGATGCTCAGTCAACAGAGTTTAAATAGCACTCAACACACAATCACTGCGGCCAATTAGGCACCAGATGCTTGCTACATCCTGATTGTGAAAGTTGAAAAAAGTTGAAAGTAAAAGTCACTCAAGTCCTGTCTTACTCTTTGCGATGACACCATGGACTGTAGCCCCCCAGGCTCCTCTGTCCATGGGGATTCTCCAGGCAAGAATACTAGAGCAGAATACTACTCTAGTATTCTAGCCTCCAGTGGATCTTCCCAACCCAGGGATCAAACCCAGGTCTCCCGCATTGCTGGCAGATTCTTTACCATCTGAGCCATGAAGGAAGCCCAAAAATACTGGAGTGGGTAGCCTATCCCTTCTCCAGCGGATCTTTCTGACCCAGGATTCGAACCAGGGAAGTCCACATCCTGATTATTACACTATCTTAATTTCCTACTACATCTGAATAGGACAGTCACTTTCAAATTCAGATACAGTTCAAGTGACATTCTTGTACATTCACTCTCTCCTTACACACTGAGCTACAAAATTAAACAAAAGACTTTATATTATTATATTAAAAGGAACTATAACCAGGGACACACTAGAGCCTTTGTGGACATTCGAGACTATACAGATAAAAAAGCTCACAAACTTATTCTTGAAAACATTCACCCTTCTTTTAAGAATTATTATATTTATGGGGAAAATATAATAAACCATGATTAAAATAATGTAAACTTCTGATTTCAACAGAGCATCGCCAGGTGACTGGGTTAAACGACAAGCATCCTCCACAGGGGACGCTTGCAGATGCACATGTGACAGCATACGTGTGCACACACCCACACACAACCTCCTCATTCACACAGACTTCATCGTCAGAGTGACCTTTTTAGCACTCTGCCTTTGTCACCCACAGTGACCACCAGTCTGGTGCAATCACCAATCCTCTCACAGAAACAGTGGTATCTGTAATCAGTAACTCAGCATAGCAACCAGGTTTTACAACTACCTCCCTGAGCCAATTTGGTTTCTGTACAATTTTTTTCTTCCTAAATTTCATGACTAATGTACTGCCTGAATCTGCAATGTTCTTAGCCTCCCAGGTCACTACAGAAAGCAATCTGTTTTTCTTGTACAATCATTTGAATAAGTAATACCCAGTCATCTGACTACAAGTATTCATTACACATGAGCTATAGAAAATAATCAGTCATGGATCTAGTAGCTTCAAAACAAATGATGTAGGTAGGATTTATACAGAAGCCTTCCAGGAGTTTCTTTTGTCCAGAAATGATCTGAAATTTATCCTATGTGCATTATACAACCTTCTTTTGCATTCTGTGAATATTTCTCTTGGGTCAGTATTCACTTCATGCCTTTCTAACTCAGCAAATAAAGGCTCAGATTCAAAATGGCTTTGCTGTTGGTCTAGCATGTTAATAGAGCAATGATTATTTCAGTGCTTCAATATGGACAGTCAAAAAGACGACTTTATTATGAACCTCCTGTAAGATAAACAGTATTGTTTATAAATAAAATCTCATGCTAAGAAGTCCTTAGCTTCCAAAGGAAGAAAGCAATCACTATGTTTGCAGGCAGTTAATGTTCTGCCCTTTACTTTAGGTACATAATATCTAGATTTTCATCAACATTTTTCAAATGTTGCTCTAAGTACAGAATCCTGGGTTTTGTTCATGCATATCTGGAAACTATTCTGTTCAGGGAATATCCCACGAGCAATGAGGATGCAAAACATTCTTTACTGTGTATTGCTACTAAGAAAATACTCCCACAGTTCTTGGTTCAGTACTGCCACATTCTTAAAGGTTATTCTGATTAAAGTAGAGCTGGGCATTTCTGTGAAGAATCAAGATACCAAAAAATTTTTTCCATAGAAATGTTAAAGTTATGCCAATAATAAATTATACCAAAGACTAATTCAAGATAGGAAACAGTGCAGGCAGGTTTGAAAGTCACATTTGAATTCAAACTGACCTGAATTCCCAGGTTTACAGGCTAGACGGCTCTAGACAAGTTATTTGAGTATGCTGAGCATCCAGATGGAAATAACTGAATATAATGTGTGAGTAAACTAAATCTAGCATAGGCTCTCAATAAATATTACCTTCCATCTTGACTCTCCATTTTGATACTGTAAATAACAAAATGTTAGGGAATTCTATAATTTTTTCATTATACATGTGTGTGGCTTATGTTTCTGTAGAAAGAGAACATCACAAATATCCCATTGTGATACATGATAAATAACTATCACAAGTGGATTCATAAGTTATGTTTAATGTTAGTTACTTCCATTGCCTATGTATTCACAGAATAATAACAAAGGAAAACTATTCAAATATACACATATTAAAGTATGTATGTGATTAATAAATGAAAAAAGACTCATAATTTTAAAAATATCTGGGCTCCCAGTGCCATCAGATTAATTGGCACATATGTCAAAAATGATTAAGTGAAAACCACATTATTACCTCCTTTGTACTATCTAGTAAACTGGATCAAATATAAAACACTATTTAATGGGACACAGTCTCCATTACTTAACCCAAGAGCTGACATGAAAAGGAAGAAGGTCAAGTCTACTTTTTCAAAGCTCTTAGGTAATCAGAGGACAGAAACATCAGGATGAGATCTTTACAAGTTGTTGATGGAAGAGGAAAAACATGGTTTTGAGTCTTTGATTCTCAATTGTAACCATTTCAAAATATATCATATTAATAAACATTTTTCCATTTAATGATGAATAGCCACCTGCTGAAGTCAAAGAAACAGAAGCCCACTTTTAATTGGAAACAGCAAGACTGTGTGTATTTTCCATCGTGTATTTTGGCTTTCCAAATGTTCCATTTGAGAACCCTGAGGGTGAGCCTTAGGAACCCCCCAGTTTTCCATAAGCCAGCACATTCTTGGACACACTGCACGCGTTCAGTTTAATCAGAAGATACACAGTTGGAAAACACTGCTGGAGGTTCATGCATATTTTAATCAGTTTGTGTAAATTTTAAATGAGTTATCAGTTATGGTCAGGGCACGCAATTCTGTATTTGGAAAGTTCTTAAATGGAAGGAATGGGATCCGAATGTCCTAATGCTCCTTTTAGAGAAACAGCCTCTGTCACACTTGCTACCTTCTGCCAAAGGCTACAAAGATCAAACTTAGTGGTAGCAGACTAAGCTAAATAACATTTTGTCCAAGTTTCCAAAACAAGCATTCACAATTTCCACTCAGAAAAAATAAAGGTGGGAACTATATCTTAGCATTCTGAACAACCAACATGATGTCATAAGTAAACTTGATTCTCCCACCCCCACTTCAAAAACCACAATTTTTTTAAGAGGCAGCAACACTTTGTGGCGCCTTCTTTTCCCTACTAAATGAGATCTATCCATAGGAACTCAATTTAGAGTATCATTTTCTGTTTAGGGCCATATACCAATAATTGGGCACAACATTAAGTCTCTCTGATTATAACTGATGTATCAAATGACCTGTCAAAATGTTACTTGAAAAACAAACAACTTGACTGACATCAATGGAGTATATTAATATGCAAGAAATATATTCATCACACCAATGAAATTCTAGCAGGAACTCTGTTAAGTATATTCTTTAACTGGTTGTCATTCTAAATGACTTGGAGATAGTTTACATAATTGGCCATAAGAAATCCCTATGTAGATAACTGAGGATGTGTTTGGTTCAGGTTTGTTTTTAATTAAGAGAAACTTGTGGTTACAAATAGCCCAGTATTTGTCAGTAATGATGACAACATATTTTTTACTTCAACTGGACATAAACTCAGTAGTCATCCACTTGTCAGAACATACTGAAAAAGCCAAAGAATTAATCACTTCGACAGGAGATCCTATGGGAGGACCAGAACATCCATATTTTAAAATTTCACTGTATATAAGACTTTTCCAAATAGAGATAATACTTTTGGTTCCAAAATCTAGTGGGTCTCTAGTTTTCCTCAGTGAGGAATCCAAAGGTAAAGTGTTTTTTTCTGAGTTTCAGAAAAGAGATTTTCTCAGATATGTCAGGAAATGGATGCTTCCTGATGAAATAAGAATAAAGACTTATTTAGAAAAATATGGAAAAATAGTGTATAAAAACACTGTTTCTTTGTAATGCCATGATTACTACAACAAAAGTATGTATAGAAAGCAGGATGTATGGCAGGTATAAGGTCTGAAAAAGTGATACTGTAACTGATACTTGACAAACAATAAGGAGCAACTGGTTAGGCTAAGAGCCATATCTTTGAATGTGTGTGAGTGTGCATGTATGATTTGTATGAATGTATATGTGTGAAAGAAAGGTCACTGCCACAAGGCAGTGAAAATACCCTCTAGTAAAAGTGGCATCAATTTCAATGGGATAAAGAATGAGAAAAACATATTTTCCAGATCATAAAGACTTTTAAAGAAACTTTATACAATGGTATGGACCTAATTTCTAAACGGGACATTATATAAAGACTATAAAAGGAATCATGACATGGCTTGATTTATATTTCAGTTGTATTGTATCAAGTGGGGTTTTAAAGACTGGACTGTGGATCAACAGTGACTTTCTGAAAAGGACCACCAATATTTTGGCAACACTCCCATCAAGAAGTGGAGTCTCCTAGATGTCCATTGGCAGACAAAAGGATAAGGAAGTTTTGGTACATATATACAATGGAATATTACTCAGCTATAAAAAAGAATACATTTGAGTAAGTTCTAATGAGGTGCATGAAACTGGATACTGTTATACAGAGTGAAGTAACTCAGAAGGAGAAACACCAATACAGTATATTAATGCATAAATATGGAATTTAGAAAGATGATAATGATGATCCTATATACAAGGCAGCAAAAGAGACACGGATGTAAAGAACAGACTTTTGGATTATGTGGGAGAAGGCAAGGGTGGGATAATTTGAGAGAACAGCTCTGAAATATGTATATTACCCTATGTAAAATAGAAGACCACTGCAAGTTTGGTGGATGAAGCAGGGCACTCAAAGCTGGTGATCTGGGACGACCCAGAGGGATAGGGTGGGGAGGGAGGTGGGAGGGGATCAGGATGCAGAGACACATGTACAGACATGGGTGATTCATGTCAAGGTATGGCAAAAACCACCACAACACTGTAAAGAAATTATCCTCCGATTAAAATACATCAATTAAAAAAAAAAAAAGACAAAGAAGTGTAGTCTGCAACTCTTTCCCTGAAATCTAGACAGGCCTGTTATTGCTTCAATCAATAGAGTGCAGTTAAGTAATGATAGGTAATTTTCTATGCTTCTCATCAAGAGACAAAGGACCTCCCTTTCCTTTGGGCATCACAGTTCTTAGGAGACCTCTCTTGGAAGCCAGCTGCCATGTTGTGAGAAGCCTAAACCACACAGCATAGACACAGACAGTCTACAGTCATCTTGCCAGGGAGCCAGTTCAGTTCAGTTCAGTTGCTCAGTCGTGTCCAACTCTTTGCAACCCCATGAATCGCAGCATGCCAGGCCTCCCTGTCCATCACCAACTCCCAGAGTTCACTCAAACTCACATCCATCGAGTCGGTGATGCCATCCAGCATCTCATCCCCCTTCTCCTCCTGCCCCCAATCCCTCCCAGCATCAGAGTCTTTTCCAATGAGTCAACTCTTCGCATGAGGTGGCCAAAGTACTGGAGTTTCAGCTTTAGCATCATTCCTTCCAAAGAACACCCAGGACCGATCTCCTTTAGAATGGAATGGTTGGACCTCCTTGCAATCCAAGGGACTCTCAAGAGTCTTCTCCAACACCACAGTTCAAAAGCATCAATTCTTCGGCGCTCAGCTTTCTTCACAGTCCAACTCTCACATCCATATATGACCACTGACATAATACTAAAAAAGCCTCTAAGTGCCTCTGACCCCAGCCACGTGATTTTTCCTAGCTGTCACCACAAACATCATGGAACAGAGACCAAAAAGACTCCCTGTGCCCTTTCTTAATCCTGAGCTACAGAATTTATTAAAATAATTTTTTAAAACCTGTTTAATGTCATTAAATTAGGTGATGATTGTTACATGGAAATAGATAAGTAGAATAAGGTCCACATTTAAAACAAGATCCATTACATTATTTTTCAGGTAGCTCACTCTCAGATCTTCCTTAAGTAGAATCCAAAATACACTGCCTTATACAAATGCAATAGGGAAGAGTGTCATGTATGCTTTTAGATTTCACTTTTGTTAAAGATAAAGACTTTACTTTTTTAAGATCACTTCCTCAGCAGAAGTGAGGAAGGTACAGAGAGATTTACACAAACTCCCTGCCCCATACCTGCACAATCTCCTCTATTAGCAAAATCCCCCACCAAAGTGTACATGGATCGCAACTGAAAAACCTACACTAACAAATCATTATCACCTAAAGTCCACAGTTTACCTTAGGATACATTCTTGGTGGTACATTCTATGGGTTATATTCATGGGCAATGACAGGTATCAATCATTTCAATATCATTCAGAGTCTTTTTTACTCCCTTCTTAAAAAACAAAACAAAAAAAAAAAACAAAAAAACAAAAAACGGTTCTATTATGTAGATTTTAAACCTAAGTATTTTAAAATTTCTAATCTGGAGAGAGAGGGAAGATGGTTTGTTTGTTGTATGTTTGTTTCTATCCATTCTTGATATAACAGGGAATCTTCTTTTACAGAATTACCCTTAGGCACAAAGCCCATCATAGTATAATATTTCTGCACTAACACAGAACCCTCACATTTAAGAAAAATAGAACCTCGTTTAAGTTCAGACAACTTCCCCACTTGAATTCTAGCATTATGCATACTTTGAAACAGATGTTGTTCTAGTCACGTGTACTCTTTCTTTATTTTACTAAGTTCATATTTACTGCTAAAATGTTTCTTTTAAACTTGCCTTTGTGTATCAGGGAAAATAAACAAAACACAAAAATGAAAGACAACTGATTCACTTATTTCCTTTAGGCTGACAGATTTCATAGAAAGTGCTTTTGTAATAAAAAAATATTAATGAAGTAGCAATGTTTTGTGCAGACATTTGCTCCTCTGACTACTTCAATTATAAATACATTTTAATGAGGTAATAGAGACTACACAGCTCTGCAAGTGTTCTTTTTTTTAACATTTGTTCTGAATTCAAAGATTAGAAACAGCTAATCTGCTGCATTTTGGGGGCTGGTTTATGAATACAGCATTTAAAGCACATTGTTCGAGCATCTGGAAAGCTAACATCTCATAAATAGCCCATCCTCCCAAACATATGATTAGACAATAAGGGTAATCTGAAATTTGTTTAAAATCAGTAGCCATAAAGTAGATACAGTGTACTACAAATTGTCCCTCCCCCCTCCCTACCCTCCACCCCGGCGTGTGTATTGAAACATGCCTTAATGGGCCTTCATTTGCCAAGAAGACACTCAGAGTAGAGTTTGTCTTTGTACAATTAAATTATGCACATTGTCAAATCCTCTCATTTAAAAAATCTATATTTTACTGAATCATATCTAAGAATTAAGTCAGGTCTGCCCTGGAGGTACTCCATGTGTCTCCATTCTCCTGTTAAGAGGATTAAAGGCCAACTCTCAATTTTTTTTCTCAATAGATTTTTTTTTTCCATTATTACTCAAGCCTGTGAATATTTAAACATAACAATCAGCAGATTTTAATAAAGGACATTGTTCAAGTAGACAGTCAACCTTCTAATCAACACACAGAAAAAAAAAATCACATGTAACACAATGTTCAAAATTTTTCCTTATTTCAGATATATAATATATATTCCTTTCTAAATTAAAAACTATGATGTAATCAAAATTTAGACAAAAATATGATCAGCTTACATGATGTAAGATGCAAGTCCCTGGCGGTCATATATATCAAGTTTATTGTAATAGCCTAGAAAACCTTATTACCTAAAAGTACTTTCCAAAGAGGAAAATATTTATGACTGAAGTATCCCATAGTCAGTTTATTTCATAAATTTATGACTGAAGTAGCTAACATTTATAGAGTTCAGTCTTACTCAAGTATGTATATATTTAAGCATACATGCTAGGCATAGCGAGAAGTACTCCACATGGACTATTTCATGTACTCTTCAGAACAATCCTGTTAAGTAGGTACTAATAGTTTCCATTTTTCAGATAAGGAAACTGAGACAAAGTTTACAAAACAGACCTAGAGTCATACAATTACAAAGCTCATAAAATTTTCAAGTTTATAAAAAGTATTTATCATTGTCTTGCTTTGTAGGCATGGAAAGCGAGGCCAGACAGTTTAAGGTCACAAATACATTAGTAACAGAACATGATCCAACCATGCTCTTCTCAATCACAGTCAATAAAATGCTTTTTATTTCACATTCTGTGTAGGGGTCTTTAATTTTTAAGTCCCGTTTGTTCTCATTTGTAGCCATCTCTTCCTAAATATGCTGTGTTCTTCCAGCCAGTGTATTAATCATCCAATGATTATTCAATCATCACTTGTTATAGGTGTTCACAGCTGACATTCATAGAATTACCTTTTATTTATGTACATGTTATGCTCTGTAAGTATGTTGCTTTGCCACTCAAAAATTATGCTTAGGGGATTTCTGCATGTAACATATGTATGTATATGGGCCGTTATTTTTCGTTTCTAGCTATATCTATCCTATAAACATAATGTATTCTTTTAGTTGTTTCTCTTTTTCATCATAAAAAAACAATGCTATATCAACATACTTGTACATGTCTCTTTGGGCTTATTTATAGAAGTTTCTGGTTCAATGCACATGTGTATTTTTCAACCTCACTATATATATGGCCAGATGCTTTTCCAAAGCAGATGTATACAAATTCACACTTTCACCCACTACACAGTTATCCCTACCAGATACCTCATCAAATTTTCCCTAATGCATATTGTCCAAACCTTCAAATTTTGTTTGAGGCTGTGTCTGTGTGAAAGTGACTCAGTCATGTCCAACTCTTTGCAACCCCATGACAGTAGCCTGCCAGGCTCCTCTGTCCATGGGATTCTCCAGGAAAGAATACTGGAGTGGGTAGCCATTCTCTCCTCCAGGAGATCTTCCTGACCCAGGGATCAGACCTGGGTCTGCTGCACTGCAGGCAGATTCTTTACCACCTGAGCCACCAGGGAAGACCTTGTTCAAGGCTATGAAGTTGTATTCTTACTCTTTTTATGCATTTCCTTGATTACTAGTTTCTTAATTGCTTTGATTTCTTCTTCCTTAATTCATTTATCATTCGCCAATTCCTCCACTGGCTAGTTTATATTCTTACTGATCTAAAAAACTTTTTCTATTTGTTTGTCATATATGTCATACATGTTGTTCTTTCTCAGACAAAGTTGGCTTTAGCTTTATTCACAGTATCCTTTATTACAGAAGGACTCTAATTTAAAGATAGTAAAGCTTATCTATTTTTTTCTTATTGACTAGCACAATAAATTCAAATTCTTATAAATGGATGTATTTTTCACCCAAGATTTTTTGAAATGGCCCCCTTATTTGTAACTATCTCAAAGAAAATTAAGAGAAAAATAAGAACTGGACTAACTCCTTCTTTGCACTGAGCCAAGTGCTCCTCAAAGTGACTGTTTACATCCTTGATTATTATCAATAAAATTCAGAATTCATCACTTCATTTTCAGTGGCATTTTTTTTTATTTTGTACTGTTTTAAGTAAAAATATTTATCATTTTTATTAAGGTAACATTTTCCATCATCATAAGGACCACCATAACTTATATGATTATATATTTTAGCAACTGACCCATCTGTAGTACTTTATTTTATCCTATTTGTACCTGGGTATCACAGTTAGGTATATATATATAGCACATATATATGCCTCCTTCAGTCAGTTTTTCTTATTACTGAGGTATCTTACATTTTTAAGCTTTCAGAGAAGGTGGAAATACAAATTCCATGTACAACTGAAAAATGTTATATAAATAAAGATATTATAAGGACAAAAATATATTTCCCTCTAATTCATGATCTATAAAATATTTTTTAAATATAATGTATCTCAAAAATATAGAAGTTGGAAACAATCCAATTTTGAAAGGTAGCACCTAATGAGTACTTTCTCTAGACTATATTATTCTTTTGGAAATTCTGTGGAATACTTAATAGTTCCTTATATAGTTCTACACATCAAACATCCTGCCATTACCTATGTAACTACAGTAAGTCACTAAACCTCATTTTCCATTTATGTGTGATAAAATAGTACATTAGGCAAAATAATCTTCAAAATTCTATTCTTTTATAAGTTTGTTAACCTACACACACACACACACACACACACAAATTCTAAAGGGTTTCAACAGCAGTAATGAAACTAAAATTTCATTTTGACATTCAGCTGCCCAGAATGGGATAGGCAACTTCCTTTCTTCAATATATCTACTGAAATAAAAGCCATTACTCACAACCCAAAGGCAGAGTGCCTCAGAAGAAATGGATTCTGATGATGTCAGATATTTATTGTTGCTTCCAGAACAGAAAGAATTGAAGAGTCTTTCCTTCCCCATAAAGTAGGAAACATTTCAGTATAAGAATATGTATAACACAGGACTGTACAAGTGACCCTATTTATCCATTTTCTGTGTTATCTCTGAAAAAACTTTAGTTGATTTATTTCCTATACATTGAAATTGCTATTTGTGGAATTCAACCAATTTCAATTTCATATATAAAAATCTATGCCTTTTACTCTTCCATTTTCTATCCATCAGACCCATTACTGAATAGATAGTAGTGAGTTTGAGAAAAAAAAGAAAATGAAAAACCCTCAGGAGAGTAGCTATTCAAACCTCTCAAGATAAAATACAGAGCAAGGAAGACAGCTCTCTTCTGAACGAGCAGGTCCTCTATCTTCCCAATGGAGATCCTCTCTACAGATTTCCTACTGCAATAGAACTATTCTTCCTTTTAAAAGTAATTATATTGGCTTTAATATTAAATTATGTGGATTCCTAAACCTTTAATTTGGTTTAAACTACTCAAATCTTTTAAAGCAGGTTTTCTCAGGGAAAAAAATTATTAATAAGTTTCATGAAAATGGCTCTAATGGAGACAGAAGGTGTCAGCCATTCATTGTTTTGGCTGGGAAAACTCATAAATCCAAGTTGTGATTTGGGCAAAATATAACTGTAACCATTTATTTAGTTTGCTTGTGTTAACATACTATTGTCTCACTTTTCTTGTTTTGTTTGAAATAGAGGCTTGATTCTTTTCATTGATTTTTTTCACTGTAAGATAATTCTGTCTAGCTTTTCATCCAATGCAAACATCACTAATATTACAATAAGATCTTCATTAGTCCTCACATGTAACTAAGTTCCAGGTTTAGCTTGCCCTAAATCTTAGGACAAAGCAATATAAGCAAAGCACATTCTTAATAATTTAATCTTTGGTCTTCTAGTTTACAGACAATTTACATATAAATGATTCTTCTCCCAACACTACTGTTTTCTATTTAACTAAATATTAGTGGCACTATTGTATAAAATATTTATTCAACAAACAATTAACAGGGTTTCCCTGGTGTCTCAGTCATAAAGAATCTGTCTGCTAATACAGGAGACATGGGTTTGATCCCTGATCCAGGAAGATCCCACATGCTCCACAGCAACTAAGCCTGAGCACCATAACTATTGAGCCTATGCTCTAGAGCCCAGGAACCTCGACTAAAAGAAGCCACCACAATGAGAAACTCATGCACCGCAACTAGAGAAGCCCCTGCTCCCAGGAACTAGAGACAAGCCCATGCAGCAATGAAAACCCAGCAAAGCCAAAAATAAATAAATTAAAATAAATTTTAAAAAAACATAAAAAGCAGTAACAGTAAGTTACTAACATTACATGTCAATCATTATGTGTCCTACCTAGCACTTCACTAAACATTTTACAAAGGATTATTTCATCAATCCTGCTACATCCTAAGAAGTAAATATTATCCCCATTGTAGGAAGAAGGAAACTGACTCATATCTGCTAAGTAATTAGCCAAAGGTCATACAGCTAAAGATGGTACAGCCAAGAGTCACAGCCAGGCAGTGGGTTCCAGAGTCAATGCTTTTAAATGCTATGAATTACTACCTTCTAGTCCATAATGCTATAGAGAGACCTACTTTTCTTGAACTTATCCTTTTCCACTGGTGACTTTACAATTTGATTAATATTAACACACAAAAATACAAACAAATGTATGAATATGAACTAACAACTACACTTAATTAAAAATGTACTCATGCTGTGAATGCTGTTCGAATGCAATAAAAAATAAATTTATTTTGTAGACTACTGGAGCAGTTAAAAAATGAAAAGATCAAAACTCTTAATTGCTTTTACCTAGCAACTTGTGCTGATGAACACTAATAACATTTTCCAGCTCACATTTTATTTCTTGCCTTTACTGGCTTAAATAATTGAAAACTGGATGACAGATTTGGCTTTTGCCTTTTTATTGGGTAAAAACTCTTATAAATACATAGTACAGTTTACCTCAACAGGCATAACAGCACAGATTTAAAGCAACTGATTGTTATTTCAGACCAACTTAATTAAAAATCTGTTATTTCTTGTTCAAAGACTCCTTTCCTCAATCTGTGCTGACTGACCAGACTCTCAAAGTTTGTCACCTCTGGGCTTGCCTTTTGGAGAAAGTATTTTAAAATTCAGGCATAACCAATAATATATTCTTCCTGAGGTCCAAGACATCTTTTCATATTTCATGCCATCACAAAACCCAATAAAACACTCTAGAAATAAAAAGGTATAATAAATATCACTTTTTTGTTGATGTTGTTCAGTTGCTAAGTTATGTCCAACTCTTTGCAATCCCACAAACTGCAGCACTCCAGGCTCCTCTGTCCTCCACTGACTCCTAGTATTTGCTCAAATTCATGTCCACTGAGTCACTTATCCAGCCATCTCATCCTCTGTCGTCCCCTTCTTCTCCCGCCCTCAATCTTTCCCAGCATCAGGGTCTTTTCCAATGAGTCAGCTCTTCACATCAGGTGGCCAAAGTATTAGAGATTCAGCATCAGTCCTTCCAATGAATATTCAGGGCTGATTTCCTTTAAGAATTGATAGGTTTGATCTCCTTGCTGCCCAAGGGACTCTCAAGGGTGTTCTCTAGCACAATAGTTCAAAAGCATCAATTCTTTGGTGCTCAGCCTTCTTTATGGTCCAACTCTCACGTCCATACATGACTACTGGAAAAAAAACATAGCTTTGACCATATAGACCTTTGTCGACAATGTGACGCCTCTGCTTTTTAACACACTAAGCTTGTCATCAGAGAAGGCAATGGCACCCCACTCCAGTACTCTTGCCTGGAAAATCCCATGGATGGAGGAGCCTGGAAGGCTGCAGTCCATGGGGTCGCTGAGGGTCGGACACGACTGAGCGACTTCACTTTCACTCTTCACTTTCATGCATTGGAGAAGGAAATGGCAACCCACTCCAGTGTTCTTCCCTGGAGAATCCCAGGGACGGGGGAGCCTGGTGGGCTGCCGTCTATGGGGTCGCACAGAGTGGGACACGACTGAAGTGACTTAGCAAGCTTGTCATAGCTTTCCTTCCAGGGAGCGTCTTTTAATTTTGTGGCTGCAATCACTGCCCTCGGTGATTTTGGAGCCCAAGAAAAGAAAATCTGTCACTGTTTCCACTTTTTCCCCTTCTATTTGCCATGAAGTGATGGGACCGTATGCCATGATCTTGGTTTTGAATGCTGAGCTGTAAGCTAGCTTTTTCACTCTCTTCTTTCACCCTCATCAAGAATGCTTTAGCTCCTCTTCACTCTGTGCCATTAGAGTGGTATCATCGCATATTTGAGGTTGTTGATATTTCTCCTAGCACTTAAAAGATATGAACTAAATACCACAGGGCTTCCCCCATAGCTCAGCTGGTAAATCATCCACCTGCAACGCAGGAGACCTGGGTTTGACTCCTGGGTCGGGAAGATCCTCTGGAGAAGGAAATGGCAACCCACTCCAGTATTCTTGCCTGGAGAATCCCATGGACAGAGGAGCCTGGCAGGCTACAATCCACAGGATGGCAAGAGTCAGACACGACTTAGTGACTAAACCACCACCACCAAATGCCATAGGAGACTGGAAGAGAGGACTCTCCAGATGAGGCAATCAAGAGAGGCTTCACTGAGAAGCTGGTGTTTATGCCAGGTTTTCACTGGAGCATGACTAAATTCAAACAGACTGGAGGGAAGGGGATATTTCAAACAAAATGGACTATGCCTGGAAACATACTCCAGCCAGCTGGAAAGTAAAGGTGTTTACAAAGTAAATCTGAGATGAATGGGGGAGAGGGCATGCTGAACCTGGACTGTCGAACTGAGGTTTTGATATTCTATTTGGTAAATCTTAAGGAGTCACAGAATATTCTGAACCATTCAGTCTTAAACCAGAGCAGTGAACTTGAAAAATTAATACAGTAATCAAGAGTAGAATGGAATCCAGGGATGTTTACTACAAAATTAGTGGCTAAAAAAGTGGTCACTAGTATTGAGGATCTTGAAGAACAATAAAGAGACGCTGTAGACATACAGCTCATGTCCTTACAGCCTTGGGAGTTAGAACAACGCCTTAAGAGGGCACCAGACTGCACTAATGAAGATGAACAGCAGCAGCTGGCATCAGTAAACAGAATGCAGAGAGGAACTACTGAAAAATCACACATCCAGGACTCAGCCCTTGGGAGCAAACGTTTGTCAACATCTCCCCATCTTAAGTCAGGGGCAGCAAGGAAACCAGCCTCCTTGAAGAGGGCTCAGGGAGGAAGACCAGCGTCATCAGAGGGTTCACTTTCAATTAAGGGGAGCAAGTGGGACTAATGATGCCCAGATGTGGTAAGCAATGAAACAAGCATTTCTTGGGACAATGAAAAGACCAGTAGGTGGGAAGGCCATATATGAGTGAGCTAGACAGGGTTAGGATGAAGTTTAGTGGCAAGTAAGTTAGAGGAAGAAATGACAGGCCATATGATTCCACAAAATACTCCTAAAAAATATAATAAAGTCACAGTTCAGTTCAGTCACTCAGTCGTGTCCGACTCTTTGTGACCCCATGGACTGCAGCATGCCATTCCCCATCCTTCACCAACTCCCGGAGCTTGCTAAAACTCATGTCCATCGAGTGGGTGATGCCATCCAACCATCTCATCCTCTGTTGTCCCCTTCTCCTCCCACCTTCAATCTTTCCTAGTATCAGGGTCTTTCCCAAGGAATCAGTTCTTCACATCGGGTGGCCAAAGTATTGCAGTTTCAGCTTCAACATCACTACTTCCAATGAATATTCAGGACTGATTTCCTTCAGGATGGACTGGTTGGATCTCCTTGCACTCCAAGGGACTCTCAAGAGTCTTCTCCAACACCACAGTGCCAAAGCATCGATTCTTTGGTGCTCAGCTTTCTTTATAGTCCAACTCTCACATCCATACATGACTACTGGAAAAACCATAGCCTTGACTAGACAGACCTTTGTTGGCAAGGTAATGTCTCTGCTTTTTAATATGCTGTCTAGGTTGGTCATAGCTTTTCTTCCAAGGAGCAATCGTCTTTTAATTTCATGGCTGCAGTCACCATTTGCAGTGATTTTGGAGCTCAGAAAAATAAAGGCCAAAAAAATAATGTCACAATCAGCCCTAGCACCAGGATGGTTGGCTGCTTCTGGCTGTGAGTATAGACAAAATGATTCCATCTAGTTCCTTGCACAGTAAAAGATCTTTGGTTGAATTTAGACTTTAAATGGTCCTAAAAACTGAATAAAGAAATCATGCACCTCCACACCCTAAGTAATTCCAATAAACACATTGACTATATAGAAAAGAAGAAAAGAAAGGCAATTAAGTACCCTTTTTTCTCATGATGACTGAAGTCATCAAAATCATACTATTTCCAAAACTAAAAGAAAAATAACAAGCAAACAAATAAAAACACTACTTTTAGGTCAGGTTGTTTTGCTGCAGCCTGAAGTACACGGTTGGTCTGCTTTTAAAAAATGAAATTTTGTTCATAATGCATAAACCTTGCACTTTCAATCAACTGTTTTCTGATAAATATTAGTCATTAGTGCTAAGAAATTTTATTCACCTTTCTTCTTTGTATTCAGAGAAGCTTAATATTTAATGCTGTAAAAGTAGAAACTTAATCAAATTCATTTGTATAAACCCTTGGATAACTAAAACCTATTTTCACGGAAGACAATTTATGATGAAATATAGTAGCATTAAAGATTTTTTTTAAGGATTTCTTTTAAATGGGCACTTATAATCTAGGATATACATTTAATATAAGGCTACATTTTGTACCTAAGGCTTATATAAGTAAAATCAAATGTAAAGTATTATCATTAATTAGTTATCATTAATTACAGTAATAGTGTAATAGTATTTTATATGAATAAAATATTGATTCTCAATCAATAAAATGATTCATTTAGCTTTGTTCACAGTACTTGCTGTGACACACGTACAAAATACTGTAGACCTGTATTTTTATAGAATTTCAAGCATTGCAATAAAAAGCTTACTGACTACTTTTGGGAATACCAGATTTACTTTATCAGTATACCTATTTTTCAAGCAGTAGTCAATGTTGTACTCCACTAGCTGTTACTCCATGGCGGCTGCCTTTTGTTCTCAGCAGATCACAAAAGTGCAGGGCACAAAACTCCCTGCTTGCATTCACATTCTAGTTTTCATAGGTGAAGATCTAAGGATATTTAGTGACGTGAAAAGGATTCTGAGTTTTCTGATTTTATAATTCTTTCAAACAGGTTCCTTTTGTGGTGAATGTTCTGGGCCCATAAGTCTAGGAAAATGTCTGTTTGGCCCTCCCACAGAGAGTTCATGTATATAGGTATAGGCTTATAAACCACTTATTTTTAAAATTAGAAACACTTAAACAAAAACTGCAGAGTAACATAACACAAACCTTAATGAAACCACCATCCCAGTTTGTCCATTCTTAACACTGTGCCATATGTGCTTCAGATCTCTTGTTCATTAAGTTATAGACAGAATTCAGGCCCTCTACATAAAGCTACCAAGAAATTACTTAGAGAATTCTGTAAAAATACTTTTCAGATACATGAGGGTTTTAAGTTATATATCAATGTTTTTTTTTTTCCTTTTTTTTTTTTTCAAACTCTTGTGTGGAGGGTTGGCTTTCAATAGATTCCTGCAAGGAAGCTGCTCTGCTATGTATAAAACTCTGACCTAGAAGCAGGTTGTCGGCAAAAAGCTTGGCACCTTCTGTTGCACCAGGTTGCCCACGAATGTGTAGTGTGAGACAGGCGAGGAAGTAGCTGCATTTCCAGCCATGCCCTGTGTCTCAGGATGACGGGTTCTCCGCCATCACAGGTTTTTAACTATACAGTGATCAAAAATGTCTGTATTACATCAATATTTGGTGCTTACAGAGTTGGCTTGATGCCACAATATATGATCCACTTTGTAAATAGTCACTGTATGACTGAAAATATGGTTTATTTTCCAATTGCTGGGTTCAGGACTCTAATATGTCCATTAGATCAGGTCTGTTAACCGTTGTCAAGGTCTTCTATATTTTTATTAATTTTTCATTTTTAATTGTTTGATCCAGTGATTCTAAAAGTGTGATCCCCAGTCCAGCAGCATCAGTTTCCTGGGATTGTTGGAAAGGTAAATGCTCAGGTCACCCCAGATCTACTGAACCAGAAACCCAGTGGGGACAGGGAGTAAGGCAAAGCAATCTGTTTTAACCTGCAAGTTATCCTGGTGTATGATACAGCAGAAAAAGTACTGGCTTGAACTACATACCTCTGAATAAAAATGATGTAGTATTTGCATATAAACTATATATGTCCTCCCATACATTTTAAATCATCTTTACATTATCTATAATACCTAATACAATGCAAATGATATGTAGACAGTTGTAAATACAAATGTAAATGCTAAGTTTTGCTTTTTAGAACTCTCTTTAAATTTCCTTTCCCCAATATTTTTGAGTCACAAATGGCTGAATTTGAGGATGTGGAACTCATGGATACAGGCTAACTATATATTTATATGCATCAATTCTGACTGTGGATTTATCATTTTTTTCCCTGTAAATCTGTTTTTCTTTAGCTATTTAATGGCTATGTTATTTGGGAGTATATAATATCCAAGTCAGTCTACTGTCCTGGCAAACTGTTCCTTTAACATGTAACAGGATAATCCTTTCTGTATACTAACTGTCCATCTTTGACCCATGACCCTCCAAAACTAAACCAAACTGTTATGTCCACAGGACTGTGAGTAAATCAGGCATGAACACTATCTTTCCTTTGAACCTCATTTTCTGAAAGACTTCAAGAAATACAGACTGGGCCCCGGGTTGGATATTAGGAGAAAACTGGCCAACTAAAGGCTTTGAGGAAAAGGTCATCAAAAAGACAAGAGTCCAAAAGTGAAATGAAACAAGAAAATTCAGATAGATTGTCCCATCATGAAACTTACAGAAAGGGCTAGTCCTAGAACGAGAAGATGTTGTGAACTGAATTGTCCTGGCTCCATGCCCAAATGTCAAAATTCCTATGTTTAAGTCCTAATCTCCTAATACAAAATGTGATTATATTTGGAGATAAGGGCTTTAAAGAGGCAACTAAAGAAAAAAAGAAGTCATGTGGGTGATCCCTAATTCAGTTATGGCTGGTGTCCTTATTGGAAGAGGAGATTAGGACGGAGGACATGAAGACATACAGGGAAGATGGCTATCTACACGCCAAGGAGAAGCCCTCAGAAGATTATCAACCCTGCTGACACCTTGATCTTGGACTTCTAGCCTCCAGAATCCTCAGAAAATAGACTTCTGTTGTTTAACCTACCAAGTCTATGGTACTTCGTAATGGCATCCTTAGAAAACTAATAAAGATAAGCTCAGGATGGAAAACAAAGACTCCATACCAAAACAATAGCAGATATTGAGCAAGGACAGGATACTGACCCTGAAAAATAGCCTCTGGAGCCTGGAAAAGTTATAAATGCTTTTTACAGAGTCTCTGAAACCACAAATAAACAGAACATCACAAAATGCTCTTCAAACACGTTCATTCAAAACATCTTAAATGTACTAATATCACTACTTTTCAACAAATATTTATTGAGCACCTACTGTGTGCCAGGCACTGTTGGATTTGGAATTCTGCAGTAAACAAAAAGGTTAACATTCCAGCCTTCTCTGAAACATCCACTCTGGTGGCAAGTAACAACAGTGACCAACAGAGCTATTAAATACATGAATGATCATACAGTGTATTGGAAATGATAAATGCTATAGAGCAAACACAGTAAGGGAGATTAAGGGTTGTTTACAATTTAAATATAGCTCCAGGATAGGCTTCATTGAAGAGAAGAAATCTGAGCAAAGACTTAAAGGCATTATTGACCTTGGGTCTGGTACTGTATTAAGCCATATACAGGGATTATCTAACTTATTCTCAAGATGCTTAGAGTGGAAAAATATACTATACCTATTTAACAGGTAAAGAAACTCAAGCTTAGGAAAATAAGGAATTATTGTCTGGAGGGACCAGGATAACTGAGTAAACTAAATATTTAGTGAGTAACCAAACCCAACTCCAGATGTTCCTCAAGGGCAAATGAGGGAAACATAGAAGAAAATAAGTAAATATAGTAGGAATGCCAAGTGCAAAATGAGAGAGAAGTGTAAGAGATTACAGGAGAAGGAAGGTGTAGCAAAGCTAGGGCATCTTTTTCAAAGGGAAGAACCCTTAGAGAAGTGAAAGTGAATTTCATGTGCTGTGTTTAAATAGTGTTTTTAACACAACATATACTCAGCAAGTTAAAATGCAGATCAAAATACTCCTAAGATAGATCAAGAGACTGCTAAACAGTTAAAGAAAATAACTGTCAAAGATAATGGGCCCATTAAACACACTATAGTATATAGTCATGTTAAGTAGATATTAAAATGTCTAAAAATAATTTTGATATGAGAAAATGAGGATATGCTATTGAGACGAAAACATATAAATACACTATCAACAGTTTTGCTTTAGCTCTGTATAAGTTTGTACATGTGGTATATGCATGGGTGTGCATCAGATACACAGACACAGGGAAAGACTAGAAGAAGGGAAGCACTTTTTATATCAGCATAGCAGAAAATAAGAACACTGGTTTAAACAAAAGTTTTTTTTTTTTTATTATTCTTATACACTTAAAAGACGTCTAGAGGCTGGCAGCCCAGAGTTGGTATGAAGATTTCATGAAGCTATCAACGACCCAGACTCCTTCTAGTTTATCACTCTGCCATCCTTACAGTATGACCCTCATCCTCAAGTCCAGTGAGACTGAGAAGCGCTAGCCAACAGGTATCTATTCTAGTCAGCAACATGGAGGAAAAGGGTGAAGAGGAAGGGTACTCTCCTGCTTTAAGATGATTTCTCATCAAGACCACACAACACTTCTACCCAGAACACAGCCAGCCATCTATGGCAAAGCAGGATACATTAACTTTACTTGGGTGGCAGAATTCCAATCTAACTGTTGCTGTTGCTCTTTTTCCTAAGAAAAACAGGGGCAAGAAAGCACCTAGTAGTTCCTGTCATAGACTTTTCTATATTCTCTAAAGTTCATAGAAACCATGGGTAATATTTATAATTTTGAAAGTTTTCAAAGGTTTTTGAACTTGGATACTCAGGTTGTTAAGTGATACCAAAACATAAGCAATCTGTAAAGAAAGGGCTTAAAGTTAAAGAGAAAAAACTAAATTATTGACAGGCTAATGTCTACTCATCATAAATATTAAGGAACTATATACTACCTTAGATACAAAATCCAGGCATGTTTAATGTGTTTTCTGTCTATAAGCATACTACAAAAATAATTATTCCAAGAAAGGCCTATTAGGTTATAAAATATACTTTTAAAAGAGTTGCAAAATTACATACTTTAGGATGAAGTTCATTAGCACTTTTAGAACATTTGGAAACAGCTGGTGGTGGTTTAGTCTCTAAGTCGTGTCCAACTCTTGCAACCCCATGGACTGTAGCCCGCCAGGCTCCTCTGTCCACAGGATTTTCCAGGCAATAATACTGGCAAGAGTACCAGTATTCTTGCCTGGAAAGCTCAGTCGGTAAAGAATCTGCCCTCAGTGCAGGAGACTCGGGTTTGATACCTAGGTTGGGAAGAGTCCCCTGCAGAAGGGAATGGCTACCCACTCCAGTATTCTTGGAAACATTTAGATAAATTCTGAACACAAGACAATGG
Organism: Bubalus kerabau; assembly: GCF_029407905.1. Lineage (NCBI taxonomy): Eukaryota > Metazoa > Chordata > Mammalia > Artiodactyla > Bovidae > Bubalus > Bubalus kerabau. Next base: position 40,900,862 of record NC_073642.1, read on the forward strand.
GATCAAGATTAATGTATTAATAAAATTCCGAAAATAAGAGCAAATTTAAGACAGCATAAGATTTTAACAGTACATGACTTAGAAAATAAGTCACACTTTGCATAGCAGCATATTTTGCTAAAATGATAAAGCTAGTACAATGGTAAAACAAAAAGATTAAAAACAAAAAGAATCAAAATCACTGTCTACATGGTATTTGTAGTATGATCTACAGTATACAGTACAATGGAAATAATTACAGAATAACAAAGAATAATTAGCAAAAAAAAACCCTCTACCCAGTTGAGAAAAAAAATATTTCCCAACAACAAACGATGCATTTACTGTTATTAAATATTTGAAGAGGACCAGAAGTATATTGTTTACCCTCACCAACCACAGACCCAATATAGTGCTTAAAATTTATAATCTAGGGTGAGAAGTTGATGAATTAATTTAATATCAGCTCAGGATGTTACAACTACTATATTAAATACACATATCAATTATAAGATGCAACTTGATTTCAAATAATAAAATATGAAAAAAAACTCTTAAATTTAAGGAAATATACTATCAGTATTTTGCATCTAACCAAGTAAGTTGCATTTCTTTCAACATCTAACAAGTGATAGTTGCTGGTATTATTTATTCATTCATTATCAAACTAAAATAAAAAATTATCAATGTCAGGCATTCTCCCAAGCCCTGAGGATACAGCTATAAACAAGACAAATCCCTGGCTTGTGGAGCTTACATTTTACTGTGGAGACAATTAACAAATAAAGTACAACTGCAGGCAGCAATAAGTGCTACAAGGAAAAATAAAACTGAAGAAGAAAATAATCAAGCATGAGGAGAAGGAAGGGTTATTTTGAATTTGGGCAAGGCAAATCTCTCCAGGGAAAAAACGCTTAGGTAAAGTTTCAACTGAAAGGAGCTTGGGTGCCACATTAATACCCAAGGGAAGGACAGTCCAGACAGAGGACTCTACAAGTACAAATGCCCTGAGGCATACATGCTCAAACAGTAAGGAGAGGGGCTGGGAGGAGAGGGGAGGGAAGACAGAAGCCATGAGTCAGAATGGCAGCCAGTAGCCAGATCAAGCAAGGCCCCATAAGCCATGCTAAGGGTGTTCAGGTATTTACCTACTCAGTGTGCAAGCAGAAGGCTCTGGGCAAGTTTACAGTAGAGCAGTGACGTGACAGGACACACTACAAGTATCCTTCTGGTCACTAAGAAGAAAAGGGACCACAGACAGACAAGGGCACCAGCAGAGAAACCAACAAGTGGCAGACAGGCAACTGAGAGCAGCAGTGGCAAAGACAAGGAGGCAGCAGAGAAGGGCAGGCAGAGCTGGAGGACAGGAGAGATCTCACGGCACTCCCTGGACTGGAGATGGGATGACAGTCAAAGTGGAGAGTCAAGCATGACACCAGTGTGTCAGCCCAAGCAACCGGATAAACACTGATGCCATTTATGACGATCAAGAAGACACTGGAAGAAATCAAGAGTTCAGTTCTGGACACATGAAGTTGAGATGCCTAACAGGTATTCAAGAGGACATACTGATTACACAGTTGGATATACAGGTCTGGAGCTCAGGAAGGAGGCTGAGGCAAAAATTAAAATTGGGTATCATCACTATATAGATAATAATTAATTAGACAGCACTTGATACCATCAAACTAGATGAAATAACTAGGAAAAAGTGTAGATAAAGAGAAGGCCAACTGAGTCCTGTAGGAGCTCAACATTTAGAGTTTGGTAAGAGAAAGTGAATCCAGTAAGAGACAGAAAAAGAATCAGCACTGTGGTAGGAAGAAAATCAGAGAGTGCAATGTAATGGACACCCAGTGAGAATTTATCTTAAGAAAGACAAGGACAATTAAAACCACATCAAATGCCACTGACAGCATTGAAAAAGATGCGAGTAGCTCAAGTGGCGACCTTGAAAATAGCTTTATTTCTTTTGATTATGAAAGCCTGATGTGCTGCAGTTCATGGGGTTGCAAAGAGTCTGACACGGCTTGGTTACTGAACACCACCACCACCACCACAGTAGAAACTAATGTGAGCAAATGTAAACAAAATCTTTTATGTATTTTATGGTGTTCATTAGGCAGGCACAAAAGTCCCTCCTGCAGCTGAGGCAGAAATGGAGAAAGAAGGCCATCCCATGGCTACCAAATTTCAACATGCTCTACACTTCCAGCTGCGCATAAAGACCAACTGCAGTTTCTGTGACTCCTGCAGTGGGGGCATGTCTAACATCACTGGCTTCGTCCAGGACCTGATCAAGCAAGAATGTGTTGGGCAAATCCTAACGGTAACGAATGCCTGCTGGCATTCTGACCATTGTTCCGAGAGCTGTTCTAAGGACGGTGCATATATTATCCCAGTAATGACAACCACCAGTTAAGGTAATATATAGATGAGACTCATAAGCACTAAATAACTCGTTTCACAGCTGATTAAGTGGCAAAGCTGAGATTTTCAGAATCTTGTATGAAAACTGACCCAAGACAATTTGGCCATGCACAATATGAAGCTCTTTTTGACTGTTACTACCAATAGTTAGAAGTAACTGAAAGGTTTGGATTTTTGTCTCTGGACATCACAAGTAGGTATGAAAGCAAGCCTTAAAATAAATTGTGACCCACTTAGAACATTAAGTAGCTATAAGAGATATAAAAACAAGCAAACAAAATAAGTTCTTTAAGCCTGTTTATGAGTTCAATGAGGTCCCAGGTTTCTATTTTTTTTTTTAATTTTATTTTATTTTTAAATTTTACATAACTGTATTAGTTTTGCCAAATATCAAAATGAATCCGCCACAGGTATACATGTGTTCCCCATCCTGAACCCTCCTCCCTCCTCCCTCCCCATACCATCCCTCTGGGTCGTCCCAGTGCACCAGCCCCAAGCATCCAGTATCGTGCATCGAACCTGGACTGGCAACTCATTTCATACATGATATTTTACATGTTTCAATGCCATTCTCCCAAATCTTCCCACCCTCTCCCTCTCCCACAGAGTCCATAAGACTGTTCTATACATCAGTGTCTCTTTTGCTGTCTCGTACACAGGGTTATTGTTACCATCTTTCTAAATTCCATATATATGCATTAGTATACTGTATTGGTGTTTTTCTTTCTGGCTTACTTCACTCTGTATAATAGGCTCCAGTTTCATCCACCTCATTAGAACTGATTCAAATGTATTCTTTTTAATGGCTGAATAATACTCCATTGTGTATATGTACCACAGCTTTCTTATCCATTCATCTGTTGATGGACATCTAGGTTTCTAAATTTATAGGATCATAGATCATACATCCCATGCAGCAATCTAGACAAAGGATTTTGTTATCCTTACATAAGCAGTAAGCAACTACATCTGATTATCTGCGGTCCAAGTTAGGGATTCATGCTTCCATCTCTCCTGAAAGCCACCCTGATTCCTATGCCATGATATGGCATGGGCAGGATGTATGTCTAAGAATATTGCAGCCAATCCACGAATCTTGAATACCACTAATTATGTAGGAAATAAACTAATTCTAAAATCTATTATGCTAACTAACAAGCTAAGAATTTCACCAATAAAAATACAATTCGGGCACTTGTTACTGAAATGCAAGTTCGTGTGCCCAGCGCACAAAGAGGGCAAACAAAACCAAGATATCAAGAGTTTGGAACAGAGAAACGTTTATTGAGAGCCCTGCAGGGAGATGGTGGCTCATGCCTGAAAAACTCCAAACTCTCCGAAAGCTTTCAGCAAACCCCTTTTCTACAAAAACGGAGGCAGAGGCATGGTCAGTTGTTGCAAAATTCTCATTGTCAAAGCCTTTGTTCTTGAGGTCAGGTCATGGTCAGGAAAGGATGTTCCTGTAAATCTCTACCAGTTCAGTCCAATTGGGTCACTCAGTCATATCTACTCTTTGTGACCCCATGGACTGCAGCACGCCAGGCTTTCCTGTCCTTTACCAACCACCGAAGCTTGCTCAAACCCATGTCTATTGTGTCGGTGATGCCATCCAACCAACTAGTCCACTGTTGTTCCCTTCTCCTCCTGCCTTTAATCTTTCCCAGCATCACAGCCTTTTCCAATGAGTCAGTTCTCATCACATGGCCAAAGTATTGGAGTTTCAGTTTCAACATTAGTCCTTCCAATGAGTATTCAGGACTGATTTCCTTTAGGATGGACTGGTTTGATCTCCTCGCAGTCCAAGGGACTCTCAAGAGTCTTCTCCAACACCACAGTTCAAAACCATCAATTCCTCAGCACTCAGCTTTCTTTATAGTCTAACTCACACATGACTGCTGGAAAAACCATAGCTTTGATTAGATGGACTTTGTTGGCCAAGTAATGTGTCTGCTTTTTAATATGCTGTCTAGGTTGGTCATAGCTTCTCTTCCACGGTGCAAGCATCTTCTAACTTGATGGCTACAGTCACCATCTGCAGTGATTTTAGAGCCCCACAAATGAAGTTTCTCACTGTTTCAACTGTTTGCCCATCTATTTGCCATGAAGCGATGAGACCAGATGCCATGATCTTAGTTTTCTGAATGTTGAGTTTTAAGCCAACCTTTTTCACTCCCCTCTTTCACTGTCAAAAGGCCTTTAGCTCTTCTTCACTTTCTGCCATAGGGGTGGTGTCATCTGTGTATCTGAGGTTATTGGTATTTCTCCCAGCAATCTTGATTCCAGCTTCAGCTTCATCCAGCCCAGCATTTTGCATGATGTACTCTGAATGTAAGTTAAATAAGCAGGGCAACAATATACAGCCTTGATGTACTCCTTTCCCGATTTGGAACCAGTCTGTTGTTCCACGTCAAGTTCTAACTGTTGCTTCTTGACTTGTATACAGACTTCTCAGGAGGCAGGTAGGGTGGTTTGGTATTCCCATCTCTTGAAGAATTTTCCAGAGTTTGTTGTGCTGCACACAGTTAAAGGCTTTGGCATAATCAATAAAGCAAAAGTAGATGTTTTCCTGGAACTCTCTTGCATTTTCTATGATCCAACGCATGTTGGCAATTTGATCTCTGGTTCCTCTGCCTTTTCTAGATCCAGTTTGAACATCTGGAAGTTCTCAGTTCACATACTGTTGAAGCCTGGCTTGGAGAATTTTGAGCATTACTTTGCTAGCGTGTAAGATGAGTGCAATTGTGTGGTAGTTTGAACATTCCTTGGCATTGCCTTTCTTTGGGATTGGAATGAAAACTGACCTTTTCCAGTCCTGTGGCCACTGCTGACTTTTCCAAATTTGCTGGCATATTGAGTGTAGCACTTTCACAGCATCATCTTTTAGGATTTGAAATAGCTCAACTGGAATTCCATCACCTCCACTAGCATTGCTCGTGGTAATGCTTCCTAAGGCCCACTTGACTTCACATTCCAGGATGTCTGGCTCTAGGTGAGTGATCACACCATCATGGTTATGTGGGTTGTGAAGATCTTTTTTGTACAGCTCTTCTGTGTATTGTTGTCACCTCTTCTTAATCTCTTCTGCTTCTGTTAGGTCCATACCATTTCTGTCCTTTACTGTGCCCATCTTTGCATGGAAAGTTTCCTTGGCATCTCTGATTTTCTTGAGGAGATCTCTAGTCTTTCCCATTCTATTGTTTTCCTCTATTTCTTTGCATTGATCACTGAGGAAGGCTTTCTCATCTCTCCTTGCTATTCTCTGGAACTCTACATTCCAGTGGGTATATCTTTCCTTTTCTCCTTTGCCTTTAGTTTCTCTTCTTTTCTACATAGGAGGCCTCTATTTGTAAGGCCTCCTCAGACAACCATTTTGCCTTTTCGCATTTCTTTTTCTTAGGGATGGTCTTGATCCCTGTCTGCTGTACAATGTCATGAACCTCTGTCCATAGTTCTTCAGGCACTCTTATCAGATCTAGTCCCTTGAATATATTTGTCACTTCCACTGTATAATCAAAAGGGATTCGATTTAGGTCAAACCTGAATGGTCTAGTGGTTTTCCCTACTTTCTTCAATTTAAGTCTGAATTTTGCAATAAGGAGTTCATCATCTGAGCCACAGTCAGCTCCCAGGCTTGATTTTGCTAACTGTACAGAGCTTCTCCATCTCTGGCTGCAAAAAATATAATCAATCTGATTTTGGTATTGACCATCTGGTAATATCCATGTGTACAATCTTCTCTTATGTCGTGGAAGAGGGTATTTGTTATGACCAGTGTGTTCTCTTGGCAAAACGTTAGCCTTTGCCCTGCTTCGTTTTGTACTCCAAGGCCAAATTTGCCTGCTACTCCAGGCATCTCTTTTCTTTCCTACTTTTGCATTCCAGCCCCTATGATGAAAAGGACATCTTTTTTGGGTGTTAGTTCTAGAAGGTCTTGTAGGTCTTCATAGAACCGTTCAACTTCAGCTTCTTCAGCATTACTGGTTGGGGCACAGACTTGGATTACTGTGATATTGAATGGTTTGCCTTGGAAACAAACAGTGATCATTTTGTTGTTTTTGAGATTGCATCCATGTACTGCATTTCAGATTCTTTTGTTCACTATGAGGGCTACTCCATTTCTTCTGAGGGATTCTTGCCCACAGTAGTTGATATAATGGTCATCTGAGTTAAATTCACCCATCCAGTCCATTTTAGTTCCCTGATCCTAAAATGTTGATATTCACTCTTGCCATCTCCTGTTTGAACACTTTCAATTTACCTTGATTCATGGACCTAACATTCCAGGTTCCTATGCAGTATTTTCTTTACAGCATGAGATTTTACTTCCATCACCAGTCACATTCACAACTGGGTGTTGTTTTTGCTTTGGTTCCGTCTCTTCATTCTTTCTGGAGTTATTCCTCCACTCTTCTCCAGTAACATACTGGGCAGCTACTGACCTGGGGAGATCATCTTTTAGTGTCCGACGTTTTTGCCTTTTCACACTGTTCACGGAGGTTCTTTAAGCCTCCATACCTAAACAGTATGATAACTTTCACTTATCTCTTCTTTAATTTGTGGTGTAAACAGAAGAGCTATTTTAATGATTGGACTGCAAGGATACCATTGCAGTGGCTGATTTGTTGTTTTGCCAGCATCTTCATCTAAAGTAGACATGGTAAACATTGCTTGACATGAAACATGAAACAACAGACTGGTTCCAAATAGAAAAAGGAGTACGTCAAGGCTGTATATTGTCACCCTGCTTATTTCACTTATATGCAGAGTACATCATGAGAAACGCTGGGCTGGAAGAAGCACAAGCAGGAATCAAGATTGCCGGGAGAAATAACAATAACCTCAGATATGCAGATGACACCACCCTTATGGCAGAAAGTGAAGAGGAACTCAAAAGCCTCTTGATGAAAGTGCGAAGAGTTGACTCACTGGAAAAGATTCTGATGCTGGGAGGGATTGGGGGCAGGAGGAGAAGGGGATGACAGAGGATGAGATGGCTGGATGGCATCACTGACTCGATGGATGTGAGTCTGGGTGAACTCTGGGAGTTTGTGATGGACAGGGAGGCCTGGCGTGCTGCGATTCACGGGGTTGCAAAGAGTCAGACATGACTGAACTGAACTGACCCATCTTAATGGAATTGTTCTACTCCTTCAGCTGTGGGCATCACTAAAACATGTGTATCTGGATGAAGAGTCACATACTGTGAAGAATGCTGCATCCTAAACCTCACACCACAGAGGGAATAAAAGGAAGTTGAAATTGGCCAACTGGGGAAAAAAAAAAAAATAGAAAACCAAAAAGCACCTGCCGGCCTATACAGTAAAAGAAAAATCCTTCTGCCAAGTCTACAAGAAGACATTTTTTCATTTGATCCAAGCAGATAACTTTACATCCCAAATATAGAAACTTAAGCATCACTGCCCACCCCCAACCCCCTCAAAAACAAAACAAAAAAATTAATTCAGCCAATTGCTGAAATACTTGAATAACTGGTAGCACAACCACAACCAAAGATCTATCAGGTGCTCCAAGCACAACAACAAAGACACTAAAAGCAGAGTTCCCATTAGGTGTTTTGGGGGAATAAAAGTGAACAATCAGCAAAAGTGTCCCCCGGGAATAAGGAATACAAACAGCTAAAGGGCGTGAATAATAGACAGAACTGTATCTAAAGTCTGCAGCAGGAGGGCCTATCAACAGTGAGCATGAGATGGAACAACAGGGTTGTCAGCCCCATACTCTCGTCACAGTGCCATTTTAGTGCTGTTTCTATTTTAATACTTAAAAGAGGGAAGATGCGAGCTCGGGTCAGAGTGCAAGCTCAGGGGCCCAGAGCAGATGGGAGTCTGGCTAAGGTGGGAATGACCCCCCTGCACACAGCCCTGAGCCTCTGGTCAGCTGACAGGAGACTAAGCAGTCAAACGGAACCCAAGCCGCCAGGCTTTCCTTTCCCCATCCTAGCCCATCTGCCTTCATAAGCAGGGCACAAGAAGCCCCTTATTAATCCTCGGTTAACAGAGCCTGTGTCTAACTAGCAGGGACTAGTTTCCCTGGAATCATCACTTGCTTATTTCTGGGATAACAGGGATGAGGAGAAAAGAGGCTTGAAGATCACCTGTACTACTAAATATGTGACCTTGGGCAGGTTACTGCACCTCTTAGTCATCTTTATGTGTAAACTGTTTCATTATACACTCTTCAGGACTGTGGTAAAGACCGAATGGAATCATGAATGCATGTGAAATACCCAGTGTATCAGTCAGGAAACAGTCTCTAAAATAAACACTGCCATCGCTGTTACCGGCTCCCTACCCACATGTGGTGGTGGCAGGCTAGACAACTTACCTTGATAGAACCAACTCTCCCCACATCCCCTGACCCTTGATTTACAAATGTCCAACTTACAAAAGGCAGGAGATGAAAGGCAGGGACTTCCCTGGTGGTCCAGTGTCTAAGACTCCACACTCCCCAAGGCAAGGGGCCAGGGTTCAATCCCTAGTCAGAGAACTAGATTCCACATGCTACAACTAAGAATTTGCATGTGACAACTGAGACTCTGTACAGCAAAGCAAATAAATAAATATATTTACAAAGTAGCTTACTAAAAAATATACCTTCTGTCCCTCCTCTGTCTCTCTGTTGTCACCAGAAAAGAAAACTCCAGTCTTTTCATAGAAGGAAGAGAAAAAGGTGAAAAGTAAGGCTCCATCCAGACCTTACCCTGTGGTGGAAGAAGTGTTGACCTTTGAAACCCAGTGGCCCCTGGCCCAGAGTAGCTCCTCTAATGCTCCCCGAGTATTTTCATTTAGGTTTGAAACCATAAAGCTCCAGCAATTAGTGATTCAAGTATCCTCAGAAAATCACAAATTCCTGAATTCAGTTTATGGTTATGTTCGTATTATGCCTCATCTATACACTTATGAGAAGTCATTCAGTTAAACTGCTCTCCTCACAGGGTACCTGAGGGAGAACCAAAGCCAAAATGCTGGAATGCAGAGCAGGCTGAGTCCAGCAGAAAAGGGCAGTGTGGGAAGTGAGGGTAACCTAGGGTGCTGCAAGTCTGGTAGAAGCACAGAAAACCACAACTAGCCAAGTTAAAAATGCCCCCACAAGGCAGCTGCCAGGGATCTGGGGCAGAAGAGGAAGTCCTCTTCTTTTCCCTCCTATGACTTGGTTTCTTCCTTCTCTCAAGAATTAGAAGGCATTCTTCTATCATTAGTACCACAGTGAAGCTTTAGTAACAGGTTACAGGGGATTTCTGTGAGACAGCTAAGAATCTTAACTTCATTTAACTTTTTTTCATGTAAGTAAATTGAGTTCTAAGTTCCACAGAACTCACTCACATGACTCCCTGACAATAGAACCTACAGTCTGTCTTATTTCCTTAAGCTGGGCTTCCCATGTGGCACTAGTGATAAAGAATCCACTTGTCAATGCAGGAGATGGAAGAGACAGTTCAATCTCTGGATTGGGAAGATCCTCAGGAGAAGGAAATGGCAACCCACTTCAGTATTCTTGCCTGGAAAGTTCCATGGACAAAGGAGTCTGGCAGGTTATAGTCCATGGGCCACCAAGAGTTGGACATGACTGAGTGACTGAGCACACACACATATTTCACTAAACTCATAGATGAGCAAATGTAGGGAAGAATGAATACATGAAGGGAAAGCCTTCATGACAAGCCAGCATGAGGAGCAGTTTGACCAATCTCTTTCTCTTCCTGATCTCAGTCTGGTATTCTTCTAGGTATGTATCATTATCTGACCTTATAATACATATTTGTCAGTTGATTGTCTTGTCTTCTCTACTATAGCATAAACTCTTATGAGGGTACACACTGTTTTTTGGTTTGCTAAAGTCCCCACCTAAAATGAAGTCTGGCAACTGTAGATGCTCAGTAAATATTTGCTGAATGAGTGGATGGCTGATCTGAAAAGGCAATGTCTTCATAAGACACTGTAAGATTGAACACTAGGGCTCGAGGAGCAGCACTCTGGGCCCCTCGCTCACTCAGTCTCCACTTCTTGTTTCACACAAGTACCTGACTGCTATATGGTGTGATCGCTTCCTTTTAAATAATGTTCCCCTGACCACTTGGAAGCACTGGAGAACCCCTGTCATGATATGAGTGATTGTCCTTGGCACCAAATCTCCCCCAGACTTTTTTTTAGAAAAATAGCAAGCCTTCAAAAAGAGATTCCACCTGCACCAAAAGTAGACAATTCCACATATATAATAAATCTCTCTGGTTTTTTGTTTTTTTCTTTTCCAGTGTTATAAACCCCCTACCTTCTCTCTTTGAAAAGACTTCCAAAGCCAAATCCCATAAACGGAACTTGTAAGATCGTCCCATTACTTTTTCTGTAGAAAAAAGCTACTGATACCTAGAAAAATGAGGGAGGGGACACCTATTTCACACGGAGTGTCTGAAATCACTGCTAACCATCTCCTTCTGAATATTAGAGAAGTCTCTTCTATCCAAATAATGGCACAGTACCAATTATTTCTAATTAGTTATTGTCTTTTTGGTTTCAAAAAGGCCATGACTATTAAACCAAAGCAAAAGTCTGGTCAAATCTATATTTCCAGACCAATGTATTCATTGCTTATACTGACAGCTATGAAGTAGTAAATCATTTCCCTACTTGAAGACTCTCACATGAAGCACATGGTAATTCTCAAAATAAATCAGGCTACCAATAGTCAAAGCCCAGCTTCTTCATAAACCATATTTATAAGCCTGGCACTAATGACTTCCTTATATTCAGTCACCCAGCTTCCTCATGTAGATAAGTGGGTAAAATAAAATAAGCTCATTTTATAACCTTGATCTCATTATAAAAATTCAAAGATGGAAAGAGGAATTTAGTAAGTAATCAATTACTAATACTCAAAAAGTTACATCATTTGGTAGAAAACATTCAAGGCCTAGAAAGAGATCTGTAATTCTTCTTCAGTTGGAGATGAGACTTAGGAAATAAATTGTTTTTTAAAAAATAATTAACTCTAATAACTTAGTCTAAGATATTTCTTTAAAACAATATATAATTAATATTTTTCATAATCTGGATGAATAAGGTATTCTTGTGGGTTTTTAAACTATTTTATGAGTTCTATGTAATTCAGTCCTAGTCAATTAGCTCTATTCCTAGAAAATTAAATGCAAGATAGGAGGAGTAAGAAGTGGCTTTGGAAAATAAACACTTCACTCAAAATATACATAAATTGATATACCATGTCTACAATCTCCAAAATAAGTACACTTCTTTCTCCTCAGTGTTATTCCTGAAAAAAAAAAAAAAATTACATGACAGGGAATTTTGTTTTCAACATGATTAGCTGCATTGCACTGAAAGCCTGGAAGAGCACAGGTCTACTGAAGAAAATATGCAGCTACACTTTTCCGGAAGAATGAAATCCAAAGTAAACTGCATAGGCAATGTATCGCTCAGAAGGGGACATGCAGACACTCTTCTTAACATAAGGCAAGACAGACGACAACAGCATTGCTAACAGTGGACACTGCAAGACAGAAGTCAAACCAGATGTCTCAGACTAGCTGCAACCAAGCCAAGGAGCAGTGCATGGAGATTTCAGGGGAGTTCAAACTTGTGTCTTTAACTCGAATCTCATCTGAGATATTGCCCAAAGTTGGCAGAGAGATACTTCTATACCTGTAACTCTAGAAAGAAGACCATACTCTAGCTACTGCTTCTGCTTGGATCTTGCCAGGTGAGACCGTGGTAAAGAATCTGCCTGCCAATGCAGGAAACTCAAGAGACACGGGTTCGATCCCTGGGTCAGGAAGATCCCCTGGAGGAAGAAATGGCAACCCACTCCAGTATTATTGCCTGGAGAATTCCATGGACAGAAGAGCCTGCAGTCCATGGGGTCGCAAAGAGTCGAAAGCGACCAAGCACGAGCACAAGCCATACCTTACATACCTTACAGACAGTGTTTTAACTATCCGTAATTTAGAGAGTAAGCTTATAAATATTTACCTTCTATGCTCTTTAAAAACAAGGCAACTGAGGCTTAAATAACTTAAATGTCATTCCTGAGGTCACTTAATAAAACTTAAACTTAAATTTCTGTCGTTTGACTCCAGGGCCAACAAACTTTCCACCAAATCAACATCTCACTTTTCCAAGATCTTTATCTCACCCAGTTATATGTTAACTCCGTAATCAGACAGGTTACATTTTCCACATTCACTAAAAAAACAGGCCAGCCTGATTTCAAGCCTACACGAAACAGACCCTCCCTTTACTTTTTAATATAGCGATAATACACTAAGCAAGCCAAATTAAACTCATTTTTCAGCCAGAATAAATTATAAAAGTTGTCCAAATAAACTATAACTGGTACCACCCAAACCAACTATAACTTTTACTGAGTGATAGCTGTGGGGGGAAAATGGCGGCAGGGAAGAGAGTTCTCAGTTTGATTGGTGCCACTTCTCAGGCAATGAGTTGTTTTTAGCTTGTTTTCCTCTATTAAGATGTGCCGTGACTCACAATCCTGGCACACCATTTCTAGAAGTTTTTATACCATACATAATTTCTATCTTACCTGTTCACCAAGAGTTTTCTTCTTTGGCAGCTTCATAGAGCAAAATCAACTTTGGCTTTGATAAAGACAGCAACATCTTACTAGCTGGATTAAGCTGCCACTCTCCATTGAGAATCTGAAGAGCAGTCACTCAGGTTCAAGGGTTTCCTTTCACTGACCTCTCAAGTGGAAAGACACACATAATGAGTAAATGTGGCAGAAAAGCGTTCCTTTAGGAGTCAAAAATCAAAAGTATTTTATTTCCAACTCTGGATATGTAGTATCTTTTCAATACTGTTCTTTTTGTGTTTTAATCCATAAAGTGAGCATAAATTTCTACTCATACCTTCTTACGGTAGAATAAGGTAAAAACAAGATCTCAGACAGGAAAGTATTTTGAAAACAAAGGACTCAAAAACAAAGTGTTCTTAACTGAATGCTTCATCTGTATGAAGAAAATACACCACTCCCCTGGAGAGCTGAAAACAAGCCATCTTAGTTTTCAGTTCAATTGTTACTGGTTGTCCATTCGGGAACCATAACAGAAGCTGTTATTCTTCCGTTCTCATATGATAATGTGTATATAATTTACTTTCCACTGTACTAATTTTCTCTGTCCAACTTTTAAATTTTGTTTTATTTTTAATTCACTGATCCCATACGCCACACTCCATGGTGCTTACTGGAATACCCGTGAAAAAAAGGATAATGGGGAGAGACAGTCATTAAACAGTTTACATTTACTAATGCAATAGCTGCCATGAAGGAAAAGGTACGTAGTACTATGGGCAAGTAGAAGAGTCATGCTTGACCAAGTCTAAGAGGATGGGGAAGGTTTCCATAAGGAAAAAATATTTAAACATACGAATTCCTTTTTTCAGTTTTTTGCTTGCAAGTATAAGATCCATAGTTTCTATTCATTAGTGTTCTAGAAATGCTCTTGCTTTTCTCTTTTCCAATCCTAACTTGATACTATTGAAATAAATTTCATTTTTTAAAAATTTTCGATTCATATTTTGCCTCTTTCTCTAAATTTCTCACTCTATTTCCTTTAAAACAAACAAACAAACAAAAAAAGAACATAAAGACTTTAGGTTACAGGAATGAGGAGCTTTTAGAACTAACTGTTCAAAGCTGTGTGCTGTGCTGTGCTTAGTCCCGCAGTCTGTCCGACTCTTTATGACCCCATGAGCTGTAGCTCTCCAGGCTCCTCTGCCCATCGGGATTCTCCAGGCAAAAAGACTAGAGTGGGTTGCCGTGCCCTCCTCCAGGGGATCTTCCCAACCAAGGGATCATACCCAGTTCTGCTACATTGCAGGCTATTCTTTACCATCTGAGCCACCAAGAAAGCCCAAGAATACAGGAGTGGGTACCCTATCCCTTCTCCAGGGAATCTTCCTGACCCAGGAATCGAACCAGGGTCTCATGCATTGCAGGCAGATTCTTTACCACCTGAGCTACCAGGGAAGCTCACTGAAAACTAAATAAGCTTAAGACTATTCCTATCTGCTCTGGTCACAAAGTGACTTCTTACAACTGAGAGAAAAAGAAGAAATATACAATACGTTAATATACAGTGAAACATCAAGCAAAATATACGACAAAGAAAATCTGACCAGCATTCTCTTGTTCTTTGTTTTCAAGGCTCCTTGGAGCATTCTACATTCTTATTCTTCATATTCGGATAATATGTCCATTACCCTAGAGAACTATATCCTCAAATGTACTTTTTCCCCAACAAAAATCAGTAAAGCATACAGAGTTTTTCACAGACTCTAAGGTAAAATCATATAATCTCAAACCCCAGAAAAGAACAGCAGTTTTAGCTATTTCTAGGAAACAGAGGGGATGCAAGAACAGCCAAAATAATTTTAAGGTAATAATCCTAAAATGGTATAATACTGTTTTGAAACTTAAAAAAAAAGTTTGCTTTTAAAATACAGATGTATGGTATTAAGTTAAAGCAATGACTCTAACTCTAAAGCAAAATACTAGAGAGAATATATATTTCATTAAATATATATTTAATTAAAAAGCAGAACTAGGGCTTCCCTGGTGGCGAGACAAGGCAGGAGACATAGATTCCATCCCTGGTCCCAGAGATCCCACATGCCTGAGGGCAACTGGGCCCTGTTCCACAACTACTGCGCCCACGCTGCAGAGCCCGCTAGCTGCGATTACTGAAGTCCACGCGTCTGGGGTCTGTGCTCCATGACAAGAGAAGCCACCGCACGAGAAGCCCACACACCACAGCTACAGAGTAGCCTGTGCAAGCAACAGTGAAGACCCAGGGACACCATACATAGATAAATAAATCTTTAAAAACAATACAGAACTAAATCATATTATTTGGGACATTTTTGTCACTACTAGGCAATGACTAGATGTGAATTCAACTGGTCACATATTAATATTCCTGCCATTGTAACTCAGTCAGAAAACATCCCTGTAACTCTACAGAAGGAACCAAAGAAAACACGTGTGGGAAGTTTCACTCTACACTCAATGAGTAGAGCTTGAATTTAAAAGTCTCTAAGGGTTCCTCAATACGGCATCTCAGTTGTTCTTGTTATGTCACTTAGTCGCATCCCACTCTGCAACCCCACAGACTGCAACATGCCAGGCTTCCCTGTCCTTCACCAGCTCTCAGAGTTTGCTCAAACTCATGTCCAGTGAGTCGGTGATGCCATCCAATCATCTCATCCTGTCACCCCTTCTCCTCCTGCTCTTCATCTTTTCCAGCATCAGGGTCTTTTCCAATGAGTAAGATCTTCACATCAGGTGGCCAAAATAATGAATCTGCAGCATAAATCCTTCCAATGAATATCCAGAGTTGACTTCCTTTAGGATTCACTGGTTTGATCTCCCTGCTGACAAGAGACTCAAAAGTCTTCTCCAGCACCACAATTCAAAAGCATCAATTCTTAACTCTTAGCCTTCTTTATGGTCCACCTCTCATATTCGTTTATGATTACTGGAAAAATCACAGCTTTGACTATATGGATCTTTGTCGGCAAGTGATGTCTCTGCTTTTTAATATGTTGTCTAGGTTTGTAAAAGTGGAAACAGTGGCAGATTTTATTTTCTTGGTCTCCAAAATCACTGTGGACGGTGACTAGGGCCATGAAATTAAAAGATGCCTGCTCCTTAGAAGAAAAGCTATGACAATTTAGCTACCAATTAATCCAATTCTCTTTTTTCAAATGTAGACTCTGATCTTAAAAAGACACATTCTATCTGACTTTGAAGTATATCCACAGTACACCTTATAGCCCAAAGTTCAGAGTTCAATGCTTATTCTTTCCCATAGATCCTCAGTACTGACAGCATGAAGAAAAGAAAAAATTAAGCATAGCTACTTTTTCTCTAACAATGTCACTTCTTCTTATCAACAATTATTGTTACTTTTGCATTTCAAAGGCTTAGAACACACATTTAGAATGTCCCCTATTACACAGGCAAGCCAAAAGGAGTAGGGTTATGAGTATGGGTGTATAGATAAGTTGCGTGACAGTTTGGCACCCAAAACGAATCATTTTGAAGATGACGCTGCTGCTGCTGCTAAGTCACTTCAGTCATATCCGACTCTGTGCGACCCCACAGACGGCAGCCCACTAGGCTCCTCTGTCCCTGGGATTCTCCAGGCAAGAATACTGGAGTGGGCTGCCATTTCCTTCTCCAATGCATGAAAGTGAAAAGTGAAAGTGAAATCGTTCAGTCATGCCCCACTCTTAGAGACCCCATGGACTGCAGCCTACCAGGCTCCTCTGTCCATGGGATTTTCCAGGCAAGAGTACTGGAGTGGGTTGCCGTTGCCTTCTCCAGAAGATGACTCTAAAAAGGTGCGATTTAGTTAATATCCCAAGAGCCAAGGATATTAAGGTATTAATAAGGACAAGGGAAATAAAGGAAACAGAGAAGAGTTAGCCCATGTGAATAAACAGCACAGATCTATTGGATTTCTCTCTCTGAAGCCTGTTTGCAGGTAGATGCTCTTGAATTCTCTCTAGGTTTGATCTTTAAGTCACACACTCAAATTAGTTCATCAGGTTTTCCTCAAATAGCTGCATCTTTATTGAACTGGATATTGAGGTTAGACTTTTCAGATCTTCAACTATTTTCTGTATTTTCCTGGGGCATAAGTCACATGTGCAAGCAACATCTAATTTTTAAAAATATACAAAAAACTGCCACCAATGTATATTTATGATAGTATCAATCAGTCAGGAAGTACTCACTGATCATATGAAATTAATACGCAAAATGCAACGGAGGTATAGATGCCAAAAAATGTCATGCTCAAGATAATGCACACTGAAGATAATGTAAACATTATGAGGGTAAAGGACTGTGCTTGTCTTATTCCCTTCGTCATTATCTCTAGCCTCCAGCACAACAGAACAGGCACTGAATAAACATGTGCTGAGTAAATAAGTCTTAAAAAGTGCTGCAAACAAGGAAATTAAAATGGGCATGATTGTTTCACTCATCTCTGTATCTTTCATTTGCCGTATCTCTCTGCTGCTTTCTGGTAAGGGCAGGAAATCTCAAATCCCACTCACCTGGCTTACTCTTCAGATTACTTATTACAACAAACCTTCTATTAATCCTGTGTTTGACTGGGCAGAATAATCCATTAACTCCCATATGTCTGGGATACAATAATAATTATTAGCTTGCTAGACCTTAAATTACTTTTTAAACAACAAAGGTTACCTTGTGCTTTGAATGGATTTAATTTTCTTTGAGTTCACAACTTTATATTACCCCAAACTAAAATGGGAGAAGGCAATGGCACCCCACTCCAGTACTCTTGCCCGGAAAAACCCATGGACGGAGGAGCCTGGTAGGCTGCAGTCCGTGGGGTCGCTAAGATTCGGACACGGCTGAGCGACTTCACTTTCACTTTTCACTTTCATGCATTGGAGAAGGAAATGGCAACCCACTCGTGTTCTTGCCTGGAGAATCCCAGGGACGGGGGAGCCTGGAGGGCTGCCCTCTATGGGGTCGCACAGAGTCGGACACGACTGAAGTGACTTAGCAGTAGCAGCAGCAGCAAACTAAAATGAACAAAAAGTACCATTATTCAACCATGTTGAATGATAATGTAAATTATACGTTAGTCAACGTGAAAATTCACATGGTAAGATAAAGTAATGGACAGAAAATAAGACATGGAAATTTAGAAAGTATACTGGTATTATTTCAGACCAAAAAAAAAAAGGATTAGCCTTGAATATAGCAACTATGTCATTTAGGGGTCTAGCATATCTCTCCAACATTTTCTTACTGAAACAACAGACAGTACACCTGGGTGCTTCCCAGGTGGCACAGTGGTAAAGAACCTGCCTGCCAATCCGGGAGACACAAGAGAGGCAGGTTCAATCCCTGAGTCAGGAAGATCCCCTGCAGTAGGAAAAGGAAACCCACTCCAGTATTCTTGCCTGAAAAATTCCATGGACAAAGACGCCTGGCGGGCCTCTGAGCGCACCCGCGAGAGCGTGCAGGCACATGGCAACGGTGTCGTAAGAGGTCTAGCATATCTCTCTCTCCATCGGTTTCTTACTGAAATAGCAGACCATACAAGGATTTTACAAACAATGCAGTCAAGTAGCTAATTTCTTAGTCAGCTATGTACCAGCACCATATAACACTTTGGCACTTACATACATGAGAAAAAATTCTCACTTAATTTATCATTATCAAAAGCTTTCCCTATGTCTTCTCTAGCATGCTTCATTGAGGCACATTACAAAGATACAGGAGAAACTTATGCATTCTAGATGCTTATGTCTACTTGCAAAAATGAATCTGTTAGAGAAAGGATAAAACACAATGGCAGCACAAAGAGAGGTACAATTCTCTACATGCCTAGGGAAAAAATAGATGATGTATGCTAGCACGGGGATGGGGCAGCTGGGAAAGAGATCATTGGAAAGGGCATTTAAGAGTTGAGGCCTACAGGCTGGACTAAATTAAGAAAGGACATAGGAAAAGAATGTGGCAGAGGAAAGGCATTAACAAATACCATTGGGGAGAGAAGTTAGAAACAGTAAGAAAAATACTGTAGCAGACTTGAGCTTCAGAGTTTGTTTCAAGGCTTATGTACCCAGTGAAGCCCGGCTCATAGCAGACTCTCATCTCTAGCAGCCGTCACTTCCTCTCCATCTGACACTAGATTCCTACATACCTACCCTAAAAGTTGTCCTGAGAACCACTACACATTTAAAATCTTAGAAGCCAATCTGGCCACAATCTTCCATCTTTCTGGATCTCTAAAACCTCCATTCCCACTTCACCTTTATTCGATAGGAATCTTATTTTCACAGTCTGCAAACTCCCATTTTCCTACTGGAGGAGGAAGAAAATAATAAAGCAAACAAATATAAACTCAGAACTTTGAATGTGCTATAACGAAAACAGAGTGTAACCAGAAGAGAGTTATAGGGAGACCAATTCACATAGTTTGGTCAGAGGAAAACGTTCTGAGGAGTGACATTTAAGATGAGACATGAAGGAAGAGAAGAAGCTGACTCTGGGAAGGACAGAGAATAGGATGTTCTAGCCAGAGGGAACAGTACATACAAAGGTTTCTAAATGAGAAAGATCATGGCTTCATCTAGGTACAGAAAGGCAGCCAGTGTGACTGGAACACAGTGGTCAAAGGGTGGAACAGACAGAAAAGGAGGTCAGAAAAGGTGACAGGGACCATGTGACACAGACTGTAAGCTGCGATACGGAGTTTGGAACTTAAGATTTCATCTAATTTGAAGCAGGAGGATAACATGGTCAAATTTGTTGGTAAAAGATGACCATGACTGTGGCATGCAGAAGTGGTGTTAGATGCAGGGTGGGCATGCAAGGAAGTTTTTGACACTCCAGCTAATATAAAACCTGGCATATGATGAATGTCCCAAAAACTGATGACAGAATTAACAAATAAATGAGCCAACAACTTTGAAGCAGGGAAGTGGTAGTCACGAATTAGTTTTAGAATGATTAGTCCAGCACTGTGTTTTAGACTACAGAGAACCTGTGCTGGGACAGTGTTAGTCATACACCCTGAATATCTGGAATTTTACAGAATATTTTGCAGTTGACCATGCCTTCTGAAAATTCAGTCAAGCTTTATATGATTTCCAAAATCAATGGAACAGAACAGGGGCCTTATTTATCCAGAAAGGATTAAATCATTCCATGTAAACCATTCCTCAAGTTTAACAGAAGTCTTATTTATTTTGTGTCTGGCCAACTGTGTGTGTGTATATAATATAATGTGTTTAGAGATGCTGATGACTGATGGGCAATCAAGAAAAACTCAAGTTGAAATTATTAAGGGCTGGGACAAAAAGCAGTTTGCAATCATCACAGGACCTGCTTGAACTGAGTGCCCTGTAGCCATTCTGGCCAGAAGCATCCCTCAAAGGGCACCACCACTTTGCACAGTTTAGTCCTCTCTGATGCAAGAGCTATCACTTCTGAAATCAGGCTCAGTTGTGTTAAAAAGGAATGTCAATAAAATTAAGCTCAACCTATTTGACTGATTAAAAGATAAAATAAATAGGAAAAGAAGTATGTCAAGGCTGTATACTGTCACCCTGCTTATTTAACTTCTATGCAGAGTACATCATGAGAAATGCTGGGCTGGAGGAAGCACAAGCTGGAAAACTGCCAGGAGAAATATCAATAGCCTCAGATATGCAGATGACACCACCCTTGTGGCAGAAAGTGAAGAAGAACTACAGAGCCTCTTGATGAAAGTGGAAGAGGAGAGTGAAAAAGTTGGCTTTAAGCTCAGCATTCAGAAAACTAAGACCATGGTAACCAGTACCATCACTTCATGGCAAATAGATGGAGAAACAGTGGAAACGGTGGCTGATTTTAGTTTTGGGGGCTCCAAAATCACTGCAGATGGTGATTGCAACCATGAAATTAAAAGACGTTTACTCCTTGGAAGAAAAGTTATGACCAACCTAGACAGCATATTAAAAACCAGAGATATTACTTTGTCAACAAAGGTCCATCTAGTCAAGGCTACGGTTTTTCCAATAGTCACGTATGGACGTGAGAGTTGGACTATAAAGAAAACTGAGCACCAAAGAATTGATGTTTGGCACTGTGGTGTTGGAGAAGACTCTTGAGAGTCCCTTGGAGTGCAAGGAGATCCAACCAGTCCATCCTGAAGGAAATCAGTCCTGAATATTCATTGGAAGGACTGAGGCTGAAACTGAAACTCCAATACTCTGGCCACCGGATGTGAAGAGCTGACTCATTGGAAAAGACCCTGATGCTGGGAAAGATTGAGGGCAGGAGGAGAAGGGGACGACAGAGGATGAGATGGTTGGATGGTATCACCGACTCAATGGACATGGGTTTCGGTGAACTCCAGGAGTTAGTGATGGACAGGGAGGCCTGGTGTGTTGCAAAGAGCCAGACACAACTGAGCGACTGAACTGAACTGAACTGAAGAACAATAAAAACTATGGTGGCCATTATTCTGTAAAACAAGTCTATCAGAAATATTAATACATGCAGGTACACTTTGAGAGATCTAGCTCTGAATCTGATCTTCACTGCATTTTTTTCTTTTGTTTTTTTCATGGAATCATAGAAGAGGGGGAAAAGGAGATGAAACATCATCAGTTCTTAGTACAATTTTTTTCCTCAGAAGTAATAAAGAAAAAGACATTTTCTTGGAGTACAGTTGAGCTTTTCAAAAGTGTGCATTATTTTTAAAAGTAAAACAGATAGCTTACTTAGCACATAGATTCACATTCTCTTGTTTTGCAAAGGTTTTCATGGAACAATGAAACTCAGCATAGTAATACCAATTTATTATTTCTAGTTCCTATGGAAACATGCACTCATCTTATGGAAGCCAATTGATATGGACACAAGTGCAAAGCAAATACATTAACAAAGAATCATATAATTTATTACTCTTGTAAAATGAGTTGAGATATCAGATAAAATAGCCAAAAAGGACCCACAAGTCACCCACAAGCTCTCCGAAGTTATTAGCCATCAGTACCAATATGAAAACAAAAGCAAAAACATAATCCTATATTTCAGAATCCCACATTTGGAATTTGCCATGTGCAAATAAACATCACACATAGAAGGATTAAGGCCAAACTCAAAGGAAGGAAGAAAGGAAAGAAAGAAGGAAATATCTAAAAAGGAATGTGCGTGCGTGCTCAGTCGTGTCTGACTCTTTGTAACCCCAACTACTATAGCCTGCCAAGCTCCTCTGTCCATGGCATTTTCCAGCAAGAATACTGGAATGGGTTCCCATTTCCTTCTCCAGGGGATCTTCCTGACCCAGGGATCTAACCTGTGTCTCCTACATTTCCTGCATTATTTACCATGGAGTCACCTGGAAGCCTCTAAAAAGGAATATGAATCTCTTAAATAAGGTCACATAAATAAGAGTACATACTTTTATTATAAATCTGTTATTCAGGACTTGTAACCTCAAGACAGAGAATTAGATAAAAGCACAAATATGTTAAAATCAATCAGCAAATATTTGTTGGTGTTCTACTATGCGCTAAGCAATATGCTAAGATCTGTAAGGGAACAAAACTAAATTTTAATTCATTTTGACAAGAATGTATTGTGCACTTCTGTTGTGCCATGTACTAAGATAATCATCAGAGGATACAAAATAGATAAGATACCAAGATACCACTGTAGCAAAATAAGACATTGTTTTCAATATAATTTATGGGCAACACATGCTACTAAACAGGCATTATTGGCTAAGATGAAAAAATGGGCCAAATAAACAGTACAGATATGTGTGCCAAGAGCTTTCATAAGAGAGAGACGATTTAATAAGCTTAGTTGATCAGAGAAGTTTCACAAAGGAGATGACAACTGACTTGGGCTTGAAAAAAATGAAGAGAAATGGAAAAGTGAATGCAGTTAACAACGGTGATAGGGCAGGAATTTACAACTCTGGTTTGGGTCCTGATAAGACCTGAGTTTAGTTTTGAGGGAACTGGGAACAATGATGGGAAGGTAGGCTGGGGCTGAAAGAAAAATACCTTTTACTGGCTAAGGGGTCTTACTTTGAAGTGAGGACAATACTTTGAAACTAGAGAGAGGTAACAGATGCCAAAACCAAGTATTATGTTATGTGATTTTTATATTGTGTTAATGTTGATGATGACAAAAATTATCATCATTAATTACAAAAACACTGGAAACATCTAAACACCCAACCCCTTAGAGACTAGATGTTCCATATGATAATGTTGGAAAGTCCATATGATTAAAAAAACTATATGGGCTTCCCAGGTGGCACTCTCTATCTAACAAAATTCAATGTAGTTCATGGTGTCCCTCCTTTTCTTTTGGCCTGATACCTGTTTTTCTTTGAAGGTATTACCAACCAAGAGGGCTCTTCTTCCCAAAATATGAAGTTCATCATTGTTGCTCACTTCATTTCCTCACTCTTAACTTTCTTTGAATATGAGGAACTCCTGTCATTACAGTCATCAACAGTGAAATATTTTAACTTTTCATTATTTCCAAGGTGAAACAAAATAAAGGCAATCAGGTAAAACCCTTTAGATTTCCTCCATATTTCATAAAATCCATTAAACAACTGCCCAGATTATATTTCACAGTAAGATGAGCAAAAAGCACACCTCCTCTTCAGCTGCAGCCCCTTTCCTCGTGCATTCATTGCTGCCAAAATCAGAACCTACAGTTCGGGAGCTGTACACAGTTGCATCTTGTTTTGAGTTTTTGTTTGCAAACTGTCAGTAAGATCAGAATAAATTGCATGATATGCAGTCCAATATGTATATTCCTGAGTACATCTCAATGCATCCACCAAAAAATATTCATAGCTGCAGGTGTACAAAAAAAAAAGGCAGAATTATGGCTTGATTTGCCTTGATAAGCATGGCAATTTTCTGTACACTTTTCATAAAGTGCTAATCAATTTCAGCTCAAAATAGATTGAAACACCCAACAGATTGCTGCCATAGTCCACAAATGTTTGTCTTTCATAGACTGTGGCAATAATGTGAATTCTGAAGAGGAAAACTGCATTTGAACTATATACCTTATAAAAAAAAATCCCTTTCATTTGCCTTAATATTCCCTGAAGAAATGATAAAAATTATTTTGAAATCAGTTACATTGGAAATTTCCAATTTTTCTTATTACATCTAAGTCATTGCTTTCCACATAGTAATATCTGTTGTTTAAATATGGTTATAGATGGATTATATTTAGAATTCAGTGTACTGATGAAATTTAAGAATCAGATATCACATCCATATTACTTAATATTCCTCTAAAATATAATTACAGACATCACATACAACTTGGAATTGAATCATCACAGACTTCTGCAATATATTACTCTTTGTCTATATCTTTAACCAGTAAATGAAGTGTAATTTTTAAAAAATGTTTTGTCAATATTCTAGTCCTTCCATTAAGGTTATTTCACAAACACTTCAAGGTGCTAATATTCATATTAATGCACCTTTTCGAGTAGCAGTACTAATGCCATATGATTCACTCATCTGCCCAGGATGTTTTGCCAAACACAAGTGCCAAAACTTTGCTGAGGACTGTCACACTCCTACAAGGGAGCCTCTGCTCAAAACTGAGCATATACTTTCCCTTCCGTTAAGTGTGAGAAACAATCGGTAATGACATTTAGATCTGAGTATGGTATGCTCTCTGTGCAAAGTAAGAAATTATATGAGAATAGATAACATTTTGAATTTTCACACCTTCCTCTTCAAAGCTACAAAAGTGATAATATAATTTGGGGGGAATAAAAGCTACAAAATTTGGCTTTAGAAAAAAAAAAAAAGAGTACTTTAAAGTTGTGACTTTAAGCAACTTCTGTGATTACCATCTGCCAAAAAATGTTGCCAGAATCATAGGAAACAAAGTGTAGTTGACTCAGGCTCTGCAGTCAGAAAGCCCAAGTTCTCATGTTGATTCTGCCACTAAATAGGTGACCTTGAACAAGTGACTTGTCCTCACCATGTCTCAGCTTCCTCATCTATAAAAGAAGGTTACGAGAGTATGTAGCTCAGGGTGTAGTGAGATCATTAACATATGCAAAATTCTAAGGACTAAATGAGATAATACATGCAAAGTTCTTAGCAAAGCAAGGTCCAGTCAATCCTTAAGAAATGTTAGCTACTCTTATCAGCATCATCGGTATCATCATTTCAAAGAGTCATGAACACTCTCACCTGACTTGTTTGCCAAATGTTTGTTTCTAGGTTTGAGTCCTTACGTATAACATAAATTAACCTATTTTCCAAAAGAGATGATAACAATCAAAGCAGTATGCATGAGACAGTAAAGCTCTTGGTCCAAATTACCATCTACTAATCATGGTAAAATAAGGTTGAATAAGGTACATAAAATATAGGAAACACACTTAGAAAGTGTGATCTTCACTCTTCTGCACAAATAGAAAACTGTCATCTTTTGCTTATCCCAGACCTAATAAAACAGTAGTTTTATTCACTGATGGGCTTCCCTGGGCTTACTGATGAAGAATTCACCTGCCAATGCAGGAAATGTGGGTTCGATCCCTGAGTCAGAAAGATCTTCTGGAGAAGGAAATGGTAACCCACTCCAGTATTCTTGCCTGGGAAATCCCAGGGCCGGAGGAGCCTGGCGGGCTACAGTTGATGGTGTCGCCGAGCGTAGGACATGACTTAGCTTCTAAATAATACCAATATTCACCGATAAACTGTTCCCATGATGTTTTTATTCTCACTCATCAGTCTCAGGAATTTAGCTATTCAGTCACCTCTACTTAGCTATTAGATTTTCAGGAGCCACTGAGGGAAAAAGTTTACACATTCTGACACTGAAAATTTGATTCTGACACTGTTTCAGGTGAGGAAATTCAAACAAAGAAACAAAAACACACTATTCAGGAAAAACTTTAAAATATACTTAAAATGTAAACACAAAAATACATTTCAAATCTTCTTAAATAATTACTATAACCATAAGGAAAACATCCGACTGACCTAACTCAAAAAATACTGTCTCCACACCAAGTATCTTCCTTTTATTTCCTTCCTTTTGGAATATTTCTATTTGATAGCTGCCTTGGAGCAAATCAATATATAAAAGCAATCAAAACAAAAACACAGTCAAGTAAATTTAGGCTATGAAAAACAATATATGTATTTAGATGTTGTTTTCCAGAGATAACAAAGAGTCGTTTGCTAGTTCCCCTTAGCATTTTATTAGATTTTCTGTATTTGTGTTTTTCTTCAAAATGTCAAAGCATCAGCACAAATGACTTCATGACTTAAATTATCACTTGTTCACGTTTTCAAAAATAATTTACATACAAGTTAAAATGAAGGCAAAATATTGCTTCACAAGTAAATTTGATGTTGCTTATACTATTTTTCTCTTATAATTAGAGGCATTTCCTCAAGGACAAGCTTTTGAAACTTTAGCTATGTATTAAGTTAAAATTAGATTTTATAAGAGGTTACTGATTCAGAAAAACAGCCTTCATTGCTGTACTGAATATTTTGAGGATAGCAAAGCAGATCATGACATTTTCAAAAATATTTTGTACATAATACATAACCAAGATGCATTTGTGAATTGATGTAAGTAATATCCTTCCCATACAAGAGACTTTTAAATGTTTGTTTTTAAAAGTGCCTGAACATATCATACAAAATGGCTGTTAGCCACTTTTTAATCAGTAATGCACACATGTAAGGGAGAACCTTATGTATAACCCAGAAATATGCAAGAAAAACCACTGTAGAGAATGTAGTACAGAATATGTTCTTATTAAATAATTTCATATTAACTTTATTCCTATCTTTATAAAATATGTATAGTTTTTAATTTATAATATATGCATTTATTAATATAGCTATGTAGAATATGTGATTCAATTTGTTTTCACCAATGGTATGTTGTTCAAGAGAGTTTGAAGACCACACAAAGTGGAAGCTCTTCATTCACCAACTGAATTCGTGAAGTTATTTTACATATTATTAAGATTTATTTGCTACAGGTCTAATAGTTTCATCAAACTTGGCTGCCATGTATATTAATATATATTTCATTGCTTGGTAATATATACAATAAAAGCTTCATGTATCTTGCACAGACTAACTGCTTTGTAATCACACACATTTCAGCTTCAAGTTATAGCTGATGTTCATGGAGAGGAAAAATAAAAAACAATGATGAATATGATATGTATATTGTCCTTATAGCTGTAAAGATTTTTACTCTGATAGAAGTAATGCAAATATCTTAGGCAAACTTCTGAACTTTCTGAAATCTAAGTTTTCATGTGTATAACATGGAGATAATGCTTCACAGAATTTTTTTTTTTTTTTTTTTGCAGAGGAAGGTTCACAAAGCCAGGTTGATAGGATGAATTATCATTATTAATTTCCAGGAGTCATATGCAAAATAGAAAGTAACAAGTGCTTGCAATACTGCGGAAAAACTGGGACCTTGACACACTGCTGGTGAAAATGTAAAATGCTGCAGTCACTGTGGAAAACTGTTGGGCAGCTCTTCATAAAGTTAAACACAGAATTACCGTATGACCCAGAATTCCACTCCTAGGCATATACCCAAAAGAACAGGAACTCAGATACCTGTACATCATGTTCACAGCAGTGTTACTCACAATACCACAAGGGAGAAACAACCCAAGTATCCATGGACAAGTGTATAACCAAACTGTGGCATATATATATATATATATATATATATATATATATTATAATGGGGTATCATTCAACTATAAACTGGAATGAAGTTCTGATACATGGGGCAACCTAGATAAGCCTTTAAAACATATATGCTAAGTGAAATAAACCAGACACTCAAGAACATCTTATGCTTCCACTTTTATGAAATACCTAGAATAGGTAAATTCACAGAGACAAAAAAAATTAGAAATAGGGAGGCAGGAACAGAGAGTTACTGCTTAATTAATGGGTGGAGATTCTGTTTAGGGTGATGAAAAAGTTCTGGAATTAGTGGTACATTCAACATCATGAATGTACTTAATAACACTAAATTCTACACTTGAAAATGATTTGAGTGGTAAATTTATGTTCATTTTACCACAATAAAGCATTTAATAAATATAAAATTGCATTATTACATCCTCTCCAGTATAATTCTTCCTATGCTATTCTCCTCCTCTTTTAGTGAAAATTACTAAAACGGTTGTCTTCACTCACAGCCTCAATTTCTTCTTTTTTTTTTTTTAGCCTCCACTTCTGATCTATCTCCGCAACTCCTTTCAGTCTGGCCTGGGCCCCACAGGACTCCTGAAATGCCTTCACAAAGAACTCCATCCAGAACCTTCACCCCCTGCCAAATCCTTCCCTGACATGCCCACTGACCTGGCCTCATTCGAAAAACACCTTGCTCCCGGGTATCTTCAAATGATATACTAGGTTTTTCTCCTTGCTCTCTGACCCACTCCTGACAGTTCAGCCATTTGTTTGTTTCGGGGGGTTTCATTATTGCTGTTGTTGTTTGTTTGGTTAGGTTTGGTTCTGGGCTGTTCATCCTTCGTTAATTTTTTAATTTTGTCCTCTAGTTCCACATTTTAGACTTCTCTAGGCCAATCCACGGACTCTCACTAGGCTTATTTATCCCCTTCACGACCACGGTGAAATGCACGTGGTTTCCCAAAACTTCCCCTTCCTTTTATGTCCTTACCATGGTGAACTGTTCCATCACTCAGTACTCCAAGACATTACGCCATTTTTGCTTTTCCCTCCCCACCCTGCCATACAGCACATCCACACATACACACAAGCACACAAAATCACATGCAGTGTTCTTAGCTCTTGCGGAAGCCAGCTTTTGAATAGCTCTGGAATTCATTCACTCTTTTCTACGCCCATGCCCACCACCAGTGTCAGTTACTACCCCATGGTACTGTACTTAATAAGGGATGGCAGTGCCTCTTGTTCCATTCTGATGTCTTCTCATCAATGCAGCCAGACTTAAGTTTCTAAAGTAAATACATCTCTTTTTATACTCTTCTCCTCTATGAAAATCTTGTGTGGTTCCTCAATGCCATGAGAATCATGTAAAAGGTGACATATATCTTCACTACATAACTTCTAAGGTGTCTCTTCTATCCCCACCACCAAACTTAATGTTCCAAGCAAAGTAAACTCCTCCCAGTTAGGAAGCCAGGTTCCCTAAGACCTGCAGGCAGACCACTGAAACTGGACTTGGGAGAGTGAAAAGGAACAATCCAAAGAGGACTCCAGTACTAAAAGACTATCCCAGGAAAACAGGAAGATGCTTTCTCAGCCCACAAGGCCTCTGCCCTTACTGTGCACTCCAATTTCTCCTCCAGCCATTTCACCTAATTAACTTCCAGTTCTCACTGAACTGAACTATTGCTTCTTCCATAAAGTTTCCCCTGAAGCCCCAGAACAGAAACTCTGGAATCCTAAAACTTCCTACCTTTTCCCACTTCACTCTTTATTTACTCCTTTCATAATCTTCATGGTACTTTACTGTAATTTTCTGTTTATTTGTAAACTCTCTCTCTACTCCACTGCAACTGACTTCACACTCCTTGAAGACCAGACTTACTAACACTGTGTATCTGAGTCCAGCTTAGTCTCTGGCATTATAATAAACACTCAATAAATATTTGAATAAATACGTTTCAAAATTATGAATTGATAACTATAAAACCAAGGAATCTCTTTTAAATACATATTTGGACATAGTGATTTCAGTACTTTAGTCAGCTTTAAATTATTCTACAAATAATAATTTACTATATCTATTGTATACTTCTATTTGATCTGTAATCATGGAGCGTATCATAATCCTGTTAGGGGCTCAAAGACCAATCCCAGGCGTTTATTCTGTAGAAACAATTAGGATTAAAAATAAATAAGCTTTGGTATAAAATTGTATTTTCTATATAGTTTCTCTGCTTTTATTATGGTAATATACATAATATAAAATTTATCATCCCATTTTTAAGATAGTACCATTAACTATTTTACTGTACATCAGTAGGGTTAGGTATATTCAACTGCCTAAACTTCTTCATCATGCAAATCTGAAACTCTGTATCCATTACACAATTCCCTATTTCCCATTTCCCCAGCCTCTGGAAACCAATGAGCTTAACAAATCTCAATATCTCATATAATGCAGTATTTATTTTTCTGTGACTCACATATTTAAACCTAGCATAACAGTTCATTCATTTTATAATACATGTCATAATTTCCTTATGCTTGAATAATATATTACTGTATGTATATTTCATGTTTTATTTATTCATTAATCCATTAATGGACAATTGTGTTGCTTCCACCTCTTGGCTATTGTGAGAAACACTATTATGAACATGGTCACCAGTTTCTTTTAATAGCAGGAAATAAACAATATTACAATCATTAAAAACAAAGATGGAAAGGCTTTCATAAAAGAGAAGTATTTTAAAGTGTGTATATTTATTGCTTTTTTCTAGATATTATTTTTAGACAAAATTTTATCTTTGTGACTTACACTTTCACTAACAGACATATGTTTAACATGATCCAAACATAATGTCTGTTCTAAAAATGAATATTCATTCACTTTAATGACAAAGTAGCTCTTTTTTGTTACATTTAGAAGGAACTTACTTTGGGGAAAACACTGGTTTTCTGATTTGGTAGTATATTCAATTGACATATCATAGAATACTTTATTTCATGCATGAATATGTAACAAACTACTGGCTTTTGGGGCTGCATCTGAGATTTGCACAGTTCAGAGAAACCAAGACTGGGAACAAATATAAGCAGAATTAAATAGATTGAGAACACAATTCACAATTATGAAACTTCTGCAATCTGTCTTTACTCACTGCTCTCAGATGCATCATTGTCAGCATCTGACCCCGTTAGGTGGCTGATAAGAGGATTTTGAAGGCCAGCAGATTTTATTTTTAACCTCTCCATATGGTTGACCTTCTAGTTCCAATGTGAGCATCATCTGCAGAGATGATCATCAAATGGCAACTTCTACCCTAAAATGTTTTGGGTAATTTGGTCAACTCAAAAGTGATGCTCAGTTAAAGAACAATATGTGATCTTCTTTGTACTTTAAAGTCTGTACACAAATACACTGTAAAAGGTCTCTCTGCCACAAATACATTTTTTAAGTTTTGCAGGGCTATAGACAAAAATGTCAAAAATAATTGACTGACTTTAGGATTAAAAGTAGTTTTTCAAACTATATGCAATGCTCTGCTTGTATAATGTATAAAAGTTTAGCAGTAGCTTTTGCTGCTAAGATTTTTCAATCAGCAAAGTTCTTTTTTAATATGAAGCAATATATCAAGTTTAAAATAACTAAAAAACAAAGTTAATAAGGTTTTATAAAAAATTTTCAAATGTGTACCAATGTATTAATATTTCAGGTCTAATATTAGCAATATCAATGAACAACACATTAGGCTATAACATTTTTCAAAATTAAAAGAGATAATAATTTTATTGCAATTCATGGTCCACAGTTTTATACTCTCTTGAACTCTGAAGATACAGATGGCAAATATGGTTTTCCATATATGAAAGTTTTGCATATAAGAATAATATAACATTCTTAAGGCCAAAGGGCACATTAAAAGATGATCAATATTGCTAATTTGCTAGAGAAAGGCACATCAAAACTACAAAGAGAGATCACCTCATACCAGTCAGAATGGCTATCACCAAAAACTGTACAAATAATAAATACTGAAAAGGGTGTGGAGAAAAAGGAACCCTTCTACACTGTTGGTGGGAATGTAAATTGGTAGAGCCACTATGGAGAACAGTGTGATGCTCCTTAAAAAACTAAAAATAGAGTAACCACATGATCTGGCAATCCCACTTTAGGACATATATCTGGAGAAAACTATAATTCAAAAAGATCCATGCACCCAAATGTTCATTACAGCTCTATTTACAATAGCCAAGACACAGAAGCAACCTAAATATACATGGAGAGATGAATGGATAAAGAAGGTGTAGTATATTTATACATTGGAATATTACTCAGCCATAAAAAAAGAATCAAAAACTGCCATTTGCAGCCATATGGATGGACTTAGAGATTATCATACTAAGTCAAGTAAGCCAGATAAATAAAGAAAAATATCACATGCTATCACTTATATATGAAATCTAAAAATATATATATATATATATATATATATATAAATGAACTTAAACACAAACTAGGAGTAAACTCACAGACATAGAAAACAAACTTATGGTGTAAGTTTGTTTTCTTACAAAGGAGAAAGAGGGGGGGTTCAATTAGAAGTTTGGTATTAACATATACACACTACTATATATAAAACGGGCTTCCTTAGCAGCTCAGCTGATAAAGAATCCACCTGCAATGCAGGAGACCCTTGTTCAATTACTGGGTCAGGAAGATCCACTGGGTAAGGGAGAGGCTACCCACTCCAGTATTCTTAGGCTTCCCTGGTGGTTCAGATGGTAAAGAATCCACCTGCAGTGCTGAAGACCTGGGTTCAATCCCTGGGTTGCGAAGATCCCCTGGAGAAGTGAACATCCCCTGGAGAAGGGAACGCCTACCCATAACCAAACAAGGACCTACGACATAGCATAGAGAACCATACCCAATATTTTTCAATAACCTGTAAGGGAAAATAATCTGAAAAAGAACAGATATATATATATATATATATATATATATATGTGTGTGTGTATACATAACTGAATCACTTTGCCATACAACTAATATATAGTTATTAACCAACTATATTTCAATAAATACATTATAAAATTATTCATCCATCCATTTATTCAACAAACATAGATATCCATTATGTGCCAAAGACAGATCCAAAGAAACACGTAACAAAAAAACAAAACAAAAAAAAACAGAAGAGAAGAAATTCTCAACACATCAAGGACTTTAGTCAGGTGGTAAAGACAAAAGTTAGGATATTATTAGAGCATGTACGCGGTTCACTGAGAGAGGAAGAGAAGGAAGGAGACTGGGAGTACAGAATAGAACAAGCACAGAATTCTTTCCTGAGAAGTCAACAAAGAGCATTCTACAAAGACTAGTACATAATTCACTGGTAAACTCACCAGGGTTGAGCCCAGGGTGTGGTGGGTAAAGCGACAAGTCTCTCAGCAGAAGAAACAAGAGAAGACAGACACAAAATCCAGTCAAAATGCTTAAAACATGTTTTTTTGTAGGCTCTATTCATCATTGCTGAGACAATAAAATGTAGAATTCATCTGAGATGAGATTTCAATGGGCACTATTAATCAAAAAAGCAAAACAGTGTAAAACTTTTAACACTCATGGTCTCCTACTCATCCCCAGGGACCTCATATTTTTGAATTCAGTTGGCTCTTCTTTCCTTTTCTAAATTCACATTTGCTCAACACATGGGAACAACATCATATACCAATTACAGGACCAAAGAGTGACTAGATATTTATTCAAGACAGTTTGTAGAAATAATTATAACTTAAAAAACTGTTTCAGTACTTACTGTTAGTCGCTCAGTCATGTCTGACTCAGTGAGACCCCATGGACTGTAGCCCGCCAGAGTCCTCTGTCCATGGAATTCTCCAGGCAAGAATACTGGAGTGGATTGTCATTTCCTTCTCCAGGGGATCTTCCCAACTCAGGGATAGAACCCAGATCTCCCGCGTTGCAGGCAGAGTCTTTACCATCTGAGCCACCAGGGAAGACTTAAAAATACGTCTCCTTTCCTGGCAAAACCTGAATAAGAACAGCACTGAGGCGGGCTTCGGAGAAGGCAATGGCACCCCACTCCAGTACTCTTGCCTGGAAAACCCCATGGACGGAGGTGCCTGGTAGGCTGCAGTCCATGGGGTCGCTATGAGTCAGACACGACTGAGCGACTTCACTTTGACTTTCCACTTTCAGGCACTGGAGAAGGAAATGGCAACCCACTCCAGTGTTCTTGCCTGGAGAATCCCAGGGACGGGGGAGCCTGGTAGGCTGCCGTCTATGGGGTCACAGAGAGTCAGACACGACTGAAGCGACTTAGGAGGAGGAGGAGGAAGGGGGAATTTCCCTAAGGAAGAAAATTTAAATCTAAGTATACTTTTTTTCTGATACAATGGCTGGAACATGTTTATAAAATACCTGAACTATGAGGAACACTATCTGATGTGCAGACAAAATCCCTACAAAGTTCCTTCAGGCGACAGTGCAGTGTGGCTGCAGGAACTTTAAAACAAGGACAAGAGAAAGGAGAGAATGAGACTTGCTCCCACACAATCTCTACACAAGGAAAAGTGAAAGTTGAAAGTGAAAGTCACTCAGTCGTGTCCGACTCTGCGACCCCATGGACTATACAGTCCATGGAATTCTCCAGGCCAGAATACTGGAGTGGGTAGCCATTCCCTTCTTTAGGGAATCTTCCCAACCTAGGGATCGAACCGAGGTCTCCTGCATGGCAGGCAAAGTCTTTACCAGCTGAGCCACCAGGGAAGCCCCTACACAAAGAAAGCTTACAGTAAGTTCTAGCTGCTGGCAAACATTGTTACTCATTAATATCCTAGAAATAAAAGGAATTTTAGTGTACCTGACATGTTCAAGAGTTCAAACCAAACTGTACCCTGACATGCTTTTAATATTTAGCAGTAGCTGCCAAAAATTGAAAAGATATGAAAAGGGAACATAAATAATTTTATTACCGCTAAATGAAGATATATCCAGACCCAGGCGATTGTTACTGCTTCTTACTCTCTCTGCCTCTTTCCCGAAAACAAAAGACACAAAATCATAGTTTCACTAAATTGATGGCAACATCTTTTAAGACACAATATTATGAATGAAGAACCTATTACTGTTTTTATTTTTTTTAATTTTATTTTGTTTTTAAACTTTACATAATTGTATTAGTTCTGCCAAATATCAAACTGAATCCGCCACAGGTATACATGTGTTCCCCATCCTGAACCCTCCTCCCTCCTCCCTCCCCATACCATCCCTCTGGGTCGTCCCAGTGCACCAGCCCCAAGCATCCAGTATCGTGCATCGAACCTGGTCTGGCAACTCATTTCATTCATGATATTTTACATGTTTCAATGCCATTCTCCCAAATCTTTCCACTCTCTCCCTCTCCCACAGAGTCCATAAGACTGTTCTATACATCAGTGTCTCTTTTGCTGTCTCGTACACAGGGTTATTGTTACCATCTTTCTAAATTCCATATATATGCGTTAGTATACTGTATTGGTGTTTTTCTTTCTGGCTTACTTCACTCTGCATAATAGGCTCCAGTTTCATCCACCTCATTAGAACTGATTCAAATGTATTCTTTTTAATGGCTGAGTAATACTCCATTGTGTATATGTACCATGGCTTTCTTATCCATTCATCTGCTGATGGACATCTAGGTTGCTTCCATGTCCTGGCTATTATAAACAGTGCTGCGATGAACATTGGGATACACGTGTCTCTTTCCCTTCTGGTGTCCTCAGTGTGTATGCCCAGCAGTGGGATTGCTGGATCATAAGGCGGTTCTATTTCCAGTTTTTTAAGCAATCTCCACACTGTTCTCCATAGTGGCTGTACTAGTTTGCATTCCAACCAACAGTGTAAGAGGGTTCCCTTTTCTCCACACCCTCTCCAGCATTTATTACTTGTAGACTTTTGGATCGCAGCCATTCTGACTGGTATGAAATGGTACCTCATAGTGGTTTTGATTTGCATTTCTCTGATAATGAGTGATGTTGAGCATCTTTTCATGTGTTTGTTAGCCATCTGTATGTCTTCTTTGGAGAAATGTCTATTTAGTTCTTTGGCCCATTTTTTGATTGGGTCATTTATTTTTCTGGAGTTGAGCTGCAGGAACTGTTTTTAAATGAACAAGCTTCTTTCAAGAATCATATTTGGGAGAGGATTCCAGAAGCATACGCAACTATGCAATGACAAAACTTACTCTGTGCCTCGTACCATCTGATACCCTTCCAGGCAATTCTTTTAATACAATAAACCCCATAAGCTAAGAAATGTAAGGCAGTGAGCAACATGTAACCACACCCACTGTACGTGTGTGCTCAATGAGACAGTCTTCAACAGATTCTGTAGCTATTTTGCAAAGGAACAAAAGATGGACTGAGCAATTGCATTTGTTACATTTCCCCTGTTGGCCACACTGAATTTATCATAGCATTAAACATCATCCAGACTGGTATGTGATGGTAAAGAAAAAAACACGAATTGTAGTGATTCTCCCTCCTTTGATGATAGGTGCCGTCATTTTAACACGAATGATTGACATTCGACATCAAGCAGCTTTCTGGAAAGGAACTTGTGCACCTCTCAATGGCACATCTGGTATCTGCAGATGGTGTGGATTAGCATAACTTTTCCAGCAATGATGCACCAAAAGCATAACGCAAAATAAGACTTATGCCTGATGTCAATTGTTTGTTTCTTGCCAGTGTTAATATAAAATCTTCTCGAGATGGTTCTAATGCTTACTATCAGCTTAAACTAGAGGGAAAACACTCAGGAAGCAATCTTGACTGTCTGCGGGGTGGGGTGGGCAGTGGACGTGAATTAATTAATTTTTATGACAGCCCACTGCTACTACTGCTCTTCCTTCCTGCACAAAGGTGGCCAAGTCCCCCACTAGGGGTACGACAGGTACACAGTGGGGAGTTAACATGAGGCACGCCTCTCCTATAATGAAGATTTGATCTGTGTCATGTACGTGTCAAGTGTGTCAAGTACGTGTGTGTACTTAATATGTCCATGCTGCAGTAGGAGCAAATATTTCTTTCAAATAAGCATTAAATAAGCTATATGTTCTGTGAGGATAATACTAAGGAAAAACTTGGCATCCAATTAATTACAGGAGCAACATTAGGATCCTTGAGAGATATAAAAGAATACAAGAGCCTTTCCTCAAAGCTTTTAAAATCAAGAAGAAAAGCTCAATTTATTAATATATGGTGTCATACGTCATAAGTGACATGAGTTCTATTCCATATGACTTGAGGCAATGTATAAATGCCTCATAAAACATTAACAATGAAGAAGGTCTATAAAAAGATTTATCAGTTTTCTCTTTGAAAAGGCCTCATGAAGGGAGACACCATACTCAAGACCTGGAAATTAGGCTGTATTTTAGCAAGCATTATACTCAAGAGAAGAAGAAAAAATTCAGACCTAAATGGCTTAATGCAAGGTTAACAGGACAGCAAAACTCAAGTGTCATTTGAGGAAATTTGCTGCATTCACAGCAACCAACAGGGTTGACACAGGTGAGTAATAGGAATAAAACTCCACATAGCCATGAAATAGAAAAAGACAAGAGGAGTGATGAAAATAACGGGTACACCATATGAATCAGAAATGCAGTTCCTAGGTAATGCATAATTTATACAACATTAAGTTATTTATAGCTCATCTAGTTCCAAAATCCCCAGTATTAACTGATACCTACTGAACCCTTTTTCTAAAATGATCTTAAAAGAATTCACACACAAAAAAGCATACAATGTATAAGGTGAAAATAATTTGGTGAGCAAAGTGGAGCAAAATCAGCCCTTGATTACGTAAATAGTGACAGTGACTTAAACTTTGAAACATCTGTCTTCCCCCATCCCCCGAGCTGCTGTGTTCCTAACGTGTACAAACACCACCCCCACTGCAAGCCTTCCGACTTTGAGTTCTCCTCAGAGGAAGATTACTACAGAATTAGCAGCATTAACCCCCTAGCCTGTGAACTCTGATACTATTTCTTAAACTCATTTTAACTTTAATGCAATTTAAAATTATAAATTCTGTTGGCCTCATATGATCAAAATTATGATTTTTAAAGGCAATTATGTCTCATATCTATATCAGAAAGACTATTCTCAAACCCAGATTCTGATTAAGATTTGTAGTTCCATCTGGATATATATTCAGTATCTAATTCAATAAGATATATTCAATATCTTATAATAAATTATAATGAAAAAGTGTGAAAAAGAATACATATATATCTATTATGTACATATACATATGAAAGCTGAATACACATATATACACAAATATAACTGAATCATTTGCCATATATCAGAAACTAATGCAACATTGTAAATCAACTATACTTTAATAAAAAATAAATTTAAAAAATAATTTATAGTTGCAATGAGTTCTACCAATGCTTCTTCAAGTAATATACTAACATCTATTGTATATGGGATAAAAAGAAGTTTCTATTTATCAATAGATGAAAATATATAGAAAACCACTACATCATTACTTAATAACGACACACTAGGAGTTTTCGTCTGTAAAACTGTTATTCACATTTTAAACTTTTCTCCTGAAATTTTGACTAACGTCCTGCACATTTGAAAAAACAAATAAAAGAGCTTATGTATTAAAAATGAAATGACAGTATAACTATTTGAGTATACTGCACATCTGCATAGAGAACCAATGAAAAAACTATGACATGAGTGGTTATTTTCTTCTTTGCAACAGCAACAACAACAAAGTAGAAGAATATAATTGTAATGTCCTATTAATTATTAGCAAGTGATCATAAAAAATCACTTCACCTCAATTTCTTCATCTGCGAATACAGATGCAAGTGTCTAATGTGTTCTTTTCTTCAGGGAAAACAAGCCATTGGGAAATCAGACAAGAAGTCAACATATCTAAGTGGTGGTAATTATAAGTAAATTCAAGTAAATCAAAGATTTTCAAAACACAAGTTTCAAAATTTAAAAACTATCCTTATGGTGTTCTAATAGTCCATTAAAAACTAGAGATGTCTGGAACAATATCTCCAGACAAAGGTAAATTTTCGGAATTTCATAACAGCATATCAATTTATATGCTATATATAATGCATATGATTAAATGGCTCATGTAGTCCAAGTATCATTTTAAAATAATATGAATCTGAAGTAGACTTACAGATGTAGAAAACAAACTTATGGTGACCAAAGGTACCAAGGGGAAGGATAAATAGGAACCCTGGGGTTTACATATGCACTGTACTATAAAGAAAATGTATGGCAAAACCAATACAATATTGTAAGGTAATTAGCCTCCAATTTAAATAAATTTACATTAAAAATAAATAAAATAGATAACTAGCAAGTTCCTACTTTATAACACAGGGAACTCTACTCAATACTCTGTAATGGTCTATATGTAAAAGCAATCTAAAAAAAAAGAGTGGATATATGTATTTGTATAATTGACTTACTTTGTTATACACCTGAAACTAACACAACTTTGTATATCAAGTATATGTCAAAGTTTTTAAAAATAATATAAATCTCTATGCATGTGTGCTCAAGTCATGTCTGACTCTTTTCGACTCCATGGAGTGCAGGCTCTTCTGTCCATGTTAAGTTCCAGGCAAGAAGACCGGAGTGGGTTGCCATTTCCTACTTGAGGGAGTCTTTCTGACCCAAGGATTGAACGCACATCGCTTGTGTCTCCTGCACTGGCAGGCAGATTCTTTAACACTGAGCCGCTTGGGAAGCCCCATAAATCTCTACA
This sequence comes from Bubalus kerabau, assembly GCF_029407905.1. Taxonomy (NCBI): domain Eukaryota; kingdom Metazoa; phylum Chordata; class Mammalia; order Artiodactyla; family Bovidae; genus Bubalus; species Bubalus kerabau. The sequence continues at coordinate 40,940,381 of NC_073642.1, forward strand.
CTTTCAGTTTAACTTTTTGTGAACCTAAAACTTTTCTAAAAAATAAAGTCTATTAAAAATAAAATATGGTATTTTTGATGAGAAATGTAACCATTTTGAATATAAGAAATTACTTTGTACAAAGAGTTATAATTTTAAAAGATAAAAAAATAAATAAAAGCTACAGACTGTTAAATTAAAACTCCATTCCTTACAAATGCTTTTTGAGCATTTACAAAATAACGCAGTCAGTAATGCTGAAAAATGGATTATTATCTAGCCTACTCTAAAAAAATACTTCAAACGTCCTTCCATGCATCCAATAAGAATTTACAGAGCATATATTGTATGCAGACACTCATCTAAGCTCTGTAGATACAGAAAGAAGCAGAAAAGTATCCTTGAGTACAGAGTCCAATAGAAAAGACAGACATCAATGAAAGAATCATACAATTCAGTGTGAAATTACATTGTGGTAAGACAATAATGTGATAAATGCTACATTAAAAAGGAGACACACAGAAAAAGTAAAAAAAAAAAGTCTACACTCTTCTACCATAAAATAACCAAGATCATTTTACTATTATAACTTTTCTCTTTGCAGATGCATAATATGACACAGTCATACCCTCTCCCCCAAGTTTCCAGAAGCACAAAGTGTACCTCAGATGGCAAACAGAAAATTGCAATAATGGCTGGCAATAGTTCAGATATTCAGGGAATTCTAATCTGAAGACGTCAACCACTAAGGTGCTCATAGATACACTTCAATCCTGCCCATCCTCCTCTTCAATCCTGCCCATTCTCCCCAACTCTTCAAAGGGAAACTTTTGGAAAACTTTTAGCCCTGAAAAATATAGGAAATCACTTAAACTAAAAACCCTTTCTTGGTAATTCTCTAACAAGGTTCTCAAATAATTTGTGTCACTTTTACTATATGTCTGAAATTTAAAAATCTCTAATTATACTATTTATCCTACCATAGTAAGTATTTTACAATTTTTGCCAATTTTTATCAAATGTTGTTCTCTCCTGACACCATTCTGTTCTCCAAAGAGCTGCTAGTTTCTGATATGCTCAGATATTTCTATGTTTTTTTTTTCCTTACTATTGAGAACTTTTATTAATTCTCCCAATCTGTTATAAGTAGAAGAATAAATCACTTAAAGCAACTGTGAACGTGAGAAAACCTCATCAAATAATCTCAGAGTCAATCCCTGCCCATAACTCACTGTTTTATATTTGTACAAGAAAGCCAAGCCTATTAATTCTCAGTTCTTGATTTCTAAGGCTCATAGGCTGGGAGGAATAACAAATGCAGCCCAGCACCTGACATGATAAATGTTGTCCTAAAATAAATACATGTGGGTCAGAGTGTGTGTGTGTGTGTGTGTGTGTGTGTGTCTGTGTGTGTGTGTCTGTGTGTGGGTAGGTATATGATAATAAACTCATGACAATGTGAAGAATGAGAGTGAGTTTGACAATAACCTTAGAAAATTCAGATATACTTTAAGGACTATCAAAGGACTGAAACAAGCCCCTTGACTTGTCTTTTTTTCTTAAATAAAATGGTTAAAGATAACATATTCTAAGTATCTTCCAAGGAAAGGCAATATTCTAATATAATAACTCTTCCAAGAAAAGACATTGCCTAAATAGCATATGGATGGATGAGAATGCAAACCTGAAACCAATTATCAAAGAAACCTGACAGCTATTTGACACTACATTCTCTGACAATAAAAGATGCGTAATTTTTTATGAAGTTCATCCACTGCTATAAAGCTTCCTGTTAGATGCCTCACAAGATTAAAAACTGTATCTATTACCAAGGTCACAGGTCATAGCTTCTTCTGATGAGCTTAACCTACATTTCAGTAATAAAAAAAATGAAAGTAGCTCAGTCATATCTGACTTTTTGTGATCCCATGGACTGTAGCTCACCAGGTTCCTCTGTCCATGGGATTCTCCAGGCAAGAATACTGGAGTGTGTTGCCATTTCCTTCTCCAGGGGATCTTCCCCATCCAGGGATCAAACCCGAGTCTCCTGCACTGCAGGCAGATTCTTTACTGTCTGACCAATACCTGATACTAAAAGTAAAAGAGAATATCAAGAACATTAGCCAAATATTTAACAAGTGCCTGTATGAAGCATAAGCTAGAATCAAGATTGCTGGGAGAAATATCAATAACCTCAGATATACAGAGGACACCACCCTTATGGCAGAAAGCAAACAAGAACTAAAGAGCCTCTTGAAGAAAGTGAAAGAGGAGAGTCAAAAAGTTGGCTTAAAACTCAACATTCAGAAAACTAAGATCACGGCATCCAGTCCCATCACTTCATGACAAAAAGATGGGGAAACAATGGAAACAGTGAGAGACTTTATTTTCCTGGGCTCCAAAATCACTGCAAATGGTGACTGCAGCCATGAAATTAAAAGACGCTTACTCCTTGGAAGAAAAGCTATGACCAACCTAGACAGCATTTTAAAAAGCAGAGACATTACTTTGCCAACAAAGGTCCGTCTAGTCAAAGCTATGATTTTTCCAGTAGTCATGTATGGATGTGGGGGGTGGACCATAAAGAAAGCTGAGCACCAAAGAATTGACGCTTTTGAACTGTGGTGCTGGAGAAGACTCTTGAGAGTCCCTTGGACTGCAAGGAGATCCAACTAGTCCATCTTAAAGGAAATCAGTCCTGAATATTCATTGGAATGATTGATGCTGAAGTTGAATCTCTAATACTTCGGTCACCTGATGGGAATTGCTGACTTATATGAAAAGACCTTCATGCTGGGAAAGATTGAAGGCAGGAGAAGGGGACAACAGAGGATGAGTTGGTTGGATGGCATCACCGACTTGATGGACAAGAATTTGAACAAACTCTGGGAGTTGGTGATGGATAGGGAAGCCTGGCATGCTGCAGTCCATGGGGTTTCAGAGTCAGACATGACCTAATGACTGAACTGAACTGTTCTATCCCGGGAACTGTGTTCTAGACACTGGAGACTTACCAAGGAAGAAGCACCAGTGCACACCTCCCACACATATGGTCAAGGGATGCTGGCAGGATGCCCAACCCACAGCTATGTATTAAGAAGCAAAAGCAAAATGAGTGGACAAAAAAACGCCTTTGAAAGGGATAAATATCATTGCTGTGGCAAAGGTACTGGTTGCTCAGAAATGGAGCAACCTTTCCCCATATAAAACAGAGCCACCATGGATGGCAACATTCTCTAACCAATTCAGCAGCAAAAGCAGAAGCCACAAGTGAAATATTTGGTTAGATACCAATTTCCCTTCTTCCTCCCTCCCGTGCACTATTATAGTCCATTATCTAAAGTCACCATGTCTCTTCCTCCTCCATCTTCATATATACAAAGAAGGCTCTTTCTTCAAGGTCTATGCCAGTGCTTACCTATTCCAAGAGGTAAGCTTTCCTGATCCCTCTAATTAGTAGGATCTTGTCCTTGTTTGTCTCTGCCAAGGCATAGTCTCTCCCAAACTGCCTTTACTACTAGATGGTACATTTTTAGTGTTTTTTTTTTGTTTTTTTTTTTTTTTTTTACAAATCTCCTTCTAGATTATTCTGTTTGCCACATATGCAGTAAATTTCTAAAAAAAAAAAAAAAAAAAAAAAGTGTACCTTACCTCTATTTAGTCCTTACAGAAAATATACACTGTCTGAAAAATAGAAGGTACTTGAGAGATAGCTGCAGAATTAGATTCAGAAACAGAGTTTACATATAGCTGCTGCTGCCCCTGCTACTGCTGCTAAGTCGCTTCAGTCGTGTCCAACTCTATGAGACCCCATAGATGGCAGCCCACCAGGCTCCCCCATCCCTGGGATTCTCCAGGCAAGAACACTGGAGTGGGTTGCCATTTCCTTCTCCATTACATATAGCTAGCTATTTATAGATATACACATGTATATATAATACCAAAATAATCTAAATTTATTTTTTATAAAACCTTCTAAAGGATTTCCCTAGCTACTTCTCAAAATTTCTAAAATGTTTTTATCAAAAGTTTTAAGGCCCACTGATGTTGACAAATTAATCACTTAAATTATCACATTGGTATTAATAGTAATGACTTAATTTGGCATAAATTAGGAATTATTTAAGTTCACAAATCCACCTCTCCTCTTAATATATGGGGGATGTAACACCACACACTTCTTACAGATCCTACATTCTCCAGATGTTTTTTTTACACACAGCTCTTCAGCACCTTTTTTTCATCTCATCATCCATGTCTATACATACAACCAATCTTTCTTTCATTTAAAACATACCATTGTACTCAGTATAGCACCCTTGATAAGTATATGGTAGATACTAGATAAATAATTAACTGGGCTTTCTCTTTTCATTTCAAGATTCAAATTTCCCAAATACCTTTGCCAAATTATTGAAGAAATTTATCTATGTATCAAAATCAAATTTCTGTGCCTTTTCCACTAAATTTGGAATATTACTGGCAACCAATACCAAAATAAACAAACAAATAAAGGACAGAAGAGTACTGACATTGGACATCATCTCTTTCAGAAGTCTGTTTTGTAGTTTCTGCCTTACAATAAAAGTTTTAATCAAATTAACTTTCTTTGCAGGGCTAAAAATGACTTAATGCTGTGAGATCTATTACATATACGTCCTGACCTCCCATTACATATTAACTCGAAGCTCCTGGTGTGCACTGGCTTTAGTGTGCTGAACTGTGGAACTTTAGAAGGGGACCCATTAGACTGAGAGCACATCAAATGCTATACAGTGCCCAGCTGGCACTTCAAAATGTTAGAGCTGATAATAATAAATATGAATAGCCATTCACTAAAAGGGAGGTCACTAAAATTCTAGGTGGCTTCATTCATTACTTACAAATAAGAATCTGTCAACATTTCCATCAAACACATCTATTTATAGAATGTTACAGCCACAAAAGTTATTTTGGAATAGAGGCACCATTAAGAATGTCCATCAAAGACTATTTCTTCATAATGTTAAAAATAAGTTCCATTCAGCTCTATGAATCTGAAATACATAGAATACCATGTTTTGTTTTGTCACTAAGTTGCATCCAACTCTTTCATGACCCCATGGACTGCAGCCCACCAAGCTCCTCTGTGGAGGAGTTTGGAATTTCCCAGGCAACAATACTGGAGTGGGTTGCCATTTCCTTCTGCAGGAGATCTTCCCCACCCAAGGACTGAACCCAGGTCTTCAGCATTGCAGGCAGATTCTTTTACCGCTGAGCCACTGGGGAAATCCTTAAAATAGCATATATATTTCAATAATGTATCTGTTTTTACTTCCGGAATGGCGACTGATGCAATATCTCAGCATACAATTCAAACTTTTAAAAATGCATCAATGATATAAAACTAAGTTACAATAATTATATTAGTAGATTTTCATTTCCTAGTAGAAAATACATTTCATAATAACAAAAATGTAAAAGATAAAATTTCAAAATTGACACAACAGAGCAATTCATTATCGGCAAAACCAAATTTTATTGTTTAAAGGTTATATTTTATTGTGGGTGTTAATGACCAAAGTTAATGGTTTTAAAAATAACTGGAATTTAAATTTAAAAAATTATAGTATAGCTTTATAGGTTTGTTTTTCAAATATTAATGTCATACTTTTCGTCTTCACCCACATATATGGTGCCAAAGTTTTCCCTCCCTCATTTAATTTGTTAAATATAACTTCTCTTAAAGTTAGAAAAAAATGTCAATAATTCTAGTCACAAAATGTATACGCACATGTGATGAAAAAATATCTTATAATCTTTCAAAACTGAAAAGAGGAGAAATGTCTATTGCCATTATTTTCTTCTGCATATGGTTCTTAGTGTCTTACCTATTACCACTGGATTCATGGCTATCGATTACAGTGCAGGAAAGAGTGCATGTACTTGGATTCTAGTCCAAGGTCACCTTGTAATTCTGAATCCTAGACCTGCCCTTAGGTCTCACCCTACACTAACAAAATTTCTTTGATAATTACTAGGAACTACCTGTGAAGCTATCTTCACTTCCTGAATGCATCCACCAGGCAGTCAGTGAGTGCTCTTTATTTACCAAATACACCATCTGAGGCCGAGATTCAAAAGATAAACAAAAACTTTTGTATCTCGGACCTCATGAAGCCTGGAATCCAGCAGAGAAAAGAAATATTATACAAATAATGACATGAATATTTATATACAGTCATGCCACCTGCTTCAAAGGGAAAATTTAGTGAGAAATGGAATTGTATAACCAGGGAGGCTTTTTCTGAGGAAGAGACATTAAAAACTGAGACATTCGGGATGAGCAAGGGTGAGACGAGTGAAGGGGAAGGGAGGTCCAGTCAGAAGGGATGAGATGTATGAATGCAAGGAGGTAGGAGGGGCTTGGGGTCTTTAAGGAACTAAAGAAAACCATCAGAGCCAAAAACAAGGAAAGAGGCAAGAAGGATGTCCTGGGTGGATCAGTCGATGGTGCAGGGCCTTCCTGGCAGATTACTGTCAGTGTCATGGATTGTGGACTTCATCCTAGGCGCGAGGAGAAGCAGACCATCTTCACTGGGAAGTCAGAGCCAGAGGAGTTCCAGTGATGTAGTCTGTGCCTTCTGAGAAACAGAAGAAGGCAAAAATGGGACAGGGTCTGTGGAGAATGAGCTACAGAAGACGTCACTGGAGGGTTTACAAAGAGCTATGCTTTAATGAGACTTGTGTTTGTACAAAAGTCTCTTCTTGCTCGGAGAAGAGATGAGAATACCTGCAGTACAAGCAAAACTGATGATGTGCAGGACTGCGCAGCTAACAGTGGAGATGGACAGAAGTGAACAGATGAGGAACTAACATTTGGAAACACAATAAATCAGACATGGTGATTATAAAGTAGAGAGGGAAGAGAGAGAGGGTGGTATTGAGAACGACTTCTCAATTTTTGAAATAAGCATGGGCAACACTGAATCACCCTGAATCAAGTGCTATCTCTACTGTCAAAGGAAGAACAAAGACAATCTTTATTGAGCTTGAAATGTTATTTCTTCCCCAGGGCTTTAGTAAAGTCAGTCTAAAACGAAGATAATACAATTATGTAAAGTTTAAAAATAAAATAAAATTTAAAAAAATAAAAAAATAAAACGAAGATGTCCTACTTAATTTCTAGCCATATGACATTAAGATGTGAACATTCAAATAACAGTACATATTTAAATTCAAAGCCCTGAAGAAAAGCTTTGAAAAGTGGATACCCTCTGGCTCAATACCACGTTTATAAGAATAAATACACCTTTATGTGTATTATGCTTCTCAGATTACTCTCAACTACCTGGATGCTCACTCTCCTCCAAGCCACTGTCATCTCTCATTGGAATTCATATAATTCACTATGTATTATGCTTATTTTTCATTCCATTTCTACCCACTAGAAGATAAGTTCAAAGGGAGCAGGGATTCTATCCATTTTGTTCACTAAAAGATCCATGTCCTAGATTAGTGCTTCATCTAAGGTAGGTGCTCAATATACATTTATAGAACAAATGAATGGAGGAAGGACAAAGCATTATCTCACTGAATCATGTCCCAAGTGGTACACTAAGTGTCCTTAGTGGTAATAAGGGAACAAGGATCTCCATTTTGTTTATGAGAAAACAAAGGTTATGAGAATTTAAATGATTTACCTATGTAGCAAATATACGAGGCCAGAACTTAAATCCAGACCTCCTGACTCTTAAGTCAGATAGATCAATTTTTATGCTTCCTAGTCATCATGTTTTAACATGGGCACCCAAACACATACTCTCAGATATTCCCCATCAAAACTGTTAGCCTACAGAGAGATATGTTCTTCCCTTCTCTAATATTCACTTAGGTGACAGGAACAGAAGTGGATCCAGTGGTTTTCTCTCCCTGACAATTAGTAAGCCATCAGGAAAATAAAAAAAGAGAACGTATTTCTCCATCAGCAAAACCTTTCGATACGATTATAATGCTGGGCCAACACAATACAAAAATAAACAAGACGTGTGACCACAAAGTTAAAGTATATTACATCATGGTGGCTAAGCCTTAGTTACATAACATGATACAAAAATGCTGATGCTTCAATTTATTGTGAGAATTAAATTTAAAAAATAAGAGAAAGAGGCAGGAAAGACATTGGCTTCTGCAACTACAACCAGCACAAAAATGAGTCTTCTTGTAAGAGCCTAAGAAGAAAACAAATCCAGCAACTATCATGCTTAGCAAAAAAATGGGCAGTGGAAGGGACTATAGATACAAAGTACAAGATAAAATAATGATATTAATATGTAAGTCTCCTAAATGTTTTTTTTTCCTTTTAAAAGCATGCTTTCTTTTAGCTCTGACTATAATTTTTTTTTAATTTGTCATATACTGTTAAAAATTAAATACAGTAAAAATAAAAACACAATCTCATCAGCCAAGAAAGGCCATTTATTTATATTTTAGATGATCAGATTATCTTTTCAGACTTCTATGTATATATACAAATTTTAATTGGCTCACTTCATACCTGTTTTATAAACCTTTTTTCACTTTACCATGTGATACAGATTCCTTTTTATAAATAAAAACATAGTTCTACATCCACATTTTAATGCCTACATAATTCTTGATAGTGTGAATATAACACAATTCATTTACCTATCCTTATTATGACATATTTCAGTTGTCTAGTGTATATATCCTCGGATAAACAACTATGCTGGATATCGCTGCACATATGGTTGGATATTCCTGCACATATGATTGTATATATGTGAGATTTTCATCTTAAAAAAATCTAAGAAATGGAATTGCTAGATCAAAGAGCAAGAATAATTTCTATGTATTTTAATTTATATCCTCTAGACAGGTGATTCCAAGTTTATATTCGCATCAGTGAAACACAAGAGCAGTTCTTTTCCATCACCAAGTATGACTGTTTGCATCTTTACCCAGGTAAAAGGTGAAAACCAGTCTCTTAAAGATGTTTCATGTGCATTTTTGTTACAAAATTTCCCAAGCTACTGGCAAGACCTTTTTTTCCAAATGACCTATTTTTATTCTTCAAATCCACAGTAGAATCACTGGGAGTGGGCCCCAAGACTGCATTTTTAACACACTTGAAAGATAATCCTCATGAACACTCAAATCTGAGAATCACTAGCCTGTAAGTTAGTGCTGAAGAGTTTACAAAATGTTTGGCTTACTTTGTCTCAATAGATATACCCAACGAGCAGGAAGAAGAGGAAGATCAGGAGATACTTTCAAAAACTAAAAATAAATAAATAAATAATAATAAGGCTCAGAGAGGCTTAATAACTTGTCCAAAGTCCCACAGCTAATAAAAGAAAGAAGTCTTCATAATGCTACACAACAGAGATAAGAAATCTTCCAATTTCACAAATCTTAAAATGATGCATCTTAAGTTGGAGAATATTTGGAAATAAAATTATGTTACTCAGCCAACTCAGATTTAACCTTAAGCTAAAAGTCACTATGTAGGGAGGAAGTATTATATAATGTTTTTTATGTTTCAAACTGATATTTTTAGACAGGAATTAAAAAGAAACACTCTAATAGAGAAAGCAAAGATGAAGCATGTGTTAGGGAGGAAGGTGTGGGCCAAAACCCTCACTAACTTTCTACGCTGCTGTAACCCCATGAGAGGCTACAATAGATTCGATTCATTTTGAAAAGGGGGTCTTTTCTATAACGAGAGGACGAATGCCACATGAAAGTAATCCTGTGCATTCCAGTCCAATGATCTTTGCTGTGGAATCACAATCCAGTGGGAAAACAAGTGTTCTGAAGCAAAAAGACCTTTGCCATTTATTAATAATTCAGACTTGTTATCAAATTCTTTTTGTCACAACTTCCTAATTTATCAGGTAAGAATAGTTTCAATCTCGGAGCATTTTTATGGAGATAAAAAGAAAAAAAGGAAAGAAAATAAGAAAGATGACCTGTATCTGGTAAGTGCCTAGTTATTCTAAATTTTTCTAAATATATGATTAAAAATTAGAGTTGCATTATTGAAAGATTGACTTACTAACCTGGCAGAAACTGACTGCTTCCATATGATCTCTTAGTATTTTGACAGCTTAACTAACTGTTCAGTGCACAATAGCTGTAGTAGGCAATCAAGCAAAACAGGAACCACTAATAAATCTATTAAACCTTCAAAGAAAAGTTCAGTTATTGCTGAAGAGAGTGCCATGTCTAGTTATTTGAAGAAAATACTTTTGCAGTTTTCAAAATATCATCTGCATATGAAGTTTAATTTGGATGGCGTGTGTTAGTCGCTCAGTCGTGTCTGACTCTTTGCAACTCCATGGCGGGTAGCCCTCCAGGCTCCTCTGTCCATGGGATTTTCCAGGCAAGGATACTGGAGTGGGTTGCCACTCCCTTCTCCAGAGGATCTTTCCAACACAGGAATAGAACCTGGGTCTCCCACATTGCAGGCAGATTCTTTACCATCTGAGCCACCAGGAGTCTTTTTCACACACACACACAAAATACCCCAGAAAACTAAAAACACTTTACTTTCATGAAGATATGAATGAGCTTAAGTGTAAAGTATGGAACAGATATTAGTCATGTATGCTGTATCACTAAAAACAGACATATAATACTTTAATGTGTGAGGGAAAATAGAGTTTAAAAAAATAGTTTGGTAAGTCCTTTCTCCAGGATAAATTATTTTTCTCAGTAATTTTTGAGAAAATACAAATTATGAGTACTAATATTCAAGAAATAGTAGTTAGCATTTTCTTATATATTGAGGTACTTTCTCAAAAACAATCTAGTATACTAATATAGAGCTACTTATGTTCACTGAAATGTAAAGGAATATACGATATACCTGATACATTATGTGCCCCTTTAAATTTAAAACAGGTTACAACTGAAATAGATCTATCCTAAAAAAACTACTGTTTATTTCACAAATCAAAAAAATTAAGTTTTTATTATTCATCATGGTTCCAAAACAGTATATCTAACTTTTCAACTCTGGATTTTGCAGTTCTACATTTATTTGTATTTTTCTACATTAAGACAAGAATGTCAGAGACTCACTGTATAATGTTTATTCAGATCATTAAATGTAATAATCATCTCAGTTTGAAACAGCCACAGAGGCTACTTCATTTTTAAAAGGATTCAAAAATTTAACTACATTTTAGCTAATGTGCCTAAGGAAGCTATGATGTGGTCTGTGAACTCCTTTAGGCAAGGCATGGTCTTTTTCTGTTTTTACATCTTTTTGCCGAGGGCAATAAAGATTCACTACAAAATCTTTACTGAATAAATGAACCCAACATTACTCAAATACTGACGCTTTTGATGGATAAGATATACTATATATCACTTGATTATTAGACTTCTTAAAACACTCATCATTATATCTTCAAACATAATTAGATTGATAATTCAAGATACTGTTATCACTACTCATGTTGCTTTTGTTTTTAATTGAGCTGGCTTAAAACCGGACTAAATAGGCTACTACAATTCACTCCAAATGATTGGGTGTGTCCACAGGACAAATTGCTTGAGCCTTCCTTTGCTACACTTACTATATTTTAAGATATTCCTTTTAAAATAAAGTGAGATATATTTTAAAGAATGAATCAACATTAAGGCTCTTATCTGTTTTAGAGGAGAGAAGGCAGAGAATATCTCAGTGGGCTGAAAAATTTGAAGACTCATCCAGAAGGTTGATTTACAATATCTTGATCACTGGAGTGTTCTGAAGTTTAATTGATTAATATTTATGAAATGCTCAAAGTGCAAATTCTCATACTTATGATGCAAATATGAAAATATTTATATCAAGGTTAGCACTTGCTATTTTGAATTCAAACCACAATTCACTAAGAATCAATACAAGCACACACCAGTAGAAGGCAGTTTACATCAAACAAACACAGTGTTTTCATAACACTGAATTTAGATACATTTGTAAATAAAAATCAAACATCTCCTTATGAGAGTTTCTATGATATAAATCAATTTACCAATTCTCAAATCTTGCCAAAAAATTTTAGGATCACGGAACAGGGTCCCAAGATGGCAGCATAGGAAGACCTCTGAATTCATGTCCTTCCACAGATACGCAGAACATCACCTACATAGAGAACAATTCAACCTGAAGACCTGAGGGTTGATTCATTTTTTACATACAGTTTCTGCAAATAAAAGAACCAGATATAAATGGGTAGGAAAGACAGAGACACAGTATCCCCTGGAACCCAAATCCTGATGCTATGAACTATAATAGGGAGGGATATTGCTAAGGGGCCTGAGTGCAGACTCACCTGCCCTGGGACACAGTGATAAAATAACATTTAAAAAAAAATAATATGTTAAAAAGCTGGACTATACAGGAAGGAAATCCATTTACTAGTACTAGAAGTTCTGCCAAACAGCTAGGAAATTACCAGAGTCAGCTCCGAGGTTGGAAGTACCAGCAAGAACCACAGTTTGAGGCCCCTTAGGACTCCCCCTAGCCCCAGCCTTCCTGTCAAGGTGGACACAGGCACAGTACTCCTCAGGGACTGCCCCCAGCCCAGGCTGCTCCATCTCCAGCTGCCCTGGGGTGCATTCACCCAAGGACTACACCTGGCCAGGACCTGTTCCAGCTCCAGCCGGCCAGTCAAGCCACCAAGCACAAGTAATCTGCATAGGGGACATTCCCATATAAGGCCGATTCTTCAAGACCAGGAGAGGCAGCTGTTTTGCCTAATTCATAGAAACAAAAATCTAAAGTCAAACAAAATAAGGAGACCAAGGAGTATGTTTCATACAAAAGGAAAAATAAAACTCCCAGAAAACACCCTAATGAAATACAGATAAGTAATTTATCTGATCAAGAGTTCAGAAAAGTAGTCCTAAGAATGCTCATGCTTTCTGAGGAGAATGGAGAAACTCAATGAGAACTTTAAAAAAAAAAAATTAGAAAATATAAGAAAGACCAGATTAGAACTGAAAAATACAGTAACTGTAATTTTAAAAATGCACAGAAGGGCTCAACAGCATACTAGATGATACACAAGAAGTATAAGCAATGTGGAAGAAAGAATGGTGCAGACAACCCAATCAGAACAGCAAAAGAAAAAAAAAAAAGAATATTTAGAAATGAGGAGAGTTTAAGGGACAACATCAAGTACACTAACATTTGCATTACAGAGTTCCCAGAAGACAAGAGAGAGAAAGGGGCAGAAACCGTTTTTGACAAAATATAATGACTGAAAACTTCTTTAGCGTGGGGAAGGAAACAGACATCCAGGTCCAGAAAGCACCAAAACTCCCAAGCAAGATGCGTCTAAAGAGATCTACACCAAGACATATTCTAATTCAAACAGGAAAAGCTTAAAATATTGGGTTAGCCAAAACGTTCCTTCAGATAATATGAGAAAACCTGAATGAACTTTTTGACCAACCCAATAAAAATAGAATTTAAAAGCAGAAGAAGAAAAACAACTAACTAAATATAACAGAAATCTCATAAGACTATCAGCTGATTTTTCAGCAATAATTTACAGGCCAGCCAGAGGAAGTGGCAAGATGTATCTGAAATACTGAAAGAAAAAAACTATAACCTAGAATACTCCATCTGGTAAAGCTGTCATTCAGAAATGAAGGAGAAACAGTTTCTCAGATATAAAAACTAAAAGAGCCAACACAACCAAAACAGATTTACAAGAAATAGTAAGGGTCTTCTTTAAGTAGAAAGGAAAAGGCCACAACGATAAACAAGAAAATATAGGAAAAACCTCACTTATATATAGTAAAGTCAGTGAATCAGCCACTTAAAAAGCTAACATGAAGGTGAAAAGAAAAAAGTACTATCATTAACTGTAACTTCAATAACTAGTTAGACCAAGTGAAGTCACTCAGTCGTGTCCGACTCTTTGCGACCCCATGGACTGTAGCCTACCACGCTCCTCCATCCATGGGATTTTCCAGGCAAGAGTGCTGGAGTGGATTGCCATTACCTTCAACAGAGGACGTTCCCAACTCAGGGATCAAACCCAGGTCTCCTGCATTGTAGGCAGACGCTTTACCGTCTGAGCCACAAGGAAGTCCAATAAGTAGTTAAGGGATACCCAAGATAAAAAGGTGTAAAATATGAAATCAAAAACAGAAAATGTAGAGGAAAAGGGTACTAAAAAGGTGATGCTTTTGGAATGCCTTCAAATTGAGCCTACAAAACAAAGACTATTAAAAAAAGGTAAGGATATTACCTAATGAAAAAGGGGTCAATATAATAAGATATAATATTTGTAAATATTTACTCACTCAACATAGGAGTACCTAAATGTATAAAACAAACACTAAATAAATAAAGGAAGAAATAGACAGTAATACAATAATAATATGGGACTTGGATATCTCACTTAGGTCAAAGGACACATCACTGAGACAGAAAATCAATAAGGAAACACTGGCCTAAAATAACACATTAGATGAAATAAACGATATAGAGAGAACCACACAGCCAAAAGAAGCAAAATACACATCCTTTTCAAGTGCACATGGAACATTCTTCAGGATAGATTATATTTTAGGCCACAAAACAAATCTCAATATATTTAAGAAGACTAAAATCATATCAAGAATCTTTTAGACCACAATGGTATGAATTGAAGTCAACCACAAGAAAACTAGAAAAGGAAATAATAATATGGAGAATAAACAGCATGCTACTCTACAACCAATGGGTCACCACAGAAAACAAAAAGAAAATTTTAAAAACCCTTGAGACAAATGAAAATGGAAACACAATTGCCCAATATATATGGGATGAAGCAAAAGCAGTTCTAAGGGGAAAATTCACAGTGAGATAGATCTACCTGCAGAAACAAGAAAAATCTGAAATAAGTAACTTTAAATATACATTTAAAGGAACTAGAAGAAGAACAAGCAAAGCCCAAAGTTAGTAGAAGTAAGAAAATAATATTAGAGCGGAATTAAATGAAATAGTCTTAAAAAGCCATAGGAGAACTCAATGAAACTAAGTTTGTTCTTGGAAAAGATAAATGAAATCAACAAATCTTTAGCCAGACTCATCAAGAAAAAAGAGAGAACCTAAATAAATCAAATAAAATATGAGAGAGAAGAAATTAAGCCAACACCACAGAAATACAAAAGATGGTTAAGAGAATACTATGAACAGTGATATGCCCACAAATTAGATAACATAGAAGAAATGGATAGACTCCTAAAAGCTTAACAATCTTCCAAGATTAAATAATGAAGAAATAGAAACTCTGAATAAATCAATTACTATAAATGAAATAATTATATCAGTAATCAAAAAACTCCTGCAAAACCAAACTCCAGGTCCAGATGGTTTCACAGGTAAATTCTATCAAACACTTTAAGAAGAATTCACACCTATCGTTCTCAAATTATTCCAAAAACTGAAGAGGAAGGATCACTGTTAAACTCAATTTATGTAGCTAGCATTTCTCTGATACCAAAACGAAACAAAGACAGTACACGAAGAAGAAAATTATGGGCCAATATCCCTGATAAACACAGATGCAAAAATCTTTTGACAAAATATTAGCAAACCAACTAAAATAATAGGTTAAAAGGATCATACACTGTAATTGTGGGACAGAGTTCAAAAATACAAGGATGATTTGCTATCTTTAAGTCAATCAACAATATATATCCTATTAGTAAAATGAAGGATATAAATAATTTAATCATTTCAACAGAAGCAAAAAAAAAAAAAAGGCAACTGACAAAACTCATCTTCCACTTATGCTAAAAACTCTCAATAACAAAAAGCTCTCAGTGAAGTGACTTGATTGCTTGGCTGAAATTTCATTACTATATATACATTTTTGTTGTTGTTGTTGTTTAGTCACTAAGTTTGGTCCAACTCTTCTGTGACCCTATGGACTGTAGCCCACCAGGCTTCTCATGGCATTTCCCAGGCAAGGCTACTAGAATGGGTTGCCATTTTCTTCTCCAGCGGATCTCCCAGACTCAGGTATCATACCTGTATCTCTTGCATTGGTAGGTGGGTTCTCTACCACTACAGCCACCTGAGAAGTCCATATATAGATATAGATAAATGTATGTGTGCGTGTGTGTATGTGTATCCATTCAGTTCAGTTTAGTTGCTCGATCATGTCCAACTCTTTGCTACCCCATGGACTGCAGCATGCCAGGCTTCCCTGTCCATCACCAACTTCCAGAGCTTGCTCAAAATTCATGTTCATCGAGTTGGTGATGCTACTCAACCATCTCATCCCCTATCATCCCCTTCTCCTCTTGCCTTCATCTTTCCCAACAACAGGGTCTTTTTTAATGAGCCAGTTCTTCATATCAGGTGGCCAAAGTACTGGAGGTTCAGCTTCAACATCAGTCCTTCCAATGAATATTCAGGACTGATTTCCTTTAAGATTGACTGGTTTGACAATCAGCTCAGTTCAGTCACTCAGTCATGTCCAACTCTTTGCGACCCTATGAAACACAGCACTCCAGGTCTCCCTGTCCACCACCAACTCCCAGAGTTCACCCAAACTCATATTCATTGAGTCCGTGATGCCATCCAATCATCTCATCCTCTGTTGTCCCCTTCTCCCGCCTTCAATCTTTTCCAGCATCATGGGCTTTTCCAATGAGTCAGTGTTTTGCATCAGGTGGCCAAACTATTGGGGTTTCAGCTTCAGCATCAGTCCTTCCAATGAATATTCAGGACTGATTTCCTTTAGGATGGACTAGCTGGATCTCCTTGTTGTCCAAGGGACTATCAAGAGTCTTCTCCAACACCACAGTTCAAAAGCGTCAATTCTTTGGCATTCAGCTTTCTTTACAGTCCAACTCACATCCATACACGACTACTGGAAAAACCATAGCTTTGACTAGACGGACCTTTGTTGGCAAAGTGACGTCTCTGCTTTTCAATATGCTGTCTACGTTGGCCATAACTTTCCTTCCAAGGAGTAAGCGTCTTTTACTTCATGGCTGTAATCACCATCTGTAGTGATTTAAGTTCAGTTCAGTTCAGTTGCTCAGTTGTGTCTGACTCTTTGCAACCCCATGAATCCCAGCACGCCAGGCCTCCCTGTCCATCACCAACTCCTGGAGTTCACTCAAACATACGTCCATCGAGTCTGTGATGCCATCCAGACATCTCATCCTCTGTCGTCCCCTTTTCTTCCTGCCCCCAATCCCTCCCAACATCAGAGTCTCTTCCAATGAGTCAACTCTTCGCATGAGGTGGCCAAAGTACTGGAGTTTCAGCTTTAGCATCAGTCCTTCCAAAGAACACCCAGGGCTGATCTCCTTTAGAATGGACTGGTTGGATCTCCTTGCAGTCCAAGGGACTCTCAAGAGTGTTCTCCAAGGCCACAGTTCAAAATCATAAATTCTTCGACGCCCAGCTTTCTTCACAGTCCAACTCTCACATCCATGCATGACCACTGGAAAAACCATAGCCTTGACTAGACAGACCTTTGTTGGCAACGTAATGTCTCTGCTTTTCAATATGCTATCTAGGCTGGTCATAACTTTCCTTCCAAAGAGTAAGCGTCTTTTAATTTCATGGCTGCAGTCACCATCTGCAGTGATTTTGGAGCCCAGAAAAATAAAGTCTGACACTGTTTCCACTGTTTCCCCATCTATTTCCCATGAAGTGATGGGACCAGATGCCATGATCTTCGTTTTCTGAATGTTGAGCTTTAAGTCAATCTTTTCACTCTCCACTTTCACATTCATCAAGAGGCTTTTGAATTCCTCTTCACTTTCTGCCATAAGGGTGGTGTCATCTGCATATCTGAGGTTATTGATATTTCTCCCAGCAATCCTGATTCCAGCTTGTGCTTCTTCCAGCCCAGCGTTTCTCATGATGTACTCTGCATAGAAGTTAAATAAGCAGGGTGACAGTATACAGCCTTGACGTACTCCTTTTCCTATTTGGAACCAGTCTGTTGTTCCAAGTCCAGTTCTAACTGTTGCTTCCTGACCTGCGTTTAGGAGCCCCCCAAAATAAAATCTGTCACTGTTTCCATTGTTTCCTCATCTATTTGCCATGAAGTGATGAGACCAGATGCCATGATCTTAGTTTTCTGAATGTTGAGCTTTAAGCAAACTTTTTCACTCTCCTCTTTCACTTTCATCATGAGACTCTTTAGTTCTTACTTTGCTTTCTGCCATAAGTGTGGTGTCATCTGCGTATCTGAGGTTATTGATATTTCTCCCAGCAATCTTGATTCCAGCTTATGCTTCATCCAGTCCAGCATTTCTCATGATGTACTCTGCATATAAGTTAAATAAGCAGGGTGACAATATACAGCCTTGACGTATTCCTTTCCCAATTTGGAACTTGTTCTCTTGTTCCATGTACAGTTCTAACTGTTGCTTCTTGACCTGCACACAGATTTCTTAGGAAACAGATCAGGTGGTCTGGTATTCCCATCTCTTTAATTTTATATATAATTTTATCTTTTTAACAAATACATATGTTTTACAGGTACAAATACACATGCACATATATAACTGTTTAAGTCAATTATAAGCTTGGAAACATGATAAGTCTAATTTAGAAAAGTTTTTGTGCACCTGTCTTTGTGGTAATAATTAATTAAAAGGATCAATCCCTAGTCTGGGTTCCTCATAATTTCAAATAGTTAATCTTATTTAGAAAAAATATTTTCTTTGTATTTTTTGTAACAGGCATCTAACTAATTCAAAAGTATTATCAAATGATTATGAAACAACCATAAAGAGATGAGGTGTAACTCACTGCTTTTCCTGGCCTGGAAATGTTAAAGATGTTCTATACATATAGTCTGGGTGTTAAAAGGACATGAACTTTGGAGCCTAGATGCCTAAATTTAAATCCCAACTCTGTCAGTGCCTATGTAATGCTGGATAATTCTTCCAGTAACAGTTTCCTCACCTAAAAAAATGAGGGTAAATGTTGTTATCTATTTCTAGGGTAAACAAATAAGCTAATCTTTTAAAAGAGTGGTATAGTAATGGCTGACAAATGTCAGCTGTATCAGTGATAAAATTCACAATAATAGTAACAATTGCTAATATTAACTGTTCTATCAGAAGTTGATTCCTAATGATGTTTATACCAGTAGTGCCTTACTGAGCAGGTTTTGACAGAGCTTAAATGATCAGGGGTACAAGCTGAGTTCAAAAAATCAAATCATAACTGATTTTTATTCATGAATTCAAACCTTAAGTTAAGATTAATAAAAACTAAAAATAATTTGATATCATTCCCAGTTAAAAGAGGGGGTATGAAAATAGGATCTAACTCCTGACTGCCCCTAGTATAAAATCAATAGCCTAAAATAATCAGAATTAGATTTTTTATTAAATTTATTTTAATTAGAGGTTAATTACTTTACAATATTGTGGTTGTTTCTGCCACACATCAACATGAATCAGCCATGGGTGTACATGTTCCAGGGTGTTCAGGTTCCATCCTGAACCTCCCTCCCACCTCCCTCCCTACCCCATCCGTCTGCGTGGTCCCAGAGCCCTGGCTTTGAGCACCCTGCTTCATGCATCAAACTTGCACTGGTCATCTATTTTACATATGGTAATATACATGTTTCAATGCTATTCTCTCAAATCATCCCATCCTTGCCTTCTCTCACAGAGTCCAAAAGTCTGTTCTTTACATCTGTGTCTCTTTTGCTGTCTTGCATGTAGGGTCATCATTACCGTCTTTCTAAATTCCATATATATGCATTAAGATACTGTATTGGTGTCTCTCTTTCTGACTTACTTCACTCTGTATAATAGGCTCCAGTTTTATTCACCTCATTAGAACTGACTCAAATGCGTTCTTTTTATAGCTGAGTAACATTCCATGTGTATATGTACCACAACTTTCTTATCCATTCATCTGCCAATGTACACTGGCTGCTTCCATGTCCCAGCTATTGTAAATAGTGCTGCAGTGAACACTAGGGTGCATGTGTCTCTTTCAATTCTGGTTTCCTCGGTGTGGATGCCCAGTAGTGGGATTGCTGGGTCATACGGCAGTTCTAGTTCCTGTTTTTTAGGGAATCTCCACACTGTTCTCCAAAGTGGCTGTACAAGTTTGCATTCCCACCAACAGTATATGAGGGTTCCCTTTTCCCCATACCCTCTCCAGCATTTATTATTTGTAGACTTTTTGATGGCAGCCATTCTGACCGGCATGAGATGGTACCTCATTGTGGTTCTGATTTGCATTTCTCTGATAATGAGTGGCGTTGAGCATTTTTTCATGTGTTTGTTAGCCATCTGTATGTCTTCTTTGGAGGAATGCTGTTTAGTTTTTTGGCCCAGTTTTTGACTGGGTCATTTATTTTTCTGGTATTGAGCTGCATGAGCTGCTTGTATATTTTGGAGATTAATTCTTTGCCAGTTGCTTCAGTTGCTATTATTTTCTCCCATTCTGAAGGCAGAATTAGATTTTTAAATGGAAACCAGTTTAGACAAAAGGGAAATAAATCAATAGTTTGTGGAGAAAACAAGATACTTTTTATGAAGACAGTTTAATCATACTCCAGGACTGCCAGATGAGTGATGTCGCCTCTTAAGTTGATTTTCAATTGCACAACACACTGGCTGTGTGAGATACACCCTATCAAGGTGAAAGAGCACACCTTCAAGGGAGTCAGAAAGAAAATTCTTGGAGGAGAAAAGCAGGAAGATCACACCACACTATCAAGAGTGTTGAAACTTGGCCTAATTTATGAAATTTAACCAAGTTTC
Source organism: Bubalus kerabau (assembly GCF_029407905.1). Lineage (NCBI taxonomy): Eukaryota > Metazoa > Chordata > Mammalia > Artiodactyla > Bovidae > Bubalus > Bubalus kerabau. The sequence goes on from NC_073642.1 coordinate 40,961,114, forward strand.
CCTCCAGCAACTCTAGTCTTCCATATTCTTGAACCACAAGGAATGAGGGGTGGGAGAGGAGGGTGACTTGGGTCACTAATCCAAAAGTAAATAGGAAGGAAGGGTTTTTTGTATATCGAGAGCTCGACACTTAAAATTCTGGATAAAAGATATACTTGATGACTTTAAATAGCTATTTGCCAGTGGAAGAAAATTTCACTGTGAAAAATCCAAGTTCAGATAACTCCTGTACTCAACCAATTATTTTGTTCTCTGTAAAATCTTGTCAGTAAAGGTGGGAACCATCTTTGCATAAGTAACCTAGAAGCATGATCATTTTAAACAGAAACACAGGTACACAATCGCTACTGTTTTGTCATTAATGATAGATACAGGGATATCATCTCCCCCAGCTTGGCACCAAGGGCTGAGAGAAGCCCTCCCCAGGAGTGATTGTTGAGGTTATACAAACTTTTAGCTCACAGCATGCAACTCTTTTGCCCAAACATGGTTGTTACATATAATACTTGGGTGATCACACATCCCACATCCAAAGACTGGATGTTATGTTAAAAAGCAACAGGATTCCAGAAAATCAAATATGATATCCACAGAGAGGTGTTTAAGACTCTGGGGAAAATCAACTCAGATATTTAAGAATGTCCAAGAAGGCTTAAAACTGCATGAAAAAGTAAATTATGAAGGAAAAAGGATACAAACAGCAGGGCAGAAAATTTAAAACATTAAATCTGGGTTGTCAAGAGCTAAAATTATGAAGAGAAAATAAAAAGAACTTAGAAAAGACAACCCCCCATGAGATAAGAAGCAAACATACACACATACAGATGGATAGATATAGATATATAATTTAACACCAGCCTCTGCTGCTGCTGCTGCTGCGAAGTCGCTTCAGTCGTGTCCGACTCTGTGCGACCCCATAGACGGCAGTCCACCAGGCTCCACCGTCCCTGGGATTCTCCAGGCAAGAACACTGGAGTGGGTTGCCATTTCCTTCTCCAGTATACAATAAATAAGTAACAAAGTATGAATAAAAATCATTTTCAAAAACAAGCATAACTTTAAATCATTTTAAAAGCCTAAAATCTGACTTAAGAAATCTAAAACATAATTGTCACACAAATGTGACATAAAAATATTTTTAAAAAAATGAAAGTAGCTAAGGTTAAGAATTGACAGGAAACAAAGAAAAGCTAAATATTTTTCAACTGTAATTCTACTGACAAACTAGTGACTATTAACTATCTAAAAAGTTCCCTGCTGGAGACCACTCTTGAGTGTTCCCTGTCAGCCCATCTGAGTTTCTCAAGTTCACTCCATAAACCAGTGAGAAGCAAAAAAAAAAGCAAAGGAACATTCAGCTAACATTCGTTGAATTTGTGTTATTTTTTGATTCACACCCACCCCCTACCCACCACCCTACACTCCCCATCCTGGGCAAACACATTATACTTTCCTCTCCATCACCATCTCACCTACAGCTATCTTTTGTATGTCAGGCTTTTTATTATTTCCACAATTATGTTCTTAAAATATACAGGTAAATGAGGCTGAGATATGACAAGTAAAACACTAAGTGTCTTTCATAACACTTCAACTAGGCATCCAGTAACAACCACAAAAGACTCCTTTCTGTTCTCCATTCAATTCAACAAACATTTATTCAGGCCCTATCATAAAATGTTTTCAGGAAGGAAGGCTTTCACTGGCTTCAAATCCTTGGCCCAGTCAGTCAGATGAGAGGAATACCAACTCCTCAGAAAAGATTCAGATCCCAGAGTGTCGTGTGTGTGTGCTTGTCTCCTCAAATAACAGTCCAACTTTCTTCTGAAGTACATCTTATATTCCAAAACACTTCTAATTCAGTTAAAAAAAACAATTATTTGAATAATAATTATGGAACAAAGAAAGAAATAAGGATTTCCTAGAAAGCAAATAGCCCAGATATAACTAAAGACTTAATTTGCATAAAGCCTGACCACACAGGGTTCTGCTTCTAGAAACTTTACCATAATGGGATAAATCATTGGTGTGAATCATTCAGTGTCACACACTGTTCTAGATTTCTGGGATATAACAGAAGAAAAACAGGCAAAGATGCCTGTTACACTCTCATGTGATTTTCTTAATCTTATTCAATTTACTAAATAAAGATTTCCCTGAGCCTTTGTGTGTAAATCAAAGTTTTATCAATCAAAAGATATTATAAATTATCAAAGACAGGTCTACAGTATTGAATAAACAATGCAAATGTTTCCTTTGCAAAAGAAAGGACTTTTGGAGAAAATGGACATGTCTAAGATGACTTCACATTTATGTCTTTAAGAATCTCTTTTTGTATTTGGGTATCTAATGAACATTACAGAGAACGGTAATAACAAGCAAGGGTGAAATTTTAAGAAATTATCCTATGGAATTTTCCTAAATATTTATAGGAATGTATATTTTTCAAACTACTTTTTTAAAGATTAAAATGAATTTAGATATAGAGAAAATAACAGGCCAGTTGTTATAAAAGAAAGCTGGAAAATGGAAAGTGTTGTTTCCTTTTCAATTTTATGATTTGCTCATTGTGAATTTGCTAGATATATTCCATACACAGTCTACCCACTGATGGATTTAAGCACTCGCTATTAAATTTAACAGTTTATTCTGAAACTTTCTCTTTTAAAACAGAGCAAAAGCCCCAAACCATATGTGTTTGTAATTTTCAAACTGAAGAAAGCAAAGAACCACTATAATTCTAAAATAAAAACTATAAATATTAATGTTAGCAATATTAACAGACAATACTAAAATATTAAAGACAGTATTAATCTTAAGAATTTTAACAGACAAGTTCAAATATAAATCTTATATATGTAACTGGGGAAAAGTCTGCCGTACTATATACATAAAGACATTAAAAAAATTGATAGAATCTTAAATACCCAAGAACAATTAACAAGTTAAACATATTGTATTAAATCCATATACAAATTGTATTCAGATATTCAGATATTAAATATTGGTGCCCTAGAGTGTTTTTTTATTTATAAGGAAAGATACCAAGTTAGAAGAATCATCTTATGAGTCATGACTAGGTGGTCAGGAAAAGCCCTGAGAGAGGGCCAACGTTCAATCACACATTTAATATCCCTAAGAAGTTATTTTCTTAAGAGCCTTAAAAATGTTTAAGTATGAAAAAGCAGTTATCCTATCCGGTTCAAAATTCTTTAGTGTAGATAGAAAAGGGTTTCATTTATCTTAGGAGCTGAAGTAATTAAAAATCCAATCAAATGATCGATCTGGGTAGGAACTAGAGAATTTTCAGCGCACAGAAGTAATATATAAATTAGATTCAGGGATGTGAGGGACACGATTACCTCCTGAAGTAATGGAATTGAAACAAGATTCCATGGGACTGACCTAAACTTCCAACAAGAATCCACTTTCTGTCCCAGCTAAAAGCGCCGGCGTTTGTTTATGCAAACTTAACTAAGAGGAGAAGACAACTGTAGAATTTACATGGAGAGGGAACTCCACAAACTATGTGAAATCACATAATTATTTCACAGGTAGAAAAAGATCTTTCAAAATGGGGATATTTGTAATTAAATAGGGGAAAGTTTAAGAGAGTCAAAAACATCATATTAATGCTTTTATTAATACTTTTTCTTATATATTATGTAAATATAATTAGGCAATTAATTTTAATTTTGGCTTATGTATATGGCAATGGAATACTTAAGAACTTAAATTTTACCATATTTGTGTATCTATAAGTTTCATTTATCAAATGTATAAAAATTACTTAAGAAGATATAAAGGTTTATCAAGCAGGTGATTGCAGTATTTAAAGGAAATCAAATACATTAAAATGTTTGAAAGTATCCAAATAATTGGATTTGCAAAGGATATTAATTCTTCAAAGATTCTTATATGTGATTGTCTCCTAGAGTAAAAATTTAAAATATAAGTTGCACTAGAAAGATTAAGACTAACATCTGAATCTGTAACTTTAAAAACTTGAAAACTAAATTCTAAAATCAATGTAAATATCTGAATAGCCTTCACACAAAAATTATCCCCAAGGCCCTGAACACTTTATATTTAAAACTTGACATAGAAAGTACCGTATGAAAAAAGAAAAGAACAATATATGAGTTATGATGAGCATATTCATTTATAGAATGAGAACTCTCATTTTGTAATTTATCTGAATTTCTCACCTTTTCGGCCATTAACGTGGTATATTAGTATCCTGTTACTTCTGTAATAAACTACCACAAACTTAGCAACTTTGAAAAACACAAATTTATCCTCTCAGAGTTCTGGAGTCCAAAGTCAATTTCACAGAGTTAAAGTCAATGTGTGGTTCTTCTAAAGGTTCTAGGGGAGAATCATTTTTCCTGTCTTTTTCAGCTTCTAGCTTCAACTGTATGGCTTGGCTCAAGACCTGTTTTTCAAATACCACCCCCCACCCCAGTTTCTTCTGTCACATCTCTTCCTATTATTATGCTCGGTCTCCTCCTGTTTTCCCCTCATAACGACCCCAGCATTCCTTGGTTCCCAGCCCGTTTCCTCCTTCAAAGTCAGCTACAGGAATACAGTCCTTCTTATGCTTGTAATCTTTCCTGCTTCTCAGTCACATCCTTCTGACCTATCCTAGAAGATTCACCACTTTTAGGGGTTTACATGATGGGACTGGCCACCCATGTAAAATTCTTAATATTACTTTAGAGAATCCAGGATACTCTCCTGACCTCAAAATCCTCAGCCAACATCTGTAAAGTCCCTTCTGCCGTATCATTTGCAGGTTCCAGGAATTAAGATGTGGACTCAGCCATTAAAAAGAATACATTTGAATCAGTTCTAATGAGGTGGATGAAACTGGAGCCTATTATACAGAGTGAAGTAAGCCAGAAAGAAAAACACCAATACAGTATACTAACGCATATATATGGAATTTAGAAAGATGGTAACAATAACCCTGTGTACGAGACAGCAAAAGAGACACTGATGTATAGAACAGTCTTATGGACTCTGTGGGAGAGGGAGAGGGTGGGAAGATTTGGGAGAATGGCATTGAAACATGTATAATATCATGTATGAAACTAGCTGCCAGTCCAGGTTCGATGCACGATACTGGATGCTTGGGGCTAGTGCACTGGGACGACCCAGAGGGATGGTATGGGGAGGGAGGAGGGAGGAGGGTTCAGGATGGGGAACACATGTATACCTGTGGCAGATTCATTTTGATATTTGGCAAAACTAATACAATTTTGTAAAGTTTAAAAAAAAAAAAAAAGATGTGAACATCTTTGAGGATCACTATTCAGCCATTATATGTGGCAATTCTATAATTTTCAAAATAAAAGAAAAACATAGGTTTAAAAAAAAAACAGAAAAACAATTATTTAATTGAAATATAAAATTATAATAGTTCATGCATGGAAAATTCTAAACAAATGATCATACAAAATCAAATTTCTTTTCAAATGGCTTTAGACCCCATTTACTTGCATTATTTTCAACACTGTAATTTCTGAACCTAAAATTCTTACTATTACTTCAACAGTATAATCATCAATAGAAGTCAAGCATAGAGGACTAGGTATAACTCATATATTTGCTTCTTCCAGGCTCAACCTGTAAATATCTTAAGAAAATATGAGCTATAACCTACACATTATTATCATGGGACAACACAATTTCCAAAAAATTATCTCCCTTATTTGCCTACTTGTTTTTTAAATATAAGACAAGTTTTCTAAGTAATCAAGGATATTGATTTGCAATTTTTCTTTCTGCTAACCACATTATACTTTCTGCAGACCAGAGAATAAAAGATAGTACAACGTGAAACTATGATAATGTTATCCCTCTGCATGTAAGTCAGAGTATTCTGCCTTTGTGATGGTTGCCAAGGGTACAAGAGCTTCAAGGCAGGCCTTTCTGTTTACTTACTTGAATTAATAAGGGTAGCATGAATCATCAAAATAAGTAAAATTATTTGCTGTTTGAAACAAAAACACATACATAAGTATCATGGCACCTTGATTTACACTGACTGGTTGGAAAAATAGAGTGCAAATTATTTTAGATACTATATTCAAAGTCAGATCTAATTAACTGGTTTATGAAATCAATTCTAAACATTGGCTATATCTTAAAGTTATACAGAAACTTTTGATCAAAGGGGATAGTAATCTAATCAAAGTAAGGTTTTTGTTTTTAGCCCATGAATCCACTTAAAATAGTTATTCAAAGTGACATAGTTAATATATATAATCTGAAGACTCCATGAAATAGATTTGACATGTAAGTTTTGCTTTTATCTTTAAATATACAAGGACATTTGGCCAAAAGGCAACACAATGTCTGCCCTAAGTAAGGTTTTCTTTCTGTTTTTGTCTGTTGCTTGTTTTTAACTTAAAAGTCCACCATTTTTATCAGTAAACATATAATTTAAAGGATTTCCAGGACAACAGACACAACTGGGACTGTCCCAGGTAAGTGTGCATCCGGTCACTCTATGTAACTCCACTCAATTAAATTAGTCCATTCTTATTGTATGTTCACTTTTGCTCCATCTTCTTCCCAGAGAATTGAATAAAAGCCAAGATCATGCAAGATCTAGTCTTTCATTCTTTGCAAATCTATGCAAGCTGTTGGATTTCTTTAAATACTCTAAAAATCTACATCCCAGGTGACAATAGGTGCCACAGTGAGTGAAGTCACTCAGTTGTGTCCCACTCTTTGCGACCCCATGGACTATAGCCCACCAGGCTCCTCCATCCATGGGATTCTCGAGGCAAGAGTACTGGAGTGGGTTGCCATTTCCTTCTCCAGAGGACCTTCGTGACCCAGGGAGCGAACCCAGGTCTGCAGCATTGCGGGCAGATGCTTTAGCCCCTGAGCCACCACTGCCTGCTAATAGGTGCCACAGTGGCAGATGGAATTACCATGTATCAAAGGGAAGGGCATAGAACCTTCCTGTCAAGAAACTACTCTAAACCTAAGTAATTTTTTCTCAGCACTGATCACTGATAGAGAAGAGCTGCTGCTGCTGCTGCTAAGTCGCTTCAGTCGTGTTCGACTCTGTGCGACGCCATAGACAGCAGCCCCCCAGGCTCCCCCGTCCCTGGGACTCTCCAGGCAAGAACACTGGAGTGGGTTGCCATTTCCTTCTCCAATGCATGAAAGTGAAAAGTGAAAGTGAAGTCGCTCAGTCGTGTCCACTCCTAGCGACCCCATGGACTGCAGTCTACCAGGCCCCTCCGTCCATGGGATTTTCCAGGCAAGAGTACTGGAGTTGGTTGCCATTGCCTTCTCCGAGAGAAGAGCTAGGCATGAGCAATTCACTTAACTACTCCTTGAACAGCAACTGATGCTATGTTCTCCTAATTCAAGATGGGTTATCTCAAAATAAGGCTTACAGGCATAGTACTTACACTAGGAAACATCTAGTAAATTCAGATTTCTACTACAGCCAGATAGGTCTTTGCCTTCTTGTCACCCAAGAGATCACCAGTGAGAAATGTCAAAAGAGAATTCCCTAGGAACTTGTCCATTACACTAAAGCTGCAAAGTCCAAAATATATCAAAGACAGGCAATATTTCAGGTACATTTCCAATCCATCAGGGCTGAATATAACTACGTTCCTATATGCTTCCCAACAGTCATTCAGGGCAGGAACCCTTGGTATAAAACTGAGTTATGTCATACTTTAAATCAAATCATGTCCACTTATACAAGCAATTACATTTCTGTAAAGCCTAAAGACAGTACAATTAGTCTACACAGGAAGTGCTGGCCTTAGCCCTGTACACAGACAATGCAAAGGAGAAATTCACAATCCAGACTGAACTAAAGTGGAAAGGAAAACTTCCATGTGGCCTGCAATTGATTATGTATAAGTGCAAGTTTACCTTATGGTAGGCTAATTCATAAGTGACCAAAAATAGACAAATACATTAAATTTATAGAAAAGAGGAATCATACATGCAAACCACAATCCTTAGCATATGCACACAGTCAATCCACATACTTCTCAAATGAAAAGCAACCACTGACAGGCAGTTTTCTTAAGACCCTTAACTATTTTCTCAGAATTCTCACAATCAGTGTCCTATTTAAGAAGAAATGATTCATTGATTTTCACAGGTAGCTAAGATACTTTACATCCACTAGTCTTGAGCCACACTTGACCAATACATATTCTTACCATAATCGCTTCTTCCAAAACACCTCCATGTCCACATTTCCTAGGAAGGAAGTGCTGTGAACCAACCCAGGAAATTTAATCACACAGGATAATTAACTTCTCTGGATAAACAACAGTGGTGTCTGGAAATTTATAAAGATGGGTGAGGATTGGCTATCCTTACATCTTCTTACCGGAGTACAATGAAAGCAAACACCAAACCAGATTCTACTACGTAGATATTTATTTAAATAAATAAATATATAAATAACAAGTAGATACACTGCAGTTTATATGACTCCTCAAGGGTAATCCATGTTTCTAACATATCACTACTTCAGGCAATCACATATCTCTAAAGGCCCTAATATCCCCAAAGAGAGTCCATATTTCATGTCCCTTATGCGTATCTTGCCACTGATAAGATGGGGGACATGCAGTCGTATCCCCCAAAGTGGTTAGAATCTCAGCTGACCTGACCACTAACTGGGATGTGAACCAAAATAAGGCAAGTCTTCTAGACTAAGAAATAATTTAAACTAACAGAACTAATATCACACTGTCAAAGCTGAAGTGTTTTTAAGTAGGGAGTTTAATGTAAGGGAGTTTAACATTCCCCTCCCTCTCAATTTGGTCATTTCAGACTCTGTATAGACCTATGGCCATTCCAGCTCTCCCTGTTCTTAGGATTACCTACAGTGATGGGAAAAAAGAATTGAGTGGTTTTGCTTTTTACTTAATAGTTACATGATTGGAGTAGTAAATGATTTAACCTCTCTGACCCTTATTCAGCTCCTTCAACCTTAAAATGGAGAGAAAATGACTATCACAAAGAGCTACTGTGAAAATCAGACACGACAAATGCCAAGAAGCTAAGATACAGACAGGCACACAGAGTCCGTGCCAGGAAGGTGTGGCTCCTGGAGGCTCCCTTTTGTGGGCGTCTGTTACCACGAGCAGAACCTTCCTGAAACTCTCACAGTCAAGTCCTCACGGAGTTGCTATTGGAACCCCTCATCTGTGACATTCTGAAAACTTCTCAAAAGGACTACCTGCATGTAAAAAGCCACTTCCAGACCCCTCCCAACCGCTTCCCCTGATGGGACCAATCCTGCTGACAGAATCCGTAAGGGGTCAGGGCTGTGCTGCCACCCGTCCTCAGGTGCCACTAGTCTCTCACTGTTGGTAACCTACTCGAATCTTCTCAGTCACCCTGGATTCAAGGCCATCACCACAGCTTAGCTGCCACCCTTTTTGTACCCAACCATTCCCTCAATTCCTTCCTGCTTTTAACAATGCTGAAAACCATAGTGGCTTGTGGCTCATTTTTTCATGATCATATTCGTATTTTTCCTTCATTTCATGACATGTATGCAAAAAAAAAAAATGACTGCTGACAATTATGAAGCAAGGAATTCAGACATTTTTGAAACTGTGCCTAAATACAAGCAGTAAATTCAACAAATTCCTCAACAATCAGTGACCTAGAGAGAATAAAAGCCAATGAACCAGTGCAGCAATGAAAAGTACATAACTTTTTTTCCTTTTCACTAAAATAAGTTGAACAAAATCTGTGTGTGATTGCATATTTAAAAATCTAATCTTCATATTTGCCAACATTGCTTAGCTGCTGTATCAACTGTCTAGCTTTTGTCTAATACACCCTTTGTGAAACTCTGGAAGAAATCTCTATATAGGAAATTATAAATTTGGACAGGCATAACTGTGTCTCAATATGTAGTATTCTTATACCAATTTTCACCTTTTTAAGTATATAAATTGTAAGAAATTCCAAAATGGCCACAGTGGCCATGTAATTAAAGGCCTTATTTACTTAATTATCTGTTTTCTGTGAGGCTAGAAAGACAAAGTAAGAAACAGCATAATGTGGGTTTCTCTGCTGCCAAATAACTTCAAGTGGTGCTGTCATTATTGGTTTTTAATGGGAAAAAAATATTTGGTTGACAGTATCAGAGGAATTCCTGGGGGAAATTTCACATATTCTTGTAGATGGAAAAGAACTTTTAATATCTGTGAGCAAGACAACCATTTTCTCTGTATCTAAGTTCTATCAAAAGAAAGAAAAAGTCGATGCACTTTTTCTTTTTGTTTTATGTTGTTCTAACATATTTCAGCCTCAAGGAAAGACTTAAGAAACTTAAATCTTATTTTCAAAACATCTCTAGAATAATATTGGGGACATTAAAAGATGAGCACTATCTTTAAAAGCATCCTATATTTTTAACCTGTATTTCCACATTTGGGCTTAGATCTTACAGATGAACTGAGGTGACTATCCAAAGTCAAAAACATTAGCTATTTTCAACACACAAAAACAATGCAAACAAGTATATTTTTAAAAAGAACCTCTATGTTATGATCAACTCCAATGGAACTGAATTTTACTCATTTCTACTCCAATCTGAGTCCAGCCCTGCTACCTTGATGATTATACTAGTCTTTCACTATAGCTTGAGAACTTATCAGGAAAAGGAGCATTGTCAAGGCTATATATTGTCACCCTGCTTATTTAACTTCTATGCAGAGTACATTATGAGAAACGCTGGGCTGGAAGAAGCACAAGCTGGAATCAAGATTGCCGGGAGAAATATCAATAATCTCAGATACACAGATGACACCACCCTTATGGCAGAAAGTGAAGAGGAACTAAAGAGCCTCTTGATGAAAGTGAAAGAGGAGAGTGAAAAAGTTGGCTTAAAGCTCAATATTCAGAAAACTAAGATAATGCCATCGGGTCCCATCACTTCATGGCAAAGAGATGGGGAAACAGTGGAAACAGTGGCTGACTTTTTGGGGGGCTCCAAAATCACTGCAGATGGTGATTGCAGCCATAAAATTAAAGATGTTTACTCCTTGGAAGGAAAGTTATGACCAACCTAGACAGCATATTAAAAAGCAGAGACCTTTGTCAACAAAGGTCCATTGAGTCAAGGCTATGGTTTTTCCAGTAGTCATGTATGGATGTGAGAGTTGGACTGTGAAGAAAGCTGAGTGCAGAAGAATTGATGCTTTTGAACTGTGATGTTGGAGAAGATTCTTGAGAGTCCCTTGGACTGCAAGGAGATCCAACCAGTCCATCCTAAAGGAGATCAGTCCTGGGTTTTCACTGGAAGGACTGATGTTGAAGCTGAAACTCCAATACTTTGGCCACCTGATGCAAAGAGCTGACTCATTTGAAAAGACCCTGATGCTGGGAAAGATTGAGGGCAGGAGGAGAAGGGGACGACAGAGAATAAGATGGCTGGATGGCATCACCAACTCAATGGACATGAGTTTGGGTGAACTCGGGGAGTTGGTGATGGACAGGGAGGCCTGACGTGCTGCAGTTCATGGGGTCACAGTCAGACACGACTGAACAACTGAACTGAACTGAGAACTTATTCAATGATTCTTGTGTAATACACATCAATATATAGGTTTCATATAATTATGCATTCCACTTTTTTTCTTCAAAGGCTGGATGAATAACTACTGATCATTGTTGTCTGAAGGTTTTATAATGGAGCATGAACTTCCATGAGTGTTAAGTAGTAGCTGGTGAAAAGATCTGGAGAAAGACTTGTGACTGGCTTAGCCAAACTTCTATCTTAACTGTTCCCCAGTAAAATCGCCTCTAGCCCCAGTCTAACACTTCTGCATGTGCACAACTATGTTACTATCAGCTATTCATCAGATGTAACAGTTTAGCAAACTAGCTCTAGATGCTAGCAAGACAGCAAAATGTGATCTCTATAAGCCATTTCCAAGTGTGTTCCTCCTCACATCAATGATTAATTTGCAAAATAACTTTTTATTTGTCTTGAGGACCAGATCTGAGAATTATTATACTGTCAAATGGGGTACCATCACCTGTTTTATTTTGCTTTTTATCAAACGAGATATCATTGGAATTCCACTTGCAATTGAAAAGGAATTAAATCAACTTGTCAAAAATAATAAAAAGCAATATAATGATCTTTATCAACATTTGTGTTTTTCATTTGATAATAATCAAATGGCTCCTTGACAAATTTTGAGAGGTTGAAAATTGAGAGGCAGTATCAAAAAGCAACTACTCATAACATTTGCCCTATTGTAGAGGGCAAGGGAAAAAAATGTTACCTTGGCCTTAGGGCCATATTGCTTTTTAATACAACTTTAATTTTATATTGAGATAAGAACAAGACAACAGAGTTTACATTTCTTTTGTTAATAAAACAGTATGCTAGTCTATAAAGCCTCACATATCAGATCAGATCAGATCAGATCAGTCGCTCAGTCGTGTCCGACTCTTTGCGACCCCGTGAATCGCAGCACGCCAGGCCTCCCTGTCCATCACCAACTCCCAGAGTTCACTCAGACTCACGTCCATCGAGTCAGTGATGCCATCCAGCCATCTCATCCTCTGTCGTCCCCTTCTCCTGCCCCCAATCCCTCCCAGCATCAGAGTCTTTTCCAATGAGTCAACTCTTTGCATGAGGTGGCCAAAGTACTGGAGTTTCAGCTTTAGCATCATTCCTTCCAAAGAAATCCCAGGGCTGTAATACTATTTATTAGTCACCTATATACCGACAGTATATTTAATCGTTTACACATATTATCTTTACTCTTCAAAGTAATCTTAGATAAGTGACAACCATACATTTATAGGATTTTGATTTGTCTAGTAAGGTCATTAAAAGGCATCCATGAATAAATAGTGAAGACCTACATACAATCATCTCACAAATAGAGTAAAAGTAATTGGCAAAATAAAGTTTCAAATCTCCCTTAACGGTTATGACAGGAGATTGGTGATACAGAGCAACACATTCATAAAGTACTAATAGTTTCCAGCTCCGCCTCTAACCTCCTCTCTCACATACACACAGACTATAGCTGGCACAGAAAAGTCTTTCCAATTTATTTTAATCCTGGAGCTAAAGATTTAAAGTAATTCATATATTTGTCAAAACAGCCAATTGTCCAATTCTCCCAGCCCAAAGTTTGGAAGGCTTACTCAAATATTTCCTTGGGAAAAGTGTTCAACAGCATACACTGATATGAAAAGGTTTTTAGTTCTGTGTATTGATAGAAAAAACATAAAGCAGAGTTTCTCTTTTGCATTATAAGATATATAATGAGGCCTCAATTTTGCAGCCTATAATGCAAATTATAAAACAATACTTTAACATATGGTGGCTATACACAGATAATTAGGCTTTCAAAATTATGTTTCAAAACACCCTTAGATACTTAGACAATATACTACATATGTATATAGTAGACATGTATTAACAGGCATTACATATATATCAAAATATAATCTTATTGTAAACTAAACTTGAAAATTTTAAATACACCGTATTAAAGCATTATATTACTTTAAGAATCACGTAATGAACTGACACATTCTATACTTCATCATTAAATTAGAAATAACAGAAATGATGACAATTGTAAATTGACAATGATGACAGTATAAATGATGACAATACAGTGATGATAAATGTAAATTCTGAATAAAAATATACAAACCTACAACCCAAACATCTATTTGCTTAAAAGGATTTTGTTGGTCTATGTGTGCTGACCTGGTCAAACAGCTAGTCACTCCCAGTTTCTTCAATCTGTGTAGAAGTAGCATAGCTAAAATTAACAATAAAAATTAAAGTGACACTACAAGTGTTAAGAAAACAGTTTATAATTAAGAAAGCAAAACAACTATAAACAGAGCACAGCTGCTTTCAAACTAAGACACTATCCTTTATTATACCTTTAATGAGCTCTCTTCCCTAAAATTTCACTTCTTAGTTCCCTTGGTCAGAAAAATGACTATGCAAAGTGAAAATATGCCAGGAGCCTTAGAGATGCTATTACTTCATTTAAGTAAGTTCAAAAGGGAAATAGGACTTGTCTATCTAGTAAGATAACAGGCAAAATGAATGGATAGTCCTATTAATTGCATTCCACATCCCTAAATTAATACTGCTTGTTTTTAAAAAGTGTGTGTGTGTGCACATAGATGCACATATTCAAGGTTCTTTTGATAGTAGACAGTAACAATGTTTCAAAATGAAGTCAATTACTGTAACCATTTTTTTACCCTCCAGAAAACAATAGTCATGAATACTATCTAACATGATATATATATCTTCATATACAACCAGCCTTCAAGGTTACATGCTTACAAAGTAAAGAAATAAGCGTAATATAGAGAAAACATGAAACTAATATTTCCCCAAAGATACTGTCTCTATATTCATAAAGTGTTACATACCAAGATGTATGTGACACTTTAGATTTTTCACCTAAACTATTTTAAAAAAATCAACTGAATCACTTTGCTGTATACCTGAAACACACTGTAAATGAACTATGCTCCAATATAATATAAAAACTATATTAAATATTAAAAAATATTTTTTAAAATTCTTTAGCTATATAATTCAGTACATACTTAGGGTACATTTATCTTAAAATCAGAATATTTTTGCTCAATTACCATCAAAAATTTTTAAGCATAATCATGTATCTGCCACTTAGCAAACCTACATGATTAACGAAAAACCATAAGTTCTAAGTAATAGCAACAATAACTTAAAATACTATTTCTCAGAGACGGACCTCTCTTATTTAGCTCATTCCACAGTTGTCCATCCCACGGAAATTGTCCCATGAATGTTGCTGATAGAAACTGAACTGTCAGCTAATACTTCCAAAGATTTAAGATACTCTGATCTCTGTTAGTATTTAGGAAACTCTCAAAGCTATCACGTGAAAACCTTCTTAACATGTTACAACGCAATGAATATGGAGGGCTCGGAAAATCTAGAGAAATCTGCTGAGAACTCTACAGGGCTCCATTCTACATAGTAAACTGTAAATGACTTCTAAATCCCAGCACTGTCCTAAAACATTCATTTCTCTCCCTTCCTCCATTTCTTTTTCTCTCCTGTCATCCTATCTCTGAGTTAGTATCTTGAGAGAGTAATTCAAGAGAATCTGAAATAAGGGACAAAGAAATTCTTCCCATTTCCTTGACTCCACACTGACCCCCTTCTCCATTTCTGTCTCTGCTATCCTGTGATGGATACTCAGCCCTCTTAATCTTGAGGAATAATTGTATCTCAAGATAGATGACAGAAAACAGATAGATGAAAATTTTTCCTACTGAGTACTTAATTACAGTATCCTGTATATAAATAACTCTCAAATCCACACACATCTCTAAATCTCTCTCTTTACCACAACATTCCCCCCCCCTGCAAAAAAAAAAAAAAAATAGTGTAAGTGAGATCTTTATTCGGCTATCCCAAACAAACTCTCAAACTCTTAGAGACAGAACTAGAATAAATAGAAAAGGAAGGGGTTCCCCTTGTAAATCAGTCACCAGGACTGGTGATTTCCCTTTGCCAGTGTTTCTCCAGGTCTCTCCTCCAGAGCTTTGGCTCAGGATTCTACTAGCTCATGAACTCCAGTTTTCCTTCTGCCATAACATTTTTGGCCTTCTAAAACATATTCCACAAAGCAAATCCATCTTTCAGCTGTCCTTGATTTGATGTCTCTGTGTAGAAGATACAGAGACTCCTAGTAATTTGAGTTCATCTTAATTGAAAAGCCTTTTCATAATTTTACTTTCTCTAAATATTCTAGTCACTATCCTCAGGTCCTCTGTATTCCATAGGTACTTTCTGCTGCTCTCCAGAACACATATCATCCCCTCCACAAAGCATTCCTCTTGGTAGTTACAGAGATAAGAATTCACTCTTCATTCAATTTCTAGTCTCAAACCTCTTGAAACATGCATATTTCTCCTCATTCTAAATTCCATCAAGGTGTGGCTATACGCATGTGTGTATGTGTGTGTGTGCAGGTGTGTGCACAGGCACGCCCTTTAAAAACTGTTCAAAGATAGTCTGTCCATATTAATTTGACCCAATGAATATTATCTGTAACTCACTTGCTTTCAGCTAAAATTCTATACAATCACATTAGCTCTTTAAGAAACTTTATCTTAGGTTCTTTATGTGCTTATTCAGTATTGTCCTTTAATTAACTGGCTTGCACTCCAATGGAAATTGTTGTAGACTGCAACTTCCATTAAGGGAAGGCTTTCAGTGCCCAGGAGCAGGCTCCTGTTAACCTGCAACGGACACTTCACAGTATTGATGCTGCTGCTGCTGCTGCCAAGTCGCTTTCAGTCGTGTCCGACTCTGTGCGACCCCATAGACGGCAGCCCACCAGGCTCCGCAGTCCCTGGGATTCTCCAGGCAAGAGTACTGGAGGGGTTGCCATTGCCTTCTCCAACAGTATTGATGAGGAGAAGGCATATGATAGGACTTAAAACAGAATTAGGCAGTATCTGCCATTTACGTGGAAGATGCAAAAAACTAAGAGTCACACGTATTATAAAATGTCACTCCGTTCAATAAACAAAAACTCCTGACACTCCCTGTTAACTTAGTCTGGCCTCCAGAACTTTTACAACTTTTAGACTAGTGATTTCTCCCTAGGGATTTTTCCTAATATTTCTGTGCTCAGTGCTACAATTCACAACACATAGGTTTAGCAAATTCTGTTCCAAACAGTTTAAAGAAAGTTTTCATGATTATTCAAGGGACCTTTATAAGGCAAGTACCAGTCAGTCCTTCAGGGTTGAAATTCAGCACCTTTAGAGACCTCTGTCTCCACCCAGAAACCCTTGCTGTTTACACTAAGAAGACTGGCGCCATGGCCCCCTTTCCTTTACACTCTTATCACCCCCTTCCATGCGACTCCCCTGTGGACCGCCACAGAAACAACCTGAAATTCAGAATCGCACTATAAACAGCGATAGGCGGGCCAGGTCTCCTCCCTGGGCGGCATGGTCCAGGATAATGGCTCTTTTTCCACCCTGCCTTTGGTGGCCGCTGTCCAAAGTCCCACAGCCTCAAACTTAGGGGCACAGCCAGCCTGGGGTGCTCCTGGACAGAACCCCTCCCATTCACATGCCTGTGTCCTGGCTCCAAAGCTCCACTATCAGTGCCCTGGGAATCAAAATCCAGAAGGCTGCAACTTTCAGATTTATCATTGAAAAAATTGCACCCATGTTCAGAGTTGTGAATAGAAGACCACAAGGAGGTGGGGAGCTGTGGTCTGGTCATTTGTTTTCACAGCTGGCCGAGTCAATCATTCTCTCTTAAAAGCTTATTTGACAGGTGAGAAATTCCTCCTCTCTAGATCATTCCAGGAACTCCTCAGCATCAATCTGAGCTGGGAGAGGGGCCTGAAGGGGAAGGGAGTGGTGCTGAAATAGTGCTGAGCACGTCCCCGGGGAAACTCTAGTGCAGGAAGGAGATTTCGGCGCCAGGAATGTGCTGGTCCAGGGTCCAGAGCGAAGAGAGGGGAGAGCCGGGAAGTCTTTAGTGAGAGGGAGAGGTGAGACCAGAAAATAGAAGACACCTGGAAATGTCCTGAAAGGGATGGAATTGGGGAAGAAGGATGCAGACTGGAGAGAAATCGGGAATAGAAAGAGGTTGGGGCAAGGGGAGAACTGGACAACACGAAGTGCAGAGCCTCGGATGCGGGCATCCAACCTCGGCCGGTGTGGGACCCTTCCAGAGCGCCGGCTAGGCTGGCTGCCGGCCGAGCCCCCGGAGCCGGAAAGTTGGCGCGGCGAGGGGCGGCCGGAGGGCAGTGCCCCCAGCGCGGCGGGGAGGCGCCGGGCTCAGAGTCGCGCGGCGCCTTACCTTCTGGTCGACGATAGAGCAAGCCATCTCGCGGACGTGCGCCAGGCTGTAGTCCCCGGACGAGTCCTGCAGCAGCAGCACCGGCTCGCGGCTCAAGCCGATCTGCAGATGGAAGGAGATGCCCCCGGCCGGGGCCGCGACGGGACTTAGGAACGGCGCGGGCCCCGGCCCGGACCCCGGGACCAGCGCGGCCGCCGCCGCCGCCGCTGCTGCCGCCACGGGCAGCAGCGGGCTGGGCGGCCGCAGGACCGGAGGGGCGCTCATCGCTCGGCCAGGCGCGCCGAGGGCCGCGGGGCCCGGCGGCTGAAAAGTTTTGCTGCCGCCGAGCTGCGAGCTTCTTTCTTCAAGAGTCGAGGCGGAAAATAAAAACTTTCCGGAAAAGTCCCCGCGCGGGGGGAAGGGCGAGGGATGAGGATCGGGAGGGGAGGGGGTGGAGAGAAAATGGCCGAGGCGGGAGGGCTGCGCCGCCGGCAGCGCGGGCGGCGCCGCCGCGCGGAGGAGCAGCAGCTGCGGCGCGCGCGGAGGGACGGGGCGACGGGTCTGCGAGGCCGGGGCGCCGGGCGGGGGCGGGGAAGGGGGCGCGAGGGGCGGGGTAGGGGAGCGAGGGGCGGGCACTGCGGAGCCACCACCCGGCGGGCGCCGGAGCCGCAAGAGCCGCGGCCGCGCGGCCGCACTGGCCACAGTGTGCCCGGTGGCCGCCCCGTGCGCCCGAGGTTCCCTGGGCCTGAGCCTCCCCTGGCTCGGGCAGGACTGAGCGGCAGGGAATGGGGCCGCCTCCGCGAGCATGGTTCGACCCTTTCCTCCCTCCCTCCGGGACCGCGCTCTCTTCGCTGTCCCGGCTGCCCGACTGCGGACGGGACGGGGCGCCCTTCCTACAGCCCGCTGCCCGGGACCAGGAGCTTCACGGTCCCCACAGTCCTCGCCACATCATCCAAATGTCCGAGGACGACGCACTTCTGCCCGTGAGGTGGCCTGTGCTAAACTCAAGAATGCCAAGCCCTGCGGTTCTCCGTGGGTCTTACCTTCGGAGGGAGGATGAAAATAGAGGGTCCTCGGAAACCCACTTACATCCCGGGTCCTTCCAGGAACCCTTGGGTTCGTTGCCAAAGAGGGTGGGAAGCCAATCCACGGAAATATATTTAACCTGTCTTTACTTTTTTTGACACTGACACACCCTGATACCAAAGCCCACGCATTCCACCGCAGCTCCCAAGGCACCAGACATAAGTTGCTAAACTCAGACTAAGTTCTCTTTTGAAAGAGAAGGCATTCATTGTCTACATTTTAAAAAAAGAGGAAGGTCTGATGCAGTCTCTGTCCCTTACCCTTATTCTTTGTGTCTGAAGCTTCTACCCCGCAAAGTCCTCAGAATCCGTTCCTTCATTGTAAAGTCAGCTTTATATATACCAGTGATGTTCCCAGCGCCGCTACCATCTAGGTTGGGCACCATCGGCTTTAGTTTTGATAGTTGTTCCCTGTTGTTGCCTTTCTTGTAGTTTTGGCGGGGGTGGGGAGGTGGGAAGGGTGCTTGGAGACGAATGCTACTCTTCTCCCACCAGGGCATGCTTCGCACACTGCACAGGGCGGGTGACAGTGCAGATGCACAGGGCCTCGACCTTTGAAAGGCCCTGCCACAGTGATGTGCCGACTGTCACCGTCTTGGAATACTTAATGGTTTTTTGTTTGTTTGTTTGTTTGTTTCATTTTGCAGTGTGTTAGTTGCTCAGTCGTGTCAGAATCTTTGCAACCCCATGGACTGTAGCCTGCCAGTCTCCTCTATCCTTGGCATTCTCTAGGCAAGAATACTGGAGTGGGTAGTCATTTCCTTCTCCAGGGTATCTTCCCCACTCAGAGATCAAACCCATGTCTCCTGCATTGCAGGCAGATTCTTTACCACTGCGCCACCAGGGAAGCCTGGGAGACAGACAAATTATGTAGCCCGCTTTTCCACTTCCCTAGTCCTTCCCCTTATACGGCACAAGCACCCACGCATGTGCAAACACACACAGGCAAACTAATAATGTGTGTTTTATTTTGTACTGTTACATTGTTTATGTCTTGACCTCTGTTTCTGACCCAAGACATGACATTTCAAGGTGATTTTCTCTTCAAGCCTCTTCCCCAGGGTCAGTAATGGAGACCTGAATGTCCTCAAAGGCATTGTCACTCACTGCTCTAGAAGAGACCTGAATTGTTTTGTCTCTGGATTTGATGGTGTGAGAAGATCTACATATGTGTTGGCAGTTTCTGTTTACTTACTTAAAAAGTGGTTCACTTCATCTATCCATCCATCCCTCCATCCATCCATCACATGCTCCTGTGGGGTCCGACTCTTTGCGACCCCAAGGACTTAGCCTGCCAGGCTCCTCTGTCCGCTGGTTCTCCAGGCAAGAATACTGGAGTGAGTATCCATTTCCTCATCCAGGGGATCTTCCTGATCCAGGGATTAAACTCATGTCTCCTGCATTGCAGATGGATTCTTTACCACTTGAGCCACTGCGGAAGCAATTTCCCTAATATACCAGATTCAGCTAAGCTAGAAGAAGCATGGCCTTTCCCAGTGGCTCAGCAGTAAAGAATCTGCCTGTCAATGCAGGAGATTCACCTTCTGTCCCCAGGTCAGGAAGATCCCCTGCAGACGGAAATGGCAATTCACTCCAGTATTCTTGCCTGGGAAATCCAATGGACAGAAGAGCCTGGTGGGCAACAGTCCATGTGGTCTCAAACGTGTTGGACATAATTTAGTGAAGGAACAACAAGAAGAAGAGTGGAATTATTCTTAATGCTATGCCTTTTGGTTCTCTGTTGTTTTTTAATGTCAGAAAATGTATTTCATTTTCTTTTAAAGTCTGAATAAAGTCAATATTCCCACAATTTCCTATTACCAGACAAAAAAGTCTGCTGGTCAGTTTACAAGGCCTTACAAAAAGCTAGTTTTGCTTGACCTTGAGCCAAAACCTGAATGACAGAAAAGGCCCTTAAGAAGATCAGGGGGAATTACGAACTAGGCATAGGAAACAGCTGGTGTAAAGGAACTAACACAAGAATGTACTTAGCATTTTCAAGGCACAGGAAAAGAGGGGCAAGTACCTGAGATGAGGTCAGAGATGTGGTTGAAGCCAGATCACAAAATGTCTTGAAAGCCCATTGTAAAAGAGTTTTCATTCTATTCTCAGTGTACTGTCCAACCACTGGAAGATTTTAAAGCAGGGAATAATAAGATTTAATTAGCATTTTAAAAAAATCACTCTCTGGCTCTGTGTATAGGAGAAAAGAGTCAAAGCAGAGACACCAGGTTGGATATTAGCAGTTGTCCAGTCTAAAGACATATATGGCTTGGATGACTCTGGTCGTTAAATTCAGATACTAAAAAATGTAAAGTTGCAGGATCTAATTTGGAGTCAGAACTGAAGGTCTTAATGATGAATCAGAGGTTTATGAGAAGTAAGAGAACAGCAGAGTTGTGAAAGACTCCTAGATTTCTGAGCAATTAGCCTAATGGTGGTGCTGATAACTGATACAGAGAAGACAGAGAGGAAGCAAGTTTGGGGAGAAATAAGATTTCTGCTTTGTGTTGAATTTGAGATGCCACTAGGTATTCAACTTAGAAATAACAGCTGCTGCTGCTAAGTCACTTCAGTCGTGTCCGACTCTGTGCGACCCCATAGACGGCAGCCCACCAGGCCCCGCCGTCCATGGGATTCTCCAGGCAAGAACACTAGAGTGGGTTGCCATTTCCTCCTCCAATGCATGAAAGTGAAAAGTGAAAGTGAAGTCGCTCAGTCATGTCCGACTCTTAGCAACCCCATGGACTGCAGCCTACCAGGCTCCTCCGTCAAAGGGATTTTCCAGGCAAGAGTACTGGAGTGCGGTGCCATTGCCTTCTCCCAGAAATAACAGCTACAGTTGAGTATTTGAGTCTAGAGTTCAGAAAAGAGAGGAGGGTCAGAAATACACTTGAAAATCATTAAGTGTGGAGATGTTTCAAAGTGAGATTAGATGAGATCACTAGAAAGGGAGGGGTTGAGGCAGACATCAGTTATATAAGACAGGAACTTAGATGTCCTACATAGGAAGAAAGCTGTGGAACAATAACTTGTTTCCTATACTCTGATTTCTCAATAGTTTGAAGGATGTTGGAAGTAATTGAGAAGAAAACCAGGGGCAGGAGAGAGAATTCTAAGGAATTGTAATTCTGGAGAATTAGAATCACTTTTAAGAAGCTGGTAAATTACTGGATGCAAGAGAGTTAATAAAGAGAAACAAGAAGAAAAAGAGTCTCAGAACCATTGGAGGTCCCACATAACAGGCAGAAAATTCCCATGGAGTTGGTCATTGCAATTTCTATAGTGGGCACCTGAGATCTGACAGTTTGCCAGCTGCTCCCCACTTTTGCTGAATGACGAGAGGATGAACAATAGCTAATATCTGAAAGAAACCTGATGTGCATCTCTGGTGACCATGAAATTACATACAGGCATCTCTGGTGATTGTGAAATTATATACAGAAAACTTCAAGAGTTTGAAAACATTCAGTGGCTTTAATCTCTTCTGGGTACTTGAACTTTGGGAAAGTAAAAAAGTATGTAGAGAGTGAATAACTATTTTATATAAAATATATTCACGAATTTTAGATTTTATTTTTTGAATCATGGCTAAGATTCCTGGAATAACAGACTTCTGGCAATGACAGGGAATACCATTTTAGAAAGTAGGTTCACTACCTATCGTAGAAAGCAGGTTCAAGACTCGTAAACTGACTTAAGTGTGCAGAAGTATGTGGAGGTACTTACAAGGATTTCCAAAAATGAATGTTTTTCCTTTACAGCGGTCTTCAAAAGAGGGCTGGATGTTGAAATAATTTGAGAAATAAGTACATAGATTTTATTTTTCTTTAGAGCTTATAAATTAACTTAGCGTTTAAATTCTCAATATAAATTAGCCTTTGAAGGCACTGGGAAGTCCTACAAAAGTCTTTTTTTTTTTTTTTACTACACTAAGCTACTTTATTGTCATGTGAAAACTTCATATCACCAGCTATCACACCAGTTATTCCAGAATCCTACTTTCCCACAACAGTTCTGCTGTCAATAAGGCATGACTACTCTTCCATTGCTAAACCATGGTCAGAAGCACTGGAAAGAAGCCGTGAGAGGCACACTGTCTTTCCTTAAAAGTAACTATGATTCTCACTAAAGTTTTATTTCATTTAATGCACTACTTTCTCAACGATTTTTATCTCAGAACCCTAATCATGTATTGTTGTTGATGATGATGCTGTTTTTATCACACTATATATCTTAACATTTCACATAGTGAGGGTCCCACAGAACACACTTTGGGAAATGGAGTACTATTCAACAAATGTCAAAGAATTTCAGTTAAATTTTGAAGATAAAGAAAATTGCTCAGAATTAAAAGCAGATACTTTTATGAACACCACAAATGGCAAAAACAGATGCATACTGAGTGTCCAGCAGTTCACAATCCGTAATCAGAAGGAGAATTCAGAATAACCTGATTCACATAGTTGTCAGTTTGGAAGCATAATATACCTTGTCCAGATGAAACAGACAGTGGAGAAAGAAAAATGAGTAAGAAACATAATGTAATTCTATGGCTGAAAGGATCCTATCTATCCCCAAGTACAATCATTTTACAGCCTAAAAAACTGAAGAGCAGAGAAATTATATACTAATGTGGAAAACTGAAATTTGAAAGAGAGTATGGTCCCAGAACGGCCTCCTTTTTACACAACTGATCATTGGAAGCTATAAGCCTGAAGATAAGGATGAATAATGGATGGTAGATGATTAATGTATATGACAACTATTTTATATTGTTTGTCTCCTTACAAGAGTTCATAAATGGTAGTGTACAAGATCAGGTTAAATAAAGTTAATGATACAAAGCTGGCACAACAGAAAAATAATGTCCTAATGAAGATATCAACCATACAATTATCTGCCAAAGTACTGTTCTGCTAAAGCCTGAGCTTGTGACAAAATGTTACCTTGTCTTATAGATAATTTTGGGCAAATAAAACAGAAAAGAAGTGAAGTTCATTTTTACCAAGAAGTAAAACTAAATTATTATTTAAGAAAGCAAATTTCAAAACTTCAAAGAAAAAACAAATATGATCCTAGAGTCAGAGACCCTCGAAAGGACGGGAGGCCTTCAAAGACAAGCACTTAACTATAAAATCACAAATGATCCAGGTGAGGAATAAATTCACAGCAGTATGACTACACTTTAAGTTTTGAATGAGTACATATCTGCAAAGGGAATGAATGAGTAGACATAAGCTGTATTAGAAAGAGTAAATGAAAATAAAGGTTATTCGTGAACCATGAACTTCCCCATGAACTTCCAGATGTTCAAGCTGGTTTTAGAAAAGGGAGAGGAACCAGAGATCAAATTGCCAACATCCGCTGGATCATCAAAAAAGCAAGAGAGTTCCAGAAGAACATCTATTTCTGCTTTATTGACTATGCCAAAGCCTTTGACTGTGTGGATCACAATAAACTGGAAAATTCTGAAAGAGATGGGCATACCAGACCACCTGACCTGCCTCTTGAGAAACCTGTATGCAGATCAGGAAGCAACAGTTAGAACTGGACACGGAACAACAGACTGGTTCCAAATAGGAAAAAGAGTACGTCAAGGCTATATATTGTCACCCTGCTTATTTAACTTATATGCAGAGTACATCATGAGAAACACTGGGCTGGAGGAAGCACAAGCTGGAATCAAGATTGCTGGGAGAAATATCAATAACCTCAGATATGCGGATGACACCACCCTTATGGCAGAAAGTGAAGAGGAACTAAAGAGCCTCTTGATAAAAGTGAAAGAGAGTGAAAAAGTTGGCTTAAAGCTCAACATTTAGAAAACGAAGATCATGGCATCCGGTCCCATCACTTCATGGGAGACAGATGGGGAAACAGTGGAAACAGTGTCAGGCTTTATTTTTCTGGGCTCCAAAATCACTGCAGATGGTGATTGCAGCCATGAAATTAAAAGACGCTTACTCCTTGGAAGGAAAGTTATGACCAACCTAGACAGCATATCAAAAGCAGAGACATTACTTTGCCAACAAAGGTCCATCTAGTCAAGGCTATGGTTTTTCCAGTAGTCATGTATGGATGTGAGAGTTGAAAAGCATCAATTAAATGCTTTTGAACTGTGGTGCTGGAGAGGACTCTTGAGAGTCCCTTGGACTGCAAGGAGATCCAATCAGTGCATCCTAAAGGAGATCAGTCATGGGTGTTCATTGGAAGGACTGATGTTGAAGCTGAAACTCCAATACTTTGGCCACCTGATTGCAGAGAGCTGACTCATTTGAAAAGACCCTGATGCTGGGAAAGATTGATAGCAGGAAGAGAAGGGAACGACAGAGGATGAGATGGTTGGATGGCATCATCGACTCGATGGAGATGGGTTTGGGTGAACTTGGGGAGTTGGTGATGGACAGGGAGGCCTGGCGTGCTGCGGTTCATGGGGTCGCAAAGAGGCACGACTGAGCGAATGAACTGAACTAAGCTAAAAACAACATGTACTAGCAATACGAGATTGCCGAGTTTTTTAAACATTCCTTCCCCCAAAGAATTAACTTGTAGGCAATAACTGAATTTTTCTATTTAATTTTTGCTTATGTGTGAGGTTACACATTTTAATGTGTTCATAGATCACATGTATATCTTCTTTTTAAATATTATATTCTAAGTTCCTCATACATTTTTATATTGGAATATTTCCTGCTATTAATGAATAAGAGATTGTCATATATAAGGAATGCCATTCTTTGTTATGCATGCTAAGTCGATTTAGTCGTGTCTGACTCTTTGCAACCCTATGGGTTGTAGCCCACGAGGCTCTTCTGTCCATGGGATTCTCCAGGCAAGAGTACTGGAGTGGATTGCCATGCCCTCCTCCTGGGCAGCTTCCCGACCCAGGGATCAGATCGGATCAAACCCATATCACTTTCATCTCCTGCACTGGCAGGCTTGTTTTTTACCACTAGTGCCACCCTGGCAGATAGCTTGCTGGGCAGATACACAGAGGCAAATGCTTTTTGTCACTCATCTTTTAATTTTTTATGGGGTTGTATCTTTCACGCTGCTTTATATATGTTTTTTTCTTTTTCTGCCTTTGTGTATATTGCTTAGAAAGGCTCTGCCTAATCTGAGATCAGGAGAAGGCAATGGCACCCCACTCCAGTATTCTTGCCTGGAAAATCCCATGGACGGAGGAGCCTGGTGCGCTGCAGTCCATGGGGTCGCTAGGAGTCAGACACGACTGATGCGACTTAGCAGCAGCAGCAGCAGCAATCTGAGATCAGAAAAATTATTCATCTGTAGTTTTTATTTTCCATTATTACTCTATAATTTTGCTTTATAAGAAATGTAATCAATCTGGGGGCTATCTGAGTACATGTACTGATTTCTAGACCTATTTTTTCTAAAATATCAATTGTGTCAGCTATTGGAGGACATTTTTATTTTTTTTTTATATTCATCAGTGGGCTAGAAAAAATAGATCCAGCTTCCAGGATTTAGCTTGAAGTTTTTTGTTTTTTTTTTTACCTATATCTCTCTGTTTAAAGTCATGAGTGAACTTTAAAATTTTTTTGTCCAAAATGTTGAATGTTTAATATCTTGCACACATGCAAAATACCTGCATTTACAAATATTTCTATTTATTTATTTTTTTTAATTTTATTTTATTTTTAAACTTTACATAATTGTATTAGTTTTGCCTAATATCAAAATGAATCCGCCACAGGTATACATGTGTTCCCCACCCTGAACCTTCCTCCCTCCTCCCTCCCCATACCATCCCTCTGGGTCATCCCAGTGCCTGTGTTCTTTTGCTAGACTTTTCCCCCTAAACATCATTCCTTCCTGGACAGTAATAACTGTGACTCTGCTGTTCTAATGAGAACTAAAATCTACTGGCTCCAAGGTATTACAAAATTTGCTCAAGTCTCCTGTAGAAAACAGAATGAAACACTTTTTCCTTGGACTTCAGTATACTCAGAAGGCTATTGCTTACAGTTGCCAACTCTAATTGTGCACATCAGCTTTCATCATGTCGATCCAACATTCAAATTCAGAAACCATTAGTAGCAGCATTGTTTTAAAAATATATAAAGATGCAATTCTTCTAATCTTATTTTTCAAGACCCACTGGTTCTAGGGATACAAACTGTTCCTCCATTCTTACTGGATCTTACAAGTTTTCATAGCCAAATATTTTATAACTATGAATATCAAATACATCCCATCAGTTGATACTATTCCATAACTTACTCTGTTTAGTACATGTTATTTTGTGACACTTTACATGCTGTTTACTCAGTATTTTTTATAAAGCACTGACTAAATCCTGAAAAACTAATAGGGAAGAGTAAAGGAGGTACAATTAATACAAAGTTGCTGTTTGGGTTCCTTCCTGGAAAAAAATATTTTTTGAGCTGAAATTTCTTGTGTGTGGTTTCTAATGCTTTATTTGGAAAATAAACTTTTTAAGAGAAAGAATTTGGCAGATTTTTTTTCTTCGTGACATAACCAGGAAAAATAGTTTTAATAGTTTGAGAAAAAAAATAATTTGCTCTTCTTGGCTTAAAAAAATTTTAAATGACTTTATTTCTAAAACTCACTTATTACTATAAAATTCATATTCCACTAGGATAAAAGGCTGCATAATTTAAATTAAGTCATTTATATGAAATTAAAGCTATATTTTATTATTTCTTATCCTCAAACATAACATCATAAAAAATCATATTATTGCAACCACAGTAAACTTCTTACCCATATTCTACTATATTAAACTGAATTTACACATTTGATCTCACATATAATCGAAGTAAACATCTCTACCTCATACAGCTCAAATTAGAATATTCACTTCTTGAATTATATATTTTGTATTTATTTTAAATATATAAATTCTTTATATGATTTTATATATTTTTATAAGTATATTTTGTTTTGTTCAATAAGTTTGTCATCCAGACTAAAGAAAATTGAAGTCCTCATAAACTGAAAAAAATCATTATGTTTTTGACTTGTTTCAGAATGTATTCAAGAAAAGAATTATGTACTTACTCTTTTAGATAAATGAAGAGCATTCCAGAATGTCTTAACTTTTACACTTTGCTGCCCTGCTTGAATGTCAAAGTCAACAAGTATAGACAATGAGATGTGAATGCTTGTTGTTTTGACCATATCACAGCAGTCCTATCACTGCCCAGCATATCTTTCTGTTCTCTTTATTAGTACATATTCAACTATATCTAACCTTGCAAGTTGAATTTTTTAAAAAATTAGTTACTGAAATAAATTTTACTTGCTTAGTAGCTTCCCTGGTGGTTCAGGCAGTAAAGAATCCGCTTGCAGTGCAGGAGACCCCTGGAGGAGGAGATGGCAATACACTCCAGTATTCTTGCCTGGAGAATTCCATGGACAGAGGAGCCTGGTGGGCTACAGTCCATGGGGTCGCAAAGAGTCAGAAACAACTGAGTGACTAACACTTTCACTTTCTTTGGAGAAATAGAATGATTTAAGTCACCTATGAGGAAGATTCATTTTAACATTTATTTCTTTGACCAATATTTTCTTTGTTTTTATATACAATTTTAAATACCTCATAATGGAATGATAAATGGATTTACATGGTGTTAACTTGTGACATATCCCCTGCATCTTTTCAAAAAAAAAAAACAAGCCATTTTAATCATTAGAAACATTTATATTAAAATAAAGCAGTGCAAAAATGGGGTTTCCCCAGCTAGCTCACCAGTAAAGAATCTGCTTGCAATGCAGGAGACACAAGAGACACAGGTTCTCTCTCTGGATAGGGAAGATCCCCTGGAGAAGAAAATGGCAACCCACTATAGTATTCTTGCCAGGAAAATCTCATGGACAGAGGAGCCTTGTGGGCTACAGTCCATGGAATCACAAAGAGTTGGACACAACTGAGCAACTGAGCACTCAGTGCAAAAATCTCAACTAATATCCATGATTTCTGCTGAAGCATTTAGCCCTTACCCTCCTCACAGTCACTACAAAAGAAGGAAAGTAATGTATTTTCTAATTCTTACTGTCTGATTTTAAACAAAAATTTTATCACGTGTTAATATTACATAGGACAGAAAAACACTTGGTTTAGAATCTGAACTTTAAGGGCAAGACTCTTGTTTTACCTACCCTTCTATCCCTTAGCACCCAAACATGGCAAATGTTTGTTATTGTGCTTTTTTTTGAATAAAACTGTTCAACTACAATCAGAAGATTATAAATACAGCAAATTTTTTTCAAGATAATAGTCTTTTATATCCATTCTGCTCAAAAGCTCAAGTCACAGAAACCAACTCTACTTCAGACATTTCCTCACGGCACTCAGTTAATGAGATTCAGATAAATTCTATTCTTGTGACCTAGTCTGACATAGTTAGCTCCCCTGGCCTGATATGTTCATAGCATTTTCTCAGTGCTATTTCTCTAGCATCTATCACATTATAAGGATTTTAACTTGCATCTTATACCTGTGGGTATTTCCAGAACCAATTATTAAAACTGATACAGAATAAATGCTGATACTTGGTAACAGTTTAATAATTGTTTATTGAAGGAATCAGTAACTTGAGTTTGAAATGGCTCAAAATAAATAAAATGAATTGCATAATCTAATGGCCTAGCTTCTCCCAAAATCAACTACTTCAGCTGTGCTTCTAACATGGAATAACATGCATTGTTTTTTGGAGATTACAAAAGTGGTATTTGCTAATTTAGAATGTTTGGAAAGAAGAAAAATCAAAATAAAAATAATCTATCAGCTACTAACTCAGTTAATGTTAATCTTCTATTTCTCCTATGTGAGTATGTATATAAAGTAATATTAAAAGTAGTTGTTTGCTAATATGATTTCAAATTTAATATACCAAAATATTTTTCTGAAGTCATTAAATATTCTTCAGAAACATCATATGGGATAGCTGCAGAGTATTCTAGAATAAATTTTGTGACTTGCTATTGTGACATTTACCTTATTTTTGTTTTCCCTAGGACACTTTTAAAAATGTGAATAATACCACTATTACTTGGGCAATAAAGATATTCACAAATTGAATATCTGCAGGAAAAAATGTATAAATAAGATTAATAAATTGTGGGCGGTATTGGCTCTGCTAACAAGGATTATATCTAGAGGCTTTTAAAATAGAATCATTTAAAAATGCACAAAATTTCAAAGAATTCATAATGGTGACATATATTAAGCTGACATAAAATCTGAAAAACCATTTCTTTAAAATTAGCAAGACACTTGGTAGCTTTTTAAATTGAATATTCAAATCAAATTTGACACCTCAAGAGAACATCAGTTCTGCTGTCAGAAATCAAAACAGTGATGTATGCTATATTTAGAAAGTAAGTGATAGAATATATATTTTTTACTGTATTTTATTATGACAGAATTTAATTAACTTCATGAAATATCATTGACAAGTGAAATTGTAAAGTATTTGCTTTGCTACTTTCTAACCATACTTTTTGTTAATTGGCTAGAAATATAAGTGCCAATCTAATTTTCTTAATGCTAAAGTATAGTGCTTTTAAAATTATAAGCACATGATTCAAAAGCTGATGGAATAAAGGATGTTTAAAATTGATTTTTTAAACCTAGTAAAACTGTGTTTTTTTTTAATTTCTATTTTAACAAACCAATCCCATTTTCAAGATAACAAAATCATGGATTATTGGGTAATGATAAAATTGGTTAAATAATCTAGTTTTTAGATAAAACAATAATTAAGCAACATTATTCTATTGGACCTATAAAATTTGCTTCCTCATTCCAAAATTATGTCAGTACAGCATCTCTAAGTGACCTATGTTCTTCAGTTCAGTTCAGTCGCTCAGTCATGTCCGACTCTTCCGACCCCATGAATTGTAGCATGCCAGCCTCCCTGTCCATCACCAACTCCCAGAGATCACCCAAACTCATGTCCATCAAGTCGGTGATGCCATCCAGCCATCTCATCCTCTGTCGTCCCCTTCTCCTCCTGCCCTCAATCCCTCCCAGCATCAGAGTCCTTTCCAATGAGTCAATTCTTCACATGAGGTGGCCAAAGTATTGGAGTTTCAGCTTTAGCATCAGTCCTTCCAAAGAACACCCAGGACTGATCTCCTTTAGAACGGACTGGTTGGATCTCCTTACAGTCCAAGGGACTCTCAAGAGTCTTCTCCAACACCACAGTTCAAAAGCATGAATTCTTCGGCACTCAGCTTTCTTCACAGTCCAACTCTCACATCCATACATAACAACTGGAAAAACCATAGCCTTGATTAGACGGACTTTTGTTGGCAAAGTAATGTCTCTGCTTTTGAATATGCTGTCTAGGTTGGTCATAACTTTCCTTCCAAGGAGTAAGCATCTTTTAATTTCATGGCTGCAATCACCATCTGCAGTGATTTTGGAGCCCCCAAAAATAAAGTCTGACACTGTTTCCACTGTTTCCCCATCTATTTCCCATGAAATGATGGGACCAGATGCCATGATCTTAGTTTTCTGAATGTTGACATATGTTCTTGCTGCTGCTGCTGCTAAGTCGCTTCAGTCGTGTCCGACTCCGTGCGACCCCAGAGACGGCAGCCCACCAGTAGTCACGGTTAAACTGCATGTTTGTGGAGCACTTTGACAGTCCATAGCCTTGAAACAATCTGAGGAAAGCTAGCTTCTTTGGAATAAATATGTCACATACACAGACACATACACATACATTCCACTGTATTGTATTAGCAAAACTAAAACTATGGTCATTACAAAATAGTCCTTTTGGGCATAATCTCAAAATTTTAAGAATTTACTTTTTAATGGCAGAATGGTGAATGTAGTTGTTATGGGATGAATTGTTTCCCATTAAAATCCCTATATTGAAGCCCTAACCCCCAGGACCTCAGGATGTGGTTGCATTTAGAGGTACGGCCTTACAGTTAAAAATTAAGCTTTTAGGGAAGCCTCTAATCCAATCAGACTGGAGTCCTAACAAGAAGAGTCCTAAATAGAAAGATCTACAGAGCATTCATGCCCAGAGGTACCACCATGTGAAGTGGTAGCAAGAGAACAGCCATCTAGCTCCGTAAGTGTGAGAAAATAAATTTATATTGCTTAAGAGATCCAGTCTACAGTATTATGCTATGCTAGACCTAGCAAACTAACACAATCACATATAATTCGTTAGGATAGAATGAATATATTTCATGTATACATACAGAGCCAAAAAACAAAGGTCTCTTCTTGGACCACTAGACATACAATACAATAGCCTCTCTTTCTGATGTTTGACCTTTTTAATTTCATCAGAAAAGTGTGGGAGGGGACCATGTTACTGAAAAATGTCAAGGAAAAATATGAAATTACTTAATAAGATAATATAACCCTGAACTTAACAATTCACAGATAATTAGGATAATAGACTCTTTAATTTTTCTCTTTTTTTAGTTGAATGAGAGACTCTTTAAATTCTACAGTGCTTAACAATTTTCAAAGGTTTCACACACATGATTTAATGTAATCCCGTAATAACTCTGTTTTCCCCTACCTCCATATTGCCTGTCTTCCATTTCTCTCCCCATTGGTAATTCCAGTTTGTTCTCTGTATCTGTGAGTCTGCTTCTTTTTTTTTTTTCCTTATTCACTAGCTTGTTGTATTTTTTAGAAACCACATATAAGTGACATCATACAGTAGCTCTCTTCCTCCAAGTCCATCCATGGTGCTGCAGACGGCAGAATTTCATTCTTTTTATCACTGAGTAGAATTCCTTTATATATATTCCACTCCATACCACATCTTCTTTATCCGTTCATCTGTCCATGAATGCTTAGGTTGATTTCACACCAAGGCAATTGAAAATAATGCTGCTAGGAGCTCTGGGGTGCATGGATCCTTTCGAATTAGTGGGGTTTTCCTCCCCTACATACACACCAAGGAGTGGAATTACTGGGTCATATGGTGGTTCCATTTTTAGGTTTTTTGAGAACTCTCCATACTGCTTTCTACAGTGGCTGCACCAATTTATATTTCCACCAATAGTGTATGGGACTTCCCAGGTGGCGCTCCTTGTGAATAACCCGTCTGCCAATGCAGAAGACATAAGAGATCCCTGGCTTGGGAAGATCCCCTGGAGGAGGGCATGGCAACCCACTCCAGTATTCTCGCCTGGAGAATCCCATGGACAGAGGAGCCTGGCAGGCTACAGTTCATGGGGCTGTGAAGAGTTGGATACAACTGCTGCTACTGAGCACACACGCACAACAGTGTGCCAGAGGGTTCCCTTTGCTTTACATCCTTGCCAACGTTTGTTATTTGTGTTTTTTTCGTGATTGCCATTTTGACCAGGGTGAGGGTTTGATTTGCACTTCCCTGATGATTAGCGATGCTGAGTTCTTGATCTGTTCATGTGGCTGTTGGCTACCAGCATTTCCTCTTTGGGAAAATGTCTATTGAGTTCTTCTATCCACTGTAAATCAGCTTGTTTAGTTTTCTGATGTTGAGTTGTATGAGCTATTTATATATGTTGGATATTAATCCCTTATCAATCATATCATTTGCAAATATCAGAAGCTGGAGGAATCATGCTCCCTGTTGTCAAATTGTACTGCAAAGCTAGGGTCACCAAACAGTGTGATACTTGTGGTTAATTTATCTATAATAAAGGAGGCAAGAATATAGAATGGAGAAAAGATAGTCCCTTCAATAAGCGGTGCTGGGAAAACTGGACAGCTATATACAAAAGAATGAAATTAGAACATGATCTAATAAAAATATACAAAAATAAACTCAAAATGGATTAAAGATCTAAAGGTAAGACTGGATACTATAAAATTAGGGGGAAAAAAAAGCAGGACAATCCTTGACCTAAATTAAAGCAATTTTTTTTTTTTTTTGGATCTCTTCTCCAAAAGCAAAGGAAATAAAAGCAAAAATAAACAAATGGGACCTAATTAAACTTAAAAGCTTTCACATAGCAAAGTTAACCATCGATGAAACAAGACAACCTACTGAATAGAATAATAGACTCTTTTTAAGAAAATTAATTTTGCTGGGTTTGATATCAATCTTAATTATTACTGTAATTATAAATTGGATAAAAGCTTATCCCTGAGGGAATCAATACTTTTCAGGATTTAAAAAGTGCTTTAAATAAAATATGAAAAAGGGAAACAGCTCTTTTAGTGCCATCTGCTCACGGTGCCGCCTGCTGCTCCTCCCGCCGCAGCTCTGAGTCACTGCCTGCGCAGCTCCGCCGCTCGGCTCCCCGCCCTCGCCACCGATATTTGGCATTTGTACAATATGGCGCACATCGACAACTTGCCTAGGGTAGTTAAAAGACGAGTGAATGCTCTCAAAAACCTTCAAGTTAAATGTGCACAGATAGAAACCAAATTCTATGAGGAAGTTCATGATCTTGAAAGAAAGTATGCTGTTCTTTATCAGCCTCTGTTTGATAAACGATTTGAGATCATTAATGCCATTTATGAACCTACAGAAGAAGAGTGTGAATGGAAACCAGATGAGGAAGATGAAATTTCGGAGGAGCTAAAAGAAAAGGCCAAGATTGAAGATGAGAAAAAGGATGAAGAAAAAGAAGATCCCAAGGGAATTCCTGAGTTTTGGTTGACCGTTTTTAAGAATGTTGACTTGCTCAGTGATATGGTTCAGGAACATGATGAGCCTATTCTGAAGCACTTGAAAGATATTAAAGTGAAGTTCTCAGATGCTGGTCAACCTATGAGTTTTGTCTTAGAATTTAACTTTGAACCCAATGAATATATCACAAATGAAGTGTTGACAAAGACATATAGGATGAGGTCAGAACCAGATGATTCTGATGCCTTTTCTTTTGATGGACCAGAAATTATGGGTTGTACAGGGTGCCAGATAGATTGGAAAAAAGGGAAGAATGTCACTTTGAAAATGATTAAGAAGAAGCAGAAACACAAGGGACATGGGACAGTTCGTACTGTGGCCAAAACAGTTTCTAATGACTCTTTCTTTAATTTTTTTGCCCCTCCCAAAGTTCCTGAGAGTGGAGATCTGGATGATGATTCTGAAGCTATCCTCACTGCAGACTTTGAAATTGGTCACTTTTTACATGCGCATATAATCCCAAGATCAGTGTTATGCTTTACTGGAGAAGCTATTGAAGATGATGACGATGATTATGATGAAGAAGGTGAAGAAGCGGATGAGGAAGGGGAAAAAGAAGGAGATGAGGAAAATGATCCAGACTATGACCCAAAGAAGGATCAAAACCCAGCAGAGTGCAAGCAGTAGTGAAGCAGGATGTATGAGGCCTGAGGATAACCTGCACTGATCTACCTTCTGCTTCCATGGAAAGGATGAATTTACATCATTTGACAAGCCTATTAAAAGTTTTTTGTTGTTTGTTTTCTCATTTTTGTTTTTGCATCCTAAAATAAAAATGTCATATAATTAAAAAAAAAAAAGAAAAAGGGAAATGATTTTCATGTGGTATTTTACATCTTTTAGAATTGATACTGCTGCTGCTTGCTGCTAAGCTGCTTCAGTCGTGTCCGACTCTGTGCGACCCCATAGACGGCAGCCCACCAGGGTCCCCCATCCCTGGGATTCTCCAGGCAAGAACACTGGAGTGGGTTGCCATTTCCTTCTCCAATGCATGAAAGTGAAGAGTGAAAGTGAAGTCGCTCAGTCCTGTGCAACTCTTAGCAACCCCATGAACTGCAGCCTACCAGGCTCCTCTGTCCATGGGATTTTCCAGGCAAGAATTGATACTAGCTGGTCTTATTTGAAGAGTTTTAGAGGTAGAAGTGGTATTAGAGACCATCCTACCTAATTGGGCTTCCCTTGTGGCTCAACTGGTAAAGAATCTGCTTGCAATGTGGGAGACCTGGGTTCAGTCCCTAGGTTGGGAAGATCCCCTGGAGAAGGGAATGGCTACCCACTCCAGTATTCTGGCCTGGGGAATTCCATGGATTGTATAGTCCATGGGTTCGCAAAGAGTCAGACACAACTGAGCAACTTCAACTTTACCCAATTGCTTCATTTCAGAGGTTAAAAAAGGAATACTCTAGGTCATATAATTAGTAGAAGGGCCAAGGAAAGAGTGCCTTCATGCCATAGCGCTTTCATCCCACCAGTGGTCTGCAATCTGAATTCGGCTATGTACTCCATTAATACATAGTAGAAGGGCATGTACCTTCTATACATGTGGTTGCATACTTACTTGTAACAATATATGCATACTTATATTAATGTTATACGATTAGTGTAAAATGTATACAAAAATAGAAATTCAAAAGAGCATTTACAAATAGGACTTCCAGGTCTGGATAACACTTATTCTATAGTTTTCTTGTTACAACTAAAACCCCTGAACATCATATGTTAATGAAACAAAGGGGGACTCTGTAAAGTAGGGAGAAGAAAACAGGCCAACCAGGTATTTTGACAGCCAAGAAGTAACACAAAATTCAGTTCACTGTCGTTTTATTGCCTCATACATCTGGACTGGGTGCTAGAGAGGCCTTCAGCCTGGAAATACCAATAAATATAAACATAACAGCCCAAAGGAAAGCCTGCTTTCTGTCGCCAAAAGACCAGGAAAGTAGAAGCCCAATGAGACAGCAAATTCTGAGATAATAACTGCCTTATTCTAGTCTAACACCATGGGAAAACCTGTGATCCACACCCATCATTAAAGGCTGAGCAGAAAGCCTAGATTTCAACTCTCATCACCCCACTGTAACAAGAAACACTCCCAGGACACATAAAATATCCACCATTCTACCCCTGGAATGATATCAGAGGAAGCCAATGCAGAGCTTGGATTTTCACTTCTTCCAGCTCTCCACAATCTCCTATCAGTAGAGAGCACATGGTGAGCCTAGACTTCCACACCATCTGAATGGTGAGGAGGCATCCCTTTCCCTACTGCTACAGGGGCGCTAGCAGAAGCCTAGTGAAGAGCAATTCCACAGCCACCCAGCAATGAGGTAAGCCTCCTCACCGCAGTAACAGTGAAGACTGACCAGGGAAGTGAACGTCCACCTCTACCTAGCAGTAATTACACCGCCTCTCCCTCTTCTCACACAGTGTCAGAGGAGGTCTGCTAAAATAGAAGATTTAAATAAGATCCAGAGTATCCTAACATAATACTCAAAATGTCCAGGATACAACTAAAAATCACTGTCATAGCTAGGATCAGGAAATCCTAACATAAACGAGAAAAGAAAATAAACAGATAATGCCACCCAGATGTCAAAGATACTGAAATTATCTGGCAATGATTTTTAAATGAGACACTATAAAAAGGCTTCAATGAACAATTAAAAATATGCTTGAAACAAAAGAAAAAAATAGAAAGACTCAAAAAGAAACAGAAAGCTTTAACAGTAAAAGAAGAACAATGAGGAGGAAGAAGAGGAGAAAGAAAAATCAAATGAAAATTTTACAACTGAAAGAAACATTAACTGAATATCCAGTAAACTTTCACTGAATGAACTTAGCAGAATTAAAAAGGTCAGGGCAAAGAACTGGTGTGCTTGAAGATAGAACAGAAATTACCCAGTCTAAACCAGAGGAAATACAGACTGAAACAAAGAAATGAACAGAGACTAAGTTATCCATGAAAAGAGAGGAAGATCTAACGTTTATGTCACTGGAGTCACATATGGAGAGAAGAAGGTAGATCTTGAGAAGTATTCAAAGAAATAATGGCTGAATGTTTCCCAAATTTGGCAAAAGACATAAGCTTACAAATTTAAGAAACTAAGCAAATTCCTAAAAGTTTAAGCCCAAGGAATTTCATACCAAGACACATTATAATCAAACCTCTGAAAACTAAAGACAAAATGTCTTGAAAGCAGAGAAAAATGATACCTCACCTCTAGAAGAAAAACGATTCAATTGACAGTGGGTTCTCCTTAGGAGCCATGGAAGCTAGAAGAAAGAAACACAACATTGTTTAAGTACTAAAGGAAGGGCTTCCCAGGTGACTCAAAGGTAAAGAACCCACCTGCCAATGCAGGAGACACAAGTTCAATCCCTGGGTTGGGATGATCCCATGGAGGAAGAAATGTCAAGCCACTCGAGAGTATCCCATGGACAGAGGAGCCTGGCAGTCTACAGGCCATGGGGTCGCAAAGAGTTGGACATGACTGAGAAACTGAGTGTGTGCATGCACGCGCACACACACACACACACGCACACACACACTGAAGGAAGAGATCTGTTAACCTAGGATTCTTTGTCCAGTGAAAATATCCTTTAGGAAAAGAAGGGAAATCAAGACATTCTAAGTTGAAGGGAAACTAAAGAATTTTTTTTTTGCCAGCAGACCTACCCAAAAACAATGACTAAGGGAAGTTGTTGCAATAAAAATGAAATGATAAAAGAAGAAAGCCTGGGACATAGCAAGGAAGAAAGAACAATGGAAAAATAAATACAAAGGCAAATTCAATAGACTTTTCTTCTTCCCTTGAGTTTTTAAAATTAGATTTGATAGTTCAAATTAAAATTATAATTGCATGATGTGGTTCTCCTTCTGTATAGAGGAAATAGTTATGGCAATTATAAGTGGTGGAAGGCAAGGGGAGTTAAAGGAAGATAAGGTTACTTCCCTGGTGACTCAGACGCTAAAAAAATCTGCCTGCAATGCAGGTGACCTGGGTTTGATCCCTGGGTTGGGAAGATCCCCTAGAGAACGGAGTGGCTACCCACTCATGCCTGGAGAACTCCATGGGCAGAGGAGCCTGGTGGGCTACAGTCCGTGGGGTTGCAAAAAGTTGGACACAACTGAGCAACTAACACTTCGCTTCACTTCAAGATTACTACACTTCACTCAAATGAAGTGAAGTGCTTCATGTGAGTATCAATGGTATCATTTGGTATTTGGTATCATTTGAGTATCAATGGTATCATTTGGTATTTGGTATCAAAATGCTGATACCATTATACTATATAAGTTATGCATGTATAGTATAAAACATAATGCAACCACTAAAATTACAAATATATACACTTAAAAACACTTTATTCAGATAAATCAAAATAAAGTTATTTTTTAAAGTTTAGCTAACACACAGGACAGCAGAAATAAAATGGAAAAGAAAAATGGAAAACAAGAAATAAAATGGAAAATGTAAACCCTAATGTATTAATAATTACATTAAATGTAGTTTGTCTAAATATACTAATTAAAAGACAAGAGATTGGCAGGGTGAATTAAAAATCATGACTCAATATAGGCTATCTACAAAACTGACTTAATTATAATACTATAGAAAAATATAAAGTAAAAGGATGGAAAAGATATCTTATTCAAACATTAATGAAAAGAAAGAGTGACTATATTGATATCAGATCACTTAGACTTGAAAGTGAAAAAAATTTCCAGGGACAGAGAGGGACATTACATAATAATAAAAAGGTCAGTCCACTAAGAAGACATAACAGTCCTAAAGGTGGAGGCGCCAAATGTCAGAACTGCAAAATGAGTAGGGTAAGAGGACTGATAAAAGTGAAAGGAGAAATAGACAAATTCACACTTAGAGGGCTGGAGATGTCAATATCCCACTCTTAAGAAATGATAGAACATCTAGGCAGAAAATCAGCAAGTATATAAAAGAAATAAACAATACTATCAACCAACAACAATGAATTCACAATTGTAAAACACTCTACCCAACAAGAACAGAGTACACATTCTTTTAAAATATTCAGTTCAGTTCAGTTCAGTCGCTCAGTCATGTCCAACTCTTTGCGACCCCATGAATCGCAGCACGCCAGGCCTCCCTGTCCATCATCAACTGCCAGAGTTCACTCATACTCATGTCCATTGAGTCGGTGATGCCATCCAGCCATCTCATCCTCTGTCGTCCCCTTTTCCTCTTGCCCCTAATCCCTCCCAGCATCAGAGTCTTTTCCAATGAGTCAGCTCTTCGCATGAGGTGGCCAAAGTACTGGAGTTGCAGCTTTAGCGTCATTCCTTCCAAAGAAATCCCAGGGCTGATCTCCTTCAGAATGGACTGGTTGGATCTCCTTGCAGTCCAAGGGACTCTCAAGGGTCTTCTCCAACACCACACTTCAAAAGCATCAATTCTTCATTGCTCAGCCTTCTTCACAGTCCAACTCTCACATCCATATATGACCACAGGGAAAACCATAGCCTTGACTAGACGGACCTTTGTTGGCAAAGTAATGTCTCTGCTTTTGAATATGCTATCTAGGTTGGTCATAACTTTCCTTCCAAGGAGTAAGCGTCTTTTAATTTCATGGCTGCAGTCACCATCTGCAGTGATTTTGGAGCCCAGAAAAATAAAGTCTGACACTGTTTCCACTATTTCCCCATCTATTTCCCATGAAGAGATGGGACCAGATGCCATGATCTTAGTTTTCTGAAATATTTAAAATATTAATAGGGCATTTATCAAGATCCACCATGTCTTAGGCCATAGACACAGCTCAACAAACTTAAAAGAATCAAAATCACACAGATGGCATTCTCTGATATAATGGAATCAAACTAGAAATCAATTACAGAACAATACCATGAAAAGTTCACAACACTTGGAAACCAAACAACAAGTGAGGGAGATCAAGAAGCATACTGATCTAAGTTTTTTAAAAATTTCTATATCTAACAGTTTGTTGGATACAGCTTAAGCATTGCTGAGAGAGAGATTTATAGCACTAGAGGTATACATTAGAAAAGAGGAAAATCTCAAAGAAATAATCTAAACTCCAAGCTCAGGAACCTAGAAAAACAAGAAAATAAATCCAAGGCAAGCAGAAGAAAGGAAATAATAAAAAGCAGAAAACAGAAAACTAGAAAAAAACCTACAAAATCAGCTTCTTAAAGAGCTGAATTTTCTTTCTCAATAAAATTTATATATATTAAACAGTGATAAATGGATGTGTTTGTCACATTTTGCCAACTTCATCGAAGATGTAAAAGTTTATCTCAGCTCTGGAGATCTCAGGAAGTTCTGCATAAGTTTTTATGTGCCTTTAATGGAGGTTTAAACATTTATGGAAAAGAACTTACGTGCCTCTAATGGAGGTTTCCGCTTCCCTTGTGGCTCAGATGGTAAAGAATCTGCCTGCAATGCTGGAGACCCAGGTTTGATCCCTGGGTCAGGAAAATCCCCTGGAGAAGGAAATGGCAATCCACTCCAGTATTCTTGCCTAGAGAATTCCACGGACAGAGAAGCCTCATGGGCTACAGTCCATTGGGTCGCAAAGAGTTGGACACGACTGAGCGACTACACTACACTAATGGAGGTTTCCTCCCAAGGGATTTCATAAAGCTCACTGTTAGTCATGTTTTCTTTTGTCCTAGAAGGTACTCTATTCAATTTTTTAAAAATTTATGACTGTGAGCTCATGGATTTTCTTATTTCTTTATGGTACTGAAACCTTTTCTTTATTATTATTTATTCTGATGCTCAAATTTTCTTGTACTCGGCCAGTGAATCCTTTCCAGTCGATGCCTGAGTCCTTCTGGTGTATCCTGCTCACTGACTAGTCTTCTGGCACAAGAAGATAATCCAGGCTCACTTTCTCTTCCAGCTTCAGCCCTGGAATTAGTTATTTCTCCGAGAAGTTCTGGTTCCGTTAGTGGAGAATAAGTTGCTAGAAATCAAGATTAGGGCCCTGTCTGGTAGTGTCCATTGGGTCATTCCCTCTAGTCTTTCTTAGCAGACAGAGCTAGGAAATACATTATGTATATATTTATATATACATTATATATATATATATATATACACACATGAGTATAAATACATTCTGGAGAAGGAAATGGCAACCCACTCCAGTGTTCTTGCCTGGAGAATCCCATGGACAGAGAAGCCTGGTAGGCTGCAGTCCATGGGGTGGCACAGAGTCGGACACAACTGAAGCGACGTAGCAGCATCAGCAGCATAAATACATTCATACTTCTATAACTATTTATACTCATTTGTATCGGAGAAGGCAATGGCACCCCACTCCAATACTCTTGCCTGGAAAATCCCATGAACGGAGGAGCCTGGTAGGCTGCAGTCCATGGGGTCACTGAGGGTCAGACACGACTGAGCGACTTCACTTTCAGTTTTCACTTTCATGCATTGGAGAAGGAAATGGCAACCCACTCCAGTGTTCTTGCCTGGAGAATCCCAGGGACGGGGGAGCCTGGTGGGCTGCCGCCTATGGCGTCGCACAGAGTCGGACATGACTGAAGCAACTTAGCAGTAGCAGTAGCAGTATATATTATAAAACAATGAATTCACATTAATCAGTTCAGTTCAGTCACTCAGTCGTGTCCAACTCTTTGCAACCCCATGAACCGCAGCATGCCAGGCCTCCCTGGCCATCATCAACTCCCGGAGTTCACCCAAACCCGTGTCCATTGAGTCAGTGATGCCATCCAACCATCTCATCCTCTGTCGTCCCCTTCTCCTCCTGCCCTCAATCTTTCCCAGCATCAGAGTCTTTTCCAATGAGTCAGTTCTTCGCATCAGGTGGCCAAAGTATTGGAGTTTCAGCTTCAGCATCAGTCCTTCCAATGAATATTCAGGACTGATTTCCTTTAGGATGGACTGGTTGGATCTCCGTGCAGTCCAAGGGACTCTCAAAAGTCTTCTCCAACACCACAATTCAAAAGCATCAATTCTTTGGTGCTCAGCTTTCTTTATAGTCCATCTCACATCCATACATGACCACAGGAAAAACCATAGCCTTGACTAGATGGACCTTTGTTGACAAAGTAATGTCTCTGCTTTTCAATATGCTGTCTAGGTTGGTCATAACTTTCCTTCCAAGGAGGAAGCATCTTTTAATTTCACGGCTGCAGTCACCATCTGCAGTGATTTTGGAGCCCAGGAAAATAAAGTCAGCCACTGTTTTCACCGTTTCCCCGTCTCTTTCCCATGAAGTGATGGGACCAGATGCCATGATCTTAGTTTTCTGAATGTTGAGTTTTAAGCCAAATTTTCACTCTCCTCTTTCACTTTCATCAAGAGGCTCTTTAGTTCTTCTTCACTTTCTGCCATAAGGGTGGTGTCATCT
The DNA here is from genome assembly GCF_029407905.1 of Bubalus kerabau. Lineage (NCBI taxonomy): Eukaryota > Metazoa > Chordata > Mammalia > Artiodactyla > Bovidae > Bubalus > Bubalus kerabau. The sequence continues at coordinate 41,004,106 of NC_073642.1, forward strand.
GCATATCTGAGGTTATTGGTATTTCTCCCGGCAATCTTGATTCCAGCCTGTGCTTCCTCTAACCCAGCGTTTCTCATGATGTACTCTGCATATAAGTTAAATAAGCAGGGTGACAGCCTTAATTATACAGCCTTAATGTACTCCTTTTCCTATTTGGAACCATTCTGTTGTTCCATGTCCAGTTCTAACTGTTGCTTCCTGACCTGCATATAGGTTTCTCAAGAGGCAGGTCAGATGGTCTGGTATTCCCACCTCTTTTAGAATTTTCCACAGTTTGTTGTGATACCTTCAACTATAATCCACTTTTCTGGCTTTCATGGTTTTCTAATTTTCTCCTTTTCTGAGTTTGTTAATATAGGCTTCAACATGAGAAACTTGGTTCCCATCATTCTCAATATCTTTATTAATTTGCTCAAGTAAATTACTTATTTTTCCCAATGTAACCAGTCTGTCTACTATGTTGGCTCACCCTCCACCTCCACACAGTGCCACCAACACCACTGTGTCCTTGGCCAGAAAGCCTGCTGGTCCTTATCTCTGTGTACCCTCCCAACCTTCTTCATTACCTGCCTTTTCACCTGCAGAGCCTGCTGGCTCAGGCCCTCACCCTGTCTCCCTAAGTTGCACATTCTTATCACTGGCCTGCACTTCGTGTGGCTCCTCTGTCTCTTATTGCCCCCACAACCCCAGCTTCTGTGTAACTTCCTCCATGGATTTAATTGCTCTTCCTTCTCTCCAAGTGTTTAACATTTCCTTCTGGAATCATTTCCTTTCTGTCTGAAGAGCTTCCTTTAGCAATTCTTTTCGAACAAGTCCATTGACTACTCCCATTTTCTCTTAGTCTTCCTTCACTGGAGACTATTTTTATTCACCTTAATTCCTAAAAGACATTTTCACTAGATACAGAATTCTGGCGTGACAGATGAGGCAGTGTGAGTCAGTGCTCCTCTTTTTGTCTGGGTGGTGTCAGTGAAGCCCAGCAGGAAGGTGAATGTACACATTCAGCCAACTCCTGGGCTATATCTCACCAGGAGATTAGTTTCTAATAGAAGATTAACTAGTACCCAGCATAGCCTGGATACGATAGAAAATCACTCATTGTACCAGGAAAATCACATGAATGAGAAACAATGATCAACAGATTCCAATACTAAAAATAATCAGATATTGGAATTATCTGACAAGAATTTTAAAGCAACCATTATAAAATGCTTCAACAAGCTATTACAAATTTTGTTGGAACAAATGAAAAGACAGACAATCTCAGCAAAAAAAATAAATTACTTTAAAAAAGCAAATGAAAAGTATAGAACTGAAGAATGTAATATCAAAAATAAAAATTTATTTAACGGGCTCAGTTACAGAGTGGAGATCAAAGAGGCTAGAATCATTGTACCCGAGGGTAGATCAAGACAATTTATGTTGAACAACAAATAAAAGAAAGACTAAACAAAAAAATAAATTTTCAGACTGCTGGGACAATTCAAAAGAGCTACTACTTGGATCACACAATTTTTAGAAAGAGAAAATGAAACTTAAGTATTCAAAGAAATAATGGCTGAAAACCTTTAAAACTTGGTGAAATACACAAATGGATAGATTCAAGAAGTTGAATGAGCCCCAGGTAAAATAAAACCAAAGAATTTCATACCAAAACATATCATAATTCAATTTCTGCGAAGTAAATACAAAGAAAGTATTTTGAAAGCATCCAGAGAGAAATGACACTTTACCTTTGGAGAAAAGCAATTCAAATGACAGTAGAGTTTTCATCAAAAACCATGGAGGCCAGAGGAAGCAGTACAACATTTTTAAAGCACTGAAAGGTTTTTTCCAATTGAGAATTGCAACTCAATTGTGGGAATTTTTCACAACGTATATATCTATCAAATCATGCATTGTTCGCTTTAAATATTTTATAATTTTATCATTATACTTCACTAAAGCTGAAAAAAGGCTAGCAACAAAAAGGTGAATGAAGAGGGTATGGGGACCCTAATAAATTAAAAAAAAAAAACAACAGATTTTGTTTCCAAGAAACCCACCTGTAAAAAAATGGCTATAAGGAGTTCTCTGAAAAGAAACGACGTGTAACTGAAGACTCGAAATTTCAGAACAGAAAGAACACTGGAATGGGTAAGAGGAAGGATTGATATAATAGATGATATTACTTGAGTCCTGAGTCATGAGTTTTTAAAATCTTACTTGATTGAAGTCAAAACTATAACAGTATATGATATGGTGCTCAATGAACATAGAGGAAATACTTGAGACAATTATATTTTAAAAGTTGGGAGAATGTAGGGACCTATGTGGAAGTAAGTCTCATACACTCCCCTCAGAGGAGTAACCTGAGTAATAGTAGGTTATTATGTGTGTACACACTACCAAGAGAAATAACTTAAAAAATTATACAAATCATATATTAATAAACACTAAAGTAAATCCAGATGGAGTCCTCAAAAATCTTCAGGTAATTCACAAGAAGATAATGAAAGAAAAGAAGAAGGATAAAAAAAGACAGCAAATAATAAAACTTGAAAAAAAATCCCTAACATATCAAAAGTTATGTTAAATATAAACAGTCTAAGTACAGGATACCAATTAAAAACCAGACACCGGCAATCATTTGCATCCACATGAGTCTCCAGTTTGGAAGTAATTAAGTAAGGACAGGCTCTGAAGAGCAGCATTTTTTTTTTTCTTTCTTTTTTTCTAGTGATTGTGGAATTGGCAGTGCCATAAGCAGTTTTTCCCTTGGGCCTGTTTTTAAAGAAGTTCAGAAGTTAGTAATAGACTATGGGTAACATTCTGGTGAGGTTAGCCCGTTTCTTCTTCTAGCCCTCTTAATGAATGTAAAAGCTATCTAGTATCCTTAATAAATAAATAAAGCTTTTCTGCTTAAATTAAGCAGAATGAATGTTGTTGCTTGAAACTTAGATTCTTAACAATAGAATACTTTGTATTAGAAGTGCAAGGACCCCACAAGGAAGTGGATATTTGGGATTCATTATCTGGCAGACTGAGTGTAAAGGTTTGGAGGATCCAGTTAATCTTAGCGAGAAAAGCACTGGTACCTGGTGCATACTGTAATGAAACAATTCCTTATTTTATCATCTGTGCCACTGAGCACCTGGAATACAGTGACTATTAAAGGCCAGGAATGGGAAGAATGAATGGCTGCTGCTTTAGAACAGTAAAATGGGCCTGAAGAATGCAAGAGTTTTAACATGAGTCAACTACTTCTAAAAGTGCTGAGCTTTGAAAGAAAGGAAATGACAGATTTATGCTTTTAAGTGTTTAGGCTTAGAGAGTCAAAAAGTCAGGGTGACAAAATGATTACCCTAAAATTAGCTCTCATCTCTACGGAGCTGATGAAACTGAAAATTAGATAAACAGTCTAATCCTGTGGCTTTTGAATTACATCCGTTGAATTCAGTCAGTACCACGTCGCTTGTTGGAAGTTAAGACACTGAAATTCCAGTTGTAATTGGGACAAATGGGAAAACCCTGAAAACTCAGAGCATCTTGAATACTTCAAGTCACTAAACATCCCTTACTGGAAGAAAAAGCTTTCCCACCAGTGCTTAATGAGCTTTTCCTGCCCTCCTAGAATTGTGTAAGCATGTTGCCTGGGGGCAGTTACCTTGCAAGGTAGTATAAGTTTTCTCACAACCTATTCCTGATACCATTAATGCCTTAGGCTCATAACCAGTGTCAGAGGAGCAAGCTCCAAGATACTATTGTGAAATTAAACCCATGAATAAAAAGCTTATACACCAAAAAAAATGCAGTATATTGCCAAATTATATTGCCAAAGACCCGCAGAAGTATATGTGAGGATGGATTCTGAGGTTCTGAATCAGAAAAAAAAATGGAATATAATCATTTTTTGAGACAGAATTTTAGATATGTGTTTAGAAAAAAGAAAACTCGTGATTTTTTTTAAAAAAGCAGAAAAATAGACAAAGCCATCTTTGAAAGTAAGTGGTGTCTATTCTCTGCAAGCTGAAAACAATAGTGAGAGATGCTGCCATCAGTATGAACCCCGTTAACAGCACTTAACCCACACAGTGATAATCAGTCATTTGATGCCCGTCACTTTGCCTTGCTGATTGATTAGGACGTGCTTGGCTCTGAAAAAAGTTATTTCTCACTAAAGTACCCCATTATCTGTATAAGCAAAAGAAACAAACACCACCACCTCCATATAGAAAACAGAGTCCAGAATTGAGCCTCCATGCCATGGCTCCATCAGTCAATCCACAGCACAGAATTTCTTGAATGCAGAGGAGGATCGGAATTCTTGAGAAGGAACTCGATGATGGCATTGTCTGAGACTGATTTCCTTCAGAGGCACACTCGAAGTGAAGATTCCTACACAAGTGGTATATTTTAAAAGTGCTTCCAAGAGAAGCCAAAAAGGGGGTGGGGAGGCTGGACCTGGAAGAAGAACAGCCTCAGTTTCACCCTGAAGGATCTCTGGAACATAAACTGAACCTCAGAGTTTTCCCACCTCAGGGAAAGGGAGCGAGAGAGATGGCATCAGTATTTTTATATCCACAGACACTGGCTAAAGCCCACCCTGGGATTCAGCTGGATACTTTCAGATATTTTGGTTCTTTGCATCTGCAGGCTAAGTAGCTCCATTAGCTGAAAAGGAATTATAATTCCTCTAGAAGAGGAATTATAGAGGCAGGCCATTCACAGAAATGGTAATAGATCTGAGTAGACCTGTGTGAAGCACTGACAATGCCCATTACAAACATATTGTTGTTGTTCAGTCGCTCAGTAATGTCTGGTTCTTTGTGACCCCACGGACTGCAGCATGCCAGGCTTCCCTGTCCTTTACTATCTCCCAGAGCTTGCTCAAACTCATGTGCATTGAGTCGGTGATGCCATCCAATCATCTCAACCTCTGTTGTCCCCTTCTCCTCCTGCCTTTAATATTTCTCAGCATCAGGCGATTTTCTAATGAGTCAGCTCTTCGCATCAGGTGGCCAAAATATTGGAGGTTCAGCTTTAGCATCAGTCCTTCCAATGAATATTTAGGACTGATTTCCTTTAGGATGGACTGATTGGATCTCCTTGTAGCTCAAGGGACTCTCAAGAGTCTTCTCCAACACTACAGTTCAAAAGCATCAATTCTTTGGTGCTCAGCTTTCTTTATAGTCCAACTCTCTCATCCATACATGAATACTGGAAAAACCATAGCTTTGCTAGACAGACCCTTGTCAGCAAAGTAATGTCTCTGCTTTTTAATACGCTATCTAGGTTGGTCATAGCTTTTCTTCCAAGGAGCAAGCATCTTTTAATTTCATGACTGCAGCTACCATCTGCAGTGATTTTGGAGCCCCCCAAAATAGTCTGTCACTGTTTCCATTGTTTTCCCATCTATTTACCATGAAGTGATGGGACCAGATGCTATGATCTTAGTTTTCTGAATGTTGAGTTTTAAGCCAGCTTTTTCACTCTCCTCTTTCACTTTCATCTAGAGGCTCCTTAGTTCTTTGCTTTCTGCCATAAGGGTGGTGTCATCTGCATATCTGAGGTTATTGATATTTCTCCTGGCAACCTTGATTCCAGCCTGTGCTTCATCCAGCCTGGCATTTCACATGATGTCCTCTGCATATAAGTTAAATAAGCAAGGTAACAATATATAGCCCTGACATACTCCTTTCGCAGTTTGGAACCAGTTCACTGTTCCATGTCCAGTTCTAACTGTTGCTTCTTGACCTGCATACAGATTTCGCAGGAGTAGGTAAGGTGATCTGGTATTCCCATCTCTTGAAGAGTTTTCCACAGTTTGTTGTGATCCACACAGTCAAAGGCTTTAGTGTAGTCAATAAAGCAGAAGTAGATGGTTTCCTGGAACTCTCTTACTTTTTCTATGATCCATCGGATGTTGGCAATTTGATCTCTAGTTCCTTTGCCTTTTTTAAATCCAGCTTGAATATCTGGAAATTCTCAGTTCATGTACTGTTGAAGTCTAGCTTGGAGAATTTTGAGCATTACTTTGCTAGCATGTGAAATGAGTGCAACTGTGTGGAAGTTTGAACATTCTTTGGCATTGCCTCTCTTTAACACTGGAATGAAAACTGACCTTTTCCAGTCCTGTGGGCACTGCTGAGTTCCCCAAATTTGCTGGCATATTGAGTGCAGCACTTTAATAACATATCTTTTAGGATTTAAAATAGCTCAGCTGGAATTTCATCACCTCCACTAGCTTTGTTCATAGTGATGTTTCCTAAGGCCCACTTGACTTTACATTCCAGGATGTTCTGGCTCTGGGTGAGTGACCACACCATCAGGGCTATTTAGGTCATTAACATCTTTTTTGCATAGTTCTGTGTATTCTTGCCACCTCTTCTTAATATATTCTGTTTCTGTTAGATCCATACCATTTCTGTCCTTTATTGTGCCCATATTTGCATGAAATATTCACTTGGAATCTCTAATTTTCTTGAAGAGATCTCCAGTTTTTCCCATTCTATTCTTTTTTTTTTTTTCCCATTCTATTCTTTTCATCTCTTTCTTTGCATTGTTCACTTTAGGAAGGATTTCTTTTCTCTCCTTGCTATTCTTTGGAACTCTGCATTCAGATGAGTATATCTTTCCTTTTCTCCTTTGCCTTTAGCTTCTCTTCTTTTCTCGGCTATTTGTAAGCCCTCCTTAGCAACCATTTTGCCTTTATGCATTTCTTTTTCTTGGGGATAGTTTAGATCACTGCCTCCTCTACAATGTTATGATATATATATAGACAGAGGCTCATAACATTGTATTATATATATATATTTTTTTATATATATATAAATAATATATATATAATGCTATGAGCCTCTGTCTATATATATATCAATATATATATCTATATTTTATATATATATAAATAATATATATATAATGCTATGAGCCTCTGTCTATATATATATATCAATATATATATCTATATTTTATATATATATTACATAGCTTCTTTTGCAATATTCATTTTTGATTTTTTTTATTTCATTTATTTTATTCCTTTTTGGCTGTTCTGGGCCTTTGCTGCTGTGCAGGCTTCTCTGTGGTTGCAGTGAGCAGGGCCTACTTCCTAGCTGTGAGGCAGGGGCTTCTCATTGCATGGCTTCTCTTGTGGGGCTCAGGTTCTAGGGCACGGGCTTCAGTAGTTCCTGCTCTGAGATTCCAGAGCACAGGCTCAATAGTTGTGGCACATGGACTTAGTTGCTCCTTGGTATGTGGGGTCTTAGTTCCCTGACCAGGGATTGAACCCATGTCTCCTTCACTGGCAGGTGGATTCTTTACCACTGAGCCACCAGGGAAGCCTTTGATGTTAGTTTTGCAATGAAATTTTAAATCTTTAGACTTAGTTCTATTTTTCCCTTGTTTCATTATTTGTCATTTTATATAAATTATTACAAATTCCTTATTCTTAAGAGCTGTTATTAATTTCCTTCATTTCTCAGTTGAAATTATGTACCTTTGGGATAATATTTTTTTCCTTAAAATATGTGAAATTTCTATCTTCAGAGTTCTTATTTATTTCAAATTGTTTCTCTGCCGCCTTAACTTGACTGGGTAACACTCTTGAAATTTAACCTCTCTTTGAGTCAGAGGACATAACATTTCAGAAAGTTAAAAGTGCCTCCTTAACTTTGTGGGGTGTGGGCGGTACAGATTGTTTCATGACTTCTAGACAAGCCCCAGTGAAAAGCTAGGTTGTCTTTCTTTAAATTGCCCCATTTGCGGTCTGAATTCAATTACCATCCTATTTGAGGTTTCAAGAGTAACCCCTCCTAACCTCTTGAAGAATCTTCTTGGTGACCCTAAGGAGAGCAGTTTTCAGTAAAGTGGTAGAAGCAGAGCCAAGATTGAAAGGGGATAAAGAGAATAAATTCTGAGGCAATGAAGCAACCAATATAGACATTCTTTCAAGAAGGCTGGTTAATGAAGGGAACAGGAGAGCAGCAGAAGTATCTAGAGAGAAGACTGGTTGAGGAAAGATATTTTCGAGATGAGGAAGACTTATATAGCACATTCCTGAAGGAAAAGAGAAGAGAGCTTCTGGGGCAGAACAGGTTTAAGATGCCCACAACAGGGACTGATGTGTGAGGCAATATTCCGGAGAGAATCAAAGGGGTTAAGGTCAGTATACAATTACCAAATGTATGCTTTGAGATCCCAAGGATGTGATTTTTCGCAAGTCTTTTTTTTTTTTTTTTTTTTAAGTAAATCTCTAAATTGGCAAGCCCCAGTCCTCAGAATTTCTAAATTTGAAACAGGGTTTACTTTTTTTAGTCAGACTTTCCCAAAGGAATTTAAAAAAAAGCACCTAAAATTTTGTGATGAGAATAAATAATGCCAAATTAGTTTTGGTCAGCTATTGATTTCTGGTGTATTTCGACAACTTCATTCTCATCTCTGATTTTTAACCATGAGCATGAGAGACTTGACTCCAGAAATGATCATGGTATATGCCATTTAGCTTGCTAACTATTATATTGACAGAAACTAAAAAAATTTGTTTTTATTTATAGTTGTCCATTGCATTCTATTTAAAAAATTTCATTGAACAACAGTGCAATTGGTAATCAGTAGAACACTCTTCTATTAATGCATCCTCTTTATCTCAAATGCTGTTACTAAAGGATTTTTGGGTCTCTATTTTAGTTGGTTTAAAATCATTTTCCTTAACTGCTAGTGAATGTGCATGTGTTTATGTAGACAGACACAACTCTTCTATGATGAGAGTAATGGTGTAATGAAAAAAACATTTATTGGATGTGTATTGGCATAGCACCTGTTGTTTATACACATCAACACTGAAAATGGAAATGCCTAGACTGATGAGCTAGATATTAATCAAGTTAGAATTAGCACTAGACTTTACATGCATTACTCCCCAAATGCTGGAGTAAATGGCTTATTCCATACACCACATATTCAAATTTGCATATGCTAATATTTGAACAATTATGCATGCTTTAATAATTGATTGGAAAGCTAAGTTAAAAGAAACCATTTCAAAAATTCTTTTAAATAAATATTAATATTCTAGTGTGTTTGGAAAAAAATGGAATCGAAGGCATATGATCTTCTGGGGAATTGTTCTTAATTACTTTCAGACATATGAATATTACAGGGTTTTCAATCTAAGCAGACATACTGTCATTAGAAACAAATTTTCTGACTATATCAGGTGGACGTTTTCATTTGTCCTTAAGAGGCTATCCGGCATGAAGTAGTAACCAAGAGAGTCTTTCTGGAAATCTGGAAACTGATTTGTATTGCTTATGCTAAGTCTAATAATGTGATTTAATTAATTCATTTAATATATGTACTTTAAATCAGGATTGACAAAGAGATTTATTTAAAAGTATACATAATTCAGTTTATATTGCTCAAATGGACATAATCAATAACTTGCTGCTGCTGCTGGTAAGTTGCTTCAGTTGTGTCCGACTCTGTGCAACCCCAGAGATGGCAGCCCACCAGGCTCCCCTGTCCCTGGGATTCTCCAGGCAAGAATGCTGGAGTGGGTTGCCATTTCCTTCTCCAATGCATAAAAAGTGAAAAGTGAAAGTGAAGTCGCTCAGTCATGTCCGACTCCTCATGACCCCATGGACTGCAGCCTACCAGGCTCCTCCATCCATGGGATTTTCCAGGCAAGAGTACTGGAGTGGGTTGCCATTGCCTTCTCCGAATCAATAACTTAAACTATTCTAATTATTTGACATGGACACAGGGAAATAAAAAATATTTGATCTGTCAACAAATATTTTGTCAACAAATTCAAGAATGAAAATTACATTCCCATTTAATATTTAGTTTTTAGCCCCTATATATCCCAAAAGATCCTTTGCAAGCTAAATGAGATGAGCATAGACTATAATGGAGATAAAATAATCACAAGCTTATTATAAAAAAATTTAGACTAGAAATCATAGGCTTTACTCCATCAGAAAAATAAACAAAGACAAAGACAATGAACAAAACAAAAGCATGAATCGGGTGCAGTTTTCCAACAACTAGAGCAGATTAAACAAAGCATGTTTATTTTTGTAAGCATTTTCACAGCTCAAACAACCTAAATTTAAAAAGAATCATAGGACCTTCTCACAAAGTAAAAATGCAGACTCTAAATGATGACTAGCTTGTGGAAACCTAAATAAGGAGACTGAAACTGAAGATGCTATGGGACCAATAAATAAAGGCTCAAGGAGAGGAAACTGGCCTGAAGTTTCTGATGCTGAATTTTAAAAATACATATATAAATGGATAAAAATTTTTCTTCTGCTTTTGCTAGCTTATAAGACTTTGAATTTTAACAAAAAGATTAAAGATAAAGTTATGCAAGACTAGCATCACTATATCGGAGAACGCAATGGCAACCCACTGCAGTACTCTTGCCTGGAAAATCCCATGGGTGGAGGAGTCTGGTAGGCTGCAGTCCATGAAGTCACGAAGAGTCGGACATGACTGAGTGACTTCACTTTCACTTTTCACTTTCATGCATTGGAGAAGGAAATGGCAACCCACTCCAGTGTTCTTGCCTGGAGAATCCCAGGGACGGCGGAACCTGGTGGGCTGCCGTCTGTGGGGTCGCACAGAGTTGGACACGACTGAAGCGACTTAGCAGCAGCAGCAGCAGCATCACTATATATCTTGAACTCAATAGACAAAAGTGACAGTGAGTGCTTAACACCCCCCGCACCTGCTGTCAAACTCTAATTTTCTAACTTCCTGGCAAACAAATGAATGCACTGTACCCATCTATCAGTGGATTTCATGGACAGTTCTGTTCATGTGAGAAGCACTGAATTCTGAAGGGGCAGAGCTGCTAGCGGGCAATACATCAGACATTAACATTCACAGGCATTTACGCTCAGAGAAAGGAAAAAGTTACACTGATGTGTTCAGTGACTATGTGAAACTGGATTCTCACGTCACTAATAAAGACCTGGCACTTTCTCTTCATTATTAATTTTTTGTTGACTAGTTGGATTTGTTGGTTTGTTCATAAAAATTGTGGAGTATGCTCCAGAGAAGCCAACCAAACATCCCTGCCTGTGTTATCCTGAGTAGCCTGGAGACAGAAGAGTGGGGCTAAATCCTAATTCTCAAATCCATATGACCTTCATCAAACCAGTGGTATCTGACTGAGATCCAGGTTCTTTAGTTGTAAATGAAGCCCATCATCTAGATTACTTCCACAGCAGTGTTTCCCAATCTCAAGTTTTCTTTGGAATACGATACAGGCATTCCAATTGACACAAAGGCAGAGTCAGAGCAGGGGCTTCAGAATGCTAAGTGGGATATTTGAAGCACCTTCAGGGTTCATATCAGCAGAAAGATTTATTCTTCAACTTGCTGAATTTTTCAGATATTTATAGCAGTACGTTAAATAATTTTTAAAAATGATGACTCACCAAACAGTTGTCACTTTCACTAAAACAGCTTTCTTCTAAAAAGACTTGAATTCTTATCTTCTATGAATGAAATGAGTAGAACTGAGTAGAAAACCAATCCCCTATCATTATAAAATAACACTTTAAGGACCTGGCAGGGAGCAGGATATGATTCTGGGCACACTTTAAAGTGGGTAGCATCTGTCTTTCAAACACCAGTCTTTCTGTTGCTTCAAATTTTCCTATCTGCCGTGGGAGGGAGGCCTTTCTCCCAGGGATGCGATGAGATTCAGGGATGAAATGAGAGACTGTGTGGGGTGTACAGGATTAGATTAGAGTATCTGGTGTTCAGCATAAGTGAAGGAACATCCACATTGAGAATTCCAGGTAAGGCCTCTATCCCTGCCCCCTTGGCACTTTGTTCATGGGCTCATTCAACAAGCATTAAGAGTGGCTCGGATTAAAAACTGATATTCATGAATCAGGTCATCTTACTCATTGATTTATTAAAAGCTTTACTTACCAACTTGTGAAGAGCTCATCCACATGTCTCTCCCCATTCCTCTTTGTTACCATTCTTCCAGTGTTGTTCTTTCCAGGTCCCTTGCCAACTGATATGATAAACTTGCGAGCTATTCTTATGACTCAACATAGATCTGCATCTCAGGCCATCACTCCTTCCCTGCCAACTAGACAACTAGATGTTCTATTCTTTTGAAGGATTTTCCTCAGCCACTGTCTTTCAGGGCCACCTGAGTGGAACCATAATGCAGTGCCTGTCAATTTTCAGACATTTGTTAACACACAGTGCTGAGCCAGACATGCAAGTTAACAAAGAAGTGACAAGGTGGTAGAAATAGATACCATGGGATTCTGAGCTGCCCACTCATTCATTTTTGCAGAGCCTTCTGGATCTGCTGAAACTCTATCTCATTCAGACCATTTTGATTTAACATTGGAATGTGTCTGTACATATACCCGTTTATGATTCAGTGGACTTTAACATGGGCAATTACGAGTCCATAATTGCTCAGTGTCCCATGCTCAGATCTTCAGTCTCTACTAAAGCCAGTCAGGAACTTATTTTCAAATGGAAAATGGTCAATGGCAGAAGAGGACATGACCTTACTGCAAAATCCTAGAGCTCTCCCATCAGGGCTAACCAAATACTCCATAGATCCTCTCCATCTGCCACAAACTCTCTGAATACAAATTGGTCTGCTGAGTCCTAAGGCTTAGGTGGCAAAACTGTTTACACCATACTTGTAACTAGAATATTACAAGTATTAGAATATTTTTAGGCTCTAATTATAATATCATTCAACATTGCCTGATAGGTTATTCAGTAATTAAACTGGAGCGACATGCCCAAATGTGTTATAGGTAGCCCCTGATAATCCAAAGAGACTCACTAAATTGTGCCTTTTTCTTTGTGGTGGGCGATGCGCCTCTCATTTTAGAAAGGTTCTCACCACATGCTTAAGATAACACAAAGGCCTAGAAACTTCACTTATGTGAAGAAACCAGCACTTTCATGGGGTTTACCTCCTATCCTATGGCATATCTATGTTTCAGTAAAGTACTTAGGGTGCTTGCCAGTTCCTACTCACCAGATCAAATGGGCCTAAAAGACCTAATAAGACTGCATATTTAATTGGCACCACGACTTGGCAACTTAGAGTCAGGCCATGGGCTTTATCCTCTGCCATATCTGCTCTGCAGCAATAGGTGATAGACATTCCTATAACCATACAGGCTTTGTGATTTTCCTTTTTGCAATGACTCCAGCATTCAAGCCTTTCAATTTGTCCTCTGCACTTTACACACTGGGCTTCCCAAGTGGCGCCAGTGGTAAAGAACCCACCAGCCAAAGCAGGAGAAATAAGAGACGTGGGTTTGATCCCTGGGTCAGGAAGATCCCCTGGAGGAGGAAATGGCAACCCACTCCAGTACTCTTGCCTGGGAAATCCCATGGACAGAGGAGCCTGGCAGGCTACAGTCCAAAGGGTGGCAAAGAGTCGGACACGACTGAAGCAACTTAGTACATATGTACATACTTTAAACACCAGAGAACAGTGAGAAATAACCAGCTCAAGCCACAATTTTGTAATCACCATTGTCCCCAAAGTGATCAAGTGTCAAAGTCACCTGATCTTCAAATATTTTGTCTTTGACATACTCTCTCTTCTGTGCCACCAAGGGTGATAATTTGAGTAATAGTGATGTCACGACATGCCACAATTACTTGTCACATTTCTCTATGGTAGGGAGGTTATCTGCACCCTTCACAAACGTGTTAGCAACTCAGTTACAGAATCCCATTTTAAAGATTTATTTCCTGTGATCACTCCTGATGCCAATCATTTTTTTAGAATCTTAGAAGGAAAAAAAAATGTCAAATTCAAATCAAGAGACTAGGGACTTCCCTGGTGGTCCAGTGGTTTCAATCGGGTGTGGGTTTGATCCCTGGTTTTGGGAGCTAAGATTCCACATGCCTCAGGACCGAAAAACCAAAACATATAAAAAACAGAAATAATAAGGTAATAAATTCAATAATGACATTAAAATGGTCCCCATCAAAAAAATCTTTTAAAAGCATGAGAGACTAAAGAGAAATTACTGCAGGGACTATTTAAAATTTGTGGGCAAGGTTAAAGGAAACCAACAAGAGATGGTAATGTTTCCTTGGGTTACAAACAGCAGGAAGCTGATAACACTCATTGATAGATGGATAGACAGATAGATAGATATCTGTATAACTGTATATATATAGCTTTTAGACAGATAACTGACTTGTCTTTGGAAAGTATATGAATAAAACACATGCTTACTTTGAGAGACAAGATTATATTTAAAAGTCTGTAATAGAATCACTTATTTGCATTTTAGTGATACCATAGAATGGCCCTAACTTTACCATCAATAAAAATCCTTTAATGCCAATGTCAACACTAGCCTGAGATTTAAGCAGCATGAGTATGTATTAGTATTATTCAAACTGTGCAGTCTTTTTGTATGCGGTCACTTTAAGATCTACCTTTACATTTTATTGATTTCACACCCTTAAAACTATTTGTGGGGACAGTGTATATGCTAGAAAGTAATTTAATGGGTTGAATGGTGGCCCTCAAAAAGACACATCCACATTCCAGAACCTGTGAATGTAATCTTATTTGGAAAAGGGATTTTTGTAGATGTAATTAAACTAAGAACTTCAAAATGAAATTATCTCAAAAAGAGATACTTAGAGGAGAGATACCAAAAAAAGACAAGATGGCCAATGAAGATGGAGCCTAAGAAACATCTGGAGCCACCAGGAACTCTTAAGAGAGGAAGGATTCTCCCTTAGATCCTTTGAAAGGAGCACAGCCCTGCCAACAACTTGATTTCAGATTTCTGGCGTCCAGAACTGTGAGAGAATAAATTTCTGTTGTTTTAAGTCACCAAATTTGTGTGATTTGTTATGGCAGCCCTAGGAAACAAATACAGACATCCATAAACATTTCACTTCAGCACATTTTTCTGGTGGAAATGATGCTAGGCATTCAGGGCATAAAAATTGACTATGGCATAATTCCTTCATTTTCTAAAAGGGCAAGCAGACACATTCAATTAACTCAGGGAAATAATGTTGAATTTGCAATATGAGGGGAGCACAGAGGCAGAAGTTATGAATTTTGGCAAGACTATTCAAGTACTGTCAAGTGGTATGATGGATGAAGTTGGAGTACAAGGATGCATGATGGAGAGAGACAAAAGATGAAACTGTAAAAAAAACAGAGGAATAGACTTTGAATGGCCTTAATTATTATTTTTAAAGAGTTTAGTATTTCATTCTGAAGGTTAGGCTTTGTTAACTTTAAGCACCAACTCCAAGAGACAGATAGCTGCTACCTGGAGTTTGGTGTTTAGATGAATTATGAAGCTTATTTGACTTATTCATTCACCAAAAATTTATTGAGATCATATTGTATGCTAGTGGTATGCTAAGGATATGGAATTTAGTGGTTGGCAAGGTAGAAACAACAGTCCTTACTGAGTATATAAACTAAAGGAGAGGGGGAAAAAAACCTTGATTGATTAGCCATGGACACTGAGGAGAATATATGCTTTCACAGAACACTCATTAACTATGCTTTAGGACACGGGGAGCTGTTGAAGGGTTGCAACCTGATGCTGGGAAAGACTGAAAGCAAAAGGAGAAGAGGGTGGCAGAGGATAAGATGGTTGGATAGCATCACTGATTCACTAGATATGAACTTGGGCAAACTCCAGGAGACAGTGAAGGACAGGGAAGCCTGGCATGCTGCAGTCCATGCGGTCACAAAGAGTTGGACACGACTTAGTGACTGAACAACAACAACAACTTGAGCAGTGACCTGAATATAACTGTATTTCACGGGGATTGCTCAGTTGTTGGGAAGGACAAACTGGGCTGGGAAGAGACCAGAGACCAAAGGATCTGTGAAACACTATTAACAATCTTGGAAGAAACTATGATCATCATAATTAGGTAAGAAACAGTGGAAATGGGGGAGGATGGCTGGATTAAAATCATATTCCACAAATAAAGTTGATAAAGCTTATAATTAATTAGGGTGAAATGGGAGTGAAAATGTTGTGGAAGCCTCTGATTGTCTTTAGCTTAGATTATTACCAGTCTATGTCCACTCTGGTTGTAGAATACACCATTATTTGATTTGTCACTAAGGAAGAAAAAAAAACCCTCATTAAACTATGACATAATGCTTTCTAATCTCTTATAATTTTTTATTTTGAAGCAACTGAAAAAGTTACTTCAGATTTATTTAGACAGAAGACTTAAAAACCATAATTTACTCTTCTGAAAAGGAAAACATAAGCAAAATAGATTGCTTAAGGCATTCCTAACTCTTATAAATCATTTTTTCTACTCAAAATTGTCAAAATTCATTTTTTTCATACAGTATTGTCTTCTGGGCCAACAAGAGTCCTCTACTATTGTTTTTGAAATTTTCTTTGAAGTTGTAAGCTTTGAAGCTGGCATTTTGTTGATCTCACAAGAGCATGTCAAAGGAAGGCTTTTAGACAATGTCTAGGATTTATATGCCTTCAAGTGATCCTTAAAATTTTTCTTGACTAAAAGGTCAGGGAATTGCCATTGTCCAGCTCTACTGAGAGGAATAATTAAGATGTTCATGCGGGGACCAGTAATGAAAATTATATTACAACTGTGTCCTGGGCCAACAATTAGAAGTCATTAATTATGAGAAGCATCCTGATTTCAGAGATGTTAAAATGAGTGGGAGTGTGCTTTAGAATTGATGAAATGTGGGGTTGATGACATTAAATAAGACAGGCATCAGAGGGATATTAAAGATTCAAATTAAATTGTTTCATTGTTATTTCACTAGAAACACTAGTATGTATAGCTCTCAGAATATTTTAGAGGAATAAGTGATAATAGATGTTTTGAACATATGCTTCCTTAAATTATGCAATATAATGTTTTAGTAAGATTCTTGGGCGGAGAAGGCAATGGCACCCCATTCCAGTACTCTTGCCTGGAAAATCCCATGGATGGAGGAGCCTGGTAGGCTGCAGTCCATGGGGTCACTAAGAGTCAGACACAACTGAGCGACTTCACTTTCACTTTTCACTTTCATGCATTGGAGAAGGAAATGGCAACCCACTCCAGTATTCTTGCCTAGAGAATCCCAGGGACGGGGGAGCCTGGTGGGCTGCTGTCTATGGGGTCGCACAGAGTCGGACACGACTGAAGCGACTTAGCAGCAGCAGCAAGATTCTTGAGGTAAATCTGCTAATAATGAAGTGTGTATACGTTTGGTTGGAAAGTGTACGGTGGCTCTCTGTAGTTCCTTCCCTAGGCACTTCTACAGGAACTGTGATGTGTACTTTCTCTGACAGATCACACTTGGGCCAGACAGTACAAGCCTGGAAGCACCCCTGGCTGCTTCTATGAAGTACTGAACCTTAAGAAAAGAGTAAACCTCAAAGAGGCATTCACCTGGCTACCCTTGACATCTAGAGGGTTTTTGTTTTTTTAAAACCATTAAGCGCACCAGAATCTATACTAAAAAGTACTTCGAAAAAGGGGATTATTTAGGCTGGGCTCTATTACTTGTCATTTGAAGAATTGCAAGTGACAGTTTTAACCACAGTCAGAGGAAACCAGGGAGTAAAGTGGAAATTTAAACTGTTCTCACTTTCTATTACATTTTAGTTAGGTTAGATAAGTTTTCCAACTATTAATTTCATTTTGAACTCATATTTCAACTATTGCTTGTTTGTTTTCCTGTTAACATTTATAGCAGTGAATGAGAAGACATTATTTTTAACTTCAAGTTGACACCTTGAAAACACAATAGAACAGATTGTCTTTCAGAAAAAACTGAAAAATAATGGCAAACTTAATGTAGGAGGAGGAACTGTGATATGCACATTTTAGGCAAAACTAAATCATCACCACTACAACCTCCTTGCTAGTGTGAATTGGCAAAATATTTAACTTCTTTGAGCTTTACTGGCAAAATGGATATGCCAATGTTTTGTAATGATTGAATATGATAAAAATGGAAAATATTAAATGTAAAGATTAAATATGATAAAAAAGAAAAGATTCCTTGCATATAGTAGCACTTGGTAAGTGATAAGTGATAGCTGGGCTTCTCCCCAGGTGGCGTAGTGGCCTGGGAATCTGCCTGCCAATGCAGGTGATACAAGAGACTCAGGTTTGATCCCTGGATGGGGAAGATCCTCTGGAGAAGGAAATGGCAACCTGTTCTAGAATTCTTGCCTGGAAAATTCCATGAACAGAGGAGCCTGGGGGGCTACAGTCATGGGGTTGCAAAGAGTCGGATGTGACTAAGCACGTGTGTGCGCACACACAGACACACACAGTGGTAGCTACCATTATCCTTGTTACCATGGTTCTGCATTACAGAGCTTTAGCAATTACAGGAAGTCCCTCAGAATTCCTTCATTTACACATGGACTCTTCATCTTTGGGATCTGGAAGGGCAGCAACAAGTTGGTTTAGACAAGGGTTGTGTGCTTTGTTATTAGAGCAAGTCATATGAAACAGACATTTTTGTGTGTTGAGTTTCTTGTGGCCATATTATTTTGTGGGACTTACTCAATGTGTCAGCTCATTACATCCCACTTTGATTTTTTTCCACTCTAAAATTGTCAATTAAAAAAATCTATCAATGCTGGGATAAGTAGTCAGTTTGGATATTAATGATCTGTTTAGTGTTTTGTCTTTCCAGTCATAGTTTATTTCTTGACTATGAAATAATTGAGTAGCTGCCATAATAAGTTATAAAAATTCACAGGCAAATCAAAGAAAAGCACAAAAAATGACAATTGATAAGTAAGATGTGTAACACCTTTCCATCTTTCCACCACTAGATTGGGCCTTGTGTATGTTTATGGTGTGACTGAGAAACAGTGGGAAGGTGGTCCCATGCCTGAAATCCTGTGCTTTCCAGTGTGTTGAATGCATCTCAGTTTATTAAGATGACTCAGACGCTGAGGCCATCTGAAGGGACTGAGGTGCTTCAAAGGAGAGATGCTGCCCTAAAATAACATGCGACACTTGCCAATCTTCTCTACACTGCACTGCACACTCTCTCATCTTATTCTCTGATATTTTCACCTGAAAATCAGAGGTGAGCATGTACAATGTGTATGTTATGGTCCATTTATCATTCTTGGCAATTGTTTGGTTCACCATTTTTCAAAGTTACATGTCACTCACTGATAAAAACTGATTGAGTACCAGAAGACTTGTCCTTCCAGCAATAACTCTTCCTTGGGAAGAGTTTTGTGTGTTTTGATGGGAACAAGAAGTAAAGTACACATGATTGAAAACTGTGCTGTACAGACAGAATTTCACCTCCACAGAATCCCAGAAGTTCGGGAAATGAGAACAAATTAATGGTTGCAGCTTGACTTCGTGTCTTTTCAACAAAGTTGTACATAACAACAGATTAAGTAGAAGGCTTTACACTGATGAACTCTTCCCTCTCAGGAATCCAATAATTAATAAGTGGTCACTTTTAATTATATGTTTGTCCAGGCGACAAACATGTTAGCGAACACAACTGATTCTTAATAGGAAAGGATTTGATGGAAAGAAATGACCTTATATAGATTTTTAGAGAGAGAGAGATAAGTGTGTGGGTATGTTTGTGTGTGTAAGTATGTTGGGGAGGGACGTCCCGGGGGGTCCAGTGATTAAGACTTTATCTTCCGATGCAGGAAGTGTGGGTTCAATCCCTGGTCGGGGAGCTAAGATCCCACATGCCTCATGACCAAAAAACAAAACACGAAACAGAAACAATCTTGTAACAAATTCAATAAAGACAAAAAATGCTTCACATTTTTAAAAAATGTTAAAAATAAAAACATGTTGGGGAATAATTGACTGCAAAATATTTTAATCTTAAAAAAAAGTGTTTCACAGTAAGGTAGAAAAGCCAATGGGAAGTAAATGTGAATACATTTGTAAAACTGAAGTTTGGAATACAATTAGACATTCTTTATAACAAATATACTTGTTTTTTAATGTGCTGACTTCTTGAAATAAAAGTTACCTTTTATCTCTGTCAATGAAACCTGTTTATCTTGTTCTACAGCACCCGAAGGCTCATAAAGAAATATTTCTCCAGAATGTTTTGTTCTTGAAAACAGGGTCATTTAAACACTTGATAACCTACGGAAGACCTAAAATATTTGTAGACTATATGCAGATGAAAGGACTTTCAACCTTTTGAAACTCAACTACCATTTCAGCTGTGAAGAGAAAAATACTTGCCTAATTACTTTTTAATCAGGTTTAGCATGAACTTGGATATTTCCCTTGTATTCTGTGAAACAACACACCTCCTCAACCCTACTGCTCACTGTCTACAAATAACATTTCTCAAAAGGTGTTTAGCAGTTCACTAGACCTTTATACCAGGCATGAAGAAAGAATTAGGTGGCTAAATGAGTCTGGTACATTGTGCAAAACATTACCTTTCTCAGGATTTCTCTCATGTGATTAATTGCTTCCAGAAGCAATGCAATAAAGAAGCTTTAGTTTGCTTAACATAATGTCTCCCAAATGTTTTTTGGGCTCTCGGTGGCTCAGTGGCAAAGAATCTGCCTGCAAATGCAGGACAATCAGGCGATGTGGGTTCGAGACCTGGGCTAGAAGATCCTCTGGAGAAGGAAATGGCAACCCACTCCAGTATTCTTTCCTGGAGTATCCCATGGACTGAGCAGCCTGGCAGGCAATAGTCCATGGAGTCATTAAGAGTTGTACATGACTGAGTGAGCATGGGTGCACCCAAATGTCTTTTACCATGAAATTATTTTTTAAGAAACACAATCTGTCTTCACACCATTTTCTACCTTCCTTCCTCAAAAAAGGAAGGTGCTTAATACATTGCCTTGGCAAGTGGTTACAACTTCTGTTCCAGCTTATTTTCATCATCTCTATTTTTCTTTCTTTTTTGGTCATACTGTGCAACATGCAGGATCTTGGTTCCTCAACCAGGAAGGGAATCCAGTCCCCCTAAAGTGGAAGCTCAGAGTCTTAATGACTAAACTGCTGGGTAAGTTTCCACTTGTTCTCGACCCCAGTTGAGGGACTCACTCCCATCAGCTTCTGGCTTTGGTGGTCCATGAGACTCAGCTATATCTTTGTGTTGATTCTTGGTTAGCAACATTATATTGTCTTCCTCTGAAGAATGTGTTTGTCTGTGCTATGTTGTGATGGTCTCCTGGGAGGCTAGAGCCCCAGTCTCATCTACATATTGTGGCCAACTCTTGAGCTTCAGTCTTCCGGGGGAACTGACAGCTTGGAGAAGGGGAAGTCCTGGCTGACTTCCTTGGGTTCCATTGAGAACCACTTCTCAGTATGCCTTTGGAGAGATGGCTGGCCCTGATAGCCAGCTTTCTCTGAATTCAGACTATGAACTTTCAGTGCCTTTGTTTGTCTGCAATGGACCTGAGCCAATTCCAGTACTAATCTTTTAACAACTACCTGCTCATGAACAACAGAAATAACCACTGAACAGTTTGAACAATATTCCACAGAACTGTTTAATCAGGGAACCCCCATTTATACCCTAAAGACACATTATAGGAAATATTAGTCTTTTTAGGTATGGTAGAATAGAACATAATAGTTAATGTGCCTCAGACCACAAACTCAGAGGTCCAAGAAATAAAACAGAACTTTCTAAACTCTGTTACACTGAGTCATGTTTAGAAATTCTAGCATCTGTCTCAATAATCCTCTCCAGGGATATGTTATGTCCCAGGGACAGGTTATGTTCCAAGTGATGCGGCAACAAGGCAGAGGGAAAGGGATACATAAGTTGGCTCTAAGAAACTCATCGATCCAGTCAAACAAGGCCTTAGAGTCCAGAAAACCCCTTTAGCTTCTGTGCCACTCTGGGAACCCTATGTGAGGCTACCTGGGGTCCTGTCTGTCTTTAGACATGCTTTCAGAAAGATGTAACCTCCTTTTCTCCTCCCATCTACTTTTTATAGTCTCTGGGCATTTTTTCTCTCATGTTTCTGTTTTAGCTATTTAATATGTGCCCTAAAACCTCTCCTATCCCTTCCCTGAGGCTATAAAGACTTTTTTTTTTTTTTCTGTCTCAATGGGGGCAATGGAGGGAGGAAATACTTGAACAGGATATATAAGTAAATATCAGAATAAAATTTCAACTTGATATATTTTTCTAGAAATTCTCTGTTTTCTGCAAATAAATTTAATCTTTCATCCAGATATCACCCCAAACCTCCATCTCTGGAGTATAGAACTTGTGTCTTTATCCCCAGCGGGTTCTGAGGACTATAACTCCCACTCTCTTAGCGCTGGCTGGCTGTGTGGCAATCTTTCCCTAATGGTGGAGTAGGGGAGCCTCATTTAGGATAGATCTCTTTTTTCCTTTGTTTGTGGGTCACTACAGTCCCTTGGAGGGTCTCAGTCTTGCCTTCCAGGAAGCTAAGCTAGAGGGGCAGATGGAATGCTCTTTGTTTGGGATAAGCCTGCAGCAGTTTTCACATAATTGGTGAGAGAGTGAAGCAGAGAACTGGAGAAGACCAATGAGTCGTTCTCCAACCTGGCATCACCCATTACTTAGTCTTTCTCATAGATCAGACATCTGGTACAAGAAGCAAACAGATTTGGTTCAGCCTGGCTGTTGTGGGGCCCCTGGGGCTCCTGGGGCTCTGTTCCAGCTCTGGTTTCTTCAGACCCCCACAACCACTGAATCAACACATCAGAAGTCGCAGCATCTACAGTCTATTCACCAACCAACAAACCCATGCTGCAGCCCTGCAGTCTTTTGAAGAGGGTTGCTGACTATAAAAATTACTCATCTTCTCCATAATCAAAGCAAAAAGAGGAGTATTTACACTTCCCTAAATCTTAGAAATATTATCCCATCAGGATGAGCAGTGTTCCCCGGAGGAAT
This sequence comes from Bubalus kerabau, assembly GCF_029407905.1. Classification (NCBI taxonomy): domain Eukaryota; kingdom Metazoa; phylum Chordata; class Mammalia; order Artiodactyla; family Bovidae; genus Bubalus; species Bubalus kerabau. The sequence continues at coordinate 41,026,991 of NC_073642.1, forward strand.
TCTCACCTTGGTCTTAGTTTCTGCATTTGTGCCCCAGGCCACCCCATGGAAAACAAATTTAGTGTTTGTACAGTGGAGAAACCCATGAGTCCCTTTGCCCTGGACCAGGCTTGAAAGCTCTGTGGTTGCTCCACCAGGCTTCCCATTAAGCCAGAAAAATGCCACCCAGGACTTTTAACTGAGTAAGAATCCATCTAAGTATTAGAGCCTGAGCTGGTACTACTGAGTTGGTACTACTCCACCTCACATTAAGAAAAAAAAAACCAACCCCTTAGAGTTGAAAATAAGGTTTTAAAAATCACCTTTAATCCTTCTTTTTTAAGCTATTTTCTTGGGAATCTGAAAATTTAATTTTGTCAGCAAATTGATAAGGCCGCATTTCCTTTTCTTCTTTTCTGTGCCTGCCATCTTACATATGCCCAGAGTTACACGGCGTTTTGTAGGACTCTCTATGGCCAGTCTCATCATAGTCCACTGGTATTTCTGAAATAAGCAATGACTGATGAGACCTTACAAGGTGGTGGTTAAGGGTATAAGCTCCACAGTCAAATTGCTTGAATTTAAATCCCAACTCCACCAATTATTAGAAGTGTGACCTTGCATAAGATAATCAACCTCCTTAATTTGTTGTTGTTTTCAGCTTTCTTTTCTTCATCTAAAGTAGCTGTACCCACCACATGGGGTAAAAATATGGGAAATATGACATTGAAAATTTAAGTGACTAATGATACATTTATAATAACATAAAAAAATTAAATACCTAACAATAAATCTAGTGATATACAAGACTTCCAGATACATGCCAGCACTACTGAGAAAAATAAGAGAAAAGCCAAATAAAATGATAAAATATGATTAAATGTAATTTCAACCCAGGTGACAGAAGCATATCTATATCTATATCTATATCTATCTATCTATCTATATATATATATATATATATATTTTTGTGTGTGTGTGTGGAAGTTGGCAAGAAAATCCAAAAATTTACATGGAAATGTAAGGGATTAAAGATAGCAAGACCATTTTTAAGAAAAAAAATAGAGACTTTGTGGAATTGTCACAGGGTAGATTAATGGACTAGTAGAACAGTATAGCAAATCCAGAAATAGACCCATGCATATAATGACAAAGGAAGCTTGAAAGGCAGTGGGAATAGAGTAGTATATACAATAAATTGTGCTGGATCAATTAGATATTAATTTGAAAAAAGATACCTCTACTTCAAACCACATACAAGAATCAAGGGAGTGCAAATTAAATAATAAAGGCAAAGTTTAAAAAAAGTCTAGAAAATAATAATGGAACATATCTTAATAACAGAAAAAAAAAATCTTAACTAGGATACAAAAAATACTGATGGTAAGGGAAATGATTATCAAACTCTTAGGTTGGCCTGAAAGTTCATTCAGGTTTTTTGTAAGATCTTACAGCAAAATTCAAATAAACTTTTTGGCCAATCCAATATACTATTAATACATCAAAATTAAGCACTTCTCTTCTACAAAAGACACCATTAAGAGAGGGATATGGCAGGTCACAGGGAAAAAATTATTTGTAACACCTTTAAATGGTAAAGAGTTGTTTCCAGAATATACAAGAAATTTCTATCAATCAGTAACCAAAGACAGACACTACAATAGAAAAATAAATATTTAAGAAGGTCCTTAAACTTTACTCTTCAAGAAAATACATATTGAGACACCAGTGAAATAAATCCTACTTGGCTATTGCGTGTAATCCTTTATATATATTGTTAGCTTTTATTTGCTAATACTACAGGAAGAAATTTTTTGTCCATATTCATGAGGGATATTGGTTTGTAGTCTTCTTCTTCCTTTTTTTTGTATTGTCTTTCTCTGGTTTCATTATGATGGTAATACTTTTCATTCAATAAATTGTAAATTGTTTCTTCCCTTTCTATTTTCTGGAAGAGAAAATGGAAAGGGAAGAATTTGTGTTAATTATTTAAGAGTTTGCAGAATTCACCATATGGGTCTGGAGATTTCTGGTAGTTTTAAAATCATTAATTCATTTTCTTTAATAGCTATGGATCTATGCAAATTACCTATTTCATATTAGGTGAGTGGTGGTAATTTCTATTTTTCATTGAAATAATCCATGTCAGTTAAGTTTCCACATTTATCTGTATAGAGTTGTTCCATAATATTGTTGTTCCTTTATTATTCTTTTGATGTCTGCAGGGTATGTACTGATTGCCTGTTTCATTCCTGATATTGGTAATTTGTGACTTCTCTCTTTTTTCTTTGTTAGTCTGTTAGTCCTTCTAGAAATTGTCACATTTACTGATATTTCAAAGAACCAGATCTTGGTTTCATTGACTCAGTCTATGTTTTAAATGTTACTGCTTTTGGTTCTAATCGTAATTATTTCCTTCTTTCTGATTACTTTGGGTTTACTTTGCTTTTCTTTTTCTAGATTCTTGAGGTGGAAGCTCTAAACTTCTCTTGACTTAGTGGTATATTTGAAAATTGCCATAATAAAATGTTGGGAGGGGAAGTCAACTAATCAGATCAGATCAGTCACTCAGTCGTGTCCGACTCTTTGCGACCCCATGAATCGCAGCACGCCAGGCCTCCCTGTCCATCACCAACTCCCGGAGTTCACTCAGACTCACGTCCATCGAGTCAGTGATGCCATCCAGCCATCTCATCCTCTGGCGTCCCCTTCTCCGCCTGCCCCCAATCCCTCCCAGCATCAGAGTCTTTCCCAATGAGTCAACTCTTCGCATGAGGTGGCCAAAGTACTGGAGTTTCAGCTTTAGCATCATTCCTTCCAAAGAAATTCCAGGGCTGATCTCCTTCAGAATGGACTGGTTGGATCCCCTTGCAGTCCAAGGGACTCTCAAGAATCCTCTCCAACACCACAGTTCAAAAGCATCAATTCTTCGGCGCTCAGCCTTCTTCACAGTCCAACTCTCACATCCATACATGACCACAGGAAAAACCATAGCCTTGACTAGACGAAACTTTGTTGGCAAAGGAATGTCTCTGCTTTGAATATGCTATCTAGGTTGGTCATAACTTTCCTTCCAAGGAGTAAGCGTCTTTTAATTTCATGGCTGCAGTCATCATCTGCAGTGATTTTGGAGCCCAGAAAAATAAAGTCTGACACTGTTTCCACTGTTTCCCCATCTATTTCCCATGAAGTGGTGGGACCGGATGCCATGATCTTCATTTTCTGAATGTTGAGCTTTAAGCCAACTTTTCACTCTCCACTTTCACTTTCATCAAGAGGCTTTTCAGTTCCTCTTCACTTTCTGCCATAAGGGTGGTGTCATCTGCATATCTGAGGTGATTGATACTTCTCCCGGTAATCTTGATTCCAGCTGTGTTTCTTACAGTCCAGTGTTTCTCATGATGTACTCTGCATATAAGTTAAACAAGCAGGGTGACAATATACAGCCTTGACGAACTCCTTTTCCTATTTGGAACCAGTCTGTTGTTCCATGTCCAGTTCTAACTCTTGCTTCCTGACCTGCATACAGATTTCTCAAGAGGCAGATCAGGTGGTCTGGTATTCCCATCTCTTTCAGAATTTTCCACAGTTTATTGTGATCCACACAGTCAAAGGCTTTGGCACAGTCAATAAAGCAGAAACAGATGTTTTTCTGGAACTCTCTTGCTTTTTCCATGATCCAGCGGATGTTGGCAATTTGATCTCTGGTTCCTCTGCCTGTTCTAAAACCAGCTTGAACATCTGGAAGTTCATGGTTCATGTATTGCTGAAGCCTGGCTTGGAGAATTTTGAGCATTACTTTACTAGCGTGTGAGATGAGTGCAATTGTGTGGTAGGTTGAGCGTTCTTTGGCATTGCCTTTCATTGGGATTGGAATGAAAACTGACCTTTTCCAGTCCTGTGGCCACTGCTGACTTTTCCAAATTTGCTGGCATATTGAGTGCAGCACTTTCACAGCATCATCTTTCAGGATTTGGAATAGCTCAACTGGAATTCCATCACCTCCATTAGCTTTGTTCGTAGTGATGATTTCTAAGGCCCACTTGACTTCACATTCCAGGATGTCTGGCTCTAGGTCAGTGATCACACCATCGTGATTATCTGGGTCGTGAAGATCTTTTTTGTACAGTTCTTCTGTGTATTCTTGCCATCTCTTCTTAATATCGTCTGCTTCTGTTAGGTCCATACCATTTCTGTCCTTTATCGAGCTCATCTTTGCATGAAATGTTCCTTTGGTATCTCTGATTTTCTTGAAGAGATCCCTAGTCTTTCCCATTCTGTTGTTTTCCTCTATTTCTTTGCATTGATCGCTGAAGAAGGCTTTCTTATCTCTTCTTGCTATTCTTTGGAACTCTGCAGTCAACTAAAGCATGGGCCTTTTCACATATCCTTCTTGACCTTCACATCTATCTCCACTCTAGTATAAACACTGCTGCTGCTGCTGCTGCTGCTGCTGCTAAGTCGCTTCAGTCGTGTCCGATTCTGTGCAACCCCATAGAGGGCAGCCCACCAGGCTCCCCCGTCCCTGGGATTCTCCAGTCAAGAACACTGGAGTGGGTTGCCATTTCCTTCTCCAATACATGAAAGTGAAAGTGAAGTCGCTCAGTCGTGTCTGACTCTTCGCATCCCCATGGACTGCAGCCTACCAGGCTCCTCCATCCATGGGATTTTCCAGGCAAGAGTACTGGAGTGGGGTGCCATTGCCTTCTCCAAGTATAAACACTACCATTTGCCATTTCCTTGAGTTCCTGTAATGCCTTACAGATTTTCATCACTGTATTTTAGTTGTCTGTTTGCATTTATTTCCTCCATTAAAATTTGAGTTTCTTGAGGATGTCAATTATGGAATTTACCTTTGTATTCTAAATAGTGGTCTAGGTACAACTTCAACTTGATAAAGAGCATCTACAAATACCATACAGAAAATGCTGTTTAATAGAGAAAGGTTGAAACACTGAATGCTTTCCTCCCATGATTGGGAATAAGAATGTATGCTTCATTACTCTTATTTAAACAGTACTAGAAGTTTTAGCCCACATATAAGACAAGGAAATAAAATGCATACAGATTAGGAAAAAAGATATAGAACTTTCCCTTTTGCAGATGACATAACTGTCTATACACAAAAAAAGTTCCAAGAAATCTACAAAAACATTACTGTGGTTAATAAGTGAGATCATCAAGGTTAGGGGATTACAAAAATCATCATACAAAAACCAGTTGTATTTCTATATAGTACAAAGGACATATGAACACTGAAATTAAAAATATAATACCATTTATAATCATTAAAATGAAATACTTAGATGTAAACATTAAAATATAGAGGGTTTATATATTAAAGTCCACACAAAACTGATGAAAGAAATCAAAGACAATCTAAATTAATGAAGAGAAGTATAATTTTCATTAGGAGACTCAACATAGTAAAGATGTTAATTTTCTCCCAATTTATATATAGGTTTAACACAATTGCTATCAAAATCCCCCAAAATATTTTATATCCAAAATTAAATATATGTAATATATTTACAAAATTATTATTAAAAAAACATAGCAGAAACAATGACGAAACCAAAAATGAAATAGAAGGAGTCAGTCTACCTAATTTCAAGACTTATTAGGACCTTCCAGGTGGTGTTATTGATAAAGAACCTGCCAAACAATGCTGAAGACACAAGAGACTCAGGTTCAATCTATGGGTTGGGAATATCCTTTGGTGGAGGGCATGGCAATCCACTCCAGCATTCTTGCCGGGAGAATCCCAAGAACAGAGGAGTCTGGTGGGCTACAGTCCATAGGGCTGCAAAGAGTCAGATATGACTGAAGCAACTTAACATGCACGCATAATATCAGAACTGTGTGCCACTAGCAGAGATAGACACATAGATTAATGGAACAAAGTGGAGAAACCAGAAATAAACCCATACCAACTTGCCCAACTGATTCTTGACAAAGGTGAAAAAAACATTCAGTGAAGGAAAGGAAACCTTTTCAACAAATGGTGCTAGAGCAGTTGCAATCCATAGACCAAAGGAGAAACCTCAACCTAAATATCGTAACTTATATAAACAAGTAATTTATAATTGAATGAATTTAAATATAAGGTGTAAAACTATAAAACTTCTACCAAGAAAAAAATAGGAGAACATCTTTGATCTAGGGCCAAGCAAACAGTTCTTAAACTTGACACCAAATGTACAGTCTGGAGAAGGGAGAGTTGATAAGTTTGACTCCATCAAATTTGAACACTTTTTCTCTGCAAAAGATCCTATTAAAGGATAAGATGACAAACTACAGACTGGGGGAAATATTTGCAAATCACATATCTAATAAAGGACTATATAAAGAACTCTCAAAATTCACCATAAAAACTAAAAATCCAATTAGAAAATGGGCGCAAGACTTGAAGAGATATTTTACTGAAGAAAATGAACAGGTGGCAAATAAGCACATAAAAATGTTCAACATCATTAATCACTAAGGTCAACACATTAAAATCACAACAATATATCATTACACACAAATAAGTATGATTGAAAAATAATAATGACAGAAACAAAGGCAAGGGAGCGAAGAAACTGGATCACTTATGGAAACAGTTCGTTTTCTTAAAAAATCTAAACAAGCAACTATCACATGAGTCAACAGTTGCTGTCCTGGGTGTTTAACCTAGAGAATTGAAAACTTAAATCCATATGAAAAATTACACATGAATGTTTACAGCAGCTTTATTTGTAAGAGCCAAAAATTGCAAACAAATGTCCTTCAATGGGTGAATGGTTAAACAAATGGTGGTACATATGTACTATGAACTATTATTCGCATGAGCATTCGAATGAGCAACAATCTGGGTAAAAACGCAAATCTCTGGAGATTATGTACTGAATGATTTTATTTATATAGCTTTCCTGAAATGACAAATTATAGAAATGGAGAATAGATTAGTAGTTGTAAGGGGTTAAAGAGGAGGTGGGGTAGAAAGGAATCAGATGTGGCTATAGAAGTGCAGAATGAGTAGTGATGGGAATTTCCTTATAGTGATGGAAATGTTCTTCATCTTGACCGCATCAGTGTTAATACCTGCACTGTGATACAATATTATAGTTTTGGAAGATGTTATCATTGGGGGAATCAGGACAAAGAGAATACAAGATCTCTCTAAGTTCTTACAACTACATATAAATCTATAATTATCTCAAAATAAAAAGTATAATAAAATGAGAGAGTAATACATAATACTAGAATGACTAAAACAAAAAAAGCTGAAAATATCAAGTGTCTCTAAGGATATAAAACAAGACTCTTGAAAGTGCCTTGGACTGCAAGGAGATCCAACCAGTCCATTCTAAAGGAGACCAGTCCTGGGTGTTCTTTGGAAGGAATGATGCTAAAGCTGAAACTCCAGTACTTTGGCCACCTCATGCAGAGAGTTAACTCACTGGAAAAGACTCTGATGCTGGGAGGGATTGGGGGCAGGAGGAGGAGGGGACGACAGAGGATGAGATGGCTGGATGGCATCAATGACTCAATGGACATGAGTTTGAGTGAACTCCGGGAGTTGGTGATGGACAGGGAGGCCTGGTGTGCTGCAGTTCATGAGGTCGCAAAGAGTCGGACACGACTGAGCGACTGAACTGAACTGAACTGAAACTTTCATTACACTGCAGGTAGGATTGTAGATTGGTGTAACTACTTTGGGAAACTACTTGGCATTATCCACTGAAGTTGAACATATGTATGCCATATGACCAGCAGTTTCACGCTAGAGATACATATCCAGCAGAAATGTTTAGAAATGTGTTCCAAAGAACAAACATTTTTGTTAATTTTCTCAATCTAGAAACAATTTAAATGCTCATCAACAGTAGAAGGAATATATTATAGCATATTCATATAAGGAAATGTTACACCATGGTGAAAATTTTTAAAAATTAAGCTCCATGTAATAGCATTTGTGAACCTCAGAAACATAAGTTTGATTTAAAAGATCAGTATATAAAACAGATTTCATTTGCATGAATCTCAAAGATGGACAGAACTTACTTGTGATATTATAAACTTGGATGGTGGTTTTAAAAAGAAGATGGGCTACTGATAAGGAGGGGCCTAAGGGGGACTTCTGAGGTTCTTAACCTGGGTGTATTCTCTTTGTCAAAGTTCATGAGATTGAACACTATGGCTTGATTTGAGTAACAGGTGCACTTTCTTCTATGTACATTATATAACTGAAAAGGCAATTTTTTAAATGATTAGAACTGAAAGAGAAACTGGCAAATCCATTCTGTATGATCTCTTCACACCACCTGGTGTGAAGAACTAACTCATTGGTAAAGACCATGATGCTGGGAAAGATTTAAGGCAGGAGGAGAAGGGGATGATAGAGGATGGTTGGATGGCATCACCGACTCTATGGGCATGAGTTTGAGTAAGCTCCAGGGGTTGGTGATGGACAGGGAAGCCTGGTGTGCTGCAGTCCATGGGGTCACAAAGAGTCGGATGTGACTGAGTGACTGAACTGAACTGATTTTCTATAATGAAGACTTTAAGACATCTCTACCAATAACTGATAAATCAAACAAAAAAAAAGCTGAGGCAACAGGAAATTTGGACAACACAATTAACAACTGTAACCAATAATTTACACATATAGAAATGTTTATAAAATTTATCCAGATAGAATATATTAACATTCGCTCTGCACTCTAAATCCTTTCCCCTCTCTGGAGCTCAAGTTTTTTGTTTACAAAAACCAGACACATGCATTTATATCTTTTTTATACCCTATAACATATTCTTTGAATCAATGAACTCAAAGTCAATTACCTGAACTGTGGAATAGAAAATGAGAACTCCAGGTAGAAAATCATTCTAAATTAACATCTCAACATATTTATTAAGCGATATCTTGTACCAAGCACTGTATTAGCTTAAAAGGTTACATAGCAACATAATACAGGCTTTCTGGATTTGAGAAATTCACAATCTGGTAGAGGAGACTGATATGTAAAACGATGATATGCACTGGTGTGCTGGAGTGGGCTGATACAGGCTCATGAGTGCCAACTGTTAAACATTTGGGAATTTTTGCCAGCCAGTTGTTAAACCATTGATAGCTTCAAATTGGCCATGGTGGGAGAACTTACACCATGGAAATCAACAAATACTACTAATCAGGGCTTCTTCACACCCTCCTGCTGCTGCTGCTGCTGCTGCTAAGTCACTTCCGTTGTGTCCGACTCTGTGCGACCCCATAGATGGCAGCCCACCAGGCTCCCCCGTCCCTGGGATTCTCCAGGCAAGAACACTGGAGTAGGTTGCCATGTCCTTCTCCAATGCATGAAAGTGAAAAGGGAGCTTATTTATAGCATACTATTGACTACACCATAAAACAACCTGAGGAGTATTTTGCAATACAAAATGAACTAGTGTTGTGGAAGCATACACAACGCTTAACCAACCAGGAAAAGAAAGTTCCAGAATATCCTCCTAGATCAGTTCAGTTTGATTTGGCCAAAAGAGAAAAAAAAGTTTGTGTCAGAATTATAAAGGTTGCCGTAGCATTCCAAGGGAGGGCGTTGCATGTGAGACTGCTGAGACAGAGTCACATGTCAGACAGGCCTGTGGCAAACACTTGTTCCGGTTGTGTACCGCACAAAAGCACCATATCAATGGGTCATAATTCATGTTTTTAATATTTCTCACTTTTTGCATGTTTTCATTATAATTATTTAATCTACAGATGGGCAATTTGTATATTTATGGCAATTTTCTGGCTTTTATCATAGTAAATAAGTGAAATGATTAGGCTGATTCCTATAGAGTTGGTCTTGATTTCTCCATTTTGACTTACAAGGGTGATGTGAAATCAAGAAAATTCCTGTTGATCTGACAACATTTTTACAATCTGTGCTTCCAAAAGAGGAGCTTCTTTTCTGACAGATGTACTAGTTAGGGGGCATACCTCTATATTTTTTTTTTCTATTTTTTTCTTTTTGGCTGCACCCAGCAGTATGTGGGAACTTCATTCCCTGGGCAGGGATTGAACCTGGGCCCTCTGCAGTGGAAACATAGAGACTTAACCACTGGGCCGCGGGGGAAGTCCTAATACCTCTATATTTTAAAAAAATTAAATTGATGGTTTAATCTAGATAATGCTAATGTTTCATTTTGCAGTTAATATCATCTACATTTAACCCACCAGAATGTACGCTAAGTCTCCACTTTAAATCTGTAAGTGCTTTCACCTTGACATGATTGACATGTAATTATCAGTTCAGTTCAGTCGCTCAGTTGTGTCTGACTCTTTGCAACCCCATGAATCGCAGCACTGGAGAAGGCAATGGCACCCCACTCCAGTACTCTTGCCTGGAAAATCCCATGGACAGAGGAGCCTGGTAGGCTGCAGTCCATGGGGTCGCTAAGAGTCAAGACACGACTGAGCAACTTCACTTTCATACATTGGAGAAGGAAATGGCAACCCACTCCCGCGTTCTTGCCTGGAGAATCCAAGGGACGGGGGAGCCTGGTTGGCTGCAGTCCATGGGGTCACTAAGAGTCGGACACAACTGAGCGACTTCTCTTTCACTTTTCACTTTCATGCACTGGAGAAGGAAATGGCAACCCACTCCAGTGTTCTTGTCTGGAGAATCCCAGGGACAGGGGAGCCTGGTGGGCTGTCATCTCTGGGGTCGCACAGAGTCGGACATGACTGAAGCGACTTAGCAGCAGCAGAATCGCAGCACGCCAGGCCTCCCTGTCCATCACCAACTCCCGGAGTTCACTCAAACTCACATCCATCGAGTCAGTGATGCCATCCACCCATCTCATCCTCCGTTGTCCCCTTCTCCTATATTTCATAACTAATACTTAATAACAACAATCTATTTGTAACAAGTCCAACTGGGTAATGATTCAATCTGTCATAAGTCTGCTATTGATAAATGAGAAACTATATGACATACCTATTTTTTCCTTGAGGAAGAAGTGTGTTTTTTCTAATTACCACAATGGTGCTGTGTGGGTGGGTAGAGCCTGGTCAAGGGGAATCACAGCATAGTGGGTGGGAATGAGGGGGCACAAATACTTTCACCTTATGCACCAGTTTCTTGACAGTTAGGATATAATGTTTTCTATTCAATAATTCATTCATCTTTTCTTAGTTGCCTACTAATTACAAGCTAAATTCTGTAGAAACTATATGAAGCACACAGTAGGGAATCAGGTAATGTATAATATAATTAATTAATAAGTAAGCAAAAATTTATCAAAGAAATATCTAATGCTTATAATCACCAGGACTCTGGAAAAAGACCTTATGATCAGGACACACTAAATCTCCAATAAACCCAGCAACACAAAATAATGTGAACTTGTGTGTCCAAGGGCCTAAATGAAATGAGGATGCTAAAATAACACTTACAAACAATTTTTGGTATGTACCTTTTTTAATTGGCATTTTTATTTATGGCAGAACCACATTGTTCCTCATTTTAACAGCAAGAAATCACAGTTTCAAAGAAATATATCCAAGGTTGCCAGCTTGTGACAGTGGAAATATAGCTAGATTCCTGTGATGACTGCTATCCCTGCAGTGATTCCTACAGACTCAGCATCTTCCTCTTCCTGATGATAGAGTGAATCTGTCTAGGGCAATCTTGGCTGCTGGGCTGTATTATAAAAGATGACTCACTAGTTAGAGGGTGAAGGGAATCTTGCCACCAGGTTGGAGGCTTAGAATCGTTGCTGCTGCTAAGTCGCTTCAGTCGTGTCCGACTCTGTGCGACCCCATAGACGGCAGCCCACCAGGCTCCGCCGTCCCTGGGATTCTCCAGGCAAGAACACTGGAGTGGGTTGCCATTTCCTTCTCCAAGGCGTGAAGGTGAAAAGTGAAAGTGAAGTCACTGAGTCGTGTCCAACTCTCAGCGACCCCATGGACTACAGCCTACCAGGCTCCTCCATCCATGGGATTTTCCAGGCAAGAGTACTGGAGTTAACCGAATGGAAAAGGAGAATTTTCCCAAATTACCTAGATATCATGCTCATGCTTTTGAACACTAAAAACAGGCAATACATTTGCAAAAAATGATAATGGGAACAAATATAACAGATTACTTATACGCTTAAAAAACAACATATATGTGATTTTTCTGTCCATATTTTACCTTTAAATTCATACAATTGAAATTAAAATTTGTTTTACAGTTACTTAGAACAACTATACAAGAGAAGACTCTACACATGGACGTCACCAGATGGCCAACACCAAAATCAGATTGATTATATTCTTTGTAGCCAAAGATGGAGAAACTCTATACAGACAGCAAAAATAAAAAAGACTGGGAGCTGACTGTGGCTCAGATCATGAACTCCTTATTGCCAAATTTAAATTGAAGAAAATAGGGAAAACCATTAGACCATTCAGGTATGACCTAAATCAAATCCCTTATGATTATATAGTGGAAGTGAGAAATAGATTTCAGGGACTAGATCTGATAGATAGAGTGCCTGATGAACTATGGATGGAGGTTCCTGACATTGTACAGGAGACAGGGATCAAGCCCATCCCCATGGAAAAGAAATGAAAAAAAGCAAAATGGCTGTCTGGGGAGGTCTTACAAATAGCTGTGAAAAGAAGAGAAGCAAAAAGCAAAGGAGAAAAGGAAAGATATAAGCATTTGAATGCAGAGTTCCAAAGAATAGCAAGGAGAGATAAGAAAGCCTTCCTCAGCAATCAGTGCAAAGAAATAGAGGAAAACAACAGAATGGGAAAGACTAGAGATCTCTTCAAGAAAATTAGACATACCAAGGGAACATTTCATGCAAAGATGGGCTCGATAAAGGACAGAAATGGTATGGACCTAACAGAAGCAGAAGATATTAAGAAGAGATGGCAAGAATACACAGAAGAACTGTACAAAAGAGATCTTCATGACCCAGATAATCATGATGGTGTGATCACTGACCTAGAGCCAGACATCCTGGAATGTGAAGTCCAGTGGGCCTTAGAAAGCATCACTACGAACAAAGCTAGTGAAGGTGATGGAATTCCAGTTGGGCTATTTCAAATCCTGAAAGATGATGCTGTGAAAGTGCTGCACTCAATATGCCAGCAAATTTGGAAAACTCAGCAGTGGCCACAGGACTGGAAAAGGTCAGTTTTCATTCCAATCCCAAAGAAAGGCAATGCCAAAGAATGCTCAACCTACCACACAATTGCACGCATCTCACATGCTAGTAAAGTAATGCTCAAAATTTTCCAAGCCAGGCTTCAGCAATACGTGAACCATGAACTTCCAGATGTTCAAGCTGGTTTTAGAAAAGGCAGAGGAACCAGAGATCAAATTGCCAACATCCGCTGGATCATGGAAAAAGCAAGACAGTTCCAGAAAAACATCTATTTCTGCTTTATTGACTGTGCCAAAGCCTTTGACTGTGTGGATCACAATAAACTGTGGAAAATTCTGAAAGAGATGGGAATACCAGAGCACCTGATCTGCCTCTTGAGAAATCTGTATGCAGGTCAGGAAGCAAGAGTTAGAACTGGACATGGAACAACAGACTGGTTCCAAATAGGAAAAGGAGTATGTCAGGCTGTATATTGTCACCCTGCTTATTTAACTTATATGCAGAGTACATCATGAGAAACGCTGGGCTGGAAGAAGCACAAGCTGGAATCAACATTGCCGGGAGAAATATTAATAACCTCAGATATGCAGATGACACCACCCTTATGGCAGAAAGTGAAGAGGAACTAAAAAGCCTCTTGATGAAGGTGAAAGAGGAGAGTGAAAAAGTTGGCTTAAAGCTCAACATTCAGAAAACGAAGATCATGGCATCCGGTCCCACCACTTCATGGGAAATAGATGGGGAAACAGTGGAAACAGTGTCAGACTTTATTTTTCTGGGCTCCAAAATCACTGCAGATGGTGACTGCAGCCATGAAATTAAAAGACGCTTACTCCTTGGAAGGAAAGTTATGACCAACCTACATAGCATATTCAAAAGCAGAGACATTACTTTGCCAACAAAGGTCCTTCTAGTCAAGGCTATGGTTTTTCCTGTGGTCATGTATGGATGTGAGAGTTGGACTGTGAAGAAGGCTGAGCGCCGAAGAATTGATGCTTTTGAACTGTGGTGTTGGAGAAGAGTCTTGAGAGTCCCTTGGACTGCAAGGAGATCCAACCAGTCCATTCTGAAGGAGATCAGCCCTGGGATTTCTTTGGAGGGAATGATACTAAAGCTGAAACTCCAGTACTTCGGCCACCTCATGTGAAGAGTTGACTCATTGGAAAAGACTCTGATGCTGGGAGGGATTGGGGGCAGGAAGAGAAGGGAACGCCAGAGGATGAGATGGCTGGATGGCATCACTGACCTGATGGACTTGAGTCTGAGTGAACTCCGGGAGTTGGTGATGGACAGGGAGGCCTGGCGTGCTGCGATTCATGGGGTCGCAAAGAGTCGGACACGACTGAGTGACTGAACTGTACTGAACTGAATCAAAGAATAAAATGCCTGATTAGCCACTTTGGATAGCTAGGAATCCTAATTTCTTTTAGCTGATTAAGGGATTTCCTCATTTAACATTTCTATTATCTGGGATTTCATACTTTTCAACTAACAGTGCTTAAAGGCAAGAAGTTTTGGTTGTGCTTTCACACCTAAAGGTATAGAAGGATATAGAGTCATGGGATTGTAACCAAGAGCATGACACATATTTTCATGTTATCTGATTGTAAATGTCTCCTCTAATTAATTGTGAACTTCTTGAGATTAGAAAGTGAAAGTGAAGTCACTTAATCCTGTCTGACTCTTTGTGACCCCGTGGACTGTAGCCTACCAGGCTTCTCCATCCGTGGGATTTTTCCAGGCAAGAGTATTGGAGTGGGTTGCCATTTCCTTCTCCAGGGATCTTCCTGACCCACGGGTTGAACCCAGGTCTCCTCCTTTGCAGGCAGATACCTCTGAACTTAGGGGTAAGTTATTTTACCTTTGTTTCCCAAGCACTGGTTTAGGCATGTAGTAAGACAGATAGCATATTATCCCTCTTATATGTGGATCTAAAACAAACCAACCAAGCTCACAGATACACAGAATGATTGGTAGATGCCCGAGGTGGCCGAGGGTTGGGGCAGAGGGGAAAGGTGGAGGTAAAAGTTGAGAGAAACAAGTGAACGGGGTCAAAGGTTTAAGAAAGGAAATTTAAATTTAATACTAAAAAGCTATCAAAAAATGGGCCAAAGAACTAAACAGATATTTCTCCAAAGAAGACATACAGATGGCTAACAAACAAATGAAAGGATGCTCAACATCACTCATTATCAGATAAAAATGCAAATCAAAACCACATTATCAGATAAAAATGCAAATCAAAACCTGTGTACCATCTCACACCGGTCAGAAGGGCTGCTATCAAAAAGTCTACAAACAATAAATGCTGGAGAGGGTGCGGAGTAAAAGGAACCCTCTTACACTGTTGGTAGGCATGCAAACTAGTACAGCCACTATGGAGAACAGTGTGGAGATTCCTTAAAAAACTGGAAATAGAACTGCCATGTGACCCAGCAATCCCACTGCTGGGTATACACACGGAAGAAAGCAGAATTGAAAGAGCCATGTGTACCTCAGTGTTCATCGCAGCACTGTTTACAATAGCCAGGACATGGAAGCAACCTAGATGTCCATTGGCAGACGAATGGATAAGAAAGCTGTGGTACATATACACAATGGAATATTACTCAGCTATTAAAAAGAATGCATTTGAATCTGTTCTAATGAGGTGGATGAAACTGGAGCCTATTATACAGAGCAAAGTAAGTCAGAAAGAAAAACACCAATATAGTATATTAATGCATATATATGGAATTTAGAAAGATGGCAACAATGACCCTATATGTGAGACAGCAAAAGAGACACAGATGTAAAGAACAGATTTTTGGATTCTGTGGGAGAAGGCGAGGGTGGGATGATTTGAGAGAATAACATTGAAACATGTATATTATCATATGTGAAATAGATTGCCAGTCCAGGTTCGATGCACAAGACAGGGTGTTCAGGGCTGGTGCACTGGGATGACTGTGAAGGATGCGATGGGGAGGGAGGTGGGAGGGAGGATCAGGAGAAAAAATAAAAAAAATAAGAAAAATAAAAAAATAAAAAGCTATCTGAAACCACATCTTTGTGGACCATCTTGATGAATATAAAATAACATTATTATTATTTGTATGAAATAATATTAAAGAGAAAGAGTGGGGGGAAAGAAATATAATACACATAAAGTACACAATATTAAGTAAAGTGTACAGCTCAATGAGTTTTACAAAGAGATACACCAGTGAAACCAATACCGACATCAAGAAATAGAATATTAAAATAACAACCCAGAAACATCCCTTATGTCTGTTTGCCCTTGTTACCCAATGGAAAAAGAGTACACCTATTTTACTTTTATCTTCATAGCTCAGTTTTGCCTCTTTTAAAACTTGATATAAATGGAATAATTATTTCACTTAATATCATGCATGTACATTTAATGATCTTGTGTGTGAAAACTATACTTTTTTTTCACTGCTGTATGGTATCCTACTGTATGACTATAACACAATTTATCTGTTTTTGTTTTTGCTCTAAACAAAAATAAAGTTTTGTTTTTGCTCTAAACAAAAATAAAGTATACAATAAAAATATTTCAGTAAGTACAGTATTTGAATAAACTTTTAGAGGGCATCACATGTTTCTCTGATCATACATGAATGTGGCTCATTTAGTCAGTGGGGGTAGAGCATTGGCTATTGAAGGAATAAATAAGAACAGAGCATGGTCCATAGACACTGATGAAGTAGACAGGTAGATACAGGCTGTGGCATGCAGGTAAATGCGGCTTGCTCTACGAAGTGATGGAAGAAGGAAGAAAAATGTAGAGGAGCCTGTTGAGAAGCAGTAGTCAATGACAATTACAGGTCATACTATCAGAAGAAACCGGAAATCACTACACCCAGGATTATCTCTGGTGAACAATGAGAAAATAGAAAATCAGTTTACAGAATTGAAGAGCATGGCATAAGAACAAGGCACCACTATACTGCAGAGTAGAAAACACTTCGTAAAATAGTGAGGGACATTTTTTTTTCTTTTACATTTGTCTGCAAGATTTTTCATTTGCCTACACTGATAACTGGAATTAAAGGTTGTATGATCTGTTTAATGATCCAGAGAGAGACCCAGTGTAACAGCCTTGTTAGAGCTTCACTCAAGCATTAAGTAAGTGCCAGTGTTAAGATCTTTTTCACTTAGTCTATGAGCACTGATTGCTGGAACAAAGTTGAGACTACGTGAGCAAAGTGAAATGAAAAACTGAATAATCAATCAACCAAATTCAAAGTAGCTGGTCATTCAGGATAATTCATACACAAAACACCTACATATAATTCTTCTTGAAGAGCTTGTTTCTATGATTAGCTCAATGTCCCCTGATATTCAACCCTTGTGTATTCAGATAGTAAGAACCTGCTGCTCCTTAACCTTATACTTAGCTTCATTCATATATCACTTTAATGAAAACTACAAGTCATCTGTTTTAGTCATCTGAAACAAGTCAATTGTTTCATTTATACCACCCATTACAATGGCACAGCTATAATTTTCCTGTATCTCTAGCCTTCATTTAATAATTCACCTTATTCAAATATTCAACAACCTAAACGCAAGTCAACAATTTTGCTTGTAATTCTACGACATTATCAAAACGATGAGTCATACATACTAAGTGACATTTCGGTGCACAAAGAGTGATCTGAACAACTTTGCACCTGCACTTTTCAGGTTTCTTTAAATTTGATTTTTAATCTTATACAATGCATTTTAATAACTTTACTGGGCTCACCCTTCAAAGCATGTAATCCAGTATCATTTGATGTATTTACAGAGATATGTAACCATCACCATAATCTAATTTTAGAACATTTTCATCATCCCAAAGTACTTCTTTTGACTACAGCTTCAAATCATAATTACATTTTTTAGTTAATAAAGAAGCCCACACGTTAGGGTTAAGCCCTGCTTTCGTTTTTTTCCCCACTCAATGACCTCAGTCTCTCTGTCTGTGTGTTTGTACGTGCATGTGTGTGTGTAAGTCACAACAGAGTTCACCTACTTCAAAGTTCTAAGTATTATAAAAATCCTCCTGCAACACTTTTTTATGAATAAAACTATTTCTGTCACCTTTGTTTTTTAAGTAGCAGAAGAGTATATTTAAGGTTTTTGGAATCGTACCATAGATTCTTAACTGAAGCTGAAAGATTTTCAACCCTAGAAAGCTTTTTAAAAATGCAGATTTTCCCGAATGAAAGCAGGATGGCATGGTAACTCCTGGAACTTTCTTATTATGGCCCTGATTAAATAGAGAATAAAACTTATATATTACTGATGAAATGACTAAACAAAAGTTATCATGGAAGATTTTGAGAAAAGAGAAGTCTACAAAATTGAATTAATTATATTTTCTATACTAACTGGGGAAAAAACAAAAAAAGCTTTCTTCTCTTCTTACCTAAATAGAAATGGGCTATGACTCTATCTTAGCAGGTTATAATGCACGTACTTGAAACAACTTCCTAAGTTATGATTCCTCTCTATCACAAAAACACTGAAGCCCTGGAAGCAACTATTTCTCTTTCTGACACTGACTGACTGGATAGGTCTAAGCTGGAACAATCAGGAATTTGAGATTGGGGTAACAGGAGCCTAACTCAATTTCTTTGAGTCTTGAAATCAGATCAGATCAGATCAGTCTCTCAGTCGTGTCCGACTCTTTGCGACCCCATGAATCGCAGCACGCCAGGCCTCCCTGTCCATCACCAACTCCTGGAGTTCACTCAGACTCACATCCATCGAGTCAGTGATGCCATCCAGCCATCTCATCCTCTGTCGTCCCCTCCTCCTCCTGCCCCAATCCCTCCCAGCATCAGAGTCTTTTCCAATGAGTCAACACTTCGCATCAGGTGGCCAAAGTACTGGAGTTGCAGCTTTAGCATCATTCCTTCCAAAGAAATCCCAGGGCTGATCTCCTTCAGAATGGACTGGTTGGATCTCCTTGCAGCCCAAGGGACTCTCAAGACTCTTCTCCAACACCACAGTTCAAAAGCATCAATTCTTCGGCGCTCAGCCTTCTTCACAGTCCAACTCTCCCATCCATACATGACCACAGGAAAAACCATAGCCTTGACTAGAAGGACCTTTGTTGGCAAAGTAATGTCTCTGCTTTTGAATATGCTATGTAGGTTGGTCATAACTTTCCTTCCAAGGAGTAAGCGTCTTTTAATTTCATGGCTGCAGTCACCATCTGCAGTGATTTTGGAGCCCAGAAAAATAAAGTCTGACACTGTTTCCACAGTTTCCCCATCTATTTCCCATGAAGTGGTGGGACCGGATGCCATGATCTTCATTTTCTGAATGTTGAGCTTTAAGCCAACTTTTTCACTCTCCACTTTCACTTTCACTTTCTTGAAATACGCAGGCTCAAAGATCGAGCTACCTGTGAGCGTGATCGGTCTTCCACATAGATCAGAGAAGCAGAGACAGCAAATACACAAGCAGAAAGAGAAAAGCGTGAAGCAAGTATATGCAAATTAACAGACCAGGCAGAAAGAAAAGGGATCTGAGCGGAGAAGGAACTCTGCACAGCTTTGCACACTGTAGTTCTTATACCTTTCAGGCTCTACTGAACTTCTGTCCTTTGGTTCTGTGAGATACTTCCTTATGCTTAAGCCGATTAACTTTGCTTTGTGTTTCTGGAAACCCAGAAAGTCCTGTAAATTGACTAGTTTAAAGTGGAACCTAAGCATTTACTTAAGTATCTAAATCATTCATGAGTGACACCAAAGAAATCAAGACACAAAATTTCTGCTTTTGGTTAACGTAAAATATTATTAGGGAAACAGATGAACAAAACTCTCTAAAACAATGCAGCTTATTCCATAATGAACATTAGGCGGTATAATTATGTGCAGTAAACAACAGAGAAATCCATGTGGGCTCCAGCAAAGAGGGAAGATCTTAGAGTTGCAGTTTTTTGTGTTAAACATTGAACGCTGAGTAGAGTTTGGTTAGATAAAAAAAATTGGTTAAATAAAAATGTGTTCTAGATTAGGATATGAAGAATGAGCCGAGAATGACAGGAGCTGTCTGGACTTCCTGTAACCAGATAAAAGGAAGGAGTTGTAGATCCTTAAGCAGAGGTGTATTGTGACCAAATGTTTGTATACAAGGTTAAATCTGGTTGTGGCGTGCTGTACAGTTCAGAGGCAAGGGAACTAACTAACTTGGAAGATGGTTTCTCTCTGACAGTGATTAGAGAGGGGGAAATCTAGGACATGTGGAAGAAGAAACACAAAGACTCAGATCAGTGCTTCTCAAACATTATTGTATGCACTAATTGCCTTAGAATCTTCTTAATTGTTAACAATTTAAGGAGAAGGACAGAAAATAAACGTAGTAAAACGTATAGTATTAAAGTTGGAAAAATCAAGTGAACAGCCCAAAGTCTATTTTGGCTAAGTTTCATTCAAACAAGTCACATTGAACATCTTCTGTGTTACACAGATATGATAAATTTATAAGGAATCAAGTTATATGGTAAAATTCAAACTACTTTTAAAGCCTTTGAAAGGACTTTACTGAGTTCATAAAAAATACTTCTGAAAGTCCTGGGAATCTTAGATGTGTCACACCTGGATATACTTTTAATGAAAGTGTGCATCTGAATTTGTAATGGAATATTTCACAGCTTTCAGTCATTCATCTCAGAACAAACATCTGTCATACTAATCAGGAGATATATGATCTGCCTGAGTACTCATTTCCCATCTATAAGGGGCCAGTTTAAGCATTCTCCGTTTTTTTATCATAGATAATAGAGAGGAATTTCTTTCCAAAGGCACTGTAAAAATTAATTTCTATAGTAAACTGAAGGAAACACTATGGGATTAGTGAGTCAAAGGAAACAAAAAACAGATTGAGCAATCTGTCTTTGTACGTATGTGTATACATACATATGCATTTACATATGTATGTATTTAACTAGCTATAGCTACACTTCTGCCATCTACGAATCTGTAAAAGAAAAAACCTGAATAAATAAAGTGTAAATGGAAGCTTATTAAACTATAATTGCTATAAAACAATAGTTTCTCATCCTCTAAAATTTATATTTAAAAATTGCTAAATGTATCTTTGTTCACTAAGCACTTTAATTAACAGCTATAACATGGTGATTATATTATTCAACATTTAAATGCTTAATTTGCAATCTGGAATTGCAGGCATTCCTTGATAAAGACATATTTTCATTTGTTGCACTTGTATTTTTAGTAGAAGACAAAAATAAAAAGATACTTATATGGTAATATGATACTAGATCCATAAACAAAAGTTTTACTCATTTTTTTCATTGCTCTTGAGATTTAAAACACAGTAACAATCTATATTTACATGTTGAGCTGTTTGGATATTTTTCATATTCTGCAAGGTTTGGAGTACTGTACCTGCCATCTACTGGAAGTCTATGGGAGGTACATTTTGCCACTAGCAACTCAAGGCCTCCAAGAAAGCAGTCTAGAAAATGCTCTCAGTGCTATTTGTGGAAATCATATCACAGGTTTTAAGATCCTTTAAAGAAAATTAAAATAACCTCATTCATCACTGGTGAAAATACAGAAGGAACCCATATAAATTTGAGTAGGCAAGCTAGAGATTCACATCTGAAATGTCAAAAGTACTAAAAAGGCCATGAGCAAAAAGATCTACAAATTTCCTTCCCAGCATTTGTATTAAAGGAAGTGTTCTGGCCATAGGAATATGTGTATACAATTCCTAACTATTACAAGTAGCTTTTAAGATCAAGGGAGTCAGGATTCTGAAGCCTTCTCTAGTGACGTTTGTCTATTTCTGGGCTTCAGCGAGTTATGTGAATCCAGATAAGGGTAATGGGGAAGAAGGCAGGATAAACTGAGTCTGCAGCTGAAATGCTGAATGACTGCAAAGAATGAAACACCACAGTCAGTTGTTTAATTACATTCTTTTTGACTATTTAATTCCTTCATCTATGCTGTGGATCAGAATGGTTAGCTCCAGCCCTATAAGGGCTTACATGTTCAGATGTCTAGACCCTTACATGTTCAGATGCCTAGATTTTCCTATTCAAATCATGGCAGTCTATTTTCTCACCCTAAATAATTTTGATATAATGTATCTAATGATCACTTTCTCCTGATTTATAGGAAAGCCCCAGACATTGAGTTACCCTTTAATTAAGTTTTTATTGAACTCCTTTAAAAATTATAATTTAAAAAACTTAAAAACATAAAACCTCCCAGCTTTTAATCACTGTACATTTCTGGTGGCTAGAAGTAATTCTTAGAAGTAATAAGCTCTAGAATTACATGATCATAGACAGAGCGGCAGGGTTTCATACAGATTAACAGTGGCACTAAGAGGTAGAATAATTTAATTCAAGGACGTACAATTTAGTGGTAGAATTTAAACTGTAATTCAGGTTGTTTCGCTCTAGTCACTATTATTTCTACTACTTTGCACTGCCTCAGATGTTAATTATAAAATAGATATTGGACTTGAAATTGAAACAGGGAGCTTGAGCTATTGTCATGTGAAAAAAGGGAAGACAAGTAAGGAAGAATAAAGATATTTGCCAGGTATGTTCTTATTACTGTGCATTAAGCATATTCACTTTTACTTTGAAATTCAAACAAGGCGATCACTAACCCATGTCAAATTTTTAGACTTACATTAACCCGCCTCTTCTTAAACATATCATTGAGAACATATAGAGACAAGGGATGTTCACAGTTAAAGAGTTTCAGAGACAAGCAGCACCCAGACATTTCTAAGCCTAACTGATGAAACAGTAGGACTTTGTGTCTAGCAACATTACAGATTAGAGACCCTGAAAATCTTCAACTGCAAACACTTATGAGATAATAACTTAACAAATGCCGTTGAAAATGCATAGTCAAATTCATAGAGAAGTTGTAAAATCCCTAGGGGCTAAAAGCAAAGAGAAAATTGGAAACCAGATTAGTGAATTGGTGCTGATAGTTTAGCAGCTTGAGGGAGTGAGGTACATTAGTCACTTATGTTATTGAAAGTAATTTAATGAACATTATGTACCAAAACATTGGAAATGCTTGAGTTGGGGAGTTGGACCAGCAAACTTTCCCCTCACAGATGTATAGATAAGTCCAGGACACATGAAGGGTTATGTTCTCAGGGCAAGGGTAGCTAGGGAAAAATTTGTGTACTGGCAAAGTGAAATGAGAGAAATTTTCTTGGTTGGCCTGGGATCTAGGTAGGAAAAAAAAGTCTATAGAAAATTTGCATCCACAGAAAAAGCAAATTGCAGAATATGACCCTGGGTGCTTTAGATAATAAGATTGAAAAACACTAAAAAAAATAAGTACATTTAAACGGATTACAATAAATAGAGGAGGGTGGGGAAGGAGGCTCAAGGGGGAGGTGATACATGTATAATTATGGCTGTTGTATGGTAGAAACCCTAGAGGAGAGCATAGGAACCCATTCCAGTATTCTTGCCTGGAGAATCCCCATGGACAGAGGAGCCTGACAGGCTACAGTTCATGGGGTCACAAAGAGTCAGAAGGACTGAGCAACTAAGCACAGCACAGCATGGTAGAAACCAACACAACATCATAAAGCAATTTCCCTTCAATTATAAAGTAAATTTTAAAAAGTAAATAAATAGGACTAAAATATCTAAGAAATTAATAAAATACTATCAATAATGCATATAATAGATTACTTTGCAGCAATAAAAAAAGATTAGGTAGATCTATATACGCTTATAAAGATCTCCAAATTTTCTTATAAAAATGCTAGTTACAAAAGCATCATGTAGTATAAATCCATTGTTGTTTTAAAGAATTAAAAAGGCACTTATTTGTTTCCTTTAAGGATATTCATTCTCTTTTTTATTTGAAAATTTTTTATTGAAATATACTTAATAAACAAAGAGACATTACTTTGCTGACAAAGGTCCATCCGGTCAAAGCTATGGTTTTTCCAGTAGTCATGTATGGATGTGGGAGTTGGACCATAAAGAAAGCTGAGCACTGAAGAATTGATGCTTTTGAACTGTGGTGCTGGAGAAGACTCTTGAGAGTCCCTGGGACTGAAAGGAGATCAAGCCAGTCAATCCTAAAGGAGATCAGTCCTGAATATTCAATTGGAAGAACTGATGCTGAAGCTGAAACTCCAATACTTTGGCCACTTGATGAGAAGAACTGATTCATTGGAAAAGACCCTGATGCTGGGAAAGATTGAAGGCAGGAGGAGAAAGGGATGACAGAGGATGAGATGGTTGGATGGCATCACCGACTGGATGGACATGAGTTTGAGCCAGCTCCAGGAGTTGGTGATGGACTTGGAAGCCTGGTGTACTGCTGACTGTGGGGTTGCAAAGAGTCAGACATGACTGAGCAACTGAACTGAACTGAACTAATTAATGAACAATATTATGTTAGTTTCAGGTATTCTACAGGATGACTTGCTATTTGCCTACATGATGAAATGATTACCACAATAAGTCTAGTAACCATCTGTCCCTATACAAAGTTATTATAATATTATTGACCATATTCCTTATGCTCTTTACTACATCTTTGTGGTTTATTATTTAATAATTGGATGTTTATACCTCTTAATTTCCTTCCCCTATTTTGCCCCAACCAACCCTTCTCCCCTCTAAACAACCCATTTTTTCTCTGTATCTATGAGTCTCTTTTCATACTGTTTTACTTGTTTAGTTTTTTAGATTTCACATAAAATTGAGATCATATTGCATTTGTCTTTCTCTGTCTAAATTATTTCACTTAGCATAATAGCCTCTGTATCCATCCATGTTGTTCCAAATGGCAAGATATCATTTTGTATGGTTAAGTAATATTATATACATATATATATATTACATCTTCTTTATCCTTTCTTCTATTGATGAACATTCAGGTTGTTTCTGCATCGTGCCTATTGTAAATAATGTTGCAATGAACATCGGTGTGCATGTTATCTTTTGAATTAGTGTTTTCATTTTATGCAGATAGATACCCGGAAGTCAAATTGCTGATTGATATAGCAGTCTTATTTTTAATTTTCTGAGGAACCTCCATACTTTTTTCCACAGTGGCTACACCAATTTACAATACCACCAAATGTTCATAAGAGTTCACTTTTCACTACAAAGGACCTTCAGTTTCCTTATATTTGGCTCCAGTCAATTGTTTTGCTCCCTACAATTTTAAAATATAATGCAAGATGATTTATAATGAAAAAAATTGGGCCAGGCAAATTTGAAAAAAATAATGGAAAATAATTTTTACAAATAAAAATTATAGGAAAAAAATAAATTAAAATTTTAGTCTCTGAAATTTTTTTAAAAAAGGGATTAGATATGGCTAAGGATTGAGCTAGTGAATAGAAAGATAAATTTGAAGAAACACAGAGAGACCAAGGAGATAGAAAAATATAAAAAAACGATTAAGAGATGTGAGGTAAAATGAGAAAGTCACAGATATATGCAAAAGAAATTTCAGGGGGAATAAAGAGAAAATGGTGAAAAACTTATCTATTAAAAGAATGGCTGAGAATTTTCCAGAAGTTATAAAACACTTCAGTCCTCAGATTTAAGAAGTAAACCCCAAGCAGTCTCTAAAGCAGCAAATGCAAATAAATGATTTTTAAACCAAGAGAATAGTCAGACCAGAAGCAACAATTAGGCACGTGTTTCTCAGTAGCAATAATGAAAAAAGGAAAGACAGTAAATTACCTCCTTCATTGAGCTGAGAAAAAATTAAATTCTCACAAAAATGGATATTTTATGCTCATATAACATCATTTAGGAATGATATCCAAATGGATTGTATTTACTATCAATAACTATCACTAAAGTGTTAGCCACTCAGTCATGTCTGACAATTTGTGACCCCATGGATTGTAGCCCACCAGGCTCCTCTGTCCATGGATATTCCAGGCAAGAATACTGGAGTGGGTAGCCATTCCCTTCACCAGGAGATCTTCCCAAGCCAGGGATCAAACCTGGGTCTCCTGCATTACAAGCAGATTCTTTACTATCTGAGCCACCAGGAAAGCTCATAACTATCACTAAAGGAACTGTTAATGACTATTCGTCATGAAGAAAAGAGTATTGAATTTATAAAGAGGGATTGAGATCAAAAAAAGGAAGGTGAACAAATAAATTGGTAAAAAGTAGTGAAAGTGAAGTTGCTTAGTCGTGTCCAACTCTTTGCAACCCCATGGACTATAACCTATCAGGCTCCTCTGACCATGGGATTTTCCACAAGAATACTGGAGAGGGTTGCCATTTTCTTCTCCAGGGGATCTTCCCAACCCAGGGATCGAACTCAGGTCTCCTGCATTGCAGCATATGCTTTACCATCTGAGCCACCAGGTAAAAAGTAGATAAATCTAAAAGAGTACTGACTTTTTTAATATAAGGATAATAATGATTAATTTGGGGAGGAGGAAAAGAACAAATGAGCTTAAATACCCAACAAACAACATATAAGTTGGAGTGGTATTAAAGAGTAAGGCCTTTTTATTTGGGGAAAGTCTGATGTGATGATTAATTTTATGTGTTAACTTGACTGGACCACAGAGTAGCCAAATATTTAGTCAACATTGTTCCAGATATTCCCATGAAAGTATTTCTGGATGAGATTAGCATTTAGTAGACTGAATGAAGCAGACTGCTGTCTCTAAAGTGAATGAGCCTTATTCAATCATTTGAAGCCTGTCTAGAACAAAAAGGCTGACCTTCCAATGAGTAAAAGAGTTCTTAAAAGTTTGAGCTCTGGGATATTGGCTTTTTTTCCTGCCTTTGTACTCAAACTGAAACATCAGTTCTTTTGGGGTCTCAAGCCCACTGGGCTTTGGACTAAAACTATACCATCAGTATTTCAGGCTCTCAGACCTTCAGATTGAGACTGAAGCTAAACAGTTGCTTTCCTGAGCCTCCATTTGTCTGATTAACCCTGCATATCTGAGATTTACCAGCCTCCATTTTCATGCGAGTTGATTCCTTATAATAAATCTCTTTCATTCTCAATCTCTCTCTCTCTTGATTTCTCTCTCTCTCTAGTTCTAGCTGAATCTCTAATTCCATCTTTATCTCCATCTGTATCTCTATCCTACCAATTCTGTTTCTCTGGGGAACTCTGACTAAAACAGATTTTACCAACAGTGGTTCTAGAGGAATAGAATTATAAATTGAATTGGTTCTGGGGTTTCTTGAATTGGCTTCCTAATCTGATTAGATTTTGGGGTTCCCTGGTAGCTCACCTTGTAAAGAATCTGCCTGTAATGCAGGAGACCCTGGTTTGATTCCTGGGTCAGAAAGAGCCTACCCACTCCAGTATTCTTAGACTTCCCTGATGGCTCAGATGATAAAGAATCTGCCTGCAATGCAGGAGACCTGGGTTTGATCCCTGGGTTGGAAAGATCCCCTGGAGGAGGGCATGGCAACCCACTCTAGTATTCTTGCCTGGAGAATCCCAATGGACAGAGGAGCCTGGCAGGCTGCAGTCTATGGGGTTGCAGAATCGAGGACACGACTGAATAGAATTATAAGTTGATTTGGTTGTGGGGTTTCTGAAATTGACTTTCTAATCTGATTAGATTTAAAGATGCTAATGATTCCATCTCCATTAGTAAAGACAGCACTGATAGTTCATGATCAGGCATGATCTGGCAACAAAGATAAGCAAAGTATCACCACTGGAGACTCCTAAACAGTCACTTACAAGAAGCAAGGATCTAAGTGTCTGTGTATATGATACTTTTGAACATTTTTGTCAAACTAACAAATATAAGGAGATGGACTCATTGCTCCTAATGTTGGTGGACAAGATGGGAGAAGAAAAGAATGAGCTCAGGGGTTCAAATTCCTAACTCAAGTGCCACGGAGATGATCTGAAAGCTCGATGTGTGCTCCTTTAGCTGTAGGGCTGAAAATCTAAAGCAGAATCTCAACCTGCAGCTGGCTGCATTACAACTCCCAGCCTGGTAGGGTGTCTACTATTAAAGGGCATTGATTGGAAGGGATCCGGATACTGAAAGGTGGAATGGGGACGCATAAAAAAATCTTGATGAAGCTAGGGACACTTAGTCCCTAATTTTGATGAATCATTTTGCCAAAGGAAGCAGTCTCTCTACTCACAATGGAAGAGGCCCTTTCAACCCCAGTAGAAGCAGCCTATCCATCCCTATTTGAGGGGATTAACCCTGCAAGGCCTGATGAAACCGTAAAGGCCTACCGTGAGGCGGCTGCACACAGGACAGTGCAGATTGTTCTCTACTCCTCCATGCTTCTAGACCTACAACTAGACTCAAGTTCAAAGGCCCCTGAAGCTGAAGTACAAAGTGTGACCCATGAGGATGTGCACTTCATTCCAAAAGCAAACAAACAGACATAGTTTTCTAATTTGTACAGACAGAAATTTGGATAACATGTGTAGGAATGGATAAGGATGTGGGGTAATGATGTCATAAATACAAAGTTGGATCAGGCCAACTTGATCAATATGGGCTGACTAAGCAGAGATTCTGCATTTAATTATACATCTTAGGGAGTTAGACAGGGATCTAAGAATTTGGTTGATTGGTTGGTTGGCTAAAACATAGATCAAAAGGTGGCCTACAGTAAGCAAGTTAGAAATGCTGGACCAACTTTGGTTTAATGTAGGTGAAGGGAACCAAAGGCTTAGGGAGACTGGACTGCTAGAGTGGATTTGTCACTTAAGAGCTATTCATTCACCGTAGAAACGTTTGGAAGACACACTTTTCAACACAGCTACAAGGAATACATCTGTGAGGTGAACCCAACAGCCCTGGGTAGCTCTGTTTGCTCATCTTTCTAAACCAGACCTTACATTGGGATCTGCTATCATTTTGAAACCTAAATGCAACAGAGTAACTGAATCCCAGTTCAGTTCAGTTCAGTCACTAGGCTCTGTGACCCCATGGACTGCAGCAGCTGCCAGGCTTCCTTGTCCATCACCAGCTCCTGGAGCTTGAGGATGAACAGAATGAATCCCAGTGGCAGGGGCCAAATGACACCACTCAGCTGCCAAAGAAAGTAACTGTGGCTACTGCAGTGAACTGCCGAGTCGAAGCAGCAATTAGAATAGTACGAATCAAGTAGCCGACCAGGGTATTCCTAGATGTGAACTAAATAGCAAGCCTACTAAATTCTTGATCTGTATAAGCAGAAAAAGTCTATGTTAAGTGACTAAAAGTTTAACTTGAATATAAAAAGAGAGAGTCACAGCCCTTCAATCAGTTCCCAGACTTGAGCCATTTTACAGACATAGAACCTTTTAAATGCAAGAGTCTTCAGAAAGACCCTGATACACTGCTAGAAATTTATACTGCTAATCTTTATCTCAGTCCTTCCCTCAAGGGATCTATAGCCTTTTACCAGGATAGCTGTGCACTGGGGGAAAAGAAATAATCAGAACTTTCCAGGCTCTGAACTGACACTCATTCCAGGAGAAAAGCATCACTGTGGTCCACCAATTAGAGTAGGGCCTTATGGAGGTCAGGTGATCAATTTTAGTTCAGGTGTGACTCACAGTGAAGCTAGATATGGATGTGGGCCCCCATGTCTATACTATGGCTATTTCTCCAGTTCCGGAACATAATAATTGAAATAAACATACTCTGCTGCTGAGAGATTGCTCAGATTGGCCCTCTGATCCATGGTAAGAAGGCTGTCCTGGTGGGAAAGGTCAATTGGAAGCCAGCAGAACTGCCTCTACCTAGGAAAATAGTCAACCAAAAGCAATTCTACATTCCTGGAGAGAATGCAGAGATTAGCACCACTATCAGTAGCTTGAAAGATGCAGATGTGGTTATTCCCACCACATTCCCATTCAACTTTCCTACTTGATCTGTGAAAAAGTCAGAAGGATCATGGGAAAGTTAGTGGATTATTGTAAGTTTAACTGAGTAATTATTCCAATTGCAGATGGGGTTTCATTGTTTTACCAATACACTCTGGTATCTGGTAATCAGGTATACAGCTTTGATTTGGCAAATGTTTTTTTCTGCATAGCTATCAATAAAGATCACCAGAAGCAGCTTGCTTTCAGTTGGCAAAGCCAGCAATACAATTTCACTTTCTTACCTTAGGGGTGCATCAACTCTCCAATCCTATGTCATAATTTAGTTTGCAAGAATCTTGGCTGCCTTTCCTTTCCACAAGAAATCACTCTGATTTACTACATTGATAACATTAAGCTGATTGGACCTAGTCAGCAAAAAATAACAACTACTCTAGACTTATGGGTAAGACACTAGTGTCAGAGGGTGAAAATAAATCCTACAGGAATTCAAGGACCTTCTACATCAGTGAAATTTCTAGGGCTTCATTACTGTAGGCCATGTTGAAATATGCCTTCTAAGAAAGCTGAATGCTGAAGAATTGATGCTTTTGAACTGCGGTGTTGAAGAAGACTCTTGAGAGTCCCTTGGACTGCAAGGAGATCAAGCCAGTCCATCCTAAAGGAAATCAGTCCTGAATATTCATTGGAAGGACTGATGCTGAAGCTGAAGCTCCAATACTTTGGCCATCTGATGGGAAGAAATGACTCATTGGAAAAGATCCTGATGCTGGGAAGGATTGAAGGTGGGAGGAGAAGGGGACAACAGAGGATGAGATGGTTGGATGGCATCACTGACTCAATGGACATGAGTTTGAATAAGCTCCAGGAGTTGGGGATGGACAGGGAAGCCTAGCATGCTGCAGTCCATGGTGTCGCAAAGAGTTGGACACGACTGAGCGACTGAACTGAATTGAACTGAAGATGAAGGGTAAGTTATGCAACAACTGAAACAGAGACATAATGCCTAGTGGACTTCTTTGGAATTTTGAAGAAACATATTCCACACTTGGGTGTGTTATTCTGGCCCATTTACTGAGTGACCTGAAAAGTTGCTAGTAATCGTGGATTAGGGAATGAAGTGCTTGAGGAATTTCATAGGTGCACTTGCCTTCAGCCTCCACAAAATAACAGGGAAGCACTGCAACTGGATAGCTCCAAATAAAACAGAGGGAATAATTTTCAAAAAAAAAATCAATGGCAGGCTTCTCTGGTAGCTCAGTGGTACAGAATCTGTCTGCCAGTGAAGAAGACACACACTCGATCCCTGATTCCAGGAAGATCCTACATATCTCAGTTCAACTAAGCGTAAGCATCACAACTATTGAGCCCGTGTTCTAGAGCCTGGGAGCTGCAATTATTGAGCCCATATGTCACAACTACTGAAGCCCGCTCACCCTAGAGCCAGTGCTCTGCAGCAAGAGTAGTACCCGTTCCCTGCAACTAGAGAAAAGTCCATGCAGCAACAAAGACCCAGCATAGTCATAAATAAACAAATAAAATTATTTTTAAAAATGAATGAATGTAATCTATCCTACGACAGATGAATGAAAGCAATCTGATACTCTTCTGTCTTCTAGTGTCCAAGCTAGAAGTTCCTTTCAGTAGCCCCTTAAAACAACAGGCACTGTGCCTGGCAGCTAAATATTATTAGGGATCCTTCATTTATTTGACTCATAACCAGAATTTTTCATGGATAACACATCTCTAAGTCAGATATAAAACACATAAACCACTAAAGAAAATAAAAATAAAGATCCATGTACTGTTTGAAAAGACTGAAAGATAAACAGAAAACTAGGCATAATTTGTAAGATATATGTAAGACGATGGATTAATAACCCTAAAATAAAACCAACTTATGAATCATTAAGATAAAACTAAACATTCCAAGGGAATAAGATCATGAACAGATTATCAATAAAATACACATATCTAATAAAGATGTGAAAAATGTTTATCCTCATGAATGATTTAAGAAAAAAATTTCTATCATTGATGCAGTTCAAACAGGTCAGACTCTTAGGTCACAGAGAAGGGTGAGAAAATGAAGAAAGAATCTGAGGGACCAAATAGAAAATATCTCACATAGTAAGCTTTGCTAAATAAAGTCTCTGAGATTTTCCAGTAAGATATCTATAACATCTGCACAAAGGAAATATGAAGAAAATTTGCAAACCTTTGTTTGGTACTGTTTGCTCCTTTTGATAGGTATGCCTAAACTATTTTGGAAGAGGCAGGAACCATTGTTTCCTTAATGCTAGTGGGATTTCCCCATTAGAAAAAGCCTAGTGGGATTTTACCATCAGCAGAAATTGTAAAAAAACAATGTACTTACCCTAGAGGATTTCCTCTATGCTGCAGGAATATGGCATAGTCCTCCCATCACAGAGGGAGCAATTTGTAGCTCCTGAGACTAGTACAATTTGATCAGTTGAATTTCGCCACCTCCAGGTATAGAGCTAAAAATGAAGAAGAAAAATGCCTTATTATTACTTGGAAATTACATCCAATTGAGAGTTACATACATTGAAACTATTGATCAGTCACAGCGAGTATTAATCTCCTGAATTTTTTTTCCAATTAAGACATAAAGATTCAAAGCATAGTCTAGCCCAGATTTGGCAAAATCCTACAACAATGATTATTTACTCACTTGTTCAGTTGTTTGTTTGGTTCATTCGATGTACTTTTATGTAGTCTATGTCAAGAATTGTTTGAGATAATAGATACCCAGAGGCAAATTCCTTCTGGAACTCATAGTAATGAAGACAAATATGAAGTATTACGCAATATGATAGGAGGCATTTGATACAAAGTGAAAGGGGCTATGAGAACACAAAAGAGAATTTCTGAGGGTGGATTTCTTAAAAGCAGAGCCTAAGAGACAAGGATTCTTGTGCAAGTGATTTATTGAGGGAGTCTGTTCAAGTGAAGCATAATGCACAGTGAGGGCAGCAAGAATCTAGGCAAAGAGGTAAGTTCAGTAGTTTCGCTTTTGCCTGATTCTTCAAGAAGTCTTGGGTCGTGAGCAGTGTGATAAAGTTATCCCGCCTTCAAATAAGGGCCCAGACCTTGTATCAGTAAGGCCCAGTTTCCAGGATGGCCCTGGGGAGAGGGCATAAGCACCCAGGCATTTTCAAATGTGGAGGCTTCTGCTGACCAGGGACAACTCAGGCATATCCCTTAGTTCATTAGCTGTCATCGCTCACAGCCGATGGGGGATGGGTGCACTGGCCCAGGAAACAGAATCTGTGTCTACTGCATTCCACTAGTCACACCATTCAGACCCACGTGGTTCTCACATTACATTCATATCATGATGGCACAACTTCTCCAGGATCTGGGTTGTTCAGAATTCCTGGAGAAACTTCCAGGAGGAGGGTTAGTGAGACAAACTACAGTCCCCACTGCCCTAGTACTGGCCAGTTGCCTTCCCTACTCACCCATTCTATTCTAGAGTCCTTTCTGCCTTGGATAATATTTTTGTTGATTCAGGTAGCTTGCCAGTAAGGTGACCAACACTGTCAGCCCTGGCAGATCTGAACCCCTGGTTACCCTGACCATTCTAGGTCATGGTTGCTGTACTAACCCACTTACCGTCACACATGCGTTATTAAAGTGGAGCATGGGAATACCAAGAGATGACTCATGGGGTCACTTGTGTACCAAAAATACTCCTCCCTACCCCACAGTACAACATGTCTTACTTCTGCTTATCAGAGTTGTTATCCCTCCCAGTATGGCAATTTTCCTTTTTTCCTGCTGGTCTCTTGGTATACAAGAAGCCCAGAATAACCAGTGGTAGCTGCAGCTTTAATTTCAGTGGAAAACTTAAAAAGCAATCCTCCTTGAGGCCTCTGGACACACAAAGCCTAAATATGCAGGATCAGAAAGCACAAATTCGTCAAGTGGGTTACTGTCAGTTATAGGTGTTGGCTGACTCCCACTTAACCTCCATGCCTTGATTACCAGATCCACATATCCCACCTGTTGGGGACACAGCACCATATCACAGGGTGTCATCTTCAAGCCTCAGCTCACCTTCAAGAGGCCATTCCAGCACTCTGTCCAGCTGGCAGCTTCTGAATGGTAGTACATAGTAGGAACAATACACCTCATTTGTCATATATGGGTCTTGGTTCACAGCAATATCATACTGGATTTCATGCTGGTAGATCAGACCTTTGAATTGTGGGTGCTAGCTGAAGCACAGTGAATAAGAGATGCAATCGTATATCCAGAACATGAATGAATCACCATCAGATTAAATGGTTTCTCTTTCTTGGGTGAAAGGGGTCCTCTTTTATCCGTTTGCTTAAATTGATTGGGGGCTCAGTGCTGGTCTTTGGGGCTGAAAGGTTAGTCAGCCATGGCAGTAGCCAGATGAACTGTACTGAGATGGAGCCTGTTTTAATGGGCCCATCCCTATCAGGGCTCTGACTCATACCACAGGCTTGCTGAGGCTATGAAATTAGCCTCCTTTAAATGTTTGCCACTCTTAACAGTTAAATCCTATGTCTGGTTGTCAGTTCAGCCTGCACTTTGACAACAAGAGGCATAGGTCTCTAGCTGGAGTCAAGGAAGTATGTTTTACTTTAAATTGGAGATGGAGTCTAAGCCTGTCATTTCTCTCTTTAAGGCATTAATGGTGCTTAGCATCCATTCCCAATACCTCAATCTTCGTAGTTATTACTGACCTGAAATTCTTAAGCCTCAGAACATTACACAAGCTATGTCCACCTGTACCCCATCCAAGATCACCAGAAGTGAAAGTCTCAGCAGTTGTATTGCTACAGAAGGTCAGACTTTGTGGCCATCTGGCTAGTGAATGATCTGACCTCAGCCTCCCATCCTTAGAGACTACTTTCTAAGATCATTCCTGGTACTGACTATCTTAGGTTGGCTTTTCTGAAAGCAGAGCCAGAGATAGGGATTCTTGTGCAAATGATTTGGTGAGGGAATTCTCTCAGAAGAAACCTTAAGTTAGTGAGGAAAGCAGAATAAGGCAGAGAATGAAGGTAGGCAGAGAGATAGCAGAGGTCTAGCCTTGGCAATAACCTGGTAAACTCTACAGCATGAGGGACACGCTGAGTAGTCCCACCTTGAGGCAAGAGGGTAGCCTTTCATCTCCCCATGTCATCAGTTCTGGGACAGAGGACATTTCAGATATTTTTGAGTGAGGAGGATCCTGTTGGTGGGATGCAGTCTCCTGGTATTAATAAAAGGGATCTGGTATGGGCACCAGCAGCTCTCCTGTAGGAGGAATGAGAAACTCTTTGCTAAGGAATTAGAAAAGATCTTGTCATGAAGATGACACTTGGCTTGTTAGGAAGAGAAAAGAGGTAATGTAATTAGGCTAAAAGTGGAGTAGCCAAAGTAGGGGGTGAAGAGTAGTTCAGGCACAAGATCACTGACTTCAAATCTGAAGGAGATTTGTGCTCAGAATCATATATACTTGATTTCAACATTCTTCTGAACTCAGTGGAAGCTCGTCTACTAGGTGTTAATTTTTATTTTTATTTAGTTACTTTTCTTTGTTTCTTTTTCTTTTCCATTTTTTCCTTTTTGGATTATTTTCTTTAAGCTATAGGCTGCCAATTCTTCCTGGCAGTAGTATTACTGAATACAGCTAGTTAATGAGGTATGCTGGGGTTAGTTTACAACATTTACACTAATTAAGGTATTTAAACATCTCACTAGAATAATAATAGACACCGTATAGAAAGGCTGTATACTTTGGCAGATGTTAAAAAGGAAAAACTGTGTATGGGAGGTAGTCTTGCCAGGGGCTCCAGAATTTCTGAAACAGTGTAGTATATAAAAGTTTATATTTAAAGTAAAACTGTAGCAAAATGGCCAAACTGGGTTAGAAAAAGAGGAGACTGTATACTTTTGGATTATCCCAATTTATTGCTTGCAAGATATAACACATAAGAAAAACCACAAAACTGACATTTGACCAATAGCATTACATTTTGAGATCTCTACATTTGGGACTGATAATTTGAGTGAAAATGCTGTCCTTCATATAGATGTTCAGGTAATCACCATCATTCAGTTGAGTTACAGCCTTCTGGGAAAAGGTGCAGGGAAGGAAAGACTCAAGGCTAGGTATTTGCAGGTGCATTTGGGTGAGTGCGCATATTTGTATGCCTGTCTGTGGAGTGAGACTTTTTGTATCGGTGCCATTTCAAAACCAAATACAAATAATCTCCATTTTGAACTGTGCATACCTGTGTATCTCTGGTGTAGTGTGTAGGTAATCAAGATTTAACACCACAATAAGGCCAGCATTTGAAATTAGAAGAGGAGAAAAGACTTTCTTTAGAATCTACCAACCTGCAACTAGTGCTATACAGTCAGAAGCTTTGGTTATTAAGTGAAATCAAAAGCATATCAGGCCTATCAACATCTTAAAAACCATTAGTGTTTCATTTAGAGAGAGTGTCTTGTTTCTGAAATATTCATAGCTGGAGTCCACCACCACTGCTGAGATTTACATCTCCTCTCTTCCCATTATGCTTGCTGAATCTCTTTACTTGCTATTGTAGGAAAAATATTCAAAGATTTATAGGCAGCAAAGAGAAGGCAGCAAATTATGACATCCATTATTGGCATCTGCTCTTGTCTGTATCCCCAGGAAATGCAAATAGAAACGAATTCCAATTTTCTGCTACAACTGAGTTGCAAAGGGAACTGTTATATGCAGATGAGGCAACTTCTATTTGGACAGAGATAAAATGGAAGAAATTTCAGTCTACTACACTTGGCATACCATTTGCATAACTCTGAGAAAACTGTCACAAAGGGATAATAAAAAATCATAAGGCTCTTAAAGAATCACATAAAATGCCTGTAGCTAGGCTGCTTATAAGAGAAACAGACACAGCTTTAAGTTGCATGGGTGGGTACAAGATCCAAAAACAAAAGGGTGATTAAATATAGATGCTTCTATATTCATTGGTAAAAGTGATCCCTCTTCTCATGTTTGGCAAAGGGATTATTACACTAGGCTTGAAAATAACATAATCCAGTATTCAGTAAAGACAGACCTGGCATAAGCCATTGTTTCTCCTGAAGGAATGACAATGACAATATTTTCCATTATGTTGGAGGCTCTTTGAAAGCCAAGAACTCTTGTATCCACGGATGTCCTATATCCTCAGTGTCTAAAGTAGTTTTGAACGTGATAGCATCTCCAAATAAAATGTTCAATGATAGGAATTGAAGGGGTCACAGTAGGACAGAAGTGGGACTCAGGAGATTAATGTTCTAAGTTATCTGTCTAGACTTTGAGAATTTGGCCAGGTTTCCCTATCTCTATGGGCCTCACTCCCACCTCTGAAAAGAAGGAGGGAATAATATCCATCTTAATTGGTTTGGGAAAGAATTAAGTGAAGTATCTGTGTTCAGTATAACATCTGGCATAGATCTGTCTCTTAAGACCCAAGTCCTTTTTTCCTACCTCCTACAACTCTGCTATATATCTCAGCTGAGGATTAAGAAGGTCAGCAGTTTCTGACAATCTTAGACCCCAGGCACATGGCTCATGTTACCTGTTATCTGTCTGCTCTTATCTTAATGCTCCATTTGCCTCAAAATTCCTTTCCAACATTTACTAAAACTTTGGCCTCTGACTCTCAATTTCCCTTCTACTCAAGTCCTGATGTAGTATCACACATGCTTTTCTTGTCTATCTGGCTTTTCCCACCAGAGTCATGATTTGCCTCAACTTTTCAGGGCTCCACTCTCTCTCCCATGCACCTGCTGACTCTTTCCTCCTCTCTGTCCATATAAACCTGACTGCTTTCATCCGTTTACCATCTCCAGGTAACACAATTAAAATGTGAATGATCATGGTGAGCTATGTAACTTTACATCTTTCAAAGTTTGATATACAAAGCTTTCTCAATTTCTGCCCCAAGATTAATCATTCCTCTGGATGACTGACAGTGGGAACATTCATTTCCTTCAGAAAAAAACACCATTTCCATTCACTGGGTATCATCTTGTCCAGGTGAACAATATAACCAACTGTTTTAATCACTTTCTATTCAGACCCTGTTGATGAGGGAGGGATTCCCACCATGGAGTTAGTTGTAAGGATGGTCCCAAAGAACATATGATGCTCCTGGTCCTCACAGTTCAGGAAAGCGGGACACTACCTGCCAGGCTGGGCCACATGGGCTTGTGCTTGGGAGCAGAGTGAACTTCCAGGGACAGGGGGAGGCAGCCATGAGAGTAGCTAGAGGGCTAGTACCCCCTGGTTCCTAGGAGAGGGTGATTGACTTGCTGGAATAATTCTATGGGATGGCAGGGAACTGAAATCTTCTACTCAGGGATAAGCAAGAACCGCATCTGGTCTTCATGATAAGAAGAGCTGTTTGGCTAGGGGCTCTTGGCTCTGAGAGCAGAGTGCGGGTGGGGGGAGTTTGTGATTAGGGTATTTGAGGCCCTTCTTATTTTACCAGATGTCAAGGCAGCACATCATATTCAGCCTTAATTTTAGGCTTTATTCCCCACAAACT
Organism: Bubalus kerabau; assembly: GCF_029407905.1. Lineage (NCBI taxonomy): Eukaryota > Metazoa > Chordata > Mammalia > Artiodactyla > Bovidae > Bubalus > Bubalus kerabau. Next base: position 41,065,482 of record NC_073642.1, read on the forward strand.
CAAAATTCCTTTAACTCCTAATTCCAAGGACTTTCACTTCTGTTCTACGTTGATAGGGCTTACATTTCCAGTCTAAAGCTCAGAATAATAATTTCCACCCTCCCACTTATTTTTTTTAATTGGAGTATAATTGCTTTACAATGTTGTGTTACTTTCTGCTATACAACAAAGTGAATCAGCTTTATGTATAAAACCTCCCACTTTTTATTATCTTTAGAGTTCTATCTTATTGCTCTGCTATTTCCTCCCTGGAAAAAAAAACTCAGCTCTGAACCTACTGTACATTCTTCTGAGAACTAGGGAATAAAAACCACATGGCAGATGAGATTTCTGCTGTTATATGTTCATAGTCTTTAACTGTCAGTGGATTATTAATATTGCCTAGAATCTCACAGCCTTGTTCTCTCAATTCACAGAGAAGCTGCTCCACATTTCACTGCTATTTGCAAGGTCCTACCTAACCTTTCCCCCCATCATGCTTATCAAAGCATCTGAGATAAGAATTTTATCTACACAGTCATTCACCTTAAGCTTTAGAAGAAGGGCCCTTTCTCTTGCTGCTGCTGCTACTGCTGCTAAGTTGCTTCAGTCGTGTCGACTCTGTGCGACCCCATAGACGGAAGCCCACCAGGCTCCCCCGTCCCTGGGATTCTCCAGGCAAGAACACTGGAGTGGGTTGCCATTTCCTTCTCCAATGCATGAAAGTGAAAAGTGAAAGTGAAGTTGCTCAGTCGTGTCCGACTCTTAGCGACCTCATGGACTGCAGCCTACCAGGCTCCTCTGTCCATGGGATTTTCCAGGCAAAAGCACTGGAGTGGGTTGCCATTGCCTTTTCTTGCTACCTATGCCCAAAGGCAAAACTGTGCTCTGAATCCCTTCCTCCCTCATCTCCTTGACAATCACATTCCATCAGTTTTTCTCTTCCCTTTATCCTCAATCTTCCCCTCTTGATTTTTTTTCCTTAGCATATAAATATGCTCAAGTCTCTTCTACCAAAAAAATTCCACCTGTTAACTATACAACATCATTTCTTCCTCTTACAACCAAGCTGATTTAAAGAGCAGAATAGAATTTAAATATTCTCCAGCCCCCTAAAAGGAACCCTCCTACACCATTGTGGGAATGTAAACTGGTGCACCCACTATACAAAACAGCATGGAGGTCCTTTAAAAACTAAAAATAGAGTTACCTACCATATGATCCAGTAATCCAAGTCTGGGGCATATGCCCAGAGAAAACTATAATTTAAAAAGATACCTGTACCCTAATGTTCACTGCAGCACAACTTACAATAGCCAAGACGTGAAAGCAATGTAAATTTCCATTGACAGATGAATGGATAAAGAAGATGTGAGATATATGTGTGTGTGTGTGTGTGTGTGTGTGTGTATAATATTACTCAGCCATAAAATGAATGAAATAATGCCATTTGCAGCAACAAGGATGGCCCTAGAGATTATCATACTAAGTAAGCCAGACAAAGATAAATATCATATTATATTGCTTATATGTGGAATCTTAAAAAATAATACAAATGAACTAATTAAAAAATAGAAATAGACTCACAGACATAGAAAACAAACTTATGGTTACCAAAGGGGATAGTGAATGATGGGGGGATAAATTAGAAGTTTGTGATTAACATATACACACTGCTACTACTGCTACTAAGTTGCTTCAGTTGTGTCCGACTCTGTGCAACCCCATAGACAGCAGACTACCAGGTTCCCCTGTCCCTGGGATTCTCCAGGCAAGAACAATGGAGTGGGTTGCCATTTCCTTCTCCAATGCATGAAAGTGAAAAGTGAAAGTGAAGTTGCTCAGTCATGTCTGACTCTTAGCGACCCCATGGATTGCAGCTCAACAGGCTCCTCTGTCCATGGGATTTTCCAGGCAAGAGTACTGGAGTGGGGTGCCAGTGCCTTCTCCAATATACACACTACTATATATAAAATAGAAAATCAGCAAGGACCAATTGTTTAGCACAGGAAACTAATCTCGGTATTTTGTAATAACCTATAAGGAAAAAGAATCTGAAAAAAATAGATGCATATGTATATAAATCTGAATCACTTGCTGTACACCTGACACTAATACAATATTGTAAATCAACTATTCTTCAATAAAAATAAATAAGTTAATTTTTTAAAAAGAAAACAAACATGGCACAGGAATAGAAAATAAAAAAGGAAGTTTGGGATCAACATATACATACTACTATATATAAAATATATATAAAACAGACAATCAACAAGGCCCTACTGTGTAGCACAGAGAAATATATGAGTATTTTACAATAATCTATAAGAAAAAAGAATCTGAAAAAGAATATATATATATACATACAATATATATGTATATACGCACATATATGTGTACATATATACATATACATATCTCTATATACACATATATGTGGATTTCTCTAGTGGCTCACATGGTAAACAATCTGCCTGCAATGCAGGAGACCTGGATTCAACCCCTGGGTCAGTAAGATCCCCTGGAGAAGGGCATGGCCACCCACTCCAGTATGCTTGCCTGGAGAATTCCATGGACAGAGGAGCCTGGCTGGCTATCGTCCATAGGGTCAGAAAGAGTCAGACACAACTGAGCAACTAACATACAGATATACATAAACTGAAAAAGAACACACACACACATATATACATGGGCTTCCCAGGTGGTGCTAACAGTAAAGAACCTGCCTACCAATACAGAAGACATAAGAGGTAAAGGTTCAGTCCTTGGGTCGGGAAAATCTCCTGGAGGAGGGAATGGCAGCCCACTCCAGTATTCTTGACTGGAGAATCCCATGGACAGAGGAGCCTGGCGGGCTGCAAGTCCATAGGGTAGCAAAGAGTCGGACACAATTGAAGCAATTTAGCACGCACATGCACACAGACACAGACACAGACACAGACACACACACACACACACACACACACATATAACTCAATCACTTTGCTCTACACGTGATAAACAACATTGTAAATCAACTATACTTTAGTAAAGACAAATACATGAATAATTAAATATCCTCCAGCCCCATTCACTCTCAGTGAATTGAAGCAACAATCAGTCAACACACATCAATAAATTGGCTCTCATTTAGTGTAGGCTTTTCAGTCTATCCTGGGGCCCTCTAGAACATGGGATGTTGTCAACTCCACACCCCTACATGCAAGCTTCTAACTCTCCAACCACTTGTTTTCAGTCATGTCTTCCTCTGCTCGCTATCCTCTACCTGCCCTGAATGTTGGAGCTGCTCGGGGTTCAATTCTCAGCTATGTTCCTTAGGTCCTCTTATCCATACTCCATGAGTGCTGACTCTTAAAGCATATGTCTTACCCAGAGCTTTTCCCTGAGCTCTAGATCTCTCATTCTAATGGGCTACTAATTATCACCAATTGCTTCAGATTCTGCACATGTTAAACTCACCACTCTTCCCAAACATTTGCTTTCTACTTCATCCTTCAAAGATGTCTCTACTTCATTTTATATCCCTGCTTTGGTTTTTATTCTCCTATCCCCTAATCCAAAATCCTGAGTAATATCCACATCTCCTCCTACCTTTGTCCTCTATTTTTACATCTTTATTCTTCTACTTCTGAGTGGACTCTTATAATAGTTTCCTAGAGTCCTGCACTAAAGGGTCTTTAGTCCTCCAAAGAGTTTGGGATATTATACTGTAGTCAGTAGTTTCCAAATCTGATTTACTCAGAGAACCTGAGGAAGATTATTTAAAAATACAGGTTTGTTATTTGTACACCTATCTGTCTCCCACCTTAAACATATTGAGTCAGAAAGGGGATAGAAATATTCTGCATTTTAAAAATTTCCCAGCTGATTATCAAGTAAACTGCTGTCTGATAAATACTGGCCCTTGGTGAAGTATTAAGCAATGATGTTGCATATAACGCTGTGCTTTGGAAAGTTCAGGAAGCAGTCTGCAGGCTGGACTAGAGGCTGACTAAATGTCGCCCACATGTTTTCTTGAAGATAAAAATGTTCAAGGTACAACTACATACACAGATAGTGGTCCTTGTCAATAGTAAATCTACCTGTATTCCTATCATTATCAGCTATCAATCTCTTCTAACTATAAAATAGATTATTAACATTTGTGCTGACCGCCCACAGTGACCAAGAAACTCAGAAATATTAATTAACTTTTGTGAAATCACACAATAACTCAGTAATATAAACAAAGATCAGATTTTTATGATTTTCTGACTCCTTGTCTTGTGTAGTCTTCCCTTAGCCAGTAAACTGTCTAGAGATGGTTTATCATTATATCTTCTTTAAATAAACCTTTTCACTGGCTTTTGGAATTAACCAACACCTCATTTCCCCATTATGAAAGTGTTCAGGCAATCATACCCACTCTGAAGCCCAGGCCTTCCAAATCCTCTGAAGAAGGTTCAAATCTGAGAAGTGAATACATTTTATCTAAGCAGAGCCTATCAGAACATTTTTAATAAAAACCTGGCCCAATTTCAGAGCTTTCTTTTCATTAGAGCAGGTCTGAAAGCAAAGGCCTTGAAAGTGGTTAGAAAAACATAGTGTAATCACTATGGTACCATTATCCTGTCCCTGGGTAATCATTAGGCATCAGCTTGCCAAAGTGAAGGGCGGCAAATTACTCATTTATTGTTACCTGAGCTGTGCAGAAGATTGAAATCTGGACTACTAATGATTTTTTTTCACCTTGTTTGGGAGATTCTGTAGAAAAGTTCACATGTAGCACAGATGCAAGCTGGATGGCGAAGGTGCTTTCAGACAAATATGAAAGGGAAGCAAAGCATCACCTTTCTTCAAAAGTAAAGCTGAAAAGCTCCATATCCTTTCATAAAAGCAGCTCTAAGGGGAAAATACTAAAAAGTCATCAAGACCTAGAATGGGAGAAGAAACTAGTTAGCTGACTTTCAGTAGATTTGGATCTGCTCTGAAAGATATTAGACACTCAGAGTACAAGTTGGATTCAACGCAAATAAAGTTTAAGGTAAATATTTACCAACAGTTTGTAGGGAAAAAATTATTTAGTAAGATCATCTAATGAATTAGATTTGTGTGTGTGTGTGTGTGTGAAACTTGCTTTAGCAAGTTTCAAATTTAATAAAGGCTCCAAGTTTAGGTATGGTAAAAGAGAACCAAACCATTCCTAATCTTGTTAAAGTTGAAGCATCTACAAGATCTAGTACAGGCAAGTATGATTGGGAACATGAAAGACAGCCATTACGATATCTGTGTCCACTCCTAAAACAGACACCCCAAGTGAACTTCCAAGCAGTTCCCCATGCTGAGGATGATGGATGTAGGCAGGGAAAGAGAATTCAAGATAGTTTTAGACAGTTTTGTGAATGTGAAATGTTACATTCAAGAGTAAAGATCGATTTGCTTCTATAGGAAAAAGTCCAGTGTCTGGAATGGGGACGTGAGAATCAAAAAGCATTGATTTCTATTGCTGGCTCAGCTGGTGACTGCTTCTGTAGTCAGAGGCAATTTTCCTAGCCGATTTGTGACTAAATCTCCGCATCTACAAAATGAGGTTAGGAATCTTTTCTGTTTGAGACCCGGCTAGGATTATTAGGACTTTTGTTCATGTTATTAATGTTTATGATGCCTTCTGGGATTTTCAGATAAAAGCATTAGATAAGCCCAAAGTGCTATTAATATTACTTTTTATGTTATTCCAAAAGGGTATTGTGGAGGCTGATGAAATAACACTTGCAATATTCTACTGAAAGGGTTGGAATAAACAGTGTTGGTATTATTTAATGCATAAATTATCCCTTAAAGAACATGCAGAAAACCTACAAGTGATATCTTCCTTATCAACCTGGTATTAAGCTTATACCAGACTCTGTCACCCAAAGCATTTGCCAAAAGATTATACATATATATCTATTTTGCCATCTAAACTCATGATGCCAGTCTACCCATTCCATCTAGAAAGGTGAACTAATGTGCCATGAAGTTTCATTTGTTCAGAATTTTGAAATAATCTAATAATTTGTGAATCATAATTTCCCCTTTGTTTCACTGTTGATTTCTTAACTGTTCTTGATGCGTTGTAATTCAGTTTTCTCACAGATGGGGTTTTAGCATGATGGCATCCTTTGGGGCTTTGGATTTTTGTCAGAGGTTTGCTTCATGTTTAATGCCTTATATAGAACGCTGGGCATATTTTTATGATGCCTGGCTTTGAATGGCTATTAAAGTGTATATTACAGGCATAAGGCACCGTCAATTTACAGTATTTTACCTACTTATACCATTTCCAGGGCTCTCTATTGTAACATTATCATTAGGGTTGCTGGCCCTTTGCTGCCAACAACATGATTAAATCCTATTACAATTACTCTTGTTATAAAATCTTCTCATGCTTCTTGGCACTAAAGGTGCACAGAGCCATGCAGGTGGTCACATAAAAAGGAGCAATGTACTCTGAACCGAAATGTGAGGAGAGCTCTAGCCTAGAGAAGGCAAATAGATCCCCAAAGTAAGATATTACTGTATTACTGTACTCTCTGGGGATGGATTTTCTTTTGAAGTTTAGTTTATAATACTAAAGAGGGTTTTGCTCTTATTTTGTTTTTCTCCCTAGGGGAGTTAAAGAGGGGGGTGTAATCTGGAGGAATTCCTCCCAAAGAAAGGCTCAGAAAAAGGCCCAATGATGACTAGAAAAATGACAGGCTGTTTTAAGACAAAGAGGAGAGAATCTAGTCCAGGAAATAATGTCTCCTATTTCATACACAATAATGGTGCTTCTCACACCTGGGAATAATAAAATGTGAGTTGGGATTTCTTTCCCTTCTTGCGGTGAAGCATTCTGCAGTGCTTCTCACAACCAGAAGCAGCAGCTTGTAAGGTGGAGAGGCACTCACTTTATGGAACTGACCTGTCTTCAGAACTATTTAACCTGACCTTATTAGTATCTCTGTCTAAGCGTCCACATTCTGAGAAAACAGACAGGTCCCTGCACAGTGTGTATCTCTGCAGGACTGTGAGGCAGTGCAGGGGGCTGGTTGCGCCAACTGCCTGTGCTTACTTCCTGCCTCTGTCACGTGTTAGCATGCTTTCCAGCAAAACGCCTGTGCCTAGGTTTCAGTTTCCTCATCTGTTTCCTCATCCTCATAAGGTGGTTGGGAGGACTGAAGTAGTCGATATTGATAAAACACTTAGAAAAATGCATGGCCCGTGGAAAATGTGCTCCTCTCCAAGCAGCAGTGGTGCATGGTGGCGCTGAAGCAGCCCCTGGCGTGGGCCTGTACACACACACACACACGAGGTCTTTGGGTACAAAGGAATGCTTCCACTTTTCCTTCCTCTGCCTGATGAATAAATATGCAGTGTGAGGAGATTTGGCAAGAGAAAAATGGAGCATATAAAAACACACCCAATTCACTGTAATACAGAGCTATATAATATAATAATAATAGTTAATGATTATTGGACATGGGCTTCTGCTGGAGTGGGCGCTTCATGTGTATCATGTCACTGAGTTCTCTAATAACTCTATGAGCAGGCATGACTATTATCCGCAGTTTACCACTGAGGAAAATGAGGCACTGAGATGTGAAAATGATACAACTTATACATGAAGAGCTGGGACTAGTTTATCTGACTGCTGGCTTTCTAATTATCTCCCTCCTCTTCCTAGATAGATAGTTAAGAATAAGAATTATTAACTTTGCACTTAACTTTGAATGTGTGTATAGTTACAAATATAAGATATATATGTGTCCATACATTACATATTTTCTCAGAAGCAGAACCAGAGGTTACAATGAAAGACTTCATTTGTCGATATGTAGCTCTATTAAAACAACTGTCTTATCATGTGTAAAGCACATTCATTTGTATAAAGGGGCATATGAAGTGTCTACTCTCTTGGGACTCTATATGTGTGTCTTGTCTATTCTCCCTAATGCCAGCAGCAGAATAAGGTGAGGGTGCGATAGGAGTATGGTCTGCCCCAGGTGTAGATTGTAAGCAGGCACACTGTCTATAAGGAATTGAAAAATCATAATAAAACCAACTAAACATCTGCTTACTTTTTCTTACCACCATGCATTTCTAAATCACATAGGTGATAGAATACTGCTCCTTACCAGGGCAGGCCTCTAATCCTCTCCCAACTCCCTCCTCTTTGGTTTGCCACTGCATATCTGCCTTAGGGAAGCAAATTAAAGTGGGATGCAAAGGAAAGGGTATATTCTCAATAGTAAAAATACCTATTAGCTATCTATTAGGCATTTGTTTAGCACATAGATATTTATTGTTAATGACTGCTGTTAGGACACTTTCACAGAACAGAGAAAAAAGAAACAAAGGCAAATAATTGCCAGAAAAACATCTTTGCTCAATCCATCCCTTTTAACATCCAGAAAGGCCTGATGTCACATATCCACTTTGCTTTGTTCCTGTTGTTAGTCAGGGAGGTGTGTAGTTCTTTGATGATGAGATGAGAATAGAAGAAGTAGTTAAGGATAAACCCTTTCCTATTTAATGGCTCCATTCTTTCTTCTCCCCAAGGTGACGGATGATGTACGGAAAGGAACAAGAATTCAGAACAGTGTGACTAAATCACACTTGTTAAAGTTAGAAAAGCCCTGAATAGGTCAATTTTACTGACTTCATAGAGGGAAAAAAAGCGCAAGAACCTATTCATGAGGGGTAAAAGGTGTTGCAACTCCCTACCTGAGCTTTCAATTACTGTTTACTCACCTGCCTACTACCATTATTGTCATCAAACTTTATCGATAAGGTCGTCCCAAGGCAAAACTAGAAAATATGACGAGTTTTTCCTTGGCTATCCCTACTTTTAGAAGACTTCTACAGGTTTTGAGAGCTCCCATCTTGTTACCTGTGGCTGCTCCCCTAGGCTTCAGTGCCAATACCAGCATCACCATCTCCCACACCTCTATCACCACGCATAAGATTTTGAGGGCTTTGGCACTAACTCCCAATCTTCTCCACGTATTTTCTTCCATCAACATTTTCCCCTCCTGTGTCCCATTCCCTCAGATCCCTGCCATGAGAAGACAGCTGGTGATAAATCAGATAGTCTAGTTCCTGAAGCTGGAATCCAGTCATCCTTGGTATCTGTGTGGGATTGGTTTCAGGACTCCTGCAGATACTAAAATCTGAGAATGCTCAAGTCCCTTAAATAAAGTGGCCTAGTATTTGCATATACCTTAAGTACATCTTCCTCTATATGTCAAATCATTTCTAGATTACTTTTAATATCTAATATTAATACAATATAAATGCTATGTAAATAGTTGCAACTACAGTGTGTTATATAAATAGTTGCCAAAAATTCATCTTTTGTTTTTTGGAACTTTCTATAATTTTTTTCTGGAATATTTTCAGTTTTTGGTTGTTTGAGGATGTTGAACCCATGGATACAGAAGGCCAACCATATGAAACAATTATGTTGTTGAATTGCTAAGTCAGACTCTTTTGCAATCCCCATGGACTGTAGCCACCGGTAAAATACCTGTTAGCTATCCTAATAGGTATTTAGAAATTTAATACTGTCCATTTAAATCTCCCCTGTCCATGGGATTTCCCAGGCAAGAGTACTGGAGAAGGTTGCCATTTTGTTCTCCAGGGGATCTTCCCGACCCAGGGATTGAATCCATGTCTCCTGCGTTGCAGATGATTTTTTACCACTGAGCCACCAGGGTAGCCCCAAACAATTAAATACACATCAAATAGGTATATTCATAAACATTTATAGTATGTTTTCATTTTCTGAGTTGTCTTCTCTGAGTTAATGAGCACTTTTAAGGCAAACTATCATGTACACTCTCAGGCAGCGGGCATAGCACATCCTGATTCCACTGCTTTCAGTGAAAGCTCTATTGTGCCCTTTCAAACTGAGTGCGCTGGACATCATTCATTCTTGTTTTGCACATAATCTTATGCCTTTTAAAAAACTGAAGAAAGAAGAAAAAAAATGTTTGCACGGTCCTGTATTTACCCACATATTTACCATTTCTGACGTTATTTCTTTCTTCCTGTGGATTCAAGTTACTCTCTGGTGTCATTTCCTTTCAGCCTGAAGAACTAGCTTTAGTATTTCTTGTCAGGAAGATCTGCTAGTAATGAGTTCTTCCAGTCTTCATTGTTGAGGAAATATCTTTGCTTTGCCTTCATTTTTGAAGGATAATTTTGCTGTGTATAGAAATTTGTGTGTCTGTTTCTAACAGCTTTATTGTGATATAATTTATATATAATTCATCCATTTAAAGTATATATGTCAATGGCTTTTAGTATAATCAGAGAGTTGTGTGACTGCCACCGCAATAAATTTTAGAACATTTCTGGATGTAGAACTATATGTTGAGAGTAGCTTTCCATTTCTTTCAGTACTTTGATAATACCATTCCATTATCTTCTGGCCTCTATTGTTTCTGATGAGAAATTAGTTATTAATCATATTGTTTCCCCTGTACCTAATGAGTCATTTTTCTCTCCTTTCAAAAACACTTATTTGGTTTTTCTACTGATTGTCTTCATGTTCTCTGATTATTTCTCCTATTATCTGAAATCTGTTGTTGAATCCCTTTAGTGAATTTTCTACTTTTTCAAACAACATAATTATTTATTTTATTTATTGGCTGTGCTGGGTCTTCACTGATGTGTGCACTTTCCTCTAGTTCTGGCAAGTGGGGGCTACTCCGGCTGTGCCGCGTGGGCTCCTTACTGAGGCGGCTTCTCTCGACGCGGAGCCCAGGCTCGAGCATGCGCGGGCTTTGGTACTTGCAGTTCCCGGGCTCCAGAGGGCAGGTTCTGTAGTTGTGCACAAACTTAGTTGCTCCACGGGCACTTGGCATCTTCCCAAAGTGAAAGTCACTCAGTGGTGTTCAGTTCTTTGTGACTCCATAGATTGTAGCCCACCAGGCAATCAAACTCATGGCAGACGCTTTCTCACGGAGCCAACAGGGAAGCCTTGGTGAATTTTCTAGTTTGCTTATTTTACTTTTCATCTCTAGAACATCCACTTGTTTCTTTTTTATAGTTTCTGTTTCTTTACTGAGATTCATGGTGTGTCACTGTCATGATATTTTCTTTTAACCACTTACATTTATATTACCTGAAGATGATTTCTTTCAGTCTTTCAGCATTTATAACAGCGGCTTTGAAGTCTGTATATGGTAAATCCCAAATATTGTACAAGCCCACTCAAAGATAGTTTCTGCTTCTTGTTCACCATCACCTCTGTACATATCACATTTACCTGGTTTTTGCATGTCCTATTTATTTGTTGTTGTTGTTGTACTGGATATTATATTTTATTTTTTTAAGATTTTATCTATTTTATTTATTTCAGCTGTGCTGGATCTTCATTGTTGTGTACTGGCTTTCTCTAGTTGTGTAAAGTGAGGTCTTCTCTTATTAAAGAGCAGAAGCTTCTCTTGATATGGAGCACGGGCTGAATAGCATTGGGCTTCAGTAGTTGCGCATCCTGGGCTCTAGAATGCAGTCTCAGTAGTTGTAGCTCATGCACTTAGTTGCTCTGAAGCATGTGGGATCTTCTTGGACCAAGGATAGAAGATCAAACCTATGTTTCCTGCATTGGAAGGCAGATTCTTAGCCGTTAGACCACCAAAAAAGCCCAAACATTCTAGATAGCATATTATCAGTACAGTTCAGATCAGTTCAGTCGCTCAGTCGTGTCCGACTCTTTGCAACCCCATGAATTGCAGCATGCCAGGCCTCCCTGTCCATCACCAACTCCCAGAGTTCACCCAAACTCATGTCCATCGAGTCAGTGATGCCATCCAGCCATCTCATTCTCTGTTGTTCCCTTTTCCTCCTGCCCCCAATCCCTCCCAGCATCAGTCTTCTCCAATGAGTCAACTCTTTGCATGTGGTGTGGTGGCCAAAGTACTGGAGTTTCAGCTTTAGCATCATTCCTTCCAAATATAACCCAGGACTGATCTCCTTTAGAATGGACTGGTTGGATCTCCTTGCAGTCCAAGGGACTCTCAAGACTCTTCTCCAACACCACAGTTCAAAAGCATCAATTCTTTGGCGCTCAGCTTCCTTCACAGTCCAACTCTCACATCCATACATGTCTACTGGAAAAACCATAGCCTTGAATAGACGGATTTTTGTTGACCAAGTAATGTCTCTGCTTTTTAATATGCTGTCTAGGTTGGGCATAACTTTCCTTCCAAGGAGGAAGCGTCTTTTAATTTCATGGCTGCAGTCACCATCTGCAGTGATTTTGGAGCCCAGAAAAATAAAGTCAGCCAGTGTTTCCACTGTTTCCTCATCTATTTGCCATGAAGTGATGGGACCAGATGCCGTGATCTTAGTTTTCTGAATGTTGAGCTTTAAGCCAACTTTTTCACTCTCCACTTTCACTTTCATCAAGAGGCTATTTAGTTCCTCTTCACTTTCTGCCATCAGGGTGGTGTCATCTGCATATCTGAGGTTATTGATATTTCTCCCAGCAATCTTGATTCCAGCTTGTGCTTCTTCCAGCCCAGCATTTCTCATGATGTATTCTGCATATAAGTTAAATAAGCAGGGTGACAATATACAGCCTGGATGTACACCTTGCCTATTTGGAACCAGTCTGTTGTTCCGTGTCCAGTTCTAACTCTTGCTTCCTGACCTGCATATAGGTTTCTCAAAAGGCAGGTCAGGTGGTCTGGTATTCCCATCTCTTTCAGAATTTTCCACAGTTTGTTGTATCCACACAGTCAAAGGCTTTGGCATAGTCAATAAAGCAGAAATAGATGTTTTTCTGGAACTCTCTTGCTTTTTAAACGATCTAATGGATGTTGGCAATTTGATCTCTGGTTCCTCTGCCTTTTCTAAAACAGCTTGAACATCTGGGAGTTCATGGTTCACGTATTGCTGAAGCCTGGCTTGGAGAATTTTGAGCATTACTTTACTAGTGTTTGAGATGAATGCAATTGTGCGGTAGTTTGAGCATTCTTTGGCATTGCCTTTCTTTGGGATTGGAATGAAACTGACCTTTTCCAGTTTTGTGGCCATTGCTGAGTTTTCCAAATTTGCTGGCATATTGAGTGCAGCACTTTCACAGTATCATCTTTCAGGATTTGGAATAGCTCAACTGGAATTCCATCACCTCCATTAGCTTTGTTCGTAGTGATGCTTTCTGAGGCCCGCTTGACTTTGCATTCCAGGATGGCTGGCTCTAGGTGAGTGATCACACCATCATGATTATCTAGGTCGTGAAGATGCTTTTTGTACAGTTCTTCTGTGTATTCTTGCCACCTCTTCTTAATATCTTCTGCTTCTGTTAGGTCCATACCATTTCTGTCCTTTATTGAGCCCATCTTTGCATGAAATGTTCCCTTGGTATCTCTAATTTTCTTGAAGAGATCTCTAGTCTTTCCCATTCTGTTGTTTTCCTCTATTTCTTTACACTGATCGCTGAGGAAGGCTTTCTTATCTCTTCTTGCTATTCTTTGGAACTCTGCATTCAGATGCTTATATCTTTCCTTTTCTCCTTTGCATTTTGCTTCTCTTCTTTTCCCAGCTATTTGTAAGGCCTCCCCAAACAGCCATTTTGCTTTTTTGCATTTCTTTTTCTTGGGGATGGTCTTGATCCCTGTCTCCTGTACAATGTCATGAACCTCCGTCCATAGTTCATCAGGCACTCTATCTATCAGATCTAGTCCCTGAAATCTATTTGTCACTTCCACTGTATAATCATAAGGGATTTGATTTAGGTCTTACCTGAATGATCTAGTGGTTTTCCCTACTTTCTTCAATTTAAGTCTGAATTTGGCAATAAGGAGTTCAAGATCTGAGCCACAATCAGCTCCCAGTCTTGTTTTTGCTGACTGTATAAAGCTTCTCCATCTTTGGCTGCAAATAATATAATCAATCTGATTATTATATTATATAGCAACTCTCAATTCTTGTTTTCTGATTTTCCCCTTTGAGTTGTTCTTCTGTCTCTTTCAGCCCTCTCTCCCTTCTCTTTCTCTCTCCTTCTTTCCCTTTCGTTCTTTTTACATGTAACTTCGTTGAGTTTATTTTGTAGTAGCTATCTCTTCTGTAATGTGCCAGCACTAATGCTTCTGCTAAGATTTTTCAACTCTTATTTCTATTTGTGAGCCTGGCTTCCTAGGGGTCACCCCGAATAGCTTAGTGGCCAGTCAATAAGCTACAGGTTAGTGGTCAGATATTGTGCTCAAATACTTTAAGCCCATAAACTTTTCTTTTGCCAATGGATCTCTGTGTGATTTGAAGAAGATGGGAAATCAGTCCTGAATATTCTATGGAAGGACTGATGCTGAAGCTGAAACTTCAATACTTTGGCCACCTAATGCGAAGAATTGACTCATTAGAAAAGATCCTGATGCTGGGAAAGATTGAAGGCAGGAGAAGGGGATGACAGAGGATGAGATGGTTGGATGACATCACCGACTCTATGAACATGAGTTTGAGCAAGCTCCGAGAGTTGGTGATGGACAGGGAAGCCTGGCGTGCTGCAGCCCATGGGTCACAGAGTCGGACACAAATGAACGACTGAACTGAGCTGAACTGATTCAAAGTTCAGACAGTTTTCATATCTGTCCCAGATTTTATTTTCCTCTCAGCTCTCTGGAGTCCCTCTGCGTTTTCACACAGATGTCAGCTGGGGATGTGTGGAGAACATATATAGCCTTGCTACAGTTCTCTCAATTCGAAGATCTCCCTGTTAAATTTTTGACTGGTCTGTGGGCCTGCCACCCATCACAGTCAGGAAGGACCTCAAACTCTGGCTAGCAAAGCTAGAAGCTTGTTTCATTAATTTCTTACCAAGTTTGCTGCTTTTACCGAAAACACCTCTCAGCCGTGGGATTTTGCTCTCAGTTACAGACCAATTTCACTCCTTCTGGCAGGGAAGTTGCTGGTTTCATAGAAAATCTTATCCTTGTCTAAACAGTGTGCCAGTTGACCTGGGGTGTGAGAGAGATGCAAGCAGCCACAGGCAAGAAGGCCACTGTCTCCCATTGTTTTTACCTAAACTCCAACAGCTTTTCATAAATAAATGGATCTCTCTTTATTGTTTGCCTTTGGTTGATTTCTAAAGCCCAGAAATACTTGGGGGCTTTGACAACTTGGTACAGTTTTACAGTCGGCTTTTGAGAATAGGATTTGCTGACTTCCTCCTTCCCCCATGGTTCAGAGTTCTACCTTCAGATCGTGCATTTCCTTATTCTACAGTGGACCCCTTTTCACCATGTAGTTTCTGCCCTGGGGGCCAATTTTGACACATATGCCTGACTACAGTGGTGCAAGAGACAGGGCTGAGCCTGTCCCAAATACACAAAGCAAGAGAATCATGATGGATTTCAAAACGCAAATTTTATAGGTAAGTTCCCTTATCAGTGGTTTTGGACTCGTAAAGGATCTATCAAGGATGGTAAAGGCTAGAAAATCGGAATATTATTAATGGGGATTCACAATATCCTTGTTATTATGAAAGGCACCATGACATTATGGCACGCTAAGAGCATAGCAACCCAGAAGCACTGACCAGTAATTGTGTGAAATGGTGGCTAAAAAAAAAAAAGACATAAAATATCATGATTGCTGAGAATTTTAAGAGAAAGGATTATTGCTGCTGTTCAAGCTTGGGGTTACCTATCTCTATCCCCCAATACTCCTAATTCCGCTCCATGTCTGCTTCCAGAAACACATATTCCTCATGAAAAAGAGCATGTCAGCCTATTCTCTGCAAAAATGTGTAGGCGTTTGATTTGAAAGGGGATCAATAGAGGAGTTTGGCTTATAGATGAAAGACAGGCTCACAGGAATTCAAGAATGGGAAACAATAACATCAGGATTTATGGGATGAGATCCAAAAGCGCAGACAAGGCTGTTCACCCTGGCTTTAATGTAGGTTCATGCTAGTGGGTCTCTGCTTCTCCCCTTATCTCATTTGTCCACCTACTTCCCTCTATAAACCAGTTTTCTTTGTTGGCTTATGGTCTCTCTGCTCCCACAAAAGGCCACAGGACTTTGGCTTGGCAAGAACTGACTTTTATCCATCTTTACAGATGTTACAGCTCTTCTTCAAAAACTGACTTAGTCATTTAGTGTTCACTTTACAATTCTCAAAAGAATAAAATCTGATTCATCCACTTTGGGTCAATAATCTCTGGCCAGTGGGTAGAGGCTATTTATGTAATTATGACTTTCTATGGCCACCCTTTCACCAGGGGCCATGTGGTGGAGATCTCATTAGGAAGCTGCAGAGACCAGCAATGAAGGCAATGACTGACATCTATAATATAATGTTTCTTCCTAAGTGAGTTTCTCTATTACTCAAGTGCTAAAAACTTTGCTGGACTTTTTCTAAGGCATATACACTCAGAAATTGCTTGCAGTGAGCTCTTAGAATGACTTTGATAACAAATACTATACACTGCTTTAATTTCAACTTGCCAGAGCTTACTTTTCCATCTCATCTTTGTTGTTCTTCTGTCACTAAGTCATGTCCGACTCTTTGTGACCCCATGGACTGCACAGCACCAGACTTCCCTGTCCTCCACTATCTCCTGGAGTTTGCTCAAACACATGTCCAGTCAGTGATGCCATCCAAACATCTCATCCTCTGTCATCCCCTTCTGCACCTGCCTTCAATCTTTCCCAGCATCAGGGTCTTTTCCAATGAGTCAGCTCTTCACATCAGGTGGCCAAAGTATTGGAACTTCAGCATCAGTCCTTCCAATGAATATTCAGGGTTGATTTCCTTTAGGATTGACTGATTTGATCTCCTTGCTGTCCAAGGGACTCTCAAGAGTCTTCTCCAACACCACAGTTCAAAAGCATCAATTCTTTGGTGCTCAGCTTTCTTTATAGTCCAACTCTGACATCCATACTGGAAAAACCATAGCTTTCACTCGATGGACCTTTGTTGGCAAAGTAATGTCTCTGCTTTTTAATATGTTGTCTTGGTTAGTCATAACTTTTCTTCCAAGGAACAAGCGTCTTTTAATTTCATGGCTGTAGTCACCATCTTCAGTGATTTTGGAGCCCCCCAAAATAAAGTCTGTCACTGTTTCCATTGTCTCCCCATCTATTTGCCATGAAGTGATGGCACCAGATGCCATGATCTTGGTTTTCTGAATGTTGAGTTTTAAGCCAACTTTTTCACTCTCCTCTTTCACTTTCATCAAGAGGCTCTTTGATACCTCCTAGCTTCTGGTAAATGGCGATTCATGTTCTTTGAGTTTCAATACATCACTCCAAGTTTGCTTCTGTCTTCATATGGTTGTCTTTGTTCTACATGTCTGTGTCTGTCCAAATCTCTTTTTCTGTATAAAGATACTAATCCTTAGATTTAAGGCTCTAACTCAGTATGTTCAGCTCAGTCGCTCAGTCGTGTCCGACTCTTGGCAACTTCATAAATCGCAGAACGTCAGGCCTTCCTGTTCATCACCGACTCCCGGAGTCTACCCACACTCATGCCCAAGGAGTCGGTGATGCCATCCAGCCATCTCATCCTCTGTTGTCCCATTCTCTTGCCCCCAATCCCTCCCAGCATCAGAGTCTTTTCCAATGAGTCAACTCTTCGCATGAGGTGGGCAAAGTACTGGAGTTTCAGCTTCAACATCAGTCCTTCCAATGAACACCCAGGACTGATCTCCTTTAGGATGGACTGGTTGGATCTCCTTGCAGTCCAAGGGACTCTCAAGAGTCTTCTCCAACACCACACTTCAAAAGCATCAATTCTTCATTGCTCAGCTTTCTTCACAGTCCAACTCTCACATCCATACATGACCACTGGAAAAACCATAGCCTTGACTAGATGGACCTTTGTTGACAAAGTAATGTCTCTGCTTTTCAATATGCTGTCTAGGTTGGTCATAACTTTCCTTCCAAGGAGTAAGTGTCTTTTAATTTCAGGGCTGCAACCACCACCTGCAGGGATTTTAGAGCCCCCCAAAATAAAGTCTGACACTGTTTCCACTGTTTCCTCATCTATTTCCCATGAAGTGTTGGGACCAGATGCCATGATCTTCGTTTTCTGAATGTTGAGCTTTAAGCCAACTTTTTCACTCTCCTCTTTCACTTTCATCAAGAGGCTTTTGAGTTCCTCTTCACTTTCTGCCATAAGGGTGGTGTCATCTGCATATCTGAGGTTATTAATATTTCTCCCAGCAATCTTGACTCCAGCTTGTGCTTCCTCCAGCCCAGCATTTCTCATGATGTACTCTGCATATAAGTTAAATAAGCAGGGTGACAATATACAGCCTTGATGTACACCTTGCCTATTTGGAACCAGTCTGTTGTTCCATGTCCAGTTCTAACTGTTGCTTCCTGACCTGTATGAACAGAATGAAAAGGCAAAATGGACTGGAATGGGTGAATTTAACTCAGATGACCATTATATCTACTACTGTGGGCAGGAATCCCTTAGAAGAAATGGAGTAGCCATCATGGTAAACAAAAGAGTGAAATGCAGTACTTGGATGCAATCTCAAAAACGACAGAATGATCTCTGTTCGTTTCCAAGGCAAACCATTCAATATCACGGTAATCCAAGCCTATGCCCCAACCAATAATGCTAAAGAAGCTGAAGTTGAACGGTTCTATGAAGACCTACAAGACTGTTTAGAACTAACACCCCAAAAAAGATGTCCTTTTCATTATAGGGGACTGGAATTCAAAAGTAGGAAGTCAAGAAACACCTGGAATAACAGGCAAATTTGGCCTTGGAGTACGGAGTGAAGCAGGGCAAAGGCTAATAGAGTTTTGCCAAGAGAACTAACTCAGTATCACCTCATATAAACATCTGCAAAGATATCATTTCCACACATGATCATATTCACAGGTACCAGTGGTTAAGTGAAAGTGAAGTCGTTCAGTCGTGTCCGACTCTTTTCGACCTGATGGACTGTAGCCTACTAGGGTCCTCTGTCCACGGGATTTTTCAGGCAAGAATACTGGACTGGGTTGCCATTTCTTTCTCCAGGGGATCTCCCCAACCCAGGGATCGAACCCAGGTCTCCCACGTTGCAGGCAGATGCTTTACCATCTGATCTCCCAGGAAAGCCCCTAACCAGGAGTTAGGACTTCAACAAATCTTTCTGGGAGACACAATTCAACCCACACCAATCTAGTTAGGAAACTAGCCTGAAAGAAATGGAGGACATGTACTATGTAAAAAATGATGATAATCATGAAAATGGAAATCATGAGACCTGGGTCATAAATATTCATTGTGCAGATGCAACACCATATTAATCAATTCCAAAGGTGTCTTTCCCAAAATAGCCTACATAAATTTGAAGTATTAGAAATATTTTCTAGAACTCTTCAACAGTTTTGAGATTTGTTTGATTATTCTTTGATGCTTTTGTTTCTTCTTTCTACTTCGCTGGGCATTTCCAAAGATTTTCCTAGATTTTCCCCAATATTTCCCATTTTTGAATGTTACCACAGTTATACTGTCTAGTCTCTTTATCTAAAGCCTGTCTGTAACTCTCTACCCTAAATCCTGTAATTCAGCCAATATTCCTCCCTGATATTCCTATTTTTACTCTCAACTGGATCATTGCCATCAACACGAATAAAGATACTTTTATTTTGCACATCTCAAAAGAACTGTTGAGCCCATTTTATCTGCCAGATGCTGCACAAAAGATTTTATTCCCTTTGTAACAAAATTCCTTGAAACATATCTATATTCCCTTCACCAAGTCCTACCTACACATTCCTATTTGACTCTCACTCCACCATTCCACTCAAAATGTTCTAGTCATGGTTATCAAATAGCTTCCACATTGTTAACTCCAACGGTCAATTCTCAAGCTTCATCTTTCTTGACCATTCAACAGCATTTGACACAGTTCTTCTCAATTTCATTTCACTTCACTAGTTACTCCTTCTAGTTTTCTTTTCTGGTGATTCTTCTTTAGCTTCTTAATATTTGAGCATACGAGAGTATCCTTGAATCTCTTTTCATACATGCACGCACGCACACACACACACACACACACACACACTCACATACTTTTGGTATCTCATCCAATTTCTTGACCTTAACATCTGTATGCTAATGACTCCAAAATTTATATCATCAGTCCAGACCCCTCTCCTGTACTTTAGACTCACATATCTAACTGCCATTTCAATATGCTTGGATGTGAAATAGACACTTCAAATTCACTACGTCCAAAGCTGAAGTCATCCTGCCAGCAAACCCACTCTGCTTATAGCATCTCCATCTCTGATGATGGCAATTCCATTCTTTCAGTCATTTGTGCCCCCAATCATAGTCTATCTTGGCTTCTTCTTTTTTCTCACACCCCATATCAAATCCACACAGATTTGTTGTTCAAAATATAAAGTAGATTCATGATGTAATCAGAATCCAACCACTTCCTCTATCTCCACTGATTTATCCTCATAAACCCACTATCATCTCTCACTTAAATTAGTATTTTACTGTTCCTCTGACTGGCCCTTTTCTACCCTTTTCCTTCTACAGTTTATTAATAACATAGCAGCCAGAGTAAAGTTGTTAGAACTTAATATAACATCTCTCTTCTTAAAATCTTCCCATGCCCTCACCTCATGTAGAGTAAAATCTAATTTCTTTACAGTGGCCCAGTCACTAACTTCATACCAGCCATAATGTCCTCTTAACATTTATCAAATGTGTCAGGTTTGCCCTTGCCTTAGGGCCTTTGAAACCACTTTTCTTTCTGCCTAAAATGCCTCTCGGAGAAGGCAATGGCACCCCACTCCAGTACTCTTGCCTGGAAAATCCCATGGACGGAGGAGCCTGGTAGGCTGCAGTCCATGGGGTCGCTAAGAGTCGGACACGAGTGAGCGACTTCACTTTCACTTTTTCACTTTCATGCATTGGAGAAGGAAATGGCAACCCACTCCAGTATTCTTGCCTGGAGAATCCCAGGGACGGGGGAGCCTGGTGGGCTGCCATCTATGGGGTCGCACAGAGTCAGACACGACTGAAGTGACTTAGCAGCAGTAGCAAAATGCCTCTTCTCCAGATACTTGCAATTTCTAGCTCCTCATCCTTCAAGTCTGAGTAATTATTCACTTTTCAATGAGCCTTATCCCAACCTACATCAACACCTCCTCTAAATAGTCATTATTTTGTACTACAATCTTATTTATACAATATAATGTATTTATTTTCCTTTGTTTATTGTCTATTATCTTCTTCCTCCAGAATATAAGTTTCGTGAGGACAGGAAATTTTGTCTGGTCACTGATGCATTTCAAGCAACAAGAACAATGAATGCTTGTTGAGTGAATGAATGCTTTGTCTAACTTTTAAGGCTAGACTAATAGCTTCTGATGGAGAAGGCAATGGCACCCCACTCCAGCACTCTTGCCTGGAAAATCCCATGGACAGAGGAGCCTGGTAGACTGCAGTCCATGGGGTCGCTAAGAGTCGGACACGACTGAGCGACTTCACTTTCACTTTTCACTTTCATGCATTGGAGAAGGAAATGGCAACCCACTCCAGTATTCTTGCCTGGAGAATCCCAGGGATGGTGGAGCCTGCTGGGCTACCATCTATGGGGTCGCATAGAGTTGGATACTACTGAAGCGACTTAGCATACCATAGCATAGCAATAGCTTCTGAAGGCAAAAATAACTTTTATTTTTCCTCTAGTGATCTCACCAATTCATATATAATTATGACTAGTATGACACCAAAAATTGGCTTCAAAACTAGACCTCATCACTGATACTAGCAGAGAACAGCTTCAGAGTATGCTAAGGGGCACAACAATTTATGGGTCTCGGAAAGGTTACTGTTAAGCGGTTGTAAGCTGCAGTGATTAACGGTCCTTTGCCTTATTGTGCATTGCGCCACGGCAGGGGTGACACTGTATCCTTGGTGTACAGTTGGACTCCACTTCTCAGCCATGGCAGTCTTAAGTAGGTCATGAGAGTAGTTCTGTACAGTAGAATAGAGTAGACATTCAATAGAATAGAATTGCACTTTTCAGGCTGAGTCCTGAAACTTCCCTTTTGATTTCTCCTTCTGTACCCTGGTCAGAAGGAGAGGATGCAGTGGAGGATTCAGACGATCTAGAAGCTGATGGAATCACCGCATGAAAGGAGGCTGAGTCTCTAAATCACTGGGTAGATGTCTCACCAAACTCTTTATAGTAAAATGAAATGAATGATGGCTAAAATCTTTATATTTTTAATGTACTGATAATTGGGGTTGATTTTTAGGTCTAGTCCACATGGCCAACGGAGTCAGTTCCTCACATCATCTTGGAAAGGTAGTATGAAACTTGATTACCTAAAGCTATGAAAATGACATGTGTTAGCATGAAGGAAACTTGAAATATTTGGCAAAAATCTTTGCTTTTAACTAAAATGCTCCAATATATTAGCATTTCTTCTTGGAATAAATAGGTTGCTGCTTTCTGGACCTGAGATGCAAATCTCTGGCCTAAGTTAGGATTCCTCTTTGAATTCAATGGCAGTGTCACTAGGAGAGCAAGTTGGCTGTTTGTGCTTGGCACCACCTGGCTGCAGTTACATCGCTCAGCACTAAACACACTGGCTGTGTCAGAGTTGAGTACTGTCATTCTGATGAAGTGGGGAGTGTGTTGGCCTGGTGGGAAGCCTTTTAAATTGAATGACAAGGTTTTTCTTATTTGTTACATCCCCAGGCCATTGTCAAATCATATAATGCCAGCCCAGGAAAGTAATTACAGAACTGTTGTGAGGCTGTTAGCAGCTGCTTTTCATTTTTCCCCATTGTGACTGGGATGTGGTGGAGAAAAATTGGGATGACTAAGAACCACAACATAAACGCCACCCAATCTGTTGGCCAGTCACATGTGGCACTTACATTCAGTCAAGGGAAAAGAGCAGGTTCCTGAAATGTTATTAGATATAGATGTCAAATATAATGAAGAATCTACAGACAACTATCAGAGACCAAGCCATGAGGACAGGTGATTTTCATTTATTAAACCATTACTAAAATCATCAGGCCACAAAGTCTAATTGTTAAAAATAAAAGCATGTGTTGACCTCATAGAACTACCCCTTTCCTCTTAGCTGTTTCTTCTCTCCCTTGTTTTCTTTTTTTTTATTTTTGTAAGGACCACAATGAACCTTCAGCTCAGTTCATTTCAGTTGCTCAGTCGTGTCCAGCTCTTTGGGACCCCATGAATCGCAGCACGCCAGGCTTCCCTGTCCATCACCAACTCCTGGAGTTCACTCAGACTCACATCCATCGAGTCGGTGATGCCATCCAGCCATCTCATCCTCTGTCGTCCCCTTCTCCTCCTGCCCCCAATCCCTCCCAGCATCAGAGTCTTTTCTAATGACTCAATTCTTCACATGAGGTGGCCAAAGTACTGGAGTTTCAGCTTTAGCATCATTCCTTCCAAACAACACCCAGGACTGATCTCCTTTAGAATGGACTGGTTGGATCTCCTTGCAGTCCAAGGGACTCTCAAGAGTCTTCTCCAACACCACAGTTCAAAAGCATCAATTCTTCATCGCTCAGCTTTCTTCACAGTCCAAGTCTCACATCCATACATGACCACTGGAAAAACCATAGCCTTGACTAGACAGACCTTTGTTGGCAAAGTAATGTCTCTGCTTTTGAATACGCTATCTAGGTTGGTCATAACTTTCCTTCCAAGGAGGAAGCGTCTTTTAATTTCATGGCTGCAGTCACTATTTGCAGTGATTTTGGAGCCCCAAAAAATAAAGTCTGAGACTGTTTCCACTGTTTCCCCATCTATTTGACATGAAGTGATGGGACCAGATGCCATGATCTTAGTTTTCTGAATGTTGAGCTTTAAGCCAGCTTTTTCACTCTCCTCTTTCACTTTCATCAAGAGGCTTTTTAGTTCCTCTTCACTCTGTGCCATAAGGGTGATGTCATCTGCATATCTGAGGTTATTGATATTTTTCCCGGCAATCTTTAACCTTCAGCTAATGATATGTAATTCAAAGTTTCCAACAATAAATGCAGAGTCTCATAAAAAGCAACTACCAGGATATATGAAGGGGAAATGGGCAAAGCTCGATGTATTTTCATCTTACCACCTTATTTTAATTTGGTCCTTTTGAATAGGAACTTTATAAGCTGGCCAGTGCTTATTTCCAAGGTTAATTTATTTCCTAAATTCTACTGAGTGATGAACGGTATTGCTTTTGATAGGCTACTGATGTAAAGTAAAATATGTATTGTTTTAAAGTTATAACTAAAGTTAATGGAAACTACTTAAGATTCTTAACACAACTGAGTCTTGTGTTTCCAATCAGGTGACAATCTAATCAAGATGAACCCTAAGTGATTATTCATTATTCATTTTCTTTGAATGAAATGGTTTAAATAGCATGGAGCTATGCTAGCAAGTTATTATGTTCACATGTAACCCTTTCTTGTTCTGAAAGTCATTTCTTTCCTCTCTGAGGTTATGGAAATATAATAAATACATTTATATGTCTTCTGTAGTTTGCAGAAGGCAGTTGCTTCCCTATACTCTACACAAACTTCCTTCTGCTAACAATGTGTTACTAACTTTCATGAAATAATTTATTTCTAAATGATGAAAGTGGTCAAAGGCTTAGGATCCAACAGCATTCCGAATGAAAATAATTAGATTTGTGGTAAAGATAAGAGTGAGGTTTGAAACCTGTCGGTACATATCACTAGGTAGAAATAAATTATGGCTTGTCAAAAATGACACATTTCAACAAGGTGCTTCCTTTTCACTCTGAGTAAGACCTTTTTCCACCCAGCAATTAACTTATTCCCATTAATATTCAGTAGCATTGACAAGGCTGACAGAGTAAACCTGGGTTTTATAAAACTAAAGACAGATTGATAGAGACTCATTACGTTGTCTAATAATTTCATCATTGTATGGTAGATCTTAATAAATAAAGAACAAAGCTGTTGACTATAGCATTGATTTGTTGTGCCAGGTAAAAGACTCAAATTTTCTGTGTATATTTTCTTTTTGTGACTCATAAATTTATTTTTGAAAATAAACAGTAATTTTGCCTAAAGGGATGCAGAGGTGACACAATAATACATTTATACCGTAATATGCTTAGCACTGGCGTAGTTTTCTTTAGGTATTTCTTCACAGTCTATAAGTAATAATTATGCTACACAGTTAAATTAAATAAAATGAGTAACTGCACTCAAACGACCCTTTGATTATAGATTGAGAAAGCTTAAGCGCAAGTATACGTTTGTGGTGTGGTAGAAAAAGAGCAAAGAATTAACTAACAGCCCATGGGAACGGGAAAACCAAACATTTGCGTCTTCCTCCATTTATGACATAAAAAGTAGGAAATAAAATAAAGCAGGTTTCACAAAGCTTCAAGATGTGTCAAAGATGACGTTGCTTAGAGACATAACATCTGTTCTGTTTTTGTAGTTGTCATATTTTCTAAAAAAAAAAAAAAAAAGGAAAATTAAACACTGTGTTTTTCCAAGCTCATGGACACAGTTTTTCATTGTTGTTGTTGTTTTTCATACAGGACACTTTGGCTGGGTTCAGCTTTCTCTTCTAGAACTGTGAGAAAAAAAAAAAATTCTCACTGTTGGTGAGAAAAATGTGATCTATGCCTAACAAAATCAACTTGCATTTTTTTTCTGGAAGTTTTTAGGTTGTTCTTTCCCTCTGCCATGACAGGTGACTTCTCACAGGTGAAATCTGTCATTTTTCCTCAAGAGTTCTTTCTCCTTTAACGTTATATAGCTCAGCAAATTTTTCTGCCAGGGGCAATATTAGTGAGTTCTGGATGTATTACTGGCATGGAATTTTGCCACTTGTATTTATTTTCTGTGCTATGACAACCTACTGTTTTGTGGTAGAAATGACACGATTTTAGTTCTCATCAAATTCATAGTTTCTGCAAAAGTCTAATTTTTCATAAGTGAAAATTCATGTAGTGAAAATGGAATCATTTCACACAGTTCTTACTTTGGCCCCAAGCACATGCACTGAATAACTCCACTCTTCATTCCCCCTGTTTTGTCAGAATCAAAGTCTGCAGATGGGCAAGTCACACCTGAATACCCTAAGTAAGTAGTTTGTAATTAGGCTGTAACAATAAAAGCTTTGGATTTAATTTTCCTATGTGCTGATTTTTGTCTTTTGGATTCCTCTCTGACGTTTCACATCCCTTAGATTTTTATCTCCCATTAGCTCTTACCTCTCCTCCTTCACAGCAGTCTACTCCGATTTCAGCTTTATTCAGCTCCCTTGCTCCCTCTCAAACTCTGCCTTAAATGATCAATTCTAATGTTTTCCTTCAGTTATTGTTTTATTTCCATTTTGATTATTCTATTCTATAAACCATTCATGAACTTGCTCCTGCTCTTCATTAATGGAGACTTTTTAGAGAGGACAGCAGAAGAACAGCTGCGTTTATTCGTTAACCACAGATTTAATGAGAATTTACTATGTGCACAACATTGTGGGAGGACACAAAGTGCTGTCTACACCACCACTTCTCTTCATAGCCGCTGATGCTCAAATAGCACCAATTGTGTGCCCAACACTGATCTATATGATTTACAAACATCAACTCACTTGGCCCTCCCAATAATCCCTACATTTTAACAAGCAGGTTTTATTATTCAGGTATAGTGAGGCCAACAAATCAGCAGATGACTGCCACTGAAAGGACAGTTTGTTACTCATAGTTCCCAACAGAGGGGAACTCATCACACTGTGGAGCGAGCACCAGGATCAACCAGAAGATAAAACGAGTAGAAGGAGAATGTGGGCAAGAGCCTTTACTGTGGTTTCCATTGTGGGAAACAAGCAAGGCATGGTAAACAGGCTTAAGATTGGCTTTGATTAGTTTGAATGATTTCAGGGAGCTCTTGGGTGTAGGGGCTATCCCAAGTTGCCTGATGCCTGGCCTTGATATGACTGAGGCCTGGAAATTGGCCTGCATTGTAAGAGACTGACAGAGGAGGTAGGAGAGGGTGCAGGCTTTGGATTGGGGACACACAGACAAGTCATTTACATTACATTAATTACATTAACGCTCTGAAGGCTAGCTCTGGGATGGGCAGGTAGGTCTCCAGTGCCAATAGGGTCCCACATATCATTTCAGAATAAAAATAAGTGTGCAATATACCCTAGAGGCATAGTACTAGTATTAGCAAAGCCATGTATCTGTTAAGTGATTGAGTCCAGATTTGGGCCCAGTAGGTCTGGCTCCAGAACTCACATTCTTAATTCTATGCCATGCTGCTTCACCAAGGAACTTGGATTTTTGTAAAGGAAATAAAAAATATACATGATGTCATCTAAGTGCTGTAAAAGTTAAAAGAGGCTTCAGAACTCAGTGGACAGGGATGGCAATCAGATTGGCAATCAAATTCAAAATTTCAGGAGAAACACTAATTGAATGCACATTTGAAGGGTAGGAAAGATGCCCACCGATATGAAAAGATCATTCCAGGCAAATGGAATTACCTGAACAAAAGTGTGAAGATATGAAGCCAATGAATGGATTCAAGGAGTTGCAAACCCCCTGCATGGCAGAAGCAAAGTCTGTGCATGGGAGATTGATGGAAATGATACTGGGAAAGTTATTTGTAATCAGCATTAGGTCATAAGTGAAATAATAAGGGATATGGACTTAATTCAGGGGAAAAATGAGAAATAGAGGTGTAATATAGCATTTTTATATATGTACTTATATGTTCAGCTTAGTTCAGTTCAGTCACTCAGTCATGTCCGACTCTTTGCAACCCCATGAATTGCAGCATGCCAGGCCTCCCTGTCCATCACCAACTCCTGGAGTTCACTCAAACTCACGTCCATCGAGTCGGTGATGCCATCCAGCCATCTCATCCTCTGTCGTCCCCTTCTCCTCCTGCCCCCAATCCCTCCCAGCATCAGAGTCTTCCAATGAGTCAACTCTCTGCATGAGGTGGCCAAAGTACTGGAGTTTCAGCTTTAGCATCAGTCCTTCCAATGAACACCCAGGACTGATCTCCTTTAAAATGGACTGGTTGGATCTCCTTGCAGTCCAAGGGACTCTCAAGAGTCTTCTCCAACACCACAGTTCAAAAGCATCAATTCTTCATCGCTCAGCTTTCTTCACAGTCCAACTCTCACATCCATATATGACCACAGGAAAAACCATAGCCTTGACTAGATGGGCTTTTGTTGACCAAGTAATGCCTCTGCTTTGGAATATGCTATCTAGGTTGGTCATAACTTTCCTTCCAAGGAGTAAGCATCTTTTAATTTCATGGCTGCAGTCACCATCTGCAGTGATTTTGGAGCCCAGAAAAATAAAGTCTGAGACTGTTTCCACTGTTTCCCCATCTATTTGCCATGAAGTGATGGGACCAGATGCCATGATCTTCGTTTTCTGAATGTTGAGCTTTAAGCCAACTTTTTCACTCTCCTCTTTCACTTTCATCAAGAGGCTTTTTAGTTCCTCTTCACTTTGTGCCATAAGGGTGATGTCATCTGCATATCTGAGGTTATTGATATTTCTCCCGGCAATCTTGATTCCAGCTTGTGCTTCCTCCAGCCCAGCATTTCTCATGATGTACTCTGCATAGAAGTTAAATAAGCAGGGTGACAGTATACAGCCTTGACGTACTCCTTTTCCTATTTGGAACCAGTCTGTTGTTCCATGTCCAGTTCTAACTGTTGAATATTTGAGGGGGTGACCATTTCCTCCTCTGGGGGATCTTTCTGACCCAGGGATCAAACCTGTGTCTCCTGCATTGGCAGGCAGATTCTTTACTGTCTGAGCCACCAGGGAAGCCTACTTAGATGTTACATGCAGTATATACATTATATCTACACATATGCATATACATTCAAAAAAAATATATATATAGGAGGTCTTTAAGTAGGAAAGTTATGTGATCACACTTGTGTTTCAGAGGTAACCTAGCTTCTATGGAAGCAGAATTGAAAGTGGAGAAATAAGTGAAAACATGAATTAGGATGTTATTGAAATAACTCACATGAAACTTAAGAATAAATCAGAGAACATTAGGGGATTGACTCAAAAATCATTGTAGAGACAGAGTTGAAAGCACCTTGTTACTGATATTTCATCAGTTGAAACTACATCACACAAGGAGTGGCTAATGGAACTGGGAATTTTACCATGAAGAGAAAACTCAAGGATAGACTCTTTTTGTTGCTGTACTAGGCCAGACTTCAGAGGCTGCTTTGGGCTGCAAGGTGGGAGAGAATAAATAAAGATATGAACAGAGCTCAGGAATGCTTGTATTTTGGTTCAGTTCAGAAGCCAATAATATTAATAAGTAGCATGAAGAAGCCTCAGTTCCACTATGGCTCAGCACAGAACCATTAGTGGAATAAAAACATTATTTATAATAAAATATTATATATTTCAATATGCAGATACTCAGTCAAGATTAACCCAGAAGACTTGCTGATGTAGTTAGATGCTTGCATTTACTAATAATGAACACACTCAGGATTTAAGAAAGTTAAAATCATAAATCTATCATCAAAATAAATTCAGAAGATGAAAGAGTAGAGATACTGATGGTCACTAAACTAAAAATAAGTTCTAATAGACCAGACTTATTTGTCTATTAGAAAAAGAAGGAAATAATCTTAATTGAAATAAGGATAACATGCCAAGACAAATTACAGACTTTGGAAACAGAGAAAACGATGAAGTATGATATTAGCACAAATGAGCTGGGCCTTATTTATAAGCACAATGTCAAAATAATTCCCAATGTTATGACGGGATAGTGACAAAGTATCTCTGAAAACATATCTCCTGCCTTGAATTCCTCCACATGTTGAGGATCACAATCAGTCTCTGGCACTTAGAAAGTCCCAGGAGATCATATCCTTTGGTAAGCTATGGGGAATGGAGGGTACACTGTGTAAAGAAGCAGAAATACAAGAAACCACAGAACAACTATGATAGAGAATCTATGTACACTGGCAAAAACAGACACCCCTCAGAATAAATAACTGCAACATGTAATTTATAATCTTGATTTCTTATTATTGTTATTCACAAACATTTTTTAATATATGCGATAGCAATAACATGAAATATAAAAACAATGTTTATTAATAAAATCCAGTGAGATCCTTGCATTTTGTGTGTCTTCACTAATTTAAAAATCATTAATTCTAAGTCTGTTAAAATGAGTCTCAGATTTCCTTTGTTTTTATATTTGCATGTGGCAGCTAAATATGCCAACTGATGCCGGTATGTTATATTGGTGACTCAATTATAATAAGTGGCATTGCTTTGTTGATGTGATTTTCTGAAATGGCAAACTGCACTCAGAAAACAGAGGGTAATATTTCTGTGATATAAACCGTATCACATTCCTGGAAATTTGAGTTTATAAATGTAAGGAAGAAAATTTGCTGTGATGTATAAAATTATTTTCCAGTCTCTCAAATAATTGTAAACCATTTTCCCCTACACAAATATTAATTTCAAATTTCAAATATTTGAAAGTCATATACCATAACTCTCTATTGTGTAAAACTGACATATGCATAGAGGGACAGCTACCATCTCTGTCTACTCACACCCTATAAAAACCAGCATCATCCTCCACTTGCTATGAAAAATTAAAACAATCATATCGTTTAAAAATTGTGCCTGTAAAGAACTACTGGTTTAAGTAATGGAGCTCAATGTAAGGGAGATCCCTACCATAAGACATACTCAAGCATATGCTAGAACCTCTGCACAAAAATGGTAGGCAGAATTCAAGCACTGGGTTAATGGCTGGATTTGATCAAGGTTGAAAAATCAAATGCTTACAGACACAAAGCAGGTATGAGAAATGTGTAAACTGGGCCAAGAGAAAGACAATAGAGAACTGTTGTCCCAGCACCATTTGTTGAATGAATATTCTTTCCTTATTGAATTGTCTTGGCATTCTGTCAAAAATTAGCTGGTTATAAATATGAAGGTTTATTTCTGGACTATCAATTCTATTCCCTTGATCTATATGTGTCAGTACCACACAGCATTGATTACTATAGCTTTGTAATACTTTTGAAGAATCCTTCAACTTTATTCTCCTTTATCAAGATTTGTTTTTGTTTTTTGGCTTATTCTAGATCCCTTGAATTTCCAAATGAATTTTAGAAGCAGCTTGTCAATTTCTGCAATAATCCCAGATAGATTTTGGCAGGGACTACACTGAATTTGTAGATCAATTCCAGGGATATTGCTATTATAATATTGTCTTCTGATCCATGAATATGGGATGTTTTTCCATTTATTTAGGTATTTTTAAATTTCTTTCAACTATGTTTTATAGTTTTCAGAGTACAACTTTTGTACTTCTTTTGTTAAGTTTATTCCTATTTTATTGTTTTCAATCTGGATGTTTTTTTGTCATCTTCTTACCTAATTGCCCTGGTAAGGTCTGCTTAGTTCTCAAAATTTATCTATTCTGTATTCCATTTCTCTTTTATGCAGTATTTACTAACTCGGTTTGATCAAACCAATCCCCTAACTCTCTCTTTTAGTACTTTGCATCTTTTATCTTTAGAGTCTTTCATAATTTAATCCTTCAAAGAAAACATCCCTGATTAATATTACCCTACTATCCAGAGATTACTTTTTTAATCCACACTACTCTGACACACTCATGGTCACAGTTTGGATTACCATTTATCCTAATACTGCTTGTGATTTGGGACACTTTATTATTCTAATTAAATTGCAAGCTTTGTTGAATATGGTCAATATTTTCAACTTTAAAGTTTTCAAAAAATCCTAATGGAATCTTACGTGTAAATAAATGGTTCAAAAAATGCTTTCCATTTGTTTTCATCCTTTCACAGAGAAGTAATTCAGTGAAATGAAAGGAGTACTACATGGTCTTGAATCCTGGCTTTGCCACCTAAATTCTGTATGTTGCGTGATTAATAATTTACATCTGAGTCTCAGCTTTTCCATCTGTAAAATGAGAGTAACATTAATAATAAAGATCAGAAATAGGCAAGTAAAACATACAGCCCATGGCAGGCATTGATACATGGCATGTGCTTTCATTATTGTATGAGCGATGCGGCAATTAAAAAAATAGGCTTAGAGTTTTTGATTTAGTAAATAAATAAAAAGGGAGAGTGGATGCAATTTAAATAGTTAAAAATGTTATTTCAGATTCTTATTATTTGTATTATTACACTGTCGTATCTGAGTCCTCCTCATCAGTGCCATCTTTTCCTTGGAACTCTCATCATTTATTTCAAGGGGAATATATAGCAACAAACAGGAAGTGTGACACACAGGCGTGCACATACAAACACACATACATGCCCAATATTATTCCTTATTTTATACAAATTTCTGGCATCTCACACTATAAAACAGAGGAATAACGTCAAGATGCAATTTACTGAAAGTCAGTATTTATAATTAAATAATACATGTTTCCATACATAGCTTTGAAAGGGCTCTATTCTAAGTCATTGTTTCAGTTTCAAATTAAGTGGGAAACCTTGGAAACTACTTTCATTGTTACTGGGTTCATATTTTGTACCAGCTAATCAGAGAAAAGTAATGCAAAATGTTATATGCTGATTTTCGCTTCTCCACAAACTCCTGAAATAATTCTCTTTGTAAAACTTTATTTTACAACTTCTTGAACTTTATTAAAGTGCATATTCCTTTATTACATCATCTTTAATGAAAAAATACTTAAATAAATACATTCTAAATAGAGCAAGTCAGCAGATGTATTAGAGTAAATTAAAAAGTTGCACATTCCTGGGCTTCCCCAGTTACAGTTATATTTTTGGACTTGCCCTCTGTGGGTGACTGAATAATTTTTCAGTCTTTATAGAGAATTTTTTTAAAGCCTGAAAGGTTATTTCATATGTACTGAGGAAATTATGTGTATCATCAAAGTCTAGCCAGGAAACAGAAACCACCTGAGTAGTTAAAGAGACTTTAATGCAGAAAATTGATTCCGTGGGTGATGAAAGAGCTGAGATACTAAACAAGGGACACTGGGGCAATCCAAAGATTAACAACAGCAGGAAGCCACCCTCGCCCACAACTGATGGGATAAAAGGCAAAGGCAGTGTTCCCAGCACTGGTGGAAGCTGGAACTATCATTTGGCCCGCCTGCCAAGAGTTGGATTCATGAAGCTGCTGGCAGGGAAGGAAGGAGAGAGATACCCTGGCTTACTCCTCCCCACCACCTCCTCCACAATCCAGTCTGAAGACAGCAAAGCATGGGAACCAGTGTTACCTCTTAATATAGAGCAGACCAGGGGAAGAGCAAGGAAAGGATATGAAAGCAAACAGAGCCAGGATACACACATCATAAAATTACCTGCTTGTTGGAGATGGTGAAAGGGAGCGAGTGGGATAGGGTTGTGGTCAAGAAAAGAGCACAGCAGAAGTGTATTCATTTACATTTTGGTAGAAGATAAAAAATGGACCCTGAAGTTTTTATTCTTTTACAAGAGAATAATCAATGTGTTTGGGCTTCCCTGGTAGCTTAGCTGGTAAAGAATCCACCTACAATGCAGGAGACCCCAGTTTGATTCCTGGGTTGGGGAGATCCCTGGAGAAGGGATAGGTTACCCACTCCAGTATTCTTGGGTTTCCCTGGTGGGTCAGACAGTAAAGAATCTGCCTGAAATGCAGGAGACCTGGGTTCCATCCCTGGGTTGGGAAGATCCCCTGGAGGAGGGCATGGCAACCCACTCCAGTAATTCTTGCCTGGAGAATCCCCATGGACAGAGGAGCCTGGCAGGCTACAGTCCATGGGGTCGTGAAGAGTCGGACACGACTGAGCGACTAACCACAGCACAGAAATCAATGTGTTTGGGATTGAGATAAGCTATTCTGCCTCTTGATTTTGCATTACACACTAGGCTTATCAATGCCAGTATAATCTCACTTTTGGGTGGACACCTAGGAGCAGGGGCCACATTACCCTGTCTCACCACAAACTTTTGGTATCTCAGTATGGCATTACAATATTCTAGTGATTTGCATACGCACACATTTTAATTGAGAGAAATATGATAGAACATGAAATGGCTACAGGAATCAGCTCTGTAAATTAATTGTGAAACATAAGTTGTGATCCTAGTGTTCTGTGAGAATGTAAAATTCATCAAGACAATTTTAATATAATGAAAACTTTTATGGCTCAGGGGAAGAATTATCACAAAAATGAGGTCGGACTTTGCTTCCCAAGTTATTTGATCAAGAGACCACACACCCCAGCTACTGCTGGATTTGCTGAAGCCAACAGAAATGGGTTGGACAGGAGAGGAGAGAGTGTGAAGATTTTAGACCATGAGTGGGAGCAGAGAAGGGCCCATTAGGACCTCCAGCTGGTTCCTATTCACTGAAGTTAGGGACTGACTCCTGTCTAGTGTGCAAAACCATTAAGGGGATATTATTACCCTTCATCTGATCTTGACAAGAGAATTTTTTTGTAATTAAAAAAAAAAAAAAGACAAACTGATTAAGCTGCATCTGGGTTAACTTTCCTAAATAACAAATTGGCAGACAGCCTGGAAACAATGTAAATTCTGCTTCATTAAAATTATAATCACAGTTGATTTTTTTTTTCTTCTACCTAACTGGCTACAGAGAAATAAAATTCTGATGGTTGTATGGCTCAAGTAGAAAGGCAACACACAGTACATTTGCACAGAAATTCCCTTAGATAGGACTGGAGGTAACCACATGGAAAAACGGGCAGTCTGGAGAGACAGCTACATCTTTTTGGATGTAGGGCCATCTCCAGAGCACCCTCATATTCACAAAAATGTTCTATTAAAAGGTCAAGAAAGCCCGGGTTTGAGTTCCCTGAGTCATACAGCTCTGTAACAACCTAGAGGGATAGGATGGAGAGAGAGGGAGGTTCAAGAGGGAGGGGATATATGTATACCTATGGTTGATACATGCTGATGTTTGGCAGAAACCAACACAGCTCTATAAAGCCTTCAATTAAGAAATAAATAATTTTTTTAATTATGAAAAAAATCTCAAAACAACAAAAAATACTTGTTTAAATATAGGTTTCTGGTTTCTAAATGTTTTTCTAATTTGAAAATGTTTCCAAATAAATTGAAAAATAAAATAAACAGAATTCAAAAAAAGAGAAAAGTACAAAAAAAAAGGTCAAGGAAGGAGGCTTGCAGAGACCCCCTTTAATTTGGAAACATAAATAAGGGAGTTTATTTGCATATTAAATAATCATAGAAACACTTTACAATATAGCTAAAAACTGGCACATAATAGTTTATTTGCCTAAACATTTTTCTGCTCCAACTGAATAAGAAAAATAACAATAAAATATTTTCTCAATCAACTCTGAAAAATGCCAAAGGAGTAAGATCATGATTTGTCTGTTTGGCATCAAATGTGTTTTGACTTGTTGTCTTTAGAAAGGACCTAAAGGTTAAAGAAAAGGAAAGAAAAGCAAAAATTGACTTTGTTTCAAGTTATTACCCTACAGCAGTTTGGAACCATGCAAGGCAGAAAAGTTGGGGGGAAAGAGCTCTTAAGAGAAAAGTAAGATGAGTTCATTTTACATATGAAATGGAAGATGTCCAAAACATACTTAGAAGTATAAGATTGGCTCTTTCACAAGGTGGAGCAACTCACGCTTTCACTTGCTTTGGGGGCGTCCCTGATAGCTCAGATGGTAAAGAATCTGCCTGCAATGCCGGAGACCAGGAATCAGTCCCTGGGTGGGGAAGATCCCCTGGAGAAGGGCATGGCAACACACTCCAGTATTCTTGCTTGGAGAATCCCATGGACAGAGGAGCCTGGCGAGATATAGTCCATGGGGTCACAAAGAGTCGGACATGACTGAGTGACTAACACTTTTCACAAGGCATCTCAGGAAAAACAGCTGCTTCAGGATACTAGCTGCCAGAAACTCACTAAAATAGACAATGAACCAAAAAAAGCCACACCTTTGTTAAGAAGCCTGGCTCAAATGGTAAAGAATCTGTCTGTAATTTGGGAGACCTGGGTTCCATCCCTGGGTTGGGAAGATCCCTGGAGGAAGGCATGGCAACCCACTCCAGTATTCTTGCCTGGAGAATTCCCAAGGGCAGAGGAGCCTGACAGGCTACAGTCCATGGGGTCACACAGAGTCAGACACGGCTGAGTGACTAAGCACACAACACAGCACACATGTGGACAGATGCTCTGAATGAGAAGTGGAGGAATTGTGTGGTTTCAATCAGTGGTGGGCATGACAAAAAGGTTTCTGTATGTCCCAGGATGTCTTAATCCATGGCCATGTTCATCTGCTACTGAGTAGGGAGTTTTCCCATGATAGATGGAGAATAGGAGAAGGAAGGTACACATCTGTTCAGGTTGTGTTGTGGATGGTAAACTTATTTTTCAATTATTCAACTTGGCTACTTTTTAAAACAGAGAGAAGGAAATTCCTTGAATGATTGATACTGCTGCACCTCATTGACATTTAGCTCAAAAAAGCTAAAAGCATCTGCAAAGTTTTCAATCTCTCTAAAAAGATGATGTCCAACATGATGCTGTGAGAAAGGCACCGTGCAAAGAAAGAAACCCAGGACCAGAGTGCCCAAATTCTATGTCCTGTTACTCCATGGATTCTACAACACAAAACATCAAGGATTGCTCTGAAGAAATAGCTTACTAAAAAAAAAAAAAAAAAAAGGAAGAGGTTGAAGAATGTGCTAAACTTTCAGCCTAGTGAATGGGAGACCAACGAGGAATGCCAGGAACAATTCCAAGAGACGGAGGCTACTCTCTCTAAGAGCTTCTATGCTAGTCTGAGTCCAGTCAAAAATAAGATTTTCTAAAAGTAACAAATAAGATCTTATATTTAAAAAAAAGAAAGAAAATATGGTATCAAAGCCTGGATAAAATTCAGGAGTGAAAATGTAAATTCTTTGTGAACACCAATACCATAAATGAAGCTAGAAAAGAAACAATGGGCAAAAAGGTTTGTATCACATGTAAGAAACAGAAGGTTGGCTTTCAGTAAATTTCAACCAATTAGTAAGAAAAGCAGCAAAAACTGTGAACAAGAATTTCACAGAAGAGGAAACAAAAATGATCAATAAACATATGGAAAGATGCTCAGTCCACTAATGGCCAAGAAATGGATATTAAAAACACATGATATATCATTTTATACCCTTTGGATTAGCAACAAAATTTTTTTCATTTGATGTTGTCAAAGTATTATGTAAACAAAGTCAAGAGGCCACACATCTCAAATTCCAGGCTTGCTTAAGCAGCATTTCCTGGGAAATAGGGAAAAGACAGGAACAGGGGTC
Source organism: Bubalus kerabau (assembly GCF_029407905.1). Taxonomy (NCBI): domain Eukaryota; kingdom Metazoa; phylum Chordata; class Mammalia; order Artiodactyla; family Bovidae; genus Bubalus; species Bubalus kerabau. The sequence goes on from NC_073642.1 coordinate 41,102,771, forward strand.
CTGGAGCACCTCATAGCAGTCTGCTGCTCCTGCTGCTGCTAAGTCGCTTCAGTCGTGTCTGACTCTGTGCGACCCCATAGATGGCAGTCCATCAGGCTCCACCGTCCCTGGGATTCTCCAGGCAAGAATACTGGAGTGGGCTGCCATTGCCTTCTCCGGATGCTTTTATGTAGCAGGACTGAAAGGGGCCAGCCCCTTCACTGAGGGGATTAAAAACCAAGATTAGGTAGCAGTGTAATAAACAGGACCTTTGCTATGGTTCTAAGTTGCCAGGTTGGTGTTCACAGTTGGAAAGAATACCAGTCCCTTTCTTAGGAGTCAGGTAGGTGCATATTGTGGCTAATTAGCAAAGAATCTGCTGCTGTGCCTTCATAGTTGAGGAAGCGGTGGTCCCTTGCCCGGCATAATGGGGTGAGGAACTGAGGTCTGAGCCTTGAGACTGCCAAGTGTTGGTGGCCTTAAACACAGGTCACAAGCAGTTTCCATGGAGCTTTGCAGCAGTCCAGCTCTCTTTGGGAAGCCAATCTATAGGAGATTGGTTGTGGACAATTTAACTCTTCCTTACCTTTCACAAGGGTTTAGGGGAAATGGTGGTTTTCATATAACGCCAACAGAGATTTTACATTTTACAGCTGTTTTGATGGGAAGTGGGTGGGCAATTGACCTAGTTCCTATTTTCTGACAATACCCGAGAGATTACAAGACTCCAAGGAGGAATGGATACAAGTTTCCAGTTTCTGCAAAGACCCCTATGTCTAAAATATAATCAAAAAAGCTGCAGAGTTACCCAGACCTGAATGGAATGTATGGCTTGGACAACAGACATTTTAGTACCAGCCAATATATAAGGGATATCCAGAACCCCTTGAAACTTGTTTATAATATTGAACCCCTGGTGCAACCTTTCAGAGAAAGAGCTTCAGGAATGATCAATGAGTTGCCCAGCAGCACAATGGGAAGGGGAATAGTTACACATTGAGTTAACTTAAAGAAAGTAAAGAATTGCCATGTTTCTCACAAAAACATTTTATTTACAAAGTTCTAGTCCAGGAAAGTTTTATTTTACTTTATCTTTTAACATATCATATCATATTTAGAGGGAATAAATATTGTTTTAAAAGTTTTGTAATTCCCTAATGTTTCATAGTGGTTGTGAGTATTTGAGATAAAACCAACCGGGTTTCAAATTACTTCATGATAAGTGCTTGAGGTGTGATTTTTAATCTTTTAAGCTGTACCTTCTACAAGTGTAAAATAAGGATTGTTATTAATCATTAAAATTAATGAGACAATGTTTATAAAGCACTTAGCATAGTGATCTCAATCAGTGGTACTTTAAGGATAATATTCACGTTATAGAAAACTGAGAAAATAAAACAGAGAAAAAAATCACCCATACACTGATCATCCTAACACAAGTACCATCATTTTGGATAATTTCCTTTTGAGGTAGATTTTTAACTTTAGTGATTGTTTTGTTATAGTTGTCATGCCAGTCTCATAAGGGCAGAACATTAACACCTTTCATACTTAATGATAAAAAAAAAGTACTAAATTTTTGGGAATTCCTTAGTGGTCCAGTGGTTGGGACTCCCAGGCTTTCACTGCCTAGAACTGAGGTTCAGTCCCCGGCTGGGGACTAGGATCACCAGAAGCTGTGCACTGTGACCACAACAACAACAACAGCAACAACAGCAAATACGGAATTTTAAAATTAGTTGTCTTTTTTTCCATATTTGATCTGGTAATAAAATGCAAGAAGCTTTCAAGTAGGCAGGACTTTTTTAAAACATTTTTGATATTGCTTTTACAAAAAAATGAATTTTTAAGTTGCCTGTATCATTTCAAAATATTTCAGAAGTATGATGGCTGTTGTTTAATCACTAAGTTGTGTTGGACTCCTTTGCAGTCTTATGGACTGCAGCCCAACAGGCTCCTCTGTCCATAGCATTTTCCAAGCAAGAATACTGGAGTGGGTTGCATTTCTTTCTCTAGGGGATCTTCCCAACCCAGGGATCTAACCTGCATCTCCTGCACTGGGAGGTGGATTCTTTACCAATGAGCCACTAGGCAGAAGTCTGATTAGGCAGCCTCAAATATGTGAAGAATATTCCCTAAATCATTTTTAAGCACTCCACTTTTAAAATTTTCATTATTGTTCCTAATACATGTAAATAAAGATACTTTTTAAAAGTAATATTGTACATGAAGAATCCAATTGCTTTATACATTTGAAAGGCAGTTCCTCTTTTTTTGTCTCTGTAAAAACAAAATGGCAATATGAATGTGGAATTGCTGAGTTACTTAAGATTCTTGAAATGTATTTATTTCCCAAGGACTTCCTCATATTCTTTCCAATATCAGTGAAGTTACTGCTTTAGCAAAAGGCATATCACTGCTTGCCATTATGCTCATTTTGTACTTTCTTAGGTAGTGTTCATTTCCTTCCTGTCATGAGTTAAGAGATGACTCAAAAGCAGCTTAGGTAACCTATCCCTTGGCTGAGTACTCTTAGAATTTTTGTGATGTGGACAAGAGGAAAGTGAAAGTGAAAGTGAAGTCGCTCAGTCGTGTTCGACTCTTTGCGACCCGGTGGACTGTAGCCTGCCAGACTCCTCTGTCCATGGGATTCTCCAGGCAAGAATACCGGAGTGGGTTGCCATTTCCTTCTCCAGAGGGTCTTCCCGACCCAGGGATTGAAGCCAGGTCTCCCGCATTGGAGGCAGACACTTTAACCTCTGAGCCACCAGGGAAGCCTGGTGGACAAGCGGAAGCCAGTTTTAAAACACTTAACTGAATCTGGGGGAGTCAGGGCAATATCTAGAAGACATTCTAGGCCTCAGATGGGAATCCAGGCTTGCTGATGCCCCATCTCTTATCACTTTCCCGCATCCTCCCACATACACCCTAACTAAATCTTTCAGCACAGACAAGCCAGGCCTCCTCCTTCGTTCTCTGGTTTAATAACTTTGTATCTTAGCAAGATTCATTTTCCTATATTGGTGAGTCTCAATAATATCATAGACAAAACCAACATATACAATCATCCTCTATCCATGGATTATTCCTCTTCAATCTTCATTTGTTAATATGTTTGACTCTTTTACTAATAATTGGCAGCTTTAACAACAGATTCTTGGGGGGAAATACAAATTAAATTTTGGTTTTAGCTTTCATCATTGAATCCTGATTGAATAAAAATTCTGCTTTATGTACTTAGAAAAAGCACTCCTAAAATTTCATTTTGCAGAATATATCCAAGTAATAGCTTAATTGAGTGCATATAAACTGACTCATTTCATAAATATCAGAAAAACAAAAAGACACAGAGAAAAAAATTAAATCAGTAAGTAGAAGTTGTTTTCGTATGATATATATAATAAACAAAAACTACTCATAATTTGAAAAATAATATCAGAAACTAAAAGTAAGCAACTCATCTACAGAATATTTCTTTATTTAAGATAAGGTATTTAACAAGCTTCCACTGATTTTCGCCTACCCCCCACCCCCACCTTCATCATTTATTAACATTATTAATGTGAATGTTTAGTTTCACCTATTTGAAAGTAAAACATTATTTTGAACATTTGGTGCTTTCTCTTCAGAATCATTTTGAAATTTGTGTTGTGCATTATAATTATAGCTACAATAATTTTCTTGACCTCTGTTTAGCTGAAGAGAAATGTTTAACTGAAAATAATGCTAGTTTCACTTAAACAGTAGCGTTGCTACCCTATGACTACTTCATTCTTCAATTCTTAGTTCTCCTTCTTTTCTCAGTTTTCATGTTCAGGCATACCCTGCTTTATTAGGCTTCATAGATACTACGTTTTCACAAATTCAAGGTTTACAGCAACCCTGTGTAGAATAAATCTCTAGGCACTATTTTTTCAACAACATTTTCTCATTTTGTGACCCTGTGCCACATCTTGATAATTCTGGCAATATTTCACATTTTCATTATTGTGTATTTGTTATGGTGATCTGTGGTCAGTGATCTTTGATACTTACTACTGCAATTGCTTTGGGGCACCACAAACTGTGCTCATATGAGACAGACAGTGAACTTAACTGATACATGTTGTTTGTGTTTGGACTGCCTACTCATCAGCCATTTTCCAGTCTCTTTTCCTCTGCTCTTGCCTCTCTATTCCCTGAGACACAACAGTATTGACATTAGGTCAGTAAATAATCCTACAACGTCCTCCTAAGTGTTCAAGGGACAGGGAGAGGGGCAAGTCTCTCACTTTAAATCAAAAGCTGGAAATGATTAATCTTGGTGAGGGAGGCATGAACACCAAAAGCTAAAAGCTAGGTTACTTGTGCTAAACAGTTAGCCAGGTTGTGAATGCAAAAGAGGAGTTCTTGAAAGAAATTAAAAGTGCTATTCCAGGGAACACACAAATGTAAGAAAGACTGATGATATGGAGAAAGTTGTAGTGGTCCGGACGGAAGATCAAATCAGCCACAACATCCCCTTAAGCCAAAGCCTAAGCTACAGCAAGGCTCTAACTCTCTTCAATCCTAGGAAGGCTGAGAGAGGTGAGGAAGCTGCAGAAGAAAATTCTGATTGAAGGTAGCAGCAACTGGTTCACCAGTTTTAAAGAAAGAAGCCATCTCCATGACACAGAAAGGCAAAGTAAAGCAGCAAGTGCTGATGTAGAAACTGCAGCAAGTCGTTCAGAAGATCTAGCTAAGATAATGGATGAAGGTGGCTGCGCTAAACAATAGATTTTCAGTGATATGAGACAGCCTTATACTGGAAGAAGATTCTATCTAGGACTTTCCTAGTTAGAGAGGAGAAATCAATGCCTGGCTTCAAACTTCAAAAGACTAGCTGACTCTCTTGCTAGGGGCTAATGCAGCTGGTTGACTTTAAGCTGAAGCCAATGTTCATTTGCCATTCTGAAAATCTTAGGGTCCTTAACAATTATGCCAAATATATTCTGCTTGTGCCCTCTAAATGGAACAACAAAGCCTGGATGACAGCACATCTGTTTACAACATAGTTAACTGAATATTTTAAGCCCACTGGTGAGACCTACAGCTCAGACAAAAGATTCCTTTCAAAATGCTACTGCTCATTGACAATTAGCCTGGTCATACAAGAGCTCTGATAAGATATATCATAAGATTCATGTTGTTTTGATGCCTGCTAACATAATATTCCACCCATTCATCAAGGAATAATTTCAATTTCAAGACATTATTTAAGAAATATATTTTTTAAGGCTATTAGCTGTCATAGTGATTCCTCAATGAATCTGGGTGAAATAAAGTAGAAACCTTCTCTAAAATTTCACAATTTTAGATACCGTTAAGAACATTCACGATTCATGGGAAGAGGTTAAAATATCAGCATTTAAAAGAATTTGGAAGTTGATTCCAGCCTGCATAGATGACTTTGAGGCGTTCAAGACTTCAGTGGAGGAAGTCACTGCAAATGTGGGGGAAATAGCAAGAAAACCAGAATTTGAAGTGGAGCCTGAAGAAGTGAATTGTGAAAATTTTGTTATAAAACTTTAAGGGAAAAGGAGTTTCTTCTTACAGATGAACAGAGTAATTTCACAAGATGGAATCTACTGTTGGTGAAGATGCTGTGAAGACTGTTGAAACGACAACAAAAGCTATAGAATATTACATAAACTTAGTTGATAAAACAGTGGCAGAGTTTGATAGGACTGACTCCAATTTCAAAAGAAGTTCTTCTGTGGGTAAAATGCTATCAAACAGCATTGCATGCTACAGAGAAATCATTCATAAAGGAGTCAATTGATGAGGCGCACTTTATCACCATCTTATTTGAAGAAATTGCCACAGTCACCCTAATCTTCGGCAACCACCACCCTTATCAATCATCAGCCATCAACATCAAGGCAAGACTCACCACTAGCCAAAAGATTACATCTTGCCGAAGGCCTCCCATGACGGTTAACAGGTTTTTTTTAGCAATAAAGTAGCTTTGACTTAAGATATGAACGTTGTTTTAGACATATTGCACACTTATTAGACTACAGTCTATAACTTTTATATGCAATTGGGAACCAAAAAATTCATGTGACATTCACACTATTGTGATATTCATTTTATTGTGGTGGTCTGGAACTGAACTCACAAGATCTCTGAAGAACACCTTTGGAAGTTTTTTTTTTAGTAAGATTATATGAATTAGTAGATTTTCTTTCATGTGTCTCTGGTATACATCTTAATTTTGTGCAGAGGAGGATAGTACACACAGCCAGTGGTGTTACAGTGCACAGGTATCTTAATGTAATTAAAAGCCCTTGGAAGATGCCCATGATATACAGGTTACATGAACTGCAGGAAAAAAGTAAAGCTAAATACTCTTATACTCAATTAACTTGGCAGTTATTTAAAAGACTAATTTGTGTAGGACTTGCTAGGATCTTGAGAGATAATAGCTGAACGAACAAGTACATAACAAATGTGTGAAAAATGAATTAGAAAATAGATTAGAAGGAGAATCAGTTATGTGATGATCCCTAAATGCTTATGCAAAAAATGGAAATGTAGACCTTGATCCATTTCTAATAAGTCTTTATAAAATCTTTGATTCAAAACATAATTTATCCTATCAAAAACTTAGGAAAGAACAGAAATGGAGTCACAGATGTAGAAAACAAACTTACAGTTACCAAGGGAGGAAGTGGGGAAGCTGGGAGGGATAAACTGGGAGATTGGGATAGACATATACACACTACTATATATATAAAATAGATGACTAATAAGAACCTCCTGTATAACACATGGAACTCTACCCAGTTTTCTGTAATGACCTATATGGGAACAGAATCTAAAAAAAAAAGTGGACATATGTGTATATATATAAATATATATATATATATAAAAAACTGATTCACTTTGCTGTACAGCAAAAACTGATACAATACTGTAAATCAACTATACTCCAATAAAAACTAATTAAAACAAAACAAAAAACAAATACAAACTTAGGAGATATATGGAATACACTGAATACTAAGGGAGCAAATAGATTTAGCTGCCTCACATGACCATTGACCACATATATGGAGAATGTTTGTGTAGATATTCTAAGTTATGTGAGTTGATCTGACTCTTAGCTAGGAACACATTATTATTTTAATATAATCAAACTAAGGGCATAATTTCCTTATGATGAGATTTTCTGCTGTCCTGAATTTCCTGGAAAATAAAAATGATTGTGTCATCTTTCTAATTAAAAATGTCAGGGAATGCCCTGGTAGTCCAGGGGTTGTAACCCTGCACTTTCACTGTCAGGGAGGGTGGCTGGCTTTGATCCCACAAACTGTGTGGTGTGGCCAAAAAGGAAAAAAAAAAAAAAATTCGAGAAGCCTTATCTAGTAATCCAAACAACACTGTCAGTACAGACAGTTCAGTCAGGTATTTTAGGCCTGAGAGTAGATTCCAGATCCAAATGATACAATTATTTAGTCAGCATATCTATACCAAACTTAGATTAATTGCAATTTTCTTCTTTGTAAATACAATCATAGATAACAGGCATATAGAAAAATTAAGCTTTTAAATATAGATGAAGAAAAACAATTGCTGAGAAGTCCATTTTTGCCCAACCATATAAGTAAATAAATTCTCAGGAAGACAAAAGCATAATTATGATAACATCATGGATTCACAAATTGTTCTTTTTATGAAGAACTCAAAGATAATTAATAGTACAGACAACATTAAAGAAATAAAGATCTGCTCACATGAGGTGTTGCAATTGTAAATTTTGTTAAAATTGGAGGTTCTAATCTTTTGGACAACAATGCTAAAGTTTTGCTTTTGTGCAACCCAAATAATTACTGTGTCTTAAAACACTTGATCACTTTATCCATTCCTTTAGAAATCATGTGAGAGACTTATTATGCCTATTATAAGAAGAGGAAGGAGGAGAAGACAAAAAATGTTGAAGAATATGCCCAACTATCAAAAAGGACTGAGAAGGTAGTATTTTCCTAGCATAAGGTACCAATGCTGAGATAAAGCTGGTATTTTGGAGTCAACCAAGAAATTAGTCAACAAATGTAGCTTGAATACCTTCTTTCTTTCCTAGAGGTGTAAAAGGATGCCATGTGGGCTCCTCCAGCTTTGGAAGAACTCCAGAGAAATATCTCACCGAGGTTTCATGGCAGACAGGGGGCCAAATGCATCCTGGATAATACTCTTGTGGTGTGTTAAGAAGGTGTTAAAGAGCCAAAGAAAAGTCATTTTCAGATTTCTCTGAGCCAGATTTCTTTGGGGGGGGAAAAAAACCTCACAAAAGATAAAAAGTCAAACCTGACAGATTCCAGATGAGGCTTAGAATTTTAGTATATTCAACCTGTACTCACACCTGAATAGAGAAAAGGCTGTCCTATGTTAGCCTCTCATTATCTATAGGAAGCAACACATCTTCTGATAGAATGAATAGGGGGCTGGGAATGCATTGAGAGAAAAAAAATGAAGGGACTCAACTCAGGAGCAAAGCCATTTGGCATAGATTGGGCTTCTGACACCACAATGGTGTACTGGAACTCATGAGGAGCTCTTGCAGGATTTTGGGTATGTGTAAGATTAAAGACTCTTAGACAATTCCCCACTGAGAAAACAGAGGGTACATATCAAAGGTTTATTGGCACTGACCACAGATACACTCTGATACTGCAGCCCTTACACAGCTGCTTAAAATGAGAGAGGAGAAACACGGAGAAGAGAAACAGGAGACAAGCTTTTGGAAAGCACAAAAGCCTCCAAACAGTTCCAATCTTAGAGTGTTATGATGTTAAAATATGAGGCACATTATCAGGAGATGAAAGTTCAAAGAGGCCTCAGCTTCATGTTGGATAAACAGGAACATATGCCCAGGCTCAGAAATATTTCAAATGTGTTGTGAAACTTCGCTCAGTTAGGAGAGAAATGTTAGAGTTCAACTGTGAAAAATTCAATTGCATATTTGAAAAAAGCAGGTGCTGGGAAAGACCACAAACTTTCCGAGTGTGTCAGCTCCATACACCACAATAGCAAACAGAAGTGAAAATGTTATTAAGGCTTAGAAAGGGTCTCTGAACGATACATCAAATGAGTCCAAGTACTAGTTACATGTCATTGTGGAAATGTATTCCTCTGAGGGGAAAATAAAAATCGAAAAGAAGGAAGTTGCAACACTGTAGATATCTCAGAGTCAGCCTTTGTGGGTATTGTATAGAATGGAGGGAAATTTGTGCTGATGTCTCTACATAATAGAAGTGAGAGATCTCTGTTGAGGGAGTTTAACTGAAAGAAAAAAACAATTTTACCCACAAGATCTAAGCCTAAAATTAGCTCACCAGAGAAGCCCTATTCCAAAGGAATTTTATTTGCTGATTTCTGAGTTGTGATGGCAGAGGAGAGGATGTACAGCTAATAAAAAAATTTTTCTTGGGACTTCCCTGGTGGTCCAGCAGCTAAGACTCTGTGCTTCCAGGGAAGGGGGTCTGGGTTCGCTCCCAGGTCAGGGAACTAGATCCCACGTGGTACAAACAGTTCACATGCCCCAACTCAACTAAGAGTTCACATGCACACTGCGACTCCAAGATCCTGTGCTGCCGCAACTAAGACCCAGTACAGCCAAATAAATAAATAAATGTTTTTTAAAAGCACACACACAAAAAAAAACACAAATCTTTTCCTAATCTCATTATGGAAGAGGTTTGTTAATGTAGTTACTCCATTACTCCATTCTTCCATAGATGAAGTGGCTTCTGTCTCTGTCTCTTTAGTTCCCACAAAACTGAGAACAGTATTCCTTGAATAGTGAAGAAAAGCCAGATCATCTGGGCAACAACCCAGTACCAGCATGGAAAACACAGGAAGAGTCCAGAAGTTTCAGGAACCCAAGGGGAGGTCGATATTGGGGTGCAGAGCTGGCTTTGCTCCCAAGGTAAGCACTGTCACCTCTTCAAGTTCCAGTGCTCTCCTCCTCTGTTCCAGCCACACAAAGTCATCTTGCCAGGCCTTGCCCTGCCCCACTCCCAAACCCAACATATTAAACTCTAGGCTTTTACTTGTAAATCTTACAATTTGGAAATTGTCTTGAACAGCGTCCACAGAGAAATGATGAGAATTATCACAACTGGAGCACTACTGATCAAAACTACTCCACTTGCTCTGTGTCTTGCCCTGAAGTCTTGCAGTGCTTTCTGCAAAAATAATCTGTTACTATGCCACTGGATCAGGGGATTAAACTCCCAAACCTGCATTGATATTGGTGGTGTGAAAGAAGTTACAATAGAAAGTAGCAGAGTAGCAGTATTAAGGGGAAGCAGTTTAGAGATAATCACTCTTTTGAAATCTGCACTGTTCAATCAACAATACCATTTCCTTATTGCAGTGACCTTCTGCAATGAGGAAAGTGGGAAACTGCTTTCCCACTAAATATTCTGGAGGAAAAAATTTAAGTACAGTAAAAATGCACACATACACATACACACATCATCATCATGCATGTCTATCTGCTAGAACTTATAACAAGTGATAAATGCTTAACATGTCATTTTGTTTCAGATTTTTTAAAAACAGAGCATTTCAGATAAACCTGAAATAGTATTTGTTGCTCTATTCCACTCCTCCCTCCCTCCTTCTTCAGATGCTATCATATTTGATTTGCTTCTAGGTCATTTTATGCATACATCTATATATGAATAATATATGATATTGCCTTGCATGTTCTTTTAACTATTCATATATGCACTCATCTTGTACATATTCTTCAACTTGCTTTTTGTCACTCAACAAAGTTTTATATGAGCTATGTGTAAGCAGTTTGTTCACTTTAATTGTTAGGTAGCATTTCATTATATAATTGACCATACCATAATTTTTCCCATTCCCCTATTAGATATTTCCCATTTTCTACTATAACAAACAATACTGTATGAATATCCTTATCTATATCTTATACATGTGCAAGGACTCTCCATAGATACTTATATTTTCAAGTAGAATTGCTGGGTTGTAGGATTTGAGAACTTTCATCTTTACTACATCATACCAATTGGTTCTCTAAAGGGTTATGTGAATTTACATTCCCACCAGCAATGTTTGATAGTCCCTCTTTCTCAACATGCTCACCAACACTGTGTATTTATATTTTTAGACCATTTGCCAATCTGATGGGTATAAACTAAACTCTCCCAACTTTAATTTAAATTTCTTTAATAATTGCCAAGCTGGAAATTTTTCATAATTATTGGTAATTTAGGTTTCCTATTTAGTGAGATCCTTTTGAGAGGTTCCCCCTTTTTTCATACTCATTTGGAGATCGTCATATATTCTGAATACTAACATATCTCATATATGTTTATCTCCTCTGTATATGGTGTATTTGTGGGGACTCCAAAATCACTGCAGATAGTGACTGCAGCCATGAAATTAAAAGAAACTTGCTCCTTGGAAGAAAAGTTATGAACAGCCTAGACAGCATATTAAAAAACAGAGACATTACTTTGCCAACAAAGGTCTGTCTAGTCAAAGCTGTGGTTTTCCCAGAAGTTATGTATGGATGTGAGAGTTGGACTATAAAGAAAGCTGAGTGCCGAAGAACTGATGCTTTTGAACTATAGTGTTGGAGAAGACTCTTGAGAGTCCCTTGGACTGCAAGGAGATCCAACCAGTCCATTCTGAAGGAAATCAGTTCTGAATATTCATTGGAAGGACTGATGCTGAAGCTGAAACTCCAATACTTTGGCCACGTGATGTGAAGAACTGACTCACTGGAAAAGACCCTCATGCTGGGAAAGATTGAAGATGGGAGGAGAAGGGGACGACAGAGGATGAGATAGTTGGATGGCATCACCAACTCGATGGACATGAGTTTGAGTAAACTCTGGGAGTTGGTGATGGGCAGGGAAGCCTGGTGTGCTGCAGTCCATGGGGTCACAAAAAGTCGGACACAGCTGAGCGACTGAACTGATATGGTGTATGTTTTATAACTTTGTTGTGACTAGTCAGAAAGACATTTTTAATACTGACATATCAAGTTTTTTCTTAATGAATTATATTTCTATGTTTCACCTAAAATATACTATAATTGCATATATAAGCATATATATGTAAAATATACAAAGAAAAATGTTAAAAAAAGAAAAAAAAGAAAAATGTTTACATGTATATACACACACAACTATTACCCACAAATTCGCCTGCAGAAGTTTAACTCACAAATTTATTGGACGGGTCGTTTTCATGAAAAAATCTGTGCTATTCGAGTGGATCTGCTCAGCAACTGTTTTTCACTTCATACAGGGTGCCAGGCACATGAGGATGGCAGTACAGCATCTGGCAGCAGAGAGGGCCAAGAGCAAGTCACAGCTCTGCCACTTACTGTATTTGACTCTGACCTCTCCATGCCTCAGCTTCCTTACCTGAAACATGGGTTTCACCATGATAACTATCACATGGATCCTTCTGTCTTGACGTTCTCATGCATTAAAAAAGGTGAAAGTAAAGGCATTCTTCTAAGTCCTTTACAATTAACTCATTGAATTCTTACAACAACATAACAAAGGGGGAACTATTATTATCTCCATTTTACAGATGAGGAAACTGAGGAGCAAGAAGGTGACTAACTTGATCAAGGCTCCATAGTTAACACACAGCAGAGGCAGGATTTAAACTTCCAGAACCCATGCTCTCTAGCACTTCACTGTACTGCCTCCTAGTAATTTTTCCTTAAGTAAATGAAGAAATGAATGTAAAACACTAAGCCTACTGCTTCGTCTATAGATATGCTCTAAAAATGGTCTTTATTTTCTATAAAGGCTATTCTAAAATTTTCACTTAAATCTAGACTTGAATATCTGCTTACGGTGACCTTACATTCAGTTCAGTTCAATTCAGTTCAGTTCAGTCACTCAGTTGTATCCGACTCTTTGCAACCCCACGAATAGCAGCACACCAGGCCTCCCTGTCCATCATCAACTCCCAGAGTTCACTCATACTCATGTCCATTGAGTCGGTGATGCCATCCAGCCATCTCATCCTCTGTCGTTCCCTTCTCCTCTTGCCCCGAATCCCACCCAGCATCAGAGTCTTTTCCAATGAGTCAACTCTTCACATGAGGTGGCCAAAGTACTGGAGTTTCAGCTTTAGCATCATTCCCTCCAAAGAACACCCAGGGCTGATCTCCTTCAGAATGGACTGGTTGGATCTCCTTGCAGTCCAAGGGACTCTCAAGAGTCTTCTCCAACACCACAGTTCAAAAGCATCAATTCTTCGGCGCTCAGCCTTCTTCACAGTCCAACTCTCACATCCATACATGACCACAGGAAAAACCATAGCCTTGACTAGACGGACCTTTGTTGGCAAAGTAATGTCTCTGCTTTTGAATATGCTATCTAGGTTGGTCATAACTTTCCTTCCAAGGAGTAGGAGTCTTTTAATTTCATGGCTGCAGTCACCATCTGCAGCAATTAGTGTGCCCAAATATCTTCTGTGGAACACTGCTGGTGCTGCTGCTAAGTCGCTTCAGTCGTGTCCGACTCTGTGCGACCCCATAGACGACAGCCCACCAGGCTCCCCCGACCCTGGGATTCTCCAGGCAAGAACACTGGAGTGGGTTGCCATTTCCTTCTCCAACGCGTGAAAGTGAAAAGTGAAAGGGAAGTCGCTCAGTCGTGTCTGACTCTTAGCGACCCCATGGACTACATACAGCCCACCAGGCTCCTCCATCCATGGATTTTTCAGGCAAGAGTACTGGAGTGGGGTGCCATTGCCTTCCCCGCTGTGGAACACTAGAGCCATGGAATCCATGAATTGTCTCTTAAGACTGTTGGGAATTGCCTGGCAGTATGGTGGTTAAGACTCCATGCTTCCACTGCAGGGGGCATGGGTTTGACATCTGGTCGGGGAACTAGGATGCCCCAAGTGATGCTGTGTGGCCAAAAATAAATAAATAAAAGTTCTTAAAAAATTTTCATATAGGGCTTTTGCCTTCTCCTCCTCCTCCTTCAAAATACTTTTAAGGAACCTCACCTGCCTTAACTTTCACGTTCAGTTAGGACCTTCCAACAGGTGCACTTTCACATTTTTTCCTCCTGATCTACAAATAAAGCACCTAGTATAGAGTCTGAAATAGGGCATATGTTGAGTAAATGACATTTTACTATTCAAACTCTCTGGTGTCAATGTGCAATAGGAAAATCACTTCCTCTTCATAGACTGACTTGCATTTCTTCAGCAGCATCAGTGGGAGGTGGGTATAGGAAGAGTGGGATGTTAAAGAAAGAAAGTTCATCTTCTTTCCAACAGAGAAAGAATTTCAGCTTCTTTCCCAAGGTAAAATCTGTATTTATGTCAATGATCTTACCCACTTTTGCTTCTTCTAGTATCTTAATTTCTCTTTCAAGTTTTCAAAAATTTTTCCTCTTTTATTCTCTATAACTCTTATTTTATTGACTCTGAGACATCATCACTTGTAAAGAATAAAACATGTTGCCATTAAACTAGGATAGAACACTTGATCACTCACCTATATCACTCTTTAGTCTACACAGAAAAGAAAACATTAGCAAATAAGTTGAATAAAGTATTTCTAAAGTTTTGCAATCTCAGGTTGATTCCTCCCATACTTAGGATTCTTGATGATATTTTTCATACAATATTATACTCTGTTCTATCAAAAGTGTGATATACCAGTTCTTACAAATGCTCCACTGTTGTCCCCAAAACATTCTTCCAAATACAGGGCACCTGGGTTTGACCGCTGGTCAGGGAACTAGATCCCATATGCTGCAACTAAGAGTACGCGTACGGCAACTAAAGATGCTGCATGCAACAGTGGAGATCTAAAAGCCTTTGTGCCACAAATAAACAATAAATAACATAGACCAGGTGCAGCCAAATAAATAGATATGTAAAAACATATGGAGGCAATTAAAAACCCCTATAAAATTTCACAGTCTCTCCCTTTCCTTACTTTGAAAATTGAGCAAGCAGAGTGTTCCAACTTTTGCAGCGTCAAGATGATGGAGCTTGCATCAGTTAGGGTCCATAAATGAATGTGTGGTACAGAGCCCTCCACTGACCCATTTGGGATATATAACATGAGCAAGAAATAAACTTTCCTAGTACTGAGATTTGGGGATTTTTGTTACTGCAGCATAAACTGGCCAATCCTAATTAACATACATTCTAAAAGATTCACGATATATTAGATGAAATAAGTATCAGATCAGATCAGATCAGTCGCTCAGTCGTGTCCGACTCTTTGCGACCCCATGAATCACAGCACACCAGGCCTCCCTGTCCATCACCAACTCCCGGAGTTCACTCAGACTCACGTCCATCGAGTCAGTGATGCCATCCAACCATCTCATCCTCTGTCGTCCCCTCCTCCTCCTGCCCCCAATCCCTCCCAGCATCAGAGTCTTTTCCAATGAGTCAACTCTTCACATGAGGTGGCCAAAGTACTGGAGTTTCAGCTTTAGCATCATTCCTTCCAAAGAAATCCCAGGGCTGATCTCCTTCAGAATGGACTGGTTGGATCTCCTTGCAGTCCAAGGGACTCTCAAGAGTCTTCTCCAACACCACACTTCAAAAGCATCAATTCTTCGGTGCTCAGCCTTCTTCACAGTCCAACTCTCACATCCATACATGAGCATTGGAAAAACCATAGCCTTGACTAGACGGACCTTTGTTGGCAAAGTAATGTCTCTGCTTTTGAATATGCTGTCTAGGTTGGTCATAACTTTCCTTCCAAAGAGTAAGCGTCTTTTAATTTATATAATAAAAGGTAATATAGTTTGTTTTTGTATATGGAATTACAGCATTTTATGTTTTCTTCATTATAATTTTATTTCTTCTGATTTTTAAAAATAAGCATACTAGAATTTCTAATGCATAAAATTAAAATTTTCCACTTTGTAAAAACCTATAGAACAAAACAAATTATATGCATTTAAAAAATTCATGAATGAATACATAGAAAACGCAAAAACATACCTAAATTTCACCAGCTCTTTCACAAGGTAATAGCATTTTTTTCCAAAGGAATATAGAGCTATACAGACAGACAAGGTTGCTCAGTCTATTTGGGGGCAGGGGAAGGGTAGGGGCAGGGTAAGTGGGTGCTTATATGCTACAACCCTGAGGCAAGTGAAAGAAGATTCTTGGTGGCAGTAGGAATGCTGTGATACCATACAGTGTGGGATAGAACATTCAGAATAAATGTTCTCTCCTAAGTGAAGTAAGTCAGAAAGAGAAAGACAAATATCACATGATAAAATTTATATGTGGAATCTAAAATGCAACTCGAATTAATGTATCTATGAAGTAGAAATAGATGACAAAGGTTTGTCTAGTCAAAGCTATGGTTTTTCCAGTAGTCATGTATGGATGTGAGAGTTGGACTATAAAGAAAATTGAGTGCCAAAGAACTGATGCTTTTGAACTGTGATGTTGGAGAAGACTTTTGAGAGTCCCTTGGACTGCAAGGAGATCCAACCAGTCCATCCTAAAGGGAATCAGTCCTGAATATTCATTGGAAATACTGATGCTGAAGCTAAAACTCCAATACTTTGGCCACCTGATGTGAAGAACTGACTCATTTGAAAAGACCCTGATGCTAGGAAAGATTGAAGGCAGGAGGAGAAGGGGACGACAGAGGATGAGACAGTTGGATGGCATCACCGACTCGATGAACATGAGTTTGAGTAAGCTCCAGGAGTTGGTGATGGATGGGGAAGCCTGGTGTGCTGCAATCCATGGGGTCGCAAAGAGTCAGACACTACTGAGCGACTGAACTGAACTGACTGACACAGACATACAGCACAGACTTGTGGTTCTCAGGGAGGAAGGGGGTTGGGGGAGGGATGAATTGGGAGTTTGGGATTAGCTGAGGTAAACTATTATATACAGAATGGACAAACAGCAAGATCCTTCTTTAAATAACAAGGTTCTTCTGTATAGCACAAGAAACAATATTCAATGTTCTGTCATAAAACCATAATGGAAAAGAATATGAAAAAGATACATATATGTATAAAACTCAGTCACTCTGCTGTACAGCAGAAATTAATGCAATGTTGTAAATCAACTATACTTCAATAAAAATTTTTTATTGAAAAAATATCCTCTCAATGGAAAATGCCTTGAATGTAAATAATGAAGCTGCAGATGAAGACCAGAATCTTGAATTATCCAAACAGCAGAGGTAGCTGCCCGAGCAAATAGCCTGTATGCAAAGCTTCTGTGGCCCTCTTGGAATTCTCAATTACTGTTCTTCAGTTTGCCGAGACACTGACCCCTTTTCCTTGGGCTCTTCTCAGCTTCTCTTTCTTTTCTACCTTGTCTCTGGGCCTTCTATCACTTGTTCTCTTCCATTCCATTTTCTGCTGATTTAACTCTCAGGAACCATCATGGCCTCAGGATATTTTCCATTACTCAGAAATTTTTCCATTACTATAAAAGCAGTCAGAATGTGCTTTTATATGGTGGCAAACAGAATATGCATGGCCTTTCAAATGAAAGCAAAGTTGGAAGAGTTTCTTCCAGTTCCCTCATGGCAAAGAGTGAAGGTTGTAGAGAAGGATGGAAAACATGAATGTTTCTGATTTCGTGAAGGTTATTGCTCCGGAGGCAGAAGATTGTTTTCCCTGATATTAGTTAGCCCAGTGGGGTATATGTTAGGGCTGGGAGCCTTCCTTTGTTGCAGTGCAAACATTGACTATTCCATTTACTTGTTTTCTATTCAATAGGGCAAATCCACAAGCAGGGAGCTCCCTAGTTTTCTGACACGACATTGATGTAAAGCTTTAAAGATACTCTTCTTAAAAGCAGAGAGAACTGAATAGGGGTTTGATTCTGTGCCATGGTGCTAATGAGGATCGGCTAAGGAGGTCTGTGACTGGCAGAACTGGTGTGTGCTTTAAGACACACAGTGGTGCCAAGAAACAATACAAAGTGTGAGAACAAGCAGACTGAGTCACGATCCATTGCAGATTCTAAATGGTACACTTCTGTCTCTATATATAGCATGTCAAAAGTGCCATTTCTCTTGTCATGAGAACTTTTTAGATTGTCACCACCGTAAGTACTGCAACAGGAGTGTTTCTTTCTATTAGCTACATCTGAACCCCAGAGCAAGAAGTAGTTTCCCCTGACACATTTGACTTGGGGTTTATTAGGCTGGGAGGATCTCTGGGGGGAATAAAAGCACTGCTTTTTGATTCTATGTAAAGAAAAGTCGTTCTGGTTGACAAAGACTACATAGTGTTGTACTTTTTTGGATCTGGCTGTCAGAAATCTCCAAGTACGGTGTGAAAGATGTATAATATTTTTTCAGCAAGGCTATTTTTTTTTAATGGGTATTATGTGGGTTTGAAAACAGAATGGGAGCACCCTTGTTAATAATCCTTCCGCGTCCCGATTGTGCAGCTGAGGTGCTGGAGGCAAGGGGCTGTCACATTTTCAAGTGTAGATGGAAGAAAAACACTTTAAAGGGGTCACATGTATTTCTCTTCTGTTGTTTCTGCCTTAAAAATACATCTTTGGTTCATTTTGGGGAAATGCTCTTGTTTATGCAGATACATTATAAAATAAAGTCTTCCTTTGTAACATGAGACAAAATAATTCTCAGGAATGCCTCTCGGGATGCTTTAATGAAGGATCTCTTTTATTTATTTCTTTTCTTAGGTGTATTTTTTTAAAATCTCTGGTAAAAGCAAATCTACTTGATCTCAAGAACACATGATGACAGAAATCTCACTATGACCTGATGTGGACAAAATTCACTTTAAATGAGCTTTAAACACATGCACATTCATTATATGGCACTAGGGTAAAAAAAAAAAAAGCCAGGGTCCTCACCCTCAAAAAGCTACAATGTGACTTTTTAAAGCAATAAGTGCTGGTTCTTTTTTTTTTACATTATAAAATTTTATATACAGTAAAACATTCTTTTTGGTGCACAAGTCTGTCTTTGACAAATGCATACAGTAGTGTAATACCATCGTAATGAAGACACAAATAGTTCCTTTATCCCAGAATGTTCCTCCAAGTCCCCTTGTAGTCAAATCCTGCACCCACCCCAAATCCTGGCAACCACTTATTGGTTTTCTGTATCTCCATAGTATTCCCTCTTCCAGAACATCTTATACATTGAATCACAGTGTATGGAACCTTTGGGGTCTGGCTTCTTTCACTTAGCAAAGTATATTTAAGATTCACTCATATTCTGTGTGTGTTGGTGGCATAGTGATGAGCTTAGCAGCCTTCCAGGATTCTTTCATATTCTTACATGGATTTATGGTGCATTCCTTTTTATTGTCAAGAGTCGGACACGACTGAAACGACTTAGCAGCAGCAGCAGCAGAATTCTATTGTGTGGTGTACCACAGTTTGTCTCCCCATGTATCATTTGAAGGGCATCTGGGTTTCTTCTAGTTTTTGGTAATCATGAATAAAGCTGCTATCATTATTCATGTACGGGTTTTTGTGTAAACATGAGCTTATATCTCTCTTGGGTAAACACCTGGAGCACTGGAACGGTAGTAGAACTGTTATGTCATATAGTAATTGTATGTTCAACTTTAAAAGAAACTGGCAAACTGTCCTCCTCAGGGGCTATACCATATATTATATTCCTATCAGGAAGGTACAAGAATTCCATTCACTCACAGGACTTATTCACAATTGGTATTGACAGTTCTTTTTAAATGTTACTTGTTCTGATAGTTTCTAATGATATTTCATTATGTTTTAATTTGCATGTACCTACAACTATTGATGCTGACCATCACCTTGCAAGCTTACTTGTGATCCAGGTATCTTCTTTAATGATGTATTTGTACAAATCCAGTAAAATGGATTCTTGGTTTTCTTGCAGAGCTTTGAGAGTTCTGTAGGTATTCTGGATGAAAGTTTTTACTTAGATAATGACTTGTGAAAATATCTTTGTGAAGTCTATAGCTTATCTTTTCATTCTTTTAGCAGTGTTCTTTGTAAAGCAGGTCTTTGTTTTGATTAAATCCAAATTTATCATTTTTTTTTCTTTTGGTGCTTTTGGTGTCCTAGCTAAGAAATTTTTGCCTGGCCCAAAGTTACAAAGTTTTTCTCTTGTTTTTTTCTTCTAGAAATTTGATAGCTTTAGATTTTATATTTAATTCTATGATCTGTTTTGAGTTAATTTTTGTATAAAATATGAGGTATAGGTCAAGGGTTTTTTTTTTTTTTTTGCTTTGTCCAATTGGTTTAACTTCATTTGATGATTTGCTATACTTTCTGCATTAAACTGCCTTTGCACCTCTGCCAAAAATCAATTGACCAAATATGTGGACTTCTGACTCACAAATCTGCCTCTTGTGTTTATTTTTTTACTTGGCTCAGAGGTTAAAGCATCTGCCTGCAATGTGGGAGACCTGGGTTCGATCCCTGGGTTGGGAAGATCCCCTGGAGAAGGAAATGGCAACCAACTCCAGTATTCTTGCCTGGAAAATCCCATGGACAGAGGAGCCTGGTGGGCTATACTCCACGGGGTAGCAAAGAGTCGGACACGACTGAGAGACTTCACAATGTCACATTGCCTCGATTCAGTCAGTTCAGTTCAGTTGCTCAGTCGTGTCTGACTCTTTGCGACCCCATGAACCACAGCACGCCAGGCCTCCCTGTCCATCACCAACTCCTGGAGTACACCCATGTCGGTGATGCCATCCAACCATCTCATCCTCTGTCGTCCCCTTCTCCCCCTGCCCCCAATCTTTCCCGGCATCAGGGTCTTTTCAAACGAGTCAGCTCTCTGCATCAGGTGGCCAAAGTATTGGAGTTTCAGCTTCAACATCAGTCCTTCCAATGAACACCCAGGACTAATCTCCTTTAGGATGGACTGGTTGGATCTCCTTGTAGTCCAAGGGACTCTCAAGAGTCTTCTCCAACACCACAGTTCAAAAGCATCAATTCTTTGGTGCTCGGCTTTCTTTATAGTCCAACTCTCACATCGATACATGACCACTGGAAAAACCATAGCCTTGACTAGACAGACCTTTGTTGGCAAAGTAATGTCTTCTGCTTTTTAATATGCTGTCTAGGTTGGTCATAACTTTCCTTCCAAGGAGGAAGTGTCTTTTAATTTCATGGCTGCAATCACCATCTGCAGTGATTTTGGAGCCCAGAAAAATAAAGTCAGCCAGTGTTTCCACTGTTTCCCCATCTATTTGCCATGAAGTGATGGGACCGGATGCCATGATCTTAGTTTTCTAAATGTTGAACTTAAGCCAACTTTTTCACTCTCTTCTTTCACTTTCATCAAGAGGTTCTTTAGTTCTTCTTCACTTTCTGCCATATTGCCTCGATTACTATGGCTTTATGAGTCTTAAAAACAGATTGTATGATTCCTCCAACTTGTTCTTTTTCAAAATTGTTTTGGCTATTATAGTTCCTTTGCCTTTCTATATGAAATCTAGAATCAGCCTGATGAAAGTGTTAGTTGCTCAGCTGGTCCAACTCTTTGCAACCCCATGGATTATAGTGTCTATAGAATTCTAAAGGCTGGAATATTGAAGTGGGCTACCATTTCCTTCTCCAGAGGACCTTTCCAACCCAGTGATAGAACCCAGGTCTCCCACATTGCAGGCAGATTCCTTACCGTCTGAGCCACCAGGAAAGCCTAGAATCAACTTGGAGATTCCTATCAAAAAATACTGTTGGAATTTAGACTGGGATTGTGTTGAATCTGCATATGTTTGTAGAACATAAATTTCTGTAAAGCACAAATCAATATCTTAAGAGACATCCTAGAATCAATCCACATGAGCTAGCACATATGTTTGTGAACTTGGCATTTGACAGATGCATA
Organism: Bubalus kerabau; assembly: GCF_029407905.1. Lineage (NCBI taxonomy): Eukaryota > Metazoa > Chordata > Mammalia > Artiodactyla > Bovidae > Bubalus > Bubalus kerabau. Next base: position 41,124,606 of record NC_073642.1, read on the forward strand.
GCACCTCTCTTTTGAAGCAGTACACGTTGGATAATGCACCAGAGGGGGAGAACATATTGAGATTAGAAAATCCACTTCTTAGTCCAATACATTTTGGTGGCAAGTCTCAGCAAAATAACAACTCAATTTTCAGGTATGCAAATCAGCAGAACAGGCCTTAGAAGCCCATGTAATTAGGTCTGAAAAAGACAGCTCATCTTCTTAACATCCTCTGCCTACTTGTGTCAAAAGAGCAAACTTCAAGCTGGAAGCATGATCCACTCTGCGGGAAGACTGAGTGCTGTCACACAGAACCACCATCCCCTAGAGCACCCCCATCTGTCTGTCCTCTTTGGAGAACGACAACACAGCTGCTCCAAGTTAAATGATAAGAATGTGGATGTAGAGGGCGTATTCACATCATATTGGAATGATTCCTAGTCCAAAGAGAGTTTAATGAAAGGGAGCTTGAAATTCTTGTTCATGAGCCCCTAAGATCATTCCTATAGTAATATCGCAGAAAAGAATAGTGCTCTTTTCAGTGGTTCATCTACACCCTGTTTCTTCCCTTCAATTAGATTGTTTGATGAATTGCTAGTTTTCTTGGTTTCCTGCAGATTTCCATTGTAGAAATTGTAAAAAATCTTTTAATTGCACCAAACCAAGTACCCATCCTTTGTTGACAAGGGGTTGGCTTGTGTCTTGAGAAATTTTCAAACAAAGTCTGTGGATAAAAGTATAGCAGCATGTTTTGCACATTGAAGGGGAAAAAAATCAAAGAGAACTGGCCTCTTTTTCTTGTTGTCACATGCTTTCTGGCATCGTTTTAAATTTATTTATAAAACTGCTGTCATTAATATTATGCTCACTTGGTTGAAATTATTTTGTTTCTCCCCTTTGGAAATAAAGCTGCACAAGACTGATAAATAATAACACATTATATAAGTGCTGTGGATTATTTAACATTCTTATTAATGAGATATTTTCTATCCAAAAATGACAATCTTCAAAGCTCTGCAGAGGTAAACTTGTCAATCTCAGATCATAAATAGTGTTTACATTTGAAAGATGAATCTGATACATTGGTAAAATGGTTAATTTTGCCCTCAAACTTTCTTCTTCTTCTTTTTTTTAAATGAACTCATTGGTAGAATAGTTAGGATGAAAAGTTCTCATTAAAAACTGATCTTGTGTGTATGGCACTAAGCCAGGCTGAAAAACACCAGCTCATGCAAACTCAAAGATTTTTGAGAATATAGTTTCAGATTCTGCTAAGGCTATTTTCACTTCAGTTTGTTGTCAAACCAGCCAATAAGCATGGCAAAAACCATAAAGGAGATGGGGATGCAACAGACTGGACTATAAAGGAGATTGGGATGCAACATAACACCTTGCTTGCTATAGCTTCACCTGTTCAGACATTCCACAAGAAATTCATTCAGTCATAGGAGGTGGAATCTCAGGCTCGCTCCCCTTCAGACTTTAGGGTAAGAGGATGGCAGGGGCATTCGCTTGATTAGCATGCGAGGAATTCTTGCTGTGCCCAGTTAGCTACCTCCCATATCATCAGCTCTTCTTTTCCAGGCACTAGGCTGGGCCATCGGAAAAGGCAATGGCACCCCACTCCAGTACTTTTGCCTAGAAAATCCCATGCACAGAGGAGCCTGGTAGGCTGTAGTCCATAGGGTCGCTAGAGTCGGACACGACTGAACAACTTTACTTTCAGTTTTCACTTTCATGCATTGGAGAAGGAAATGACAACCCACTCCAGTGTTCTTGCCTGGAGAATCCCAGGGACGGGAAGCCTGGTGGGCTGCCGTCTATGGGGTCGCATAGAGTCAGACACGACTGAAGCGACTTAGCAGCAGCAGCAGACTGGGCCATAGCTTCGCACAGGTGTCTTCCTCTAAACATACTGCATTTAGGATCACATCCACTGGGTCTTTATTAGGGTATCTGCTTCCCTTTTTCAAGCATGCTTCCATTGGGCTTCCCTGATAGCTCAGTTGGTAAAGAATCTGCCTGCAATGCAGGAGACCCCATTCGACTCCTGGGTCAGAAAGAGCTGCTGGAGAAGGGATAGGATACCCACTCCAGTATTCATGGGCTTCCCTTATGGCTCAGCTGGTAAAGAATCCGCCTGCAATGTGGGAGACCTGGGTTCGATCCCTGGATTGCGAAGATCCCCTGGAGAAGGGAAAGGCTACCCACTCCAATATTCTGGCCTGGAGAATTCCATGAACTGTATAGTCCATGGGGTCACAAGAGTCAGACACAACCGAGCGACTTTCACTCACTCCACTGGCATAATTATGCTAACCTTTACCATTGCTTTAAGAAAACAATATATTCACAACAAAGCATATTTATACTCTCAGCTTCCACAGCTTTTGTGGCCAAATTTTTGACTAATTTAAGAGGCTAAGGAAGTTCTCAGCAAACTAGTTAGTAAACTAGTAGACAATAAAAGCACTTGGGTGACCATATAATAAATTAAAGCTTGATTGCTTTGGATTGCCCTTTTTAGGAACAGATTTACAAAAAACAATCATTCGTGAAACCTCTAAATCATCAACCATGTGTAATTGTTCAAAAGCTTCAAAAGAAAAAGAGACTAAAACATTAGTTTTAAACAAAATGGCTCCAATTACTTTTCCGGACTTCAAAGATTTCAGAGTCTGTGAATTCTCAGTTCCTCAGACACTTCAGAGTTACAAAGAGAAGTAAAATAAGTTTCCATACAGCATTTTTATTCAATCTCATAGAACAGGTTAATATCAGGTTGTATTCACAGGAAGAAGTATAAGTATACAGTGTAAGGAGCATGGCTGCTCTCTCAGTGAGGGAGAAGAATCCTTCCTTACTCTTTGAGAGAGCTGCCTTCTAAATTCATGCTTGATGCATCAAATATCCTGATGTTCCATCCTCTCCACAATAATGTAGCAACATAATCTTAACCCTGAGCACCTCTGGCAGGAGATGAAGACTGGAGGGAGATGAGGGTGTAACTGCTGCTGGGAAGGAATTTACAGAACGTATAAAGGAAGGGGAACACTAAGCATGGGGGTGCCATAGTTACCATGCACTCTTGGAAAGTTCAAAACCAGAAGGAGACTGGGAAAAAGAACAGCAATAAGGAAAAGATGTGAGAGACCAAACTTTTATTGGCTCTCAGTGGTGGAGATGGTATCATTGATAACTGGAGATGGTACTTCATGGAACCTAAAAAAATAACTTGTTTTTAAGAGAAAAAGAAAACCATAAATGTAGGTATTAACTCACCCCACTCTCAATTGCCATGAAAAAGGCTAAAGAGCATAAAATGAATATGTCAGTACCAGTTCTGCAAATGAGGGGAAAATACCACTCCCAGGCCAGACACTTGGAATTTCTACTGTATTGAAGGTGATTATAGAAGGCCACTTGGTGACTGTTCTATACTCTGAATTACCTGGAATTCACAGTACAGGTACAGGAGACCCTAAAATAACCCCCTAATAACCTATAACTGAGAAATGAGGGCAGGATATGGAGGAGGCACCCACACCAAACAGAAAATGTGTGTGGATGAGCTTTAGTCTAGAGCAGATGGTCCCCCAAAACCAAGAGTTGGCAAAGTAGGGTTTCCTCAGAAAGACATGTAAAAAATACTGTAAGTCAAAAGAAGAGAGACCATCTGGAGGAAGCAGAGGAAATGCCTTCCCTAAAATAGATTTATTGCAAGAAAAAGAGCACATTTTATAAAATGTCTAATTTGAGTTCTCAAAATATATGTCAAACATCAAAAGGAAGAAGTTAAGAAATGTCAGATTTCATGAAGGTAAAAAATTGTTCAACTAAAACCTGAGGAGGGGCAATAAACAGCAGACTGGATATTGCAGAAAATTCACTTCAGTGAAATAGAAGAATTTATCTAGTGGTGAAAGGTAGAAAAATGAAAATAATTTTAGATAATAAGAATTCTATGGAAGAAACATTCTAATCATCCAATCTGTATGTTACAAACACTAGAATGATTGAAACCAAGAATAAGGAAGAAACAGAAATAAATAAGATAGAAACAAATAATAAATGAATTTTTCAAATTAATAAAGCCTGAGTCTACTAAGCAGAAATGTTCCCTGAAAATCACCAACTCAAGAATAAATAGAAAAAAAATTAATTTCTTAAGTACCACCTATTTATATTGATCTAAAACATTAATATCCTCAAAACTCACATAATTTAATACTTTCTAAGGCAAGATGTTACTTGAAATCCTTTCTTTCATAACTTCACTTTCTAGCAGCATCAACTACTTTTGACTATTTCAAGTGGCTTTTTTGGCCATGTTATTTATTTTTTAATTGAAGGATAAATGCTTTACCAAATTTTGTTTTCTGTCAAACATCAACAAGAATCAGCCATAGGTACACCCACATGACCTCTAACTCCCGAACTTCCCTCTCATCTTCTTCCCCATCCCCCTCTTCTAGATTGTCACAGAGCCCCTGTTTGAGCTCTTTGAGTCATACAGCAAATTTCCATTGGCTATTTATTTCACATATGGTAATGTAAGTTTCCATGTTACTCTTTCCATACATCTCACCATCTCCCTCCTACCCTCCCCCATGTCCATAGGTCAGTTCTCTATGCCTGTTTCTGCAATGCAGCCCTGTAAATAATTTCATCAGTAGCATCTTTCTGGATTCCATACATATGCACCAGTATACAATATTTATATTTCTCTTTCTGACTTACTTCAGTCTGCATAATAGGCTCTAGGTCTGTCCACCTCATTAGAACTGACTCAAATTTATTCCTTTTTATGGCTGAGTAGTATTCCATTGTATATATGTACAACAGCTTCTTTATCCATTCACCTGTCAATGGACATCTAGGTTGCTTCCAGCACCAACTAACTCTAAAGAAGATTCACATTTAGTCTAAGCAGTGTCATACAAAATCTACCTGAGACTCATGAATTTAGGACAACAAAACTAAACTGACATCAAACCCAACTAATAAAATTAAAAATATTAGGCCAATATACTTCTTATGCACAAACCATGCACTTCACTCCCTGCTTATATAAAGAGATTTAATCTAAGCCTACAAACACTGAGTTCAGTTATCTCAGATCAGGCAGAACAGTGAAAGAAAACAAAAGTTTTAGCAATTTACTCAATTCAAACTGGGAATTCAAACTAGACACCCTAGAAGAAATAGATAAATTCCTAGAAATATATAATCTTACTAAACTGTATCACAAAGAAAGAGAAAATTGGAACACGCCAATTACTGACAACGAAACTGAGTTCACATGGAAAAGCAAAGGAACAAGAAGAGCCAAAACAATTTTGAAAAGGAACAAGCTGAAAGACTCATGCAATCTGTTTTTAAGACTTATTATAAAGCTACAGTAATCAATGAAATATGACATTGGTGAATCCAGTATATTGTATAACATATCATATATATTTGAAATGTATCAAAAATCATTATGTTGTACACCTGAAACTAATAAATTGATAGATCTGTAGGTCAACTATAGTTGAATACAAATTTCCTTTTAAATGGAAGCTGATGTTTCCAGTGTCCACTGTACCACAGAAAAATGTATACTGTGAACTTCAGTTTAAGGGTTACTAGGTAATGTGACCAGAAGAATGGATTATGAGGATCTGTCTCCTTATACTTGTGTCCTTAACATCTGCCGATTTATATAATTTTTAGAGGAAACTCAAACTGCTTAGACTAAGCAAATGGCAAGTAGAATCTTGATCTTTTAATGAGCCTGACCAGTAAACACAAATATATGTGTATGTAGTAGTCTTGCCTGGGAAATCCCAAGGATGGAGGAGCCTGGTGGGCTGCAGTCCATGGGGTCGCAAAAAGTCGGACATGACCGAGCCAGTTCACTTTCACTTTTCACTTTCATGCACTGGAGAAGGAAATGGCAACCCACTCCAGTATTCTTGCCTGGAGAATCCCAGGGACGGAAGCCTGGTGGGCTGCTGTCTATGGGGTCGCACAGAGTCGGACATGACTGACATGACTTAGCAGCAGCAGCAGTAATATATTAAAAGTCTCCCACAAGTATTGGTACCCTGTCTCTGGAATCAACATATGTTATCTCCTACCACTGGGCTGCTCTTGCTCTTCCTCCCTCTTCTGGATCCACTCCCCTTCCTCCTGGGCTTCTCTCACTATCTGTACCTGGTCATTCAGTCGTGTTCACTACCTATGTGTTCTTAGTCATTCAGTTGTGTCCAACTCTTGGCAAACCCATGACCTATAGCTCGCCAGGCTCCTCTGTCCATGGTCTTCTTCAGGCAAGAATGCTGGAGTAGGTAGTCATTCCCTCTCCAGGGGATCTTCCTGACCCAGGGATTGAATCTGGGTCTCCTGCATTGCAGGCAAATTTTTCACCATCTGAGCCATCAGGGAAGGCCTTCACTATCTATATTAACAGTCTATTGGGAACAAGTCTTTGGGATTTAACTTGGACCTCAATTCCAGATCTTATCTTTCCTTTTTCCCATGGCCCTGTGAATCTTCTACTGCAGATATCAGACACTATGACTCCTAAATCTTGCCCTAAGCTCTGGAGGAATTCTCTCCCTACAACTAGAGGAGAAAATGGAAATCACAATTTTTGGAAGTAATTTACAGATTGATAAATATTTATCATGATTTAGGTTTCCTCAGTGGAGGTACAAGGAGGGAAAACTTCCCAGTGATATATAAAGCAGCTGCTAACAAGGATATGGAACTTACTGAGCTTGAGGGAAAATTATAGAAAATAAGTTTTCCTGAAATTTGGAACTGAATATAATTCATGAATTTAATTTGTGGCCCTGTAGCAAAACTATGGCTTTTATTTGATTTTACTTGACTCTGAAAATGTATTCTCTTTCATGAAACTACAAATTCAAAACTCAGAGAAACCACCAGTGATGCAGTTTTGGAATCAGAATTTTTATGTGTCTTTTTTTATGAAGTATAGTTGATTTACAATGTTGTGTTAGTTTCAGGAGTACAGCAAAGTTATTTAGTTTGATAAATGAATGAATGAATAAATAAACACATATATATTATTTTTCAGATTCTTTTCCATTATAAGTTATTATGATATTGAATATAGTTTCCTGTGCTATACTGTAGGTTCTTGTTTATCTATTCTATGTATTGCTTGTTGTTGCTAAGTCGCTTCAGTCGTGTCCGACTCTGTGCGACCCCATAGACGGCAGCCCACCAGACTGCCCCATCCCTGGGATTCTCCAGGCAAGAACACTGGAGTGGGTTGCCATTTCCTTCTCCAATGCATGAAAGTGAAAAGTGAAAGGGAAGTCGCTCAGTCGTGTCCGACTCTTTGCGACCCTATGGACTGTAGCCTACCAGGCTCCTCCGTCCATGGGATTTTCCAGGCAAGAGTACTGGAGTGGGGTGCCATTGCCTCCTCCAATTCTATGTATAGTAGTGTGTATCTGTTAATCCCAAATCCTAATTTATAACCTTTTGTTTTCAATGTCTGAGTTTATTTCTATTGTGTAAATAAGTTCATTTGTATCACATTTTTAGAGTCCACATGTAAGTGATATCATAGGATACTTGTCTTTCTCTATCTGACATATCACATAGTATGATAATCTTGAGGTCCATGAATGTTGCTGCAAAATGGCATTATTTCATTCTTTGTTATGACTGATAATATTCCATTGTAAGTATGTATATATATATATATATATACACATATATATATATACACATATATATACATATACCACACCTTTAACTCAATGTAATAAGTAGTAGTATTTTTATTGATTTGCTAAAAAATTATCAATGACTAGCAATACGCTATTAGTTGTAAGCTTTTCATATAAATAAGTTGATTAAAATTAATTTTATATGACTTTCAAACTAGATATTTTAATAAAATCGGTTATAATTTATATTTTTATAAATTTTAAAGTCCTTATAAACTGAGTGCATACAATATCTGATTCAACAGCCCCATCACTGAAAAAATGTGAATGTTCTGGCCTAGATGATGAACTGTCTATATAAGGAAAGACACAGGCAAGAAGAAGAAACATTATGTAAACTTAGACTGCAACCACTTGTTCATGGGTTTGCTTATGTGACCATTTCCCATGGATAGATACAGATGAGCACAAAGAGATAAGCCAATAGGTTCATTAACTGCAAATTACAAATATACTATTCACATATTCATTATAGAAATATGAAATAAGAGATTTGTTCATTAAGGTAACACAAGAGTCTAAGCAAATGTTCTATGGAGAAAGTAAAAACATATATTATTGCAGTAAATCTTTTTCATCCAAATATATATCCTTCAAAACATTTGCTTTTTTCTCTATTTCCTAATGTTTTAGGACTTGGTCACCGATGTTTAGGAATACGAAAGCACTGTATTCTACTGTTTTCTCTCTGTATTCTACAAGTAACTAGGCATGAAAAAATTGTACATGAATAGGTGAGGAACAGTAAGAGATTACAGGGAAGAAAGTGTGTAATTTGAGTAATTTGAACTGGAATTGACAGATTAATCAGTTCAGTTCAGTCACTCAGTTGTGTCTGAGTCTTTGTGACCCCATGGACTGCAGCACTCCAGGCTTCCCAGTCCATCACCAACTCCCGGAGCTTACTCAAACTCATGTCCATCGAGTCAGTGATGTCATCCAACCATTTCATCCTCTGTCATCCCCTTCTCCTCCCATCTTCAATCTTTCCCAGCATCAGGGTCTTTCCAATGAGTCAGTTCTTCACATCAGGTGGCCAAAGTATTGGAGCTTCAGCTTCAGCATCAGTCCTGCCAATGAATATTCAGGACTGATTTCCTTTAGGATGGACTGGTTGGATCTCCTTGAAGTCCAAGGGACTCTCAAGAGCCTTCTCCAACACCAGAGTTCAATTCAAAGGTTAATAACACAGATTAATATTCACAGATTAATAACACCAGGGAAATCTAAAACACATAAATCTGTAAGAAAAATTAGCATTTTTTTCTTGTGTTTAAAGCATGATGTAGGGAGATATAGCTAAAGAACTCAACTTTGTAGTTATTCATTTATTTAATACCTAAAGTTGTCATTGTTCTTTGTGATTCTTTACCTACCACCATGCCCTTGAGTCCTTCACCAAAACTACAGATGGAAAACAAACAAACAAACATACAAATAGAAAAAAAGGACTTAGTTAAATGAGGAAAATGTAGCATTCAGGAGAATGTAAGTGTATGTGGCTGGGGGTCAGTGGGGAAGAAGGATGGCCTGAATGTGCTAGCTCCACAGGAGTACACGCTCCCATGATAAGGCACCATGAAGTCCTCCTCACAGGTAAAGCAGATATGTAACTATCAGAAACTCAATTAAATATTAACATGTTAGCAGATGAAATGAGTTAGCTACATGCTCTATAAAACTTAAGTCTTATTTCTATTTGTTCTATAGTAGTGTGAAAAGTGGAGAAGGCAATGGCACCTACTCCAGTACTCTTGCCTGGGAAATCCCCATAGATGGAAGAGCCTGGTGGGCTGCAGTCCATGGGGTCGCTGGGAGTCGGACACGACTGAGCAACTTCACTTTCACTTTTCACTTTCATGCATTGGAGAAGGAAATGGCAACCCACTCCAGTGTTCTTGCCTGGAGAATCCCAGGGACAGGGGAGCCTGGTGGGCTGCCATCTATGGGGTCGCACAGAGTCGGAAACGACTGAAGCGACTTAGCAGCAGCAGCAGTAGCAACAGTATGAAAAGAGACAAAGTGTGTCAGCAAAGAAACTAAGGAAACATGAGGAAAACATGTCTTATCTAATTGAGAAGCCTACCACTGTCAGGTGCTACCATTCATCTTTTATAATTTCCAACTACAAACTCCTGTTCTAATCATCTACCTTGTCTTCTTCAGCAAATGTTTTTGATATGTTTGACTTTTTTTTTTGGTTTGAGTAGGCCACCTCATGCGAAGAGCTGACTCATTGGAAAAGACTCTGATGCTGGGAGGGATTGGGGGCAGGAGGAGAAAGGGACGACAGAGGATGAGATGGCTGGATGGCATCACTGACTCGATAGACGTGAGTCTGAGTGAACTCCAGGAGTTGGTGATGGACAGGGAGGCCTGGCGTGCTGTGATTCATGGGGTCGCAAAGAGTCAGACATGACTGAGTGACTGAACTGAACTGAACTGAGACCATAATCAGTTATTTTCTTAAAGGCTAATTATAAAAACATGTTAATAAAAAGAAAGAAAAAGAAAAATTCATGCTTCACTCATTTTCCTGAGGCAAACTTTCTACAGCAGTCTGGTCTTAGATAAAGGCAAAATGTGAAAAGACCCTTTTTTCTTGTCTTCCCTAGGTGGCCCAGCATGTGAGATTTGGGGTAGATTTACACTTTACTCACGGTAATACGTGGCCCTTTGTTTTCCTGTCTTTTCCCTTCACCTCAGACATACCATCAGAGTTAGATAGTTTTTCCTGGACATAAATTTTGGATTCTGTACAATAGAGAAGCAAAAGAAATAGTCTATAAATTGCTCGAGTTTGGGTATTTCCGTGGTTGGATTGTTTGAAAATTTAAGAAAGGTATTTGAATACTACTCTGAAATTGAAACCAGAAAAGGACTTCAAAGCATCAATCTAAATTTTCCAAACTTTCTGAGAAGATAGTTCTTAATTTAAGATTCACTGTTAGGTATGGATGAGAACTGCTAGCTTACCTGAACCAGCTGCTACCAACTCATGTAATGTTCATAATAATGAAGTGAGAATTTTGGCAAGTGAAATCTGTTTAAAACCTAAGAGGCTGGAAGCATCTGTCAAACAGTGTATTCAGGCCCAAACCTAATGGTTTACAAACCAGATGATGATTGCGTACATGTTATGAATTTCTGTTGTATGTTGCTTTCCCAAGTTTTGTACACAAAGTGGTGAAGGTTTTCATTCTATTGATGTGACTCATAAATACAACAGATGAGATGTTTGATAAAAACATTGCTGTCATTTCTAATGAATTCATAAGCTATTGTTCAACTCGCTTTTATGCTACAGGCTCAGCTGAGAGCCCAGGAGTTTGTGTTTAATCAGACACTATACATGTCTATCTTTCCAGATCACTGGGATAATGACCCCTAGGATTTTTTGGAAAAGCCTAACTTCTAATTCTGTCAAGTCTAATTTAAGAAGATTCAGCTTAACTCCTTGGAAGAGCTCATTTCTTTTTTAAAAAAGTGTATTTAATTGGAGGATAACTGCTGTACAGGTTGTGTTGGTTTCTGCCATAAAAGTGAAAGTGAAAGTCGCTCAGTGTCCAACTCTTTGCAACCCCACGGACTATATGGCCCATGGGATTCTCCAGGCCAGAACACTGGAGCAGGTAGCCTTTCCCTTCTCCAGGGGATCTTCCCAACCTAGGGATCGAACCCAGGTCTTCCACATTGCAGGCAGATTCTTTACCAGCTGAGCCACAAGGGAAGTCCAAGAATACTGAAGTGGGTAGCCTATCCCTTCTCCAGCGGATCTTCCTGACCCAGGAGTCAAACTGGGGTCTCCTGCATTACAGGTGGATTCTTTACCAACTGAGCTACCAGGGAAGCCCTGGGTATGTAAGGTTTCTGCCATACATCAACATGAATCAGCCATACGTAAACATATGAGAGCTCACTTCTGTATAAGCTTTTTATACTTTCAAGTCATTATTCCCTGCAGTCTGACAGAGGATAGCTGTAGTACACTCTCAAAGCTGCTAACACACAGAAAGCTACAGTTCATAGCAGGAAAGCAGAAAGGCTGGGTATCGAAGGAAAGCATAATGGTGTTTGAATTGAATTTTGAGACTGAAAGAGAAAGAATTTAAAGAAATGCCTGTATTTATAACTTCCAGAGAAGACAGCTTTAGATTGCCTTTTTCTGTCAGTCAGTTATGAGAACTGCTAGGTGGTCTGTGGCAACCGGTACAATCATATTTTACACCAGGAATGCCCATCATCATCCTAACACAAAACCTTAGGTTTTCCTCCAGTTGTCTGCAAGTGTAGTCAAGTCTTTTCAGGATTTTCTCTTTTTTTTCCCCTTTATGAATTCTCTTCTCATTAGAGTCTGACTGGAAACCTTGCTATTCAATGTCAAATCACTCAGCTGATGGTGCACACACTCTTGGCTTAGTTAGATGTAGAGTCCCTGAGACTGCAGTTAGTAACAGATTCAGCTTTTGCAGCATGATGAAAAGGGGAGGATCTTTTATTTTGATTGCTTTCCTTAGAAAGGAATGACTTCATTATATAGAATTAAAAAATAATCTTTGTAATGGACCCAATTTGATGATTTAATATCTAACAAGATTATGAAGAATCTTGTTTTAAACATATGGTCCAATACTAGGAATTTGACAGCACAATGAAATTTCATTCTTTTCTTAAATAAAAGTTTTATTTTTGTCCATTTATTTCTCTATTGAAAACAGTAGGGGAAAAGTGAATTTTAGCATACATATGTAAAGAAAACTCTTACATGTTACTGTCTGAGCCACCAGGGAAGTCCAGGAATACTGGAGTTGGTAGCCTATCCAGCGGATCTTCCTGCCTCAGGAATCAAACCGGGGTCTCAGGCAGATTCTTTACCAGCTGAGCTACCAGGAAAGCAGAGGAAAATCTACACACTAGGAATGAGTCACCAGAAGAAGAACCTTTGTCCCTTTCCCAGCCCAGGAATCGAACCCAGGTCTCCTGCATTGCACAAGGATTCTTTAACAGATGATCTACCAGGGAAGCCCTTCCTTTAGCTAGCAGCTATTGACTTCAATGGCTCAATTTAGAATTCATAGTTTTATAGATTGTTGATTAAAAACACAACAGCTATAAAGTTACACCTCAATTATGACAAATCATGATAAATAAAACTGCACAGAATGGGCCAGACTAGAATATTTAAATTTCTTATGTCTAGAAATATTTTTATATTAATACTTGATAACCTATCTAAATTATATTTATTGGGTTTTTAGAAGCAAAACATTAATCTAGGTTGAGTCTATCTGTCTCCAAAGTTCCCAATGAGATAGCTCAATGCCAAAAGCTAAGTGCTAAATATGTACCACTTCTACCATAGACAGTTACTGAGGGGTCCTATCAGTAAGTGAGGAGTGAATGGACAAGAACTCCTATCTGCTAGAGCACCTCTTCTCCCTTCTGTCTAGCGCATTTAGGAAGTCTCCCTTGGTCTTCTTTAGTACACTCTTAAGAAAACAATCTGGTCACCCTTCAGCCCATGCTTTAGGGCAACAACCTTCTGTCTGGTTCACTGGAGGAGAATCCCAGCCACCTTACTATCTTACAGTATAAGACACTATGTTAAACATTGGGGATGTAGTGATTATTAAGGTTGACATGGTCCATATTCTCATGGACCTAGTGATGATGACTTCTAACCAGTCGTTTATAAATATGTAAAGATATTTTAAAATCTCCAAACATATAAAGAAAACAGGTTGCTTGAAAAAGAAGTATTCTATATGTTAGGGCACTGTGTTGTGAGAAAAACCCAATATGAATTAGCTTAAGTAATAACAAATACAAAAAATGGGGAGAGGCGAATGGAATTTAGAAGTTTACACAAACAGAAAATGCAAGGGTATAACTGTGGTAGTTTAGTTGCTAAGTCGTGTCCGACTCTTGTGACCCCATAGACTGTAGCCTGCCAGGCTCCTCTGTCCATGGGATTTCCCAGGCAAGATTACTGCAGTGGGTAGCCATTTCCTTCTCCAGGAGATCTTCCCAACCCAGGGATCGAACCCGGGTCTTCTGCATTGCAGACAGTTTCTTTACCAACTGAGCCATCAGGGAAGAAGACACTGATTTTATTACTTATTATTACTAAGACTAGGGTATAACTTGGGAGGTCTTCTGCATTGCAGACAGTTTCTTTACCAGCTGAGCCATCAGGGAAGAAGGCATTGATTTTATTACTTATTATTACTAAGACTAGGGTATAACTTGGAGAAGGAAATGGCAACCCACTCCAGTGTTCTTGCCTGGAGAATCCCAGGTATGGGGGAGCCTGGTGGGCTGCCGTCTATGGGGTCGCACAGAGTCGGACACGACTGAAGCAACTTAGCAGCAGGGTATAACTAGCTTTAGTAATAATAACTGAAATGAGGGATTTGGAACTGCAACAAGAATCTCACCATAAATTTGCTCTGCTTATAAAAATGTCTTGGCCTCATTCTCCTGCTGCATATGGGTCTTATCCTCAAGGTCAGGGAGCATAGTTGCTGGTTACTCTGGATTCTAACACTTTCAGTTGTAAAACTTTTACAAAAGACTAAAAAGCCTTCCTTCCAGCTGGTAAAAGTCTCAAGGAAGAATTATGATTGGTCCAACTTGTGACTGCATGCCTAGAGCAACCACTGTGGTTAGAATGATGGAGCACTATGATAAGTTTAGTTAGTGGGCTTCCCTGGTAGCTCAGCTGGTAAAGAATCTGCCTGCAATGCAGGAGACCCCAGTTCAATTCCTGGGGAAGAGATAGGCTACACACTCCAGTATTCTTGGGCTTCCCTGGTGGCTCAGATTGCAAAGAATCTGCCTGCAATGTGGGAGACCTGGGTTCGCTCCCTGGGTTGAGATGATCCCCTGGAGGAGGGCATGGCAACCAACTTCAGTATTCCTGCCATAAACAGAAGAGCCTGGTGGGCTACAGTCCAAGGGATTGCAAAGATTGAGACACTACTGAACAACTAAGCACTGCACTGTGGGGTATACTTGGATTGGGAGCCCCCCACCAGAAAGGCATGTTTCGAGTGGTAGAACCCTGGAATCAGAAATGAAGGCTGATGGAGAATGATGATGATAACACAATTGACACTGGGAATACTGCTCACAAAGAACAGTCAGAGCAACTGGAGTAAAACACAGCTCCTGAATAAAATAAGAGACAACTTAAAATGCAATTTCTAAGAACTCAGTAAAATACATCATTAAAAGAGCAATTTTTCATGAAACTAAAGGAAAACACATCTATGGTATTCATGTATTGAGAATGATGATGAGACAATGAGTCCAGCCAAAAAAATAACCCAATGGATTGTTTTATGGAAATGGAAGGCAATGTTAAATAGAATTTATACTAAAACACACATTTAGCATTAACTATATACTAAGCAGGCTTAGCAACCCACTCCAGTATTCTTGCCTAGAAAATCTCATGGATGGAGGAGCCTGGTAGGCTACAGTCCATGGGGTCACAGAGAGTCGGACACGACTGAGCGACTTCGCTTTCTAAGCAGGCTTCCCAGGTGGCGCTCATAGTGAAGAACCTGCCTGCCAATGCAGATGTGGGTTTGATCTCTGGGTTGGGAAGATCCCCTGGAGGAGGGCACGGCAATTCACTCCTGTATTCTTGCCTGGAGAATCCCAGGGACAAAGGAGCCTGGCAGACTGCAGTCCACAGGGTCACACAGAGTGGGACATGACTGAAGCAACTTAGCACAGTACATACACTAAGCACTCTTCTAATAGCTAACTCACTTGATTTTCACAATAGCCTTACTAGGCAAGTTATAGTACTGTTTTCACTTTACAGATAAGCAAACCGGTGGCTCAGATGGTAAAGCGTCTGCTTGCAATGAGGGAGACCTGGGTTTGAACCTGGGTCGGGAAGATCCCCTGGAGAAGGAAATGGCAATCCACTCCAGCACTCTTGCCTGGAAAATCCCATGGATGGAGGAGCCTGATAGGCTACAGTCCATGGGGTGGCAAAGAGTCAGACATGACTGAGCAACTTCACTTTCACTTTCAAACTGAAGCACAGAGAGGTTAGAGTTACTCAAGATCACATACCTGATAACTAAAAGAACCAGGATACAAACCCAAGCAATGAGATCCAGAGATTGTGCTGCACCTCTAAATTAAGATGGATCTTTTTAAATTGAGAAGTATCCCTATGCCTACACATAAGATAAGAATGTATCAGGGACCTGAGATTGAGGTTCTTAGCCATGCACCTGCCAGTTAGCACGTCTATGTGGAACTCAAGAGTGACCAAGGGAGTTATTTCAGAAAGATCCTTTTCATGTGGTTTTCTGTTTTAATAATTTGAACATAAAATTTTATTGTGCTTTTTCTTTGTCACACATTTCCACAAAAGATAAACTATTGCTAAAGTTCAGGCTCCTATATTATAATATTTTACACATTGTATAGTTCACACATTGTATCATTAATACACACAAATAAAATTAATCTTCCAGAATTCAAGACTAGTAAGCATCTGAATGTAGAGTTCCAAAGAATAGCAAGGAGAGATAAGAACGCCTTCCTCAGCGATCAGTGCAAAGAAATAGAGGAAAACAACAGAATGGGAAAGACTAGAGATCTCTTCAA
The DNA here is from genome assembly GCF_029407905.1 of Bubalus kerabau. Lineage (NCBI taxonomy): Eukaryota > Metazoa > Chordata > Mammalia > Artiodactyla > Bovidae > Bubalus > Bubalus kerabau. The sequence goes on from NC_073642.1 coordinate 41,140,970, forward strand.
GAAAATTAGAGACACCAAGGGAACATTTCATGCAAAGATGGGCTCGATAAAGGACAGAAATGGTATGGACCTAACAGAAGCAGAAGATATTACGAAGAGGTGGCAAGAATACACAGAAGAACTGTACAAAAAAGATCTTCACGACCCAGATAATCACAATGGTGTGATCACTCACCTAGAGCCAGACATCCTGGAATGTGAAGTCAAGTGGGCCTTAGAAAGCATCACTACGAACAAAGCTAGTGGAGATGATGGAATTCCAGTTGAGCTATTTCAAATCCTGAAAGATGATGCTGTGAAAGTGCTGCACTCAATATGCCAGCAAATTTGGAAAACTCAGCAGTGGCCACAGGACTGGAAAAGATCAGTTTTCATTCCAATCCCAAAGAAAGGCAATGCCAAAGAATGCTCAAACTACCACACAATAGCACTCATCTCACACGCTAATAAAGTAATGCTCAAAATTCTCCAAGCCAGGCTTCAGCAATATGTGAACCGTGAACTTCCTGATGTTCAAGCTGGATTTAGAAAAGGCAGAGGAACCAGAGATCAAAGCCAGGCTTCAGCAATACACGAACAGTGAACTTCCAGATGTTCAAGCTGGTTTTAGAAAAGGCAGAGGAACCAGAGATCAAATTGCCAACATCCACTGGATCATCGAAAAAGCAAGAGAGTTCCAGAAAAACATCTATTTCTGCTTTATTGACTATGCCAAAGCCTTTGACTGTGTGGATCACAATAAACTGTGGAAAATTCTGAAAGAGATGGGAATACCAGAGCACCTGACCTGCCTCTTGAGAAACCTATATACAGGTCAGGAAGCAACAGTTAGAACTGGACATGGAACAACAGACTGGTTCCAAATAAGAAAAGGAGTACATCAAGGCTATATATTGTCACCCTGCTTATTTAACTTCTATGCAGAGTACATCATGAGAAACGCTGGACTAGAAGAAACACAAGCTGGAATCAAGACTGCCGGGAGAAATATCAATAACCTCAGATATGCAGATGACATCACCCTTATGGCAGAAAGTGAAGAGGAACTAAAAAGCCTCTTGATGAAAGTGAAAGAGGAGAGTGAAAAAGTTGGCTTAAAGCTCAACATTCAGAAAATTAAGATCATGGCATCTGGTCCCATCACTTCATGGCAAATAGATGGGGAAACAGTGGAAACAGTGTCAGACTTTATTTTTTTGGGCTCCAAAATCACTGCAGATGGTGACTGCAGCCATGAAATTAAAAGACACTTCCTCCTTGGAAGAAGAGTTATGACCAACCTAGATAGCATATTCAAAAGCAGAGACATTCCTTTGGCAACAAAGGTCCGTCCAGTCAAGGCTATGGTTTTTCCTGTGGTCATGTATGGATGTGAGAGTTGGACTGTGAAGAAAGCTGAGCGCCAAAGAATTGATGCTTTTGAACTGTGGTGTTGGAGAAGACTCTTGAGAGTCCCTTGGACTGCAAGGAGATCCAACCAGTCCATTCTGAAGGAGATCAGCCCTGGGATTTCTTTGGAAGGAATGATGCTAAAGCTGAAACTCCAGTACTTTGGCCACCTCATGCGAAGAGTTGACTCATCGGAAAAGACTCTGATGCTGGGAGGGATTGGGGGCAGGAGGAGAAGGGGACGACAGAGGATGAGATGGCTGGATGGCATCACTGACTCGATGGACGTGAGTCTGAGTGAACTCCGGGAGTTGGTGATGGACAGGGAGGCCTGGCGTGCTGCGATTCATGAGGTTGCAAAGAGTCAGACATGACTGAGCGACTGAACTGAACTGAACTGAAGGAGGCAAAGATATAGCAAAAGATGCTGAAACTTCATATCCAATTTCCTCAGCATAACCATGCCAAAATTTCCATATGGCACCAAAAGATAATCAGGCCTGACAGTAATAACTGAGATCCATGATAACTCCTAGAAATGAAGAGATCAATGGATGAAGTAATAACATCAGTGTATCAGAAGAAGAATCTTGGCAGGGCCTCATGTGGAAAGAATGAAGATCATGAGCCCCACAAGAATAATCTTCCAATAATATATAAGTTGGCTGTATTTAAAATGTAATATTTAATATCTTGAACTATTCAAATTTACCTGATTGGGTTTATGTATACTAATGTATGGGCTTCCCAGTGGTGCTATTGGTAAAGAACTTACCTGCCAGTGCAGGAGACATAGGAGACATGGGTTTGATTCCTGGGTAGGGATGATCCCCTGGAGAAGGACATGGCAGCACACTCCAGTATTCTTGCCTGGAGAATCCCATGGATAGAGGAGTTTGACAGGCTACCAGTCCATAGGGTTGCAGTCAGACATGACTGAAGCAACTTAGCATGCCCACACACATCCATACTAATGTATGTGTGTTAGTTGTCAGTCACGTCTGACTCTTTATGACTCCCATGGACTATAACCCACCAAGCTCCTCTGGCCATGGGGATTCTCCAGGTAAGAATACTGGAGTGGGTTGCCAGTTCGTTCTCCAGGGGCTCTTCCTGACCCAGGGATCAGACCCAGGTCTTCCACATTTCAGGCACATTCTTTACCATCTGAGCCACCAGGGAAGCCCATACTAATGTATACACCATTGATATACACAGTGGGGCTTTTGCAGTGGCTGAGGAAGGCAGGGAGGCTGGTTTTCAGGTGCTCAAAGCTTGAAGTTGCCTGTACCTTCTCCTCAATGCATTTCCATGGAACCAGATAAGCTAGGAAGTTGTGCCATAAATATCCCCCTATACATTCTCACATTTATTTTATTTTTGTTTTGTGGCAGTAATTTTATTGAAGTATATTTTATACATGGTAAAACACACATGATAAAATACACAGCTCTCAAAAACATAGGTTGAAAAGTTTTGACAAGTGTATGCATCTGTGAAATAACCAAATTATCTGAATCAGGACAAAGATCTATGACCTCTTAATGGTAGGACCTAAGATAAATCAACTGTGAAACTGCAATGTGTGGGAGCTTAATCATTCCAGCTTATTTATAAATCAAATCTAATGATATCCTTATATATGTGAAGCAATGAGATGTGATCTATAGCCTTAAATATTTCCTTTACTATAAGGAAATAACTGTTGAATATAATTTAATAAAGTTCTCAGTTCAAAATGGAAAGAAAGTGCAAGAAAATAAACAGAAAGTAGAGAGATAAATTCAGGAAACAAGAAGCAGCAAATAAGTTACAAAGCAGAAATGAAGAAGCATTAATCAAAAGAGTTAAGAGCTTGTGTCCTGAAAAGAAAAATAACATATAATATGCACAAATGTGAGGAAATGGATAAAGAATAAAAGAGGAAAAACAAGTGCATAACTTTAAGAAAAGAGATATAATCACACTTTTTTATGGAAGAGAGACTTAAAATGATAAGAAACAGAGGAGCCTGGTGAGCTACAGTCCATGGAGATTCTCCAGGCAAGAATACTAGAATGGGTTGCCATGCCCTAGTCCAGGGGATCGTCCCAACCCAGGGATCAAACCCAAGTCTCCTGCATTGCAGGTGGATTCTTTACTGTCTGAGCCACCAGGGAAGCCCAAATTTATGCTAATAATGTAAAACTCAAAAAGCACTATTTTAAAATATAGATTCAAAAAAGAAAATGCTGTAAGTACTACAAATAATACAAGAGAATAACTTTACACCTTGGATTGGTAAATGCCTTTGTGAATATGACTCCAAATTCAGAAGCAATAAAAGAAAAGCTCTACATTAAAATACTATTAAAAAGTAAAAGCTTCTACATGGAAAAATATATAAAAGTTAAGAATAACAAATTGGTGAATTCTTTTTGTAAGACATGTAAGGATCAAAGTGTTAATCTCTTTACATTTAAAGAGTTCTTACCAATTAATAAGAAAAAACGACAAGTCAGTATAAATATAAGCAAATTACATAGACCACTCACAAAAGCATAAATAAATGACCAATTAAAAACTGAAAAGATGCTCTCAGTATTAAAATCAAAAGAACAGAAAAACCTAAAGAACTGTGGGGAATCAATGTTTTACCAACCAATCTGAGGAAGAATTTAAACAACAAATATGACCTGGTTTCAGGGAGGAGATGGGAAAACAAGCACTCATATACAGTACATAAGTCTGGCTCTTCTGGTGGGCAATTTTGTATAATTGAAATATTTAAATCTTTGACACAACAATTCCAATTCTAGGAATCACTAAAGAAGCAATCAACAAGTCAAAAGATACATACATGAGTATTTATTACAGCAGTTTATAAGAATAAAAATTAGGAATGCAAACTAGTACAGCCACTATGGAGAACAGTGTGGAGATTCCTTAAAAAACTGGAAATAGAACTGCCTTATGACCCAGAAATCTCACTGCTGGGCATACACACTGAGGAAACCAGAAGGGAAAGAGACACGTGTACCCCAATGTTCATCGCAGCACTGTTTATAATAGCCAGGACATGGAAGCAACCTAGGTGTCCATCAGCAGATGAATGGATAAGAAAGCTATGGTACATATACACAATGGAGTATTACTCAGCCATTAAAAAGAATACATTTGAATCAGTTCTAATGAGGTGGATGAAACTGGAGCCTATTATACAGAGTGAAGTAAGCCAGAAAGAAAAACACCAATACAGTATACTAATGCATATATATGGAATTTAGAAAGATGGTAACAATAACCCTGCATACGAGACAGCAAAAGAGACACTGATGTATAGAACAGTCTTATGGACTCTGTGGGAGAGGGAGAGGGTGGGAAGATTTGGGAGAATGGCATTGAAACATATATAATATCATGTATGAAACGAGTTGCCAGTCCAGGTTCTATGCACGATACTGGATGCTTGGGGCTAGTGCACTGGGACGACCCAGAGGGATGGTATGGGGAGGGAGGAGGGAGGAGGGTTCAGGATGGGGAACACATGTATACCTGTGGCGGATTCATTTTGATATTTGGCAAAACTAATATAATTTTGTAAAGTTTAAAAATAAAATAAAATTAAAAAAAAATTACAAAACTAAATATCCCTCAAGAAAGCTGAGCACCGAAGAATTGATGCTTTTGAATAGTGGTGTTGGAGAAGACTCTTAAGAGTCCCTTGGACTGCAAGGAAGTCAAACCAGTCCATCCTAAAGGAAATCAGTCCTGAATGTTCATTGGAAGGGCTGATATTGAAGCTGAAACTCCAGTACTTTTGCCACCTGATGCGAAGAGCTGACTCATTTGAAAAGACCCTGATGCTGGGAAAGATTGAAGGTAGGAGGAGAAGGGGACGACAGAGGTTGAGAATGGCTGGATGGCGTCACCGACTCAATGGACATGAGTTTGAGTAAACTCTGGGAGTTGGTGATGGACAGGGAGGCCTGGCGTGCTGCAGTCCATGGGGTCGCAAAGAGTGGGACACTACTGAGTGACTCAACTGAACTGAACTGAATATCCCCCAACATGATTTGATTATATATACAGTCTATAAAAGATGAACTTGAATTACACATACAGAGAAGGATGAAGGATCAAATATTGCTCATTTCTATTTTCATAAAGTTTAACTGGATCACAGCCAATCCATAAATTTACTCACTGGCTACAGATGCTTTTGAGCTCAAATGTAGAATTAAGTAGCTATGACCGAGACAGTATGATCACAAATCCTAACATATAAAGTATCTGGACCTTTACATTAAGTCTGCCAAACTCTAGTCTACTGATAGAGAATAACGCATATGGTAAATAAAATAAGAAAAAAAAACTGTTACACAATTATACCTATGAATAGATAGACAGGTATTCTAGAACTGTTTAGTAAGAACATCACAAGTGAACCTACTTGAATCTGTCTGGGATGGTTAATTCATTGGACTATCTTTGAATCATTGATGTGAACATAAATTTCCAACATACACATCATAGATAAAGATGTAAGGATGAACTGGAGTGCAGAGATGTAGATGATATAAATGATAGAGCTAAGTTTAAACTCAGTTATTATGTGAGCAACTTATTGTATTTATTGTATTTCCTTTACAGATAGATTTGTGGAGGGGTGGCATATGGTTTGCTTCTTTCTTTTAGAAGCTAAACTGAAGAAAGTCACAAATTTTTACTTCCTGTAGTAAGGACAAGTTGTTAAATATGTATGCCAAAATGTACAATGGTGCATCTCATCTGAAAGTGGACATATTCTTCTAGTTAATTTCCTATTCAAGTTGTTCTATTAAAATGATTATTCTTTTCATATAGTAAAATGAAGTAGAATTTGTGGAGCTGTAGATGTGTGTGACTGAGCTATTATCTAATTGAACACAATAACTCAATTATCACAGATAAAGTTGGAGGTACTTCAATTTATTATATTACATTTTTATTATAATCCTTACTATTATAGCCAAAACAGCTTTGGAGAGGTCGAGTTCAGAAAAGGAAAAAAATTTATGCTGCTTTTATTTTAAATCATCCAAGAGTACTTTATTTACTCACATATAGTCTCCTCTTGCATGTTTCCCCCTTCCAGTTTTTAGAAAGAAATATCTAACATTTCTCTCCACAGTTTCTTTCCAAGTGGGTTATTACTAATGTCAACAAAAGCAATAGGCTATCCTCAGTAGATTTAAAAAAAGCAGTTGGACAGGCATGAATGACCCCTATTTGCTTAGAGTAAAATGAAGTGTTTACCTCTATAGTCAGCAGTTTTAGAGAATTTCTAGGAGGAAAATTGTGCTTTAAGTCAGTACGCTTCAAATTCCATCTTTTAGAAGATTATAGAGTTCTATGGCAGTACTCATGAGTTGTTCAAAATTTGTTTCCTAAAAATCTATTTTAAAATTATTTTTGAATTGATCATTAAAAATAAGCATACACCTAAGAATTCTACATCAAATTCTAATGCACTGTCAATTATCAAACCCATTTGTTTGGGTTCCTCCCTCATTTTTATGAAGACTTTAAAATAAAGCTCTTTTTCCCCAACTCTGCATATACCTGAGTATTGAAAATGTCATTTGGGAGAACTGTAGCTCTGCATTGCTTTCTTTATTCTCAATTCAGATTAGTCTATGTTGATTCCTGTAAGATTTGCAGGTGAGTGCACACTGGTCACAAAGACATTATGCATGGCAGCTAGCTTTCTGGATGCTCTCCTCCATTAAAACAACTTTTCCCTCCCATTCCTCTGAGCATCTCCTTCCATGGTGACTGCTGGGAGCCATTAAAGCAGAGAATGAGAGCTGTTCTGAGGTCTTCAGTTCTTTTTTTAAAAATTTAACCAAATGGCTTTAATTTGTTTTTTATTAAGTTATATTTGACATATATTAGTTTCAGATGTATAATATAGTGATTTGATGTTTTTATACATTACAAAATGATCACTGCAAGTCCAGTTAACATCTGTCACCCTACAATGTCATTACAATATTATTGACTATGTTCCCCATATATACATTATATCCCTGTGAATTACTTCATAGTTGAAAGTTTATACTTCTTAACTCCCTTCACATATTTCATCCATCCTCATCCCAGCAACTGCCCATTTGTTCCCTATATCTATGAATCTGTTTTCATTTTGTTTCATTTATTCATTGTTTTGGTTTTTAGATTCACACATGAGTGGAATCATATGATATTTGTTTTTCTCTGTCTATTTCACTTAGCATAACACCCTCTAGGTCCATCCATGTTGTTGCAAATGGAAAGGATTCATTCTTTTTACCGCTGAGTAGTACTTCATTGCGTGTGTGCATCCAACTTCTTATTCATTCATCTGTAAATGGACTTTAGGTTGCTAATGTAAACAGTACTACAGTGAACATAGTGGTACATATAGCTCTTTGATTTAGCGTTTTCATTCTCTTCAGGTAAATATCCAGAAGTGGAATTGCTAGATCATACAGTAGTTCTGTTTCTACTTTTTTGAGGAACTTCCATACTGTTCTGGGGCTTCCCTGGTGGCCCAGTGGTAAAGAATCTTCCTGCTAATGCAGGAGAGGCAGGAGGACTAAGTTCGACCCCTGAGTCAGAAAAATCTCTTGGAAAAGAAAATGGCAACCCAATCCAGTATTCTTGCCTGGGAAATCCCATGGACAGAGGAGCCTAGAGGGCTATAGTCTACGGAGTTGCAAAAGAGTCAGACACAACTTAGCGACTAAACAACCACCATCACCATATTGTTTTCCATAGTGGCTGCACCAATTTACATTCCCACCAACAGTGCACCAGAGTCCCCTTTTCTCTGCATTCCTGTTATTTATAGTCTATCTCAGAGCTCTGGAGCCACTCTATCCCTCCAGAGCACCCATGCGAGTTCTTTCAGTCAGGGCTCCAAAAGGTGCAGGGGCATTAGCTCACCACAGATCTTGCCACAGAGCAACAGTCAGCTGAGCAATAGTAAGCCAATCCACAACATATTATATTGTAATACAGGTAGCTCAGCATTAATTGTGAGTTCTGAAAGCTTCCAGTCATAGGTTTATATTCAGAACAGGAATGTCAATAGTTAATTTTAATAATTTAACTTAGAATCATAAATTCCATTCTAATCTGTTTTCAAGTTTCTAGATTAGTTTAATTGAAGAGCAAGCTGAGAATATAGGTAAGCGCTAAAAATTATTACCATTTTCAAATATATATTTGTATGAAACAAGATTTTCCCAAGATTGCTCCCTCTAAAGTTCTTTTTGATCTATTCCCTTCCCACTGACTCCTTTGACACCATTCCATATCCCTGTTTTTTGGAATTCCAAATATACTTTTACTGTGATGACAGTCATGTGGCTTCTGGACACTGACTTCCCCTATCCTCACTACTGGGCCTTGAGACTTTCACCTGTTTATTCTTTGGAACCTTTGTGTCCTTACCAGGAAACCCAGATAGATTAAATGAGGTTATTATGTGAGTGCTGTGCTGTGCTTAGTTGCTCAGTGGTGTCAGACTCTTGGATAGCCTAGGACAATATATGTTAGTTCCTTTTCTTACATTAAATACATGTAATTTTTAATACTCTGGAGGTATTTTTCTGGTGCTCTATTAAACTGTAAGCTCTATGACAAAGAATATTCAATTATGTGCAACTTCCCAAAAAATAGGCACTTGATATTTTTTGTTTAAACAAAAAAGAGATAATAAATGGATCACTCTTTTTCCAGTGGTCATGTATGGATGTGAGAGTTGGACTGTGAAGAAAGCTGAGCGCCAAAGAATTGATGCTTTTGAGCTGTGGTGTTGGAGAAGACTCTTGAGAGTCCCTTGGTCTGCAAGGAGATCCAACCAGTCCATTCTGAAGGAGATCAGCCCTGGGATTTCTTCAGAGGGAATGATGCTGAAGCTGAAACTCCAGTACTTTGGCCACCTCATGCGAAGAGTTGACTCATTGGAAAAGACTCTGATGCTGGGAGGGATTGGGGGCAGGAGGAGAAGGGGACGACAGAGGATGAGATGGCTGGATGGCATCACTGACTCAATGGACGTGAGTCTGAGTGAACTCCGGGAGTTGGTGATGGACAAGGGAAGCCTGGCGTGCTGCGATTCATGGGGTCACAAAGAGTCACACAAGACTGAGCCACTGAACTGAACTGAATCAAGATCAATGGGATAGTTTAACAGACAAATTTCTTGCAATAATAAAAGTAATCATCATATTCTATATGGTACTTTTCTTCCTAAGAATTAAAAATAAAACAATCAGGACTCATCACACTTTATAACACATATAGTGAAAGATGATAAATAATGACCCACAACTGTGAAGGGAAAATCTTCAGTTCCTAAATATCAGTAATTCTCATTTCATAAGAAGCAGAATACACATGATTTGTCTTAAAACTATACAACAAAGCAATGAAAGGTTAAAAGAGAACTAGAACAAAACCACTTCTCTGAGAAAACTATTCTTTCCTTAACAGCATTTTTTAACTAAAATTAAAACAAAGGAGTTCCTGTGGTCTAGAACCAGACAACCATTACAGGATTTGACCAGAATCATGGCATAATCTAGTGAGGATTCCGAACATATTGGAGGTGAGGTGAAATTTTTAAAAAAGAAGCATACTTATTGTCTAAGAATCAAGTCACTGTGATACCAGAGTCTTCTAAAGTATCAATGTCTTCTAGAAAATAGAGGTGTTTTGAGAAACCTGCAATGAAAGAAAAACATGAATGGTATTTAGAGCATCCTTCTGCCCTCCAGGAATTTATATGCTAAGGAATGATTTCATAAGAAGCTTTCCACTAATTTTTTTTTTTTTTGGCCACTCCACATGGAATGTGGGATCTTAGTTCCCTGTGCATGTGTGTTAAGTTGCTTCAGTTGTGTCTGATTCTTTGCAACCCTTACGGACCAGAGTCCACCAGGCTCCTCTGTCCTTGGGATTCTTCAGGCAAGAATACTGGAGTGGGTTGTCCTGCCCTCCTCCAGGGGGTCTTCCCTACCCAGGGATCAAATTCATTCCCCCTGCATTGAAAGCGCAGAGTGTCAACCACTGGACTGCCAGGGAAGTCCCCCATTAGATCATTTTATTTAGAATTCCTTCATTTTCTTTTAATTAAACTTGTAATCTTGTAAACTTGTAAACTTCCTTATTTAAGGAAGCATGCAAGGCAATAACGTTAAAATGAAAAAAAAAAATAGCACTGATATATGAGTTCTTTACATGTTGAACAGCTAAGCAGGAGTAGGTTGGAAGCAGACTGAAAATAGGAAAAGAAGGTGTTAGGTTCTTAATATTGGTAGACACTCATGTAGATCAACTCTGAAGAGAGAGGCAATTGGTTTTGAGCAATATAATTATGCATTGAAAGTTGAAATTCCTAAACAAAGGGATGGTTGGTCATGAAGAAAACAGGTAATACAGTGAGCAAAATTTTTAGCTTTTAACGACAATGTACATCCTGGCATAATATTGACACTATTTCATTTTTACATTTTTACTCTTTGAACACAAAAGGTCAACTTAGGAAAGCAGAGTAGATATTGATATATTTTATATTATGTATTTATGTGTGTGTGCATGTGCACATACAACATTCCCATCACACGTGCAGACACACAACATTCACATGTGCGCATGCACACACACACACACATACACTCTTACCTACACATTGGAGTCTTTCACCATTCTGGTCTACTGATGGAAACGGATATAGACAGAGGAGTGAGAGAGCGAGAGAGGAAAGAAAAAGAATTGAAACATACTGTAAATAGATGGAGTCTTGTTTACAGCAATTCTTTAATATTTGTTTTATAACAGTTGTTTCCATGTTCAGCCCACACCAGCTGTTCCCCAAACATAGAGTTTTTAATACTAATACACTGTGTACCAACACAATTCTCCATAAAATGTTTAATGCATTGTAATCTTTGTCTTATTACTGCTGTTGTTCTGACTACATCCAGCCCATCCAAAATTTCAAAAGAATTTTAGGGAAGTAGTCATTTGTGGTCCAGCACTCTTGCCTGGAAAATCCCATGGATGGAGGAGCCTGGTAGGCTGCAGTCCATGGGGTCGCTAAGAGTCGGACACAACTGAGTGACTTCACTTTCACTTTTCACTTTCATGCATTGGAGAAGGAAATGGCAACCCACTCCAGTGTTCTTGCCTGGAGAATCTCAGGGACGGGGGAGCCTGGTGGGCTGCCGTCTATGGGGTCGCACAGAGTCGAACACGACTGAAGTGACTTAGCAGCAGTAGCAGCCATTGTGGAATGGAAAAAATGATTTCTATATTTCAAAACTATAAGGTGGCTGATGAACAAGGTTTGCTAAAAAACAAAAAAGTTTCCTGCACCAGGACTGTGTTTAGCCTTTAAATACCACTGTGAATGTTAAGCCAGATGCATTATTAATAAATGTCATCTTTTCAAGTGAGTTCAGTGTTAATATTGATACAAACTTTCTTCCTGTTCTTAATTTTCATTTCAATAAAGATATGAATGTTGGCAAGCACTGCTATTGACAATTGATAAAATTATGCAAACACAATGTTTTTGCAGCTTTTGAGTAAATATTGCATGCTAATGAATTCCAAAGTGTTTTCTGTGTTCCTGTAGGAGCTGAATTTGTGTAGGTGGGCCATGCCATGGATGTGCTTTCTAAGCCTGTTAAACTTATCTCAGCAGAGCTGTTGTTTGCCTCCTAATAAGCAATTTGGTAGTTTTATCATGAGCTCTGAGGCCCTCCAAAGATCATTTATATAATGACATCCTGTGAAAGCAAACCTCTCTAGAACTTTCTGAAGGTAATAATTAGTTCATATATTTGTTCTGTCGCCACAGTGGTGCTTTCAAAAAGCTTCTTGCTAATTTTCAGTTTAAATTGGATGCCACAGGTTTGTTCTTCGGTTGTAACAAAATGGTTTGGGGCATAGAGGGACATGTTTTGAAAAAGAGTTTTAAAATATCTAACTTGAAAAGGAAAACATTCACATAGCTAATGATTCCTTTATACTCCTGTCCTTAGATTTTCAGGAGATAATTTGGGAAATTAATATATCAATGCAGGGAAGAAAACCTAAAGAAAAGGAAAGTAGAAAGAAGTTAACAGTAGTTTACAAATACCCAAATGAGGTCTTTCTAAATGGACATGACATCCAGAGTGGCTCATTGCTTCAAGAAATTTATCAATATAAATTATCTGAATGTTCATAAAAATTAAAGAATTATGCCCTACTGGGGACATTCTGAAGCAATTATTTAATAAAATAAAAAGAATAAGTCTGAGTAAATTTAATGGTGTTATTAGTTTTGTCTTAAAAGCAGTATACTCCTACTCTGATGAATTTGGTCATAGCTACAACACAAAATAAAATTTGCTATGCATAAAATTTCTTTCCAAGGATAACAAATTAAAATTAGATTTTGAAATAGAATTAGGAAACTACCATATCAATAACCTCCCAATCTTTATGACTATTAAATTTATATGCCTCTAATACATGTATAGGAGAAGGCAATGGCACCCCACTCCAGTACTCTTGCCTGGAAAATCCCATGGATGGAGGAGCCTGGTAGGCTGCAGTCCATGGGGTCGCTAAGAGTCAGACACAACTGAGTGACTTCACTTTCACTTTTCACTTTCATGCATTGGAGAAGGAAATGGCAACTCACTCCAGTATTCTTGCCTGGAGAATCCCAGGGATGGGGGAGCCTGGTGGGCTGCCCTCTGTGGGGTCGCACAGAGTCGGACACGACTGAAGCGACTTAGCAGCAATACATGTATATGTAATATTTCTGAAATATGTAAACATACTACATCATTCATAAATATTATGTAAATTAGAAAATGTACACAAAGTAGGAAACTTAAAAGACTAAGATAAAAACAGACGTAAACAGATGTTTGGATTGTCAGTCTTTGACGAATACTCTCTAGCCTTTGGAAAACACTTACCGTGTCACGTATCATTCTAGGAACTTTATATATTAACTCTAATTCACATAACAACTCTTTAAAGCTGGTACTGCTAGTATCTTCCAATTATTTGGAAATAATTTATGTGGCTTAAAGGGAGTCACTCTGCTCCTGGCATAGCCTGGCCTTGCGGTCCCCAGGCAAGGAGTTCAAGAATAGTTTGTAATAACTGTTCGCTATTTTCTATATTATGGATTTTAAATAACATTTTATTAGCAGCAAAGACATGTCTTAAAAGCATAAACTCCTATAAAATAGAGTTAGTGAATTTACCTTGAAACTTGATAGATATGTATTTATTTCAAGCAGAGCACTTTCAAAAGGAAAAAAAATCTGGGTATTTATTCAGAACATCCATTTTATCAATGCTTTTCCCTTCTCTTCTGGAACCAGTGCTCTTCATTATTACTCTGGCCATGATTAAAAACTTAGAAGAAAAGTAATAAACTTCCTCAAATTTAAATTAATTAGATGACACAAAGGTTTGCTTCAATCTCTTCTTCTCCATCTCATTCCCTAGGTAGGTTTTATGTTTTCCTCTGATGTAGTTACCAAATGCTTTCTTCATTGGTTAATTACATTTCTAAGGCTTCTTCCAGACTACACCTATATTTGACTCTCACCTGTGGAATCTTAGTTTTCTTTAACATTCCTGACGTTTTTCCTTTTCCTTTAATCCTTCCCTAGGATTTACTTTCCAGGCAGAAAGTAAATACCTACAGATTCTACCTAACAAATGCTAATTGTTTCTAAGTACTAATCCTTGGACCACTGGTCTTACAGAGTTTGAACTATCTGTAGCAAAATGAAAAATACAAGGTGTGTGCAAGTACACACACAAACGCACACACCTATACAGCTCTAAGATGCCAGGTGAAACTACCTTTTCTTGGGAAGGCTTCTCCTTTATTCTGGAATTATATGCTTACATTTTAAAAATAGTAATTATCTTGTTTCTTACACACAATGGCAATGGTAGATGAAGTGTCCTTTAAACTTTTTTTCATTATTTGTTAAAATAAAATTTATTTACCAACAATGCTTCATTTTATTCAATTTTCAAACTATGGGTAAAAAGTTCCTTGTTTTTTAAAATTCAAAAGGTTTTGGAACCACTTGTCTAAATAATTGACTCAATCTTTCTTTGTTGACCAATTTGCAAGGTAACCCTTACATTACATGTATCTTAATACATTATTTATTTAACTAAGCTACGGGATGCCATTCCATCAACTCCATTCCCTTCAACAATCATTTCACAGGAGTGGAGAAATCAGAATATGTTTTTCTTAGTCTATACAATGACTAAACTGTTTCACACATAGACAGGTACTTAATAAATAATGTCAATGCTGGTATTAGGAAGATCTTGTTGCCATTTCAAAGTACTTTAGGAAAATCATTTGGTTTGATGGAATCACCTCTTTTAATCAATGTATTTCTAAAATGTGGTAGAAAATAATTACGGGCAATACTGAGTACTGAAGTCAAAATGAATTTCATAACCAGTTAGCAGTAATTCAGAAGATGATATATGCAATAATGAGTATTACCTTCAGTAATAAACAGCAATGTATTCTCAAGGGTTATAGATTTTTTACTGAACACTTAGACAAGGCTCCTCTGAAGAGCTAAGCACCTGCTGCTGCTGCTGCTGCTGCTTCTAAGTCGCTTCAGTAGTGTCCGACTCTGTGCAACCCCATAGACGGCAGCCCACCAGGCTCCCCAGTCCCTGGGATTCTCCAGGCAAGAACACTGGAGTGGGTTGCCATTGCCTTCTCCAATGCATGAAAGTGAAAAGTGAAAGGGAAGTCACTCAGTCGTGTCCGACTCTTAGCGACCCATGGACTGCAGCCTACCAGGCTCCTCCATCCATGGGATTTTCCAGGCAAGAGTACTAGAGTAGGGTGCCATTAATTTGAATTTGCGGTTGGTACCAGGAGTCCTGAATTTCACTTCTAGTTCCATCACTAAGCATTCGTGTGACCTTCAATGAATTACCTCACCACCCTGAATCTTAATTTTATTGTTCCTAGAAGACACGGCATGAATTAGATGAATTCTAAAATCTCTTGCGATTCTTATATTAAATGAGTCTGAGATCCAGCTCTTCTGATCCTAGAAAATAGCAACATTGTTATCCTGCTTTTGTGCCTGGAAATAATCTCTTCAAAGGAAAGCCTAATATTTGCAACAACATGGTTGAAACTGGTGGACATTATATTAAGTCAAATAAGCCAGACACTGAAAGATAAATATTGCATGCTTTCACTTATATGTATGTGGAAATTTTAAAAGTTAAACCTATAAAGTGAAGTGGAAGTCGCTCAGTCGTGTCCAACTCTTTGCGACCCCATGGACTGTAGCCAACCAGGCTCCTCCAGCCATGGGATTTTCCAGGCAAGAGTACTGGAGTAGGTTGCCATTTTCTTCTCCAGAGGATCTTCCTGACCCAGGGATCAAACCCGGGTCTCCCACATTGTAGACAGATGCTTTACCGTCTGAGCCACCAGGGAAATCCTGTAAAACCAGAGAGTAAAATAGCTGAGGGATGGGGGAAATGGAAATATGTTGGTCAAAGAGTATGAACGTTCAGTTATTGGGATGAGTAAGTTCTGGAGATCTAAAGTACAGCCTGGTGATGATAATTAAAAATACTCTATCATATACTTCAAATGTTCTAAAAAGAAACATTTTAAATCAACTTTCAATATACACACAAGGGTAATTATGTACATGTGATGAATAGTATTTAGCTTGATTATAGGACCATATCTAAATAAATAAATACACACACACACTGAGTTGTAAACCTTAAATATATACAATTTCAATATGCCAAAGATATCTCAAAAAAGTCATCTTTAAAAGAGTCTCTTTCCCAAAAAAGGGAGAAAGACCTTCAGGTTCTCCAAGTTAATTTGAGTAAGCAGAGCTGAGAACTGGAATCATGAAATCAACACAAATCATGGTACTGCAGCCTCCTGGAATGGCCTTAATATCTCACTTGTATTAGCATAATTTTTAAAAAGTTATCAAAGTAAACTCAACTTAAATCTCTTTAAGAAAAATGGTATACAGTAAGTTAAGGCAAAGGACTTTGCAAAATAAAATTTAAAAACAGGTAACTTAAATGGCTTAGAATCACTGTGATTAGACAACTCTTGTAAAAGCATAACAATAATACCATTATGAATATAGTCCCTGGTGACTTACTGCTTGACTCATCCAAAATCGTGCCCTTCCTACTCCTGTTAAAATGTTATCTCCCATCAAAATATGACATCCAAAAACAACATGCCAGTAACTCTAAGCCTTGGGGAACTGCAATGAATATCATTCAAATTAATTCTGACTGACATTTTGGTAAATCACCTCTTGAAGTCAAGAAGGGAGCATTTTTAAAGCACTTTCCCAGTGCCAAAATAGTAAGGAGTAAAACCACATTCATCATTCAGAAGATGAAGCACAGGAGGGTCTGAAGCCAGAAAAATGGCAGCCATTATCATCTCATCAATTATAGAAGGAATTTTAATATCTGGCACTGCTGCTCACTTTGAATGAGATGGTTGTGAAGCACCTGATTCAATATTTGGAGTCACTATAGTGTAACGAAGCAGTTCTTCATACTCTTCCTGAAGATCTGAAGAGACAGAACTGCCTCGGGCAAAGTCTTTTTGCAAAACTGGAGGTGAGCATTTCTCCCCATCTGAAGACATTCTGTATAAATATGCCGAGGCTCTCTATATAGAATGTATACCACACAATTGCATTCATCTCACATGCTAGCAAAGTAATGCTCAAAATTCTCCAAGCCAGGCTTCAACAGTACGTGAACTGTGAACTTCCAGATGTTCAAACTGGATTTAGAAAAGGCAGAGGAACCAGAGATCAAACTGTCAACATCCGTTGGATCATCAAAAAAAGCAAGAGAGTTCCAGAAAAACATCTATTCCTGCTTTATTGACTAGGTCAAAGCCTTTAACTGTGTGGATCACAGCAAAATGTGGAAAGTTCTTCAAAGATGGGAATACCAAACTGCCTTACCTGCCTCCTGAGAAATCTGTATGCAAATCAAGAATTGACAGTTAGAACTGGACATGGAACAACAGACTGGCTTCAAATCAGGAAAGAAGTACATCAGGCTGTATATTATCACCCTGCTTATTTAACTTATATGCAGAGTACATCATGAGAAACGCTGGGCTGGATGAACCACAAGCTGGAATCAAGATTGCCAGGAGAAACATCAATAACATCAGATATGCAGATCCGGCACCCTTCTGGCAGAAAGCAAAGAAGAACTAAAGAGCCTCTTGAAGAAAGTGAAAGAGGAGGGTGAAAAAGCTGGTTTAAAACTCAACATTCAGAAAACTAAGATCATGGCATCTGGTCCCATCACTTCATGGCAAATAGATAGGGAAACAATGGAAACAGTGACAGACTTGATATTTTGGGGCTCCAAAATCACTGCAGATGGTGATTGTAGCCATGAAATTAAAAGACACTTGCTCCTTGGAAGAAAAGCTATGACCAACCTAGACAGCACATTAAAAAGCAGAGAAATTACTTTGCCAACAAAGGTCTGTCTAGTCAAAGCTATGGTTTTTCCAGTAGTCATGTGTGGGTGTGAGAGTTGGACTATAAAGAAAGCTGAGCACCAAAGGATTGATGCTTTTGAACTGTGGTGTTGGAGAAGACTCTTGAGAGTCCCTGGGACTGCAAGGAGATCCAACTGGTCCATCCTAAAGGAAATCAGTCCTGAATATTGATTGGAAGGACTGATGCTGAAGCTGAAACTGCAATGCTTTGGCCACCTGATGAACTGACTCACTGGAAAAGACCCTGATGCTAGGAAAGATTGAAAGCAGGACGAGAAGAGAACAACAGAGGAGGAGATGGTTGGATGGCATCATCAACTCAATGGACATGAGTTTGAGTAAGCTCCAGGAGTAGGTGATGTACAGGGAAGCCTGGCGTGCTGCAGTCCATGGGGTAAGAGATATATGTGCTCTTAGATATAAAGAGTTCAATAACTAACAGCAAGGCTCTGGAAAAAAACAAAACTTGTTCAAACATGGGGGGGTCTGGCACTCATCAGCTGTTGGGTCTTAAGAAAGTTAATTTCTCTAAGACTCAATTTTCTAAAATGTAAAATGTAGATGATGAAAACACATATTCATATGTCTGCTGGCAGAACTAAATGAGATGATGTGCTGGGCATAAATTAATAAATTAATAAAAGTTAGCTGCTATTGCTATTATATATAAATTATACATGTTAATATTACATATAACTATAATAGGGCTTAAGCCCATTATAAGTGGCACTGCTTATAAAATTATGATCTAGAATTCTACTTATAGTTCTACCTGGTGGTTCAGATGGTAAAGAATCTGCCTGCAGTGTAAGAGGCCCAGATTAGATTTCTGGGTTGGGAGGATCCCCTGGAGAAGAAAATGGCTACCCACTCCAGTATTTTTGCCTGGAGATCCCCATGGACGGAGGAGCCTCACGGGCTACAGTACACGGGGTCCCCCAGAGTTGGACAGGACTGAGTGACTAACAGCTTCACTTTCATAAATAATAACCCTTTTAGAGGGAAAAAGCTAGTGTTCATTGAGCATTTACTGCTCTAGACACTATGTTGAGTCCTTTACATATATTTACACATATTAGCTCATTTAATCCTCTTGCCATAAAGAAACCAAGGTTCAAACAGTTTATGACTTGTTTACCCAAAGTGATACAGCTAAAAGTTGTTAAAGATAGGATTTGTTCCTAAAGTCTGTCCTCAAAGCCCATCAGCCTAATCCTATAGTTAAATTAGAGATAACAAAATTATCAGCTGAGGCGCTTCCTCTTTCAGTCACCCCCTTCCTCACCCCAGCTCAGTGACATTGCTCTAATCAGATAGATCTTCATCCCTAATCACCTTGACTATTATAATAATGACCTAACTGGCCTCTTCACCAGGATTTCCAAGCCCCAATCCATTCTTACTCCCAGTTGCCAGAATAAACTTCCAGAAGTTCAGTTCCTAATCTTCAGTGATTCCCACTACTGACTGGACTAATCAAAATATATTAGCTTTTCAATATTCTCAATCAGTTCAGTTCAGTTCAGTCTCTTAGTTGTGTCCGACTCTTTGCAACCCCATGGACTGCAGCACGCCAGGCCTCCCTGTCCATCACCAACTCCCAGAGTTTACCCAAACTCATGTCCATTGAGTCAGTGATGCCATCCAACCATTTTATCTTCTATCATCTCCTTCTCCCACCTTCAATCTTTTCCAGCATCAGGGTCTTTTCAAATGAGTCAGCTGTTCACATCAGGTGGCCTAAGTATTGGAGTTTCAGCTTCATTATCAGTCCTTCCAATGAGTATTCAGAACTGATTTCCTTTAGGATGGACTGGTTGGATCTCCTTGCAGTCCAAGGGACTCTCAAGAGTCTTCTCCAACACCACAGTTCAAAAGCATCAATTCTTCAGCACTCAGCTTTCTTTATAGTCCAACTCTCACATCAATACATGACCACTGGAAAAACCATAGCCTTGACTAGATGGACCTTTGTTGGCAAATATTCTCAATAGCCAAGTGTAAGTCCCTCTTTTCACACTATTTCTCAGGTTAGTGCTGCTGGATGGTCCAGTTTACCTGGATGAGCCCTAGTTTCCTAGATAATGCCCAGCTACCCTGGGCTAAATTATCATACTGTTATGTAAGTTAAGGATAACTTTTAACTTCCTTATTTTGCTGCCTTGAACAGCTCCCTGTCCATCCCATGTCTGCCTCAAAACTTCTCTCATTCAGTCCCACCAAAATCCTACCCATATTCTGGGGCTCAGCACAAATATTGTTTTATTAATCAAACTTTTTCTGATCTTTCACTTTTCATTGTGATCATTCCCTCCTCTCAATATCCACAGTTTTTTATCTGTGCCTCTACTATAGTACTTCAATTTTCTGCCATTCATTATCTGAGGCTATCTCAAAAGTAGAAACTAAGTCTTATCATTAAGCATCCCAGTGATTTGAATATAGCAGTAGTTAGAGCTAACACTTACCTATCATTTATTATGTTCCAGGCATTGTTCTAAGATATTTTACATAAATGAACTCAACCCACACAACAAACCTATTAGGTAAGTGCGGCAGGTGTGGCAGGCAGGCTTTAAGATGGACTTGCAATCATCCTCACCTCCTAGTAATTCACACTTGGCTGTAATCAACTCTTCTTGAGTATGAACTTGATATAGAGACTTGCTTCTAATAAATACAACATGGCAGGAATAGTGAGATGTCACTTCTGAGGTTAGGTTACACTGAGACTGTTGCTTCCATCTTGTGCTCCCTCTTCGTTCAGTTGCTCACGGGAAGCCAGTTGCCATACTGTGAGCTGTGTCATGAAGAAGCTCATATGGCAAGGAACTGAGAGAAGCTGTTGGCCAGCACTCAAAGAAGACTTCAGGCCCTCAGCCCCATAGTCCATGAAGAACTGAATCCTGCTAAGAACGATGTGAGCTTGGCAGCAGACCCTTACCCAGCTGAGCCTTTAAGTGAAACCACAGCCCACTTGCTGACACTCTGAATGCAGCTTTATGAAAAGTCCAGCAGAGGCACCCAGCTAGGCCACACCTGGATTCCTGACTCAGTTTTGTGGTAATCTTTCTGAAGCAACAGATGATAAATTATTATTATTATTTCTACTTTTCAGATGAGAAATCTGTGGCTCATGTATGTAGTAAGTAATAGGGACAGGATTCAAACCAGGCAGTATAGCTCCAGAGTCCATACTCTTAATCACAGAGCCAGAATGTCTCATAAATGAATAAATGAAAATTCTTTCCCTAAACTGACTATACCACAGCCAAGTAACTTTAACTCAAACAATTTAGAGTTGACTATAAAAAGGTTTATAGTATCTTAATTCATAATTGTACCATTGGGTCTCTGTTGAGATCAGATAGAAGTATATTAAATATACTTATTTCAGTATCTGTTTATGTCTAACTTTCTATATAAAACTTGGGTCATCTGTGTAGCTTTACTGATACATACATAAACTTACATTGGGAACTCTGTTTATCTCAGTTTATATTTGTAGCTTGGGCCTTCCCTAGTGGCTCAGATGGCAAAGAATCATGCCCGCAATGTAGGAGACTTGGGTTCGATCCCTGGGTCAGGAAGATGCCCTGGAGAGGGCAATGGCTACCCACTCCAGTATTCTTACCTGGGGAATTCCATGGACAGAGGAGTCTGCCAGGCTACAGTCCATAGGGTCGCAAACAGTCAGACATGACTGAGAAACTAACACTTTCACTTCACATTTACAGCTTAAAACACGGTTAGTACTAAGTGTGGGTAAGGGCAAAAGAAGCTTTAGAATCTCACTAACCTGGATTTGAGACCTACATCCAACAATTTTTGCCAGTGTGGTACAGTGCATGGTCATTTTCTCTAAGCCTTGCTCAAATTCCATGTGGTTAGCAAGGTCTTCTTCAGCCACAAAAGTTAAAAATGTTCACCTAGAAATTATCTTACTAAAAGAAGTCAGACAGAGAAAGACAAATATCATATAACTCATATGTTGAATTTAATTTTAAAAAATTATACAGATGAACTTTTTTACAAAACAGAAACAAACTCACAGATTTTGAAAGGAAATTTACAGTTATCAAAGGGGAAATGTTGAGGGGAGGAATAAATTAGGAGCTTCGGATTAACCACACACTGCTATACATAAAATAGGTAGACAAGGAGGACCTACTATATAACCCAGAGAACTCTATTCAGTAGTCTGTAATAACCTATTTTGGCATAAAAAAAAAAATCTGAAAAAGGATGAATATATGTATATGTGTAACTGAATTACTTTGCTGTACACCTGAAACTATTACAACACTGTAAATCAACTATACTCCAAAAAAATAAAATAAAAAATTTAAAATGGGCAATTCTTTCCAGAATTCCTCTAGCATTTCTTTGTCCTACTCATGACACACAATAACTACAGTATCTGTTAGAAGGCAAGAAAAAGATCTTAATATCTCTACAATACAGGATTAAAAATTATCCATTCATAAAGTCTTAAACATGCAGCGTTAAGCCTACACCTTAGTAAGGAAGGACTCCCTAAAACAGTGTTCTGAATAGAGAAGATGGCCAGTAAACATCTGTCGAATTAATAAATGAACTCTCTATTATACCATCTCAGTATCACAAGGGAAAAAAATGAACTCTCTCACACATTTTGAAAGCAACTGTCTTGGTAGGGCTGACAAAGTCTTGTTTAGAAGTGGCTGACTTTCTGAGGCTGAGCCTCGGTGTGGTGCAGGGTCTGTACTGAGTGTAGCCTAGGTGTCACCCCATGCGCATTCATCTCTGCATGGCGGGACGGAAGTTTGGAATGACACTTCCTTTAAGTCCTTGGCCCTGTCATGCCCTTCGTGCCTATAAGAGACACTCTCACCAGCGGCTGAAGCTCATTCCCCAATGGCAACTGCAGCAGGAAGTTTAGATTATGTGAAGTATGATCGGTCTTTGACTTCTGAGAATTTCTTCTAAGAATCGGCCACTCTGGTGTTACAAGCAGCTGAGATCATTGGCCGCGGCTTCCCTGCAAACCCTGCCTCATTGGATTTCCTGAAATTTCCTGACAGGCCTCCTGACTTCATCCTCTCAGAATTTCCAGAAGTGTACATGCCTTTAATTCCTCTAATTCCTAACCAAAATACCTTGGTGGCTTCTGTTTTTCTGATAGAACTCAGATTCATAGGTTATGCTATGATTTGGCAATTTAATGGTTAATAGCGTCATTCATTAAACACAAAATCATTCCCCAATAGAAAATGTCTCTCAATTATTTTTGCCCAGGAGAACTTACAGAACTGCATTAATGAAAGCTGTAAGTACCCTTCGAATGTCAGCGAATTATATTACTATGCCTATTTCTAATGAATTTATTACTTACAATTTCTAATAGTCCCTGGAATTCTTACTTTGGGGGAATAAAAGTGATGGAAGAGTTGAAAGTCACAGCACAATATAATGTTATTAATTATAATGAAAACATATAGTTATTCCTGATATCATAGCCTATGGCTCAAATGCCAGACCTAAATTGCCTATGTTCAAATTCCAACTCTTACACTTAATCACTGTGTCTCAGTTTCTTCCTCTGTAAAATGGGAATAAGACCTTATTGAGTAGTGGAGAAGAATAAATGAGTTAATAAATGAAAACTTCTTAAAACTGTGTCTACAACAAACATGGTTACTATGTCAATATTATTATTTTATTATCATTATTACTTAGTCACAATACATGGCAAGAGGGCCAAATCATGAATCCCCAAATCCTCACCTATTGCCACCAATTCCTGACAGTAGAATTACATGACATGGGGGACTCCAGGCAAGGGCATGCTTTATAACCATGCCCTACCCTGACAACTCTGACAGTACCCATCAGAGGCTTCTTTTTATTATCTTCTCCCATCAGCCTAGACTAAAACAGGAAAAGCATTCCCAAACCCTTTTCCATAGGCCCCATGCTCTATTCTCTCTCTCTCATGACTAACATGAATTTAACATATAGTTAAGGCTTAAAAATAATATATAACAATTATTAACCTTGTATTACATTCTAGACAACATGCTAACTCTTCTACTTGTAGCAAAGCCTCATGACACTCTAGAGATATATTCATTTACCCTCTTCCCAATTAAAAGACAAAATATAGACTAAGCCTAGGAACACAGAGTGCCTCTCTCAAGGGCACACAGCTGATAACAGATAATGGTATGCACACTCAGAAAGCTGAGTGCAAGAGTCCTTTCTCTTAACCCCTGCACACGGGCAGGTACTTATATTGTCCAGTGCCCTGATTTCCACGAGGGGACAACTGGTAAGAGAAGCATTTTCTAAAATCAACGAAATTATTAAAATTCTTGGCCGCTTCCTTTGTCCACAGAAAACTGCACTTGTAGTTCATTGTGTCTCTCATGCATATTCTTTTACTTAAGGAGAAGAAAAGGTTATGTTATTTAAAAAAAGGTGAGGACGCCTTTGAGGATGCCATAAATTTATTCTGTCAGGCAGGCCGAGTTGTGTGACAGTCAGAGACACGGCTTGATGCAGAGATGTGAAGTGTGACTTTTTTTGACTGTCACACTGGATGAGACGGATGGATTTTGGAACACATCCCAGGAAGCTGAGACACTTATGTGGTCAAGTGTTGGTCTCTCTGATCAAATCTGACTTGCTGTCTCTGAAGTTGTTGGATTTTGCCAGCCCTCCAGATGCAGCATTGTGTCTTTGCAAACACAGTTGGTTTGACACCATCTGCAAGACCCTGCATTGGTCCTAGCACTGTGAGCCATTGTTTCCTGAGGAATTAATGGACATTCTCACATTCTACCTGTGTTAATTGAGCTATTTTCACACTTGCTAATGTGTCGGTTACCCAGAGCCTAGTTCTCACTTACATACTCTGTGCTAGATATGCATATAAATGGGAGAAATCCTGGAACTTGCTGCCAAAATCCAATAGCCTAGTATTCAGCAAATGAGAATAGTTAGCCTTTGAAGAAATTATAGCTCCAGAAATAAATGTACAGGATTCATGCTTTGGTGGGTAAACTGGTTTGAGATCACCTACACTCTTTACTTTATAAATGATCTTATCCTGAATAAGTCATTTGACTTACACATAATTTAGTTCGGTACTATGCTTTAACTCAAGACAAAAGTATTTTTCTGTGCTCTAGAATTATTTCACTCTAACATCACCAGGGAGCAAAATGCGAGAAAATAAATGTGAGTCTGAGTTCCTAACTAAAGGCATTTGATTAATCAATTACCAAAAGCACTTGTTATAAGGAAATTCTACTTATCTGTTACAGTAGATGCTCTCTTATCAAAGTAAATGGGAATAATGTCAAATTAACCCAAAAAGAGAGTTAAAGTGGGAGATAAAGAATATGTCCTAACATTTTAAATTAAAATATATTACTCTGTATTATTTCACTAATATCTTGATGAGGAACCAAATAATTTTTATTTCTATATGGGCCTTTTCATTAAGTGTGGGTCTGTTTATCTTTCTTGTATAAACCACATCTATAATGTATTTTCTATGAGTTCAGGAAGGAGCTTCTTAAGCTAACAGATTGCTTCTTACACAGCAATCTGAGTGGGATATCTTTAATGATTTTTATGTACTTTCTTTGCCTTACCCAACTTCAAATCTACACTTCTTTTTTTTTTTTTTTTGCAAGTTAACTTTAATATGTTTTTCCAAAGTATTCAATTTAGTTGACACAGAAACATCTTTCTTTTTTTAACTCATATTTCATGGATATAAAATATAATGAAGATTATAATCAATTTTATGTAGTTAAAATAGTAAATACAAATGGCATACATAGGCTTGGAAGAAAATACAACTCTTGGTAAGCACACAGCTCATCTTATGGGAGTAAAAACATGTGGGATCCCTATGGAGTAGCCTACTAATCATTGGCACTCCATGCACCGTGGTCATCTGTCAGCATATCTTACTAAAGGAACAGAAGTAGATGATTAATCTAACAATTAGATTGTGTATTTCCATATACCTACTCCACCTATATGTAAACATGATGTGCTGGGAAGTCCTCTATTATGTAGGATTGGTTACATGGTTCTTTCACTGATCATAATTGCGTAAGAAAAAAAAAATGTCCATTTGGTATTAATCTCAAAGATTCAAAACACAGGTGGAAATATATATTTTTAAAAATATAGATCATCCAAGCTATTTAAATTACATACTAGAGTATCAGGTTTTAGTGTCTGAAACCCAAATGTACCTTCTGTAAAAAGTCTCAGATGATTATATTGTTCCAGAACAAAGAAGAAAAGAAATTATAATACATCTAGAACTATATTTCCATCTTTCTCTTAGGTTTACAGGATAAAGAACTTCTCTATTTTTAATTTCTGTCCTAATAGGTTGAAGACAACAAATCGTAACTTTGAAAAGGTATCAGATTGTACTAGCTTCCTTTCCATTGCAGTGTCTCTGCCAGACATACTCTGGACGTTTCAAGGAAACAAAAAACTCATCTACTCAAATAGTACCTCCCAGGCAGTCTCCTTGTTCATGAGGACAGTGGAAGTCCAGGGCATAGCTTTTTCACTAACACTTAACTCAAAATAAGATGAATCAAATAGACAGAGATGGAGAACTGAATCCATTAATAGATGGCCTGCCATGTGAAAGGAACAGTGTTTGGGACATGGGAGTACAAGCTAATGTCACACATTTCCTGAAAATTCTAGAGGAATTTGAAAGCTTACCATCTCACTGATAAGGTATGACCATATTTAAAATCTTTATTTAAAACTGTGAAAGTGAAAACTTGAGGCTATCTACAGATTACAAAAGAATTAACAGTTCTAGTCTCTGCGATTTGTGGGAATTTTTAATTTGCTTTGGTATGGCATGGTTACCAAAAGTCTTTCCTATTTCATTCTCCATGTTTTTATGGTCAAGAAATATTTTATACATGTGTATTGCATAAGGACCTAATATAGGATGCAAGCTGATAGAACATTCAACAAGAGGTAAGAAATTATACTCTAACATAAAATTTCTAACATGACATGCTATTTATCTGTTTAATACTTCTTGCTGTGCACAACATAAAATCAGTTTGTCATAACCTTAAAGCATTATTTTCTGGTTCTGAATGCTCCAGAATAAATTGCCATTCTTTGACTTTCTCAAGCATAAAAATGAAAACTGGATTTTTTTTCTTAGAAAAGATGAATTACCCTAGCTTGACAGAGGGTAATTAGCATACCCAATGCAAGTTAAGAGAATGGGTTGACAAGCACAAAGAAGACTAAGAAAACATGAGCACATTTTGCATGTGTTTTAATACGTAAATGATTAAAAACATTACTATATATGTTAATTGCCACCAACTTCAACACAACCCTATTGGAAGACAATATTAAGTCACGGAAAACAGTACATCTTTAATTATTTGTCTATTCTATAAACAAGTTTAATTGGAATCTAAAAACAGCAAGGGACAAAAGCTCAGTTCATTAGGGACCAACTAACTGTAAAGGGCAGATAAAAACCTTTTGTCTGATACAGATGTACCTCCCGAGCACCATCAGAGAGCATCAGGCAGCACACTAATCAGTAATAAGAGGTGTTCTCATTATTAAGCTTATAAAGCATAAACCAGGTCACCACAAGCTTTGAAGGTACTGATCATCAATTATTTCGCTAATTGTTTGTTCTGTTTGCATGTCTCAGGGTAAAAGGAAAAAGTCACTGAAGCTAAAAAGAGACACCAATAATTGCTACCTCAGTGACAGTTGGTTTTTAGTATCTCATTATTTATGATTTGTTTTGTTGTGCATATGTGACTTTAAGTCTACTGTATTAATGTATACCCAAGAAGCCTACTGGGTAACACTTGCAAAAGAATTATACAAATTAATCAGCAAACTCAGGCATAGAATTTGCCCTGCAAAGTCCTATAAGACTGTTAATAACTCTGTGTGCGTGTGTGTGTGTGTGTGTGTGTGAATCTAGCAACCCTCACCTACGGTGCATTGAATTTCTGCTGCTGGGGAAGTGTTATATAGCATGTTGCAGCATAAAATGCCATTGCCATTTTGTTTTCAAGAATCACAAGACATGTGGGACTGTCCTAAAAAGTATATAAACCTCCTTAAAGAACAACAACTACAACTTTAGGATTATTATTAAGTTAAAGATGATATGAGGCAAAAAAAAAAGCTAGAATATCATGGAATTCAGGAATAGAATTTAATTTTCTCAGTTCTAACCATGAAGCTAAGTGGCACTTTGAACAAAAGCATCACTTACTTAGAACTTGGGGCAATGGGTGGGGGGTGTCATTGGTTCAAAAAGCAGCTATTTCTGGACATTTTTAAGGTGTAAGGCAAAACTTCTATTTTAGTCTTCCTTCTATCCATTAAAGTTCCATTAACAGATTAAATATTACCTGAAATCAAAGGCTATATAATTATTAAGCTGAAAACAGAATAAATTCTCTAACAAAGCATGTTTTTAAATGTGTATACAGAAATGTACATTGACTTTTTCAAGGTTAAGGAAACTCATGGAAGTTGTCTATGTATTTAGTATGCCAAAAAGATCACTATTTTGTTTACATTAGACTTCCAGAATACCTTTCTGAAAAGAAAACATTCCTTTGTGGAATTTTTTCTTCATTCTTTCCATTTCCTACCCTCCTCCCTACATCTGACTTAAATGCTGCCAAGAGTATAAAACTGATAGGGTCTTGCTTTTGAAGGGTTAATTTGTTTACGACAGATATCAAACTGAAATACTTAGGTTCTGAGTAAAGAGAAGAATGGTCCTGGTCAGAAGGAATAAAAGTAAAAAATTACTATTGCATTAAATGTCAAATCTAAAAACTGGACAAAGTCCATGCCCTCCTCAATGGAATCACCTTTCTCTAGCAAACTGTGCTAACAGGAATAAACTGGTATGATAATATCTCTTACTGCAAAGAAAGTAAAGCCCAATTCATCTTCTGAACAGACAAAAGGACATTATTAAAAGATAGTTTCCTTGCAAAATTAACATGGGGAAAAGAGTTGTTTAAGTATTTTGTAGGAGAATGGATTTCAGGTAACTGCACCTGTACTGTGGAAAATTACTCTTCAATTATACATAGTAATTAGAGCTGTTGTTTAACTGTTCTGAGAAACCTGCAGCGTGCTGAAAGGTGCATGCAACTCATGGAAAGATTCTGTCACCGGGAGTAGGTGAAGGAAGAGGATTTGAGATAGAAAGCAGAATAAAAGAGAAACTTGCTAGAGAACAGGTCTTTGTACAGGACTCAGCTGAGACACAGAGAGCAACTATTAAAATATATTTGCTCATCATTTACAGTGTTCTTAGCATGGTGATAAAATTACTGAAATTTATGTCATTAAAAGGGGCTTCCCTGGTGGCTCAGTGGTGAAGAATCTGCCTGCCAATCTTGCCAATGTATTTGGCATGGTTTGATCCCTGGGTCAGAAAGATCCAGTATTCTTCCCTGGGAAATCCTATGGACAGAGGAGCCTGGCAGGCTACAGTCCATGGGGGTATCAAAGAGTCACATATACTTAGTGATGAAATAAAAACTTCATTAAAATCTCTTCATTGCACGAAAGAATCCAGAAGGATATCGGCCCATGACCTGTGTGGTGAGACTAAAGGTAATTTTTATTTTCATCTTGTTCGTTACATATATATATATACACACACACATATATTCTCCTGGAATGAACAATATACTCATTAGAAAGGAGTCACTTTGACTGTTTTGGTGCTTTTTAAAATTAAATACGATATAATATGAAATATCTTCCAAGCATTAAGTGAATATTATTTTGAAACATTCTCTTAAAAAATCTCTTCATTGAAAATGAACAACTGTGCTAAGTGGCTACATACACTTATTAATGGTCACATCACTTTAACTTTAGGCTTTTATTTATTTTTTTTTTTAATTTTATTTTATTTTTAAACTTTACATAATTGTATTAGTTTTGCCAAATATCAAAATGAATCCGCCACAGGTATACATGTGTTCCCCATCCTGAACCCTCCTCCCTCCTCCCTCCCCATACCATCCCTCTGGGTCGTCCCAGTGCACCAGCCCCAAGCATCCAGTATTGTGCATCAAACCTGGACTGGCAACTCGTTTCATACATGATATTTCACATGTTTCAATGCCATTCTCCCAAATCTTCCCACCCTCTCCCTCTCCCACAGAGTCCATAAGACTGTTCTATACATCAGTGTCTCTTTTGCTGTCTTGTACGCAGGGTTATTGTTACCATCTTTCTAAATTCCATATATATGCGTTAGTATACTGTATTGGTGTTTTTCTTTCTGGCTTACTTCACTCTGTATAATAGGCTCCAGTTTCATCCACCTCATTAGAACTGATTTAAATGTATTCTTTTTAATGGCTGAGTAATACTCCATTGTGTATATGTACCACAGCTTTCTTATCCATTCATCTGCTGATGGATATCTAGGTTGCTTCCATGTCCTGGCTATTATAAACAGTGCTGCGATGAGCATTGGGGTACACGTGTCTCTTTCCCTTCTGGTTTCCTCAGTGTGTATGCCCAGCAGTGGGATTTCTGGGTCATAAGGCAGTTCTATTTCCAGTTTTTTAAGGAATCTCCACACTGTTCTCCATAGTGGCTGTACTAGTTTGCATTCCCACCAACAGTGTAAGAGAGTTCCCTTTTCTCCACACTCTCTCCAGCATTTATTACTTGTAGACTTTTGGATCGCAGCCATTCTGACTGGTGTGAAATGGTACTTTAGGCTTTTAGACTTTGCTCAGGCTAATTTTCGGAGAAGAGTACTGGCACCCCACTCCAGTACTCTTGCTTGGAAAATCCCATGGACGGAGGAGCCTGGTAGGCTGCAGTCCATGGGGTCGCTAGATTGAGCGACTTCACTTTCACCTTTCACTTTCATGCATTGGAGAAGGAAATGGCAACCCACTCCAGTGTTCTTGCCTGGAGAATCCCAGGGACGGGGAGCCTGGTGGGCTGCCTTCTATGGGGTCACACAGAGTCAGACACGACTGAACCGACTTAGCAGCAGCAGCAACAGCAGGCTAATTTTAAAATTAGCTTTAATGAGACCAAAGTAAAGCACCTAAGGTGCATTCTTGCCATATTAGATACTTCTTAGTGGCAAACTCTCTATTCCTAACACTCAAGGTTTCCAATGATTCAGCTGATAATGAATAAAAATGACTCAGGCAGAAATCCCTTCATTTCACTCCAGTTGTCTTACTCGGCTCCTTAGTTGGATGCATCAACACAATTTTGAAACGTGATTTTTTTTCATACATATAGCAATTCTCCTTGATAGCATTTGTCACACTGAAACCATAATCATGACTAAAAGGAAATAACTTCAGTAAAATATGATTAAGGTCATCAGGTTACAATATCCATATTCCATGAAATCTGTGAGAGAGGAGCCTGTGTCCTATTTCTTCTGCATTTCTGTCATCATCATCATCATCCTTGTCCACAAAAATAATAAAATGAATTGATCAACTGCTACATAACTGTTGTAAAACTGAGCACAATGACGCTTCATTCAGTATTTGCTAGTTTAAAAAGTAAATTCATCGAATCATAACTACTAATACCAATTGATAAGATCCAAGTTCCATGAACTCCAGCATTTCTCTTTCACGTATCCTATCCTTAGATGAACTGTCAACTAGATATTTGTTCCTGGGACGATCCTTTTACTTGTCTCTCTCATTCATTGTATCAGTGACTGAGTGACACCAGGCATCACGAGCTTCCATTTGCAAGTAGTGCTTGCAATTAATTGTTGATACTGATGTGAAACCCATACTGCATGCTTTGTCTTATTCTGAGGCTCATAACTGAGGTGTCTGTGTTTTCTGCCTTCATTTTCTAGCCTTTCAGTGAGATAGGAAGCACAATTTAAAAACATCACCTCCCTCAGGACCGATTGTGCTTTGGAACTCCCACTGAAGTCAATAGGTGCTTTGTGTACACTCAGTGTGAACTCATAATGAGCAGAGTTGATGAGAATCCAGTTTTCCAAGGATGACTAGTGCTGAGTCTTCAAGGTCATTCATCATTTTCATCTGAGATGGGAGACCCTTTATTTGCACTCTCTTCTCAAATAGGTACACAATTAAAGGAAGAATTATTCCTCCCAGTGGCAATCACTTTATTAACAAAGGGCACGTTGAGCCCCCAACTCCTCTCACTGCCAGATGGTCTGTGTGCCCAGGCAACTGAAGGCAGCCTCAATGAATATCTTACTTTCTGCCTCAGAACGGCTGGCTCTATTACTACTCTTCTGGCAACAAGTGAAAGGAAATCCTCCTTGTAGTTTTGCACTGCATTATTTAATTTTCTCTGTAAACTCTGAATCAATAAAAGTGGCACCTTTTAGGTTGTCCATCCAATAATTGGGTTCAAATTAACATTTTTTTAAATGCTAAAAATCCAAGATTATGAGCCCATGATTGGAGTGGTCTGCTTTAGCCCGGGTTGAGTAGCGGTTATGATGTAAATAAAAAGCTTTCATCCTGCATAGTATGCTTCTTATTAACTTTCATTAAACATAGTCAAATAGCACAGAGCTTATAGCAGTTTGTAAGATGTATTCAATAGTAGAATTCTTTTCTTCTGACAATGTCATTAAACTTAACACTACTGAAATTCTCATTGTGTGTTAAATATAATTAAGATGTTCTTGATCAAACTTGTGGACAAAGTCCTCCCTACCCAAAAGAATACCATTCTTTTCTACACAGTGTTATATCAAGGATAAGGAAAGTTCCTTAAGAGGAAGATGGTATTGAAGAAAATTAACAAAAGATATTGTCTGTCTTCTTTCCTTCCCTATGTGGGCTTCCCTCATAGCTCAGTTAGTAAATCATCTGCCTGCAATGCAGGAGACCCAGGTTCGATTCCTGGGTAAGGAAGATCCCCTGGAGAAGGAAATGGCAATCCACTCCAGTGTTCTTGCCTGGAGAATCCCATGAACAGAGGAGCCTGGAGGGCTACAGTCCATGGGATCACAAGAGTTGGACACGACTTAGCAACTAAATCACTAAACCACCACCATTGTCTGTGTTACTAATGATATGATAGGCTATGATGCACCAACCAAAAACCCCCCAAATCTCAAAGAGATAATACAGTAAAAGTTTACAGTTACACTTCCCATGTGGTTGCATTGCTCTCCCATATTGCTGTTGTCCAAATGTTAACCGAATGGCCTCCTTCTTGTAGCTATGCCACCTGAAACATTTGTCTTCCAAGGTCACCGCAGGCAGGAAAGAGAGAAGCGGAAGGAGGAGAGAAGCTTTAAAATGACCAGCAATGATATGCACACCTTCCATAGTGTAGCTATTGGCTACAAGTAGTCATATGACAACAGATTCACAGAAAGGGAGGATTGAAAATGTGGGGGACATATGGCTACTGAACGGCTGATAACTAATGCTACCATATTTTCCAAACAACAAGGAAAAAGAGATGAGCTAAAATTAGGATGAATACTTACTATCACAAATGCCCACAGGAGCCCTGATACATGCTAAGTTGGGGTTTGCCATGATGAAAAATAAAAACACAAAGCAAACAATCAAGAAAACCCCCAGGCAGGACTACTCTCCTCAAGGAGCTTCTCAGCTAAGTGCCTTTGGAAAATCTGATAGCTTCTCCGAGTCTCATTCTTCCTATCTACAGCGCAGGAGGAAAAAAAAGTGATAAGAATTAAATGAGATGTTGTTGTTTAGTTACTAAGTCGTGTCTGGCTCTTTTGTGACTCCATGGCCTGTAGCCTGCCAGGCTCCTCTGTCCATGGGATTTCCAAGGTAAGAATACCGGAGTGGGTTGCTATTTCCTTCTCCATTAAGTAAGATAACATATGTTAGACACATAAAAGAATGCCTCACACATTTTAGGTACAAAGTTAAGTGTTATTTTTCTCTCACAAATAACTATATAGATATAAATATTATTTACAGTTAAATACTACTTTCCCTGGAAGAACATGTCAGGCAGTAATTAAGAGAATGGATTTTAGAGTTCAGTAGTCTTGACTTAAGGTGAACTGTAGCTTCCCTATAGCTCAAATGGTAAAGAATCTGCCTGTGAGGCAAGAGACCAGGGTTCAATCCCTGGGTTGGGAAGTTCCTCTGGAGAAGGGAATGGCAATCCACTCCAGTATTCTTACCTGGGGAATTCCATGGACAGAGAAGCCTGGAGGGCTACAGCCTAAGGTGAACTGAGCCACTTAATCTCTGCCTTTCTGTGTATGCCCTCCATACAAACTACACAGCAGGAACAAGTTAGCTTATCCCTGCGCTAAGTTTTTTTTCCGGTATAAAAAAGATGTTCAAGGAAATTTAATTATACCAAGCAGTGTAGTTCAGAGAATCATCAGCAAGGCAATTCTAGCTAGTCCCACTGCCTTTGTACCTCAGTACTGTAAATGATCATGAAGCCTCCAACCCTGCCAGCCTCAGTCTGATCTGGTCCAATATTTTTTTGGGCTCCAAAATCACTGCAGATGGTGACTGCAGCCATGAAATTAAAAGACGCTTATTCCTTGGAAGGAAAGTTATGACCAACCTAGATAGCATATTCAAAAGCAGAGACATTACTTTGTCAACAAAGGTCCGTCTAGTCAAGGCTATGGTTTTTCCTGTGGTCATGTATGGATGTGAGAGTTGGGACTGTGAAGAAGGCTGAGTGCCGAAGAATTGATGCTTTTGAACTGTGGTGTTGGAGAAGACTCTTGAGAGTCCCTTGGACTGCAAGGAGATCCAACCAGTCCATTCTGAAGGAGATCAGCCCTGGGATTTTTTTGGAAGGAATGATGCTAAAGCTGAAACTCCAGTACTTTGGCCACCTCGTGCGAAGAGTTGACTCATTGGAAAAGACTCTGATGCTGGGAGGGATTGGGGGCAGGAGGAGAAGGGGATGACAGAGGACGAGATGGCTGCTTGGCATCACTGACTCGATGGACGTGAGTCTGAGTGAACTCTGGGAGTTGGTGATGGACAGGGAGGCCTGGCGTGCTGCGATTCGTGGGGTCGCAAAGAGTCGGACATGACTGAGCGACTGAACTGGACTGAACTTGACACAGATAATGTTTGTTCTTCTTTAAACCTAAACCCAGTCACATAGGTAATGTCTACCCCTGTTATCTTCTGACTCTTTAAAGGTGGCTCCTAGCATTAGCCTGGGGCTTCCCAGGTAGCTCAGCTGGTAAAGAATCTGCCTGCAATGCAGGAGACCCCGGTTCAATTTCTGGGTGGGGAAGTTCCCTTGGAGAAGGGATAGGCTACCTACTCCATTATTCTTGGGCTTCCCTGGTGGGTCAGATGGTAAAGAATCCTCCTGGAATGCAGGAGATCTGGGTTCAATCCCTGGGTTGGGAAGAACCCCTGGAAAAGGGCATGGCAACCCACTCCAGTATTCTTGCCTAGAGAATCCCCAGGGACATAGGAGCCTGACAGGCTACAGTCCATGGGGTCACAAAGAGTCAGACATGACTGAGCAACTAAGCACAGCACAGCACAGTATCAGTCTCGGGCCTTCAGCATGCCCAACTGCTCCCATGAGCCCCAAAATATGAGAGTGAGTTCACAGAGATGGACAGTAGTTAATCAGGATATTACCTGATTTATTTAAAGGAAAGAGGAGATTCTGGGGCAAAAGTCTTGGCCTTGGCACAGGTGAATTTAAGATGCAAATTATATATATAAAGAGATGTGATAAACTATAAAAGGCAGAGAATGTATAGAGGGCTTTGATTTTAACTTGCACTGAAAGAAGCAAAAGGAAAGGATACCTACAGATTAAATAGTCATGTTTGTGCTTCTGTTGTTGTAGTTCTCCCTGCTTCACATTTTTAAAGGACAGGGGAAAAAAAACCCAAAAAACTATGTTCTAACTCTGTGCTATTTTGTTTGTAAAGATAATTAGTGGGATACTTAGCAGCTTATTTTATATAGTCTCCTTGAAGTATTTCCTTTTTTGCTATTGTTCAAATTTTTGTGACTCTGCTCTGCAATCGGACTATAAATTTACTAAGATATGAAAAGGTTCCTCTTGCATCTCATGTCAGTGTTAAATAGAACAGGCTTTGTCAACAGACAGATCTGAGTTTGAATCCTAATGCTCCACAACACATGTAACCCTAAGTAAATTAGTTAACTGTTCTGATTTTTTGTTGGCTCATCTGTGCAAAAGAGAATAATATTTATATACTGTGTTGAATACTATCCCCTAAAGATTAATTTCCTTCCACAAGCCTCAGAATGTGACCTTATTTGGGGATAGGAATGTTACAGATATAATTATTTCAGATGAGGTCACAGTGAAGTAGGGTGGACCCTTAATCCAAAATGCCTGGTACCCAGGGCTTCCCTACTGATCTAGTAGTTCAGAATCTGCCAGTCAATGCAGGGGACATGGGTTTGATTCCTGGTATGGGAAGATCCCACATCCCTAAAAGTAACTAAGTCCATGCACCACAACTACTGATTCAGTGTTCTAGAGCCCAAGAGCTACAAGTGTTGAGCCCACGCACCACAACTATTGAAGCCCATGCATCTAGAGCTCATGCTCTGCAGCAAGAGAAGCCACCACAATGAGAAGCCCGTGCACCCCAACTAGAGGGTAGCCTTTACTCTCTGTCACTAGAGAAAGCCCACGCACATTGAAAAATAAATAAGTAAATAAATCTCAAAAATGACTGGAATCCTCATAAGAAAAGGAGAACATCATATGGAGACACAGACACAGAAGGCAGAAGGCCAGGTGGTGACAGAGGCAGAGACTGGAATTAGGAAATTGTGCAAGCCAAAGAACATTAGGATTGTTGCAACCATCAGAAGCTCAGAAAGAAGCATGGAATAGATTCTCCCTCTGAACCTCAAAGAAGAAACCAACCCTGCCAAACCTTGATTCTGTACTTCTGGCCTGAAGAATGAAGACAAAATGCTAGTTGCAAAACTAGTACAGCCACTATGGAGAACAGTGTGGAGATTCCTTAAAAAACTGGAAATAGAACTGCCTTATGATCCAGCAATCCCACTGCTGCGCATACACACTGAGGAAACCAGAAGGGAAAGAGACACGTGTACCCCAATGTTCATCACAGCACTGTTTATAATAGCCAGGACATGGAAGCAACCTAGATGTCCATCAGCAGATGAATGGATAAGAAAGCGGTGGTACATATACACAATGGGGTATTACTCAGCCATTAAAAAGAATGCATTTGAATCAGTTCTAATGAGGTGGATGAAACTGGAGCCTATTATACAGAGTGAAGTAAGCCAGAAAGAAAAACACCAATACAGTATACTAATGCATATATATGGAATTTAGAAAGATGGTAAAATAACCCTGTATACAAGACAGCAAAAGAGACACAGATATATAGAACAGTCTTTTGGACTCTGTGGGAGAGGGAGAGGATGGGATGATTTGGGAGAATGGCATTGAAACATGTATAATATCACATATGAAACAAGTCGCCAGTCCAGGTTCGATGCACGATACTGGATGCTTGGGGATGGTGCACTGGGACGACCCAGAGGGATGGTACGGGGAGGGAGGAGGGTTCAGAATGGGGAACACATGTATACCTGTGGCGGATTCATGTTGATATATGGCAAAACCAATACAATATTGTAAAGTTAAAAAAAAATGCTAGTTGCATTAATTTACATAAGTACTTACCATGATGCCTAGCACAGAATAATCACACAGGAAAGGTTACCTCTCAAATATTTACTGACTGAGAGAATGAGAGTCCATATAGAATATACCAGCTCTCTGTCCTTTCCTAGTGGCTTAGATGGCAAATCTACCCACAATGTATGAGGCCCGGGTTCAATCCCTGGGTTGGGAAGATCCCCTGGAGAAGTTAATGGCATCCACTCCAGTATTCTTCCCTGGAGAATTCCATAGATGGAGGAGCCTGGTGGGCTATGGTCCATGGGGTCACAAAAAGTGGGACACAACTGAGTGACTAACATTCACTTTCACTTGTCCTTCTCTACATTCAGATGTTGTACTAGATAGAGAATGGAACAGTTGGGATTCTCCCTTTCTAATCTTCAAAATTAAGTATGTAATTATTAAAGTTGTTGGGCTGGAGTTTCTGGGGTCTTATAACAACCAGTTTAAAGAATGAGGCCAAAATGAACTGACAGAGATGAAGGAATTGAAGTAAGAAAATGCCATTGATCCAGAGGGCTGTGAAGCCTGCAAAACAGAACAAACACAGTCTTAAGGCAGGAAGTGTATCACTGTGAATTAACTGTAGGGAAAGCAAAAAAGTGAAACCAAGTTGAAACTATTAAATGAGAAAATCAAACTCAGGATGACAGGCCACAGCCCGTTGACTAGAAGCAAGAGTATAGACTTCAGTAAATAATGACTTTATTGATTTATAGAATTTATTTATCCTGAGGCTACTAAAATATAGTACTTATTTTTTTCTTTGAAATCATATTTTCAGGAATGGGGATTTTTGAAAATACAGAGGATCGGAATGGCTGCTATCAAAAAGTCTACAAACAATAAATGCTGGAGAGGGTCAAGAGAAAAGGGAACTCTCTTAACTGTTGGTGGATGCAACAACTAGTACAGCCAAATGCAAACTAGTACAGCCACTATGGAGAACAGGGTGGAGATTCCTTAAAAAACTGGAAATAGAACTGCCATACAACCCAGCAATCCCACTGCTGGACATACACACCGAGGAAACCAGAATTGAAAGAGACACGTGTACCCCAATGTTCATTGCAGCACTGTTTACAATAGCCAGGACATAGAAGCAACCTAGATGTCCATCGGCAGACGAATGGATAAGAAAGCTGTGGTACATATACACAATGAAGTATTACTCAGCTATTAAAAAGAATGCATTTGAATCAGTTCTAATGAGGTGGATGAAACTGGAGCCTATTATACAGAGTGAAGTAAGTCAGAAAGAAAAACACCAATACAGTATATTAGTGGAAACAGTGTCAGACTTTATTTTTTGGGGCTCCAAAATCACTGCAGATGGTGACTGCAGCCATGAAATTAAAAGACGCTTACTCCTTGGAAGGAAAGTTATGACCAACCTAGGTAGCATATTCAAAACCAGAGACATTACTTTGCCAACAAAGGTCCATCTAGTCAAGGCTATGGTTTTTCCTGTGGTCATGTATGGATGTGAGAGTTGGACTGTGAAGAAGGCTGAGCGCCGAAGAATTGATGCTTTTGAAGTGTGGTGTTGGAGAAGACTCTTGAGAGTCCCTTGGACTGCAAGGAGATCCAACCAGTCCATTCTAAAGGAGATCAGCCCTGGGATTTCTTTGGAAGGAATGATGCTAAAGCTGAAACTCCAGTACTTTGGCCACCTGATGCGAAGAGTTGACTCATTGGAAAAGACTCTGATGCTGGGAGGGATTGGGGGCAGGAGAAGGGGACGCCAGAGGATGAGATGGCTGGATGGCATCACTGACTCGATGGACATGAGTCTGGGTGAACTCCAGGAGTTGGTGATGGAGAGGGAGGCCTGGTGTGCTGCAATTCATGGGGTCACAAAGAGTCGGACACGACTGAGTGACTGAACTGAACTGAACACATATATATGGAATTTAGAAAGATGGTAATGATGACCCTATATGCGAGACAGCAAAAGAGACACAGATGTAAAGAAGAGACTTTTGGAATCTGTGGGAGAAGGCGAGGGTGGGATGATTCAATAGCATTGAAACATGTATATTATCATATGCGAAATAGATCACCAGCTCAGGTTCGATGCATGAGACAGGGTGCTCAGGGCTGGTGCACTGGGATGACCCTGAAGGATGGGATGGGGAGAGAGGTGGGAGGGAGGTTCAGGATGGGGAACACATGTACACCCATGGCTGAATCATGTCAATGTATGGCAAAAACCACTACAATATTGTAAAGTAATTCACCTCCAATTAAAATAAGTTAATTTAAAAAAGACAATATAGAGGAATAGAAAAGTTAAAAAGTACCCAATATACTCTGAAATTGGAAGCTATTGACAGTCCAGGAATTAAGTTCTCTAAGCACAGGAGCCCTGTCTGTCTTATTCACTGAGCCCCCTGTCTTTGGCAGAGGGTTTGCAAATAGGAGCCATCCAATAAATATTTGTTAAGTGATAAAATGAACTAGGTTAGATATATCTTCTTCCTCAGATTTTCGAAATTTTTAAATGGGATTATGTTGTATGTTGATCCCAAGCACCAGCTTGAGTTTCATCCTTTCCTTGTTTTCAAATTTAATCAGTGTAAGCACTACATGCACTGGGAAAGTTATTTCAACACTAGTTTCACAGACACTCAAACACTAGTTCATCATGTTTTATGGTCTATTAAATTAATTTCTCTAGAGGCAAATTCCTCTAATTGCAAGCTATCTTGTAAATCTCTGTCATATTTTCTTACCTACATTTGATGCTATATACCATTTACTCCATGCAATAACTGCCTAAAGCACTTAACAAACTGGAGCATATTACGTTTATTTCTTCCTATTTAGGTTAAAATTTATACTTGAGGATACATTTCCTTGACTAAAAATAAGGAAAAAAGAAGAAAAAAATTCTTACTTCCTCAGAAAAATTCAGGTATTCTAACAACAATACAAACCTACAGTGGAAATCACTGATGGGAAGCCTCAGATTATTGGAAGGCAATGGCACCCCACTCCAGTACTCTCACCTGGAAAATCCCATGGACGGAGGAGCCTGGTGGGCTGCAGTCCATGGGGTCGCTGAGGGTCGGACATGACTGAGCGACTTCACCTTCACTTTTCACCTTCATGCATTGGAGAAGGAAATGGCAACCCACTCCTGCGTTCTTGCCTGGAGAATCCCAGGGACGGGGGAGCCTGATGGGCTGCCGTCTATGGGGTTGCACAGAGTCAGACACGACTGAAGTGACTTAGCAGCAGCAGCAGTAGCAACAGCAGCAAACTGAAGTCTCAGGTTGGCTCTTCTAATTTATACCTAATAAATGAATCCTTAGAGGAGGAAAAAGCTAAAAAATATATGAGGGCAACAACTTTCATGAAATGCTGCAGGTGTTTCTCATGAGAATAAACATAAGAAAGTAAATCAGAAAATAAATCCCCTTGAGAAAGAAGCTGTATGCCCCAAATACTGACAGAGTATGAAACTAAATTACAACATAAGTTCCAACATAATTTAGTTTATTTTGTTTTCTAAATTTTACCACCTTTAAGCAATAATACTTTTATCCAAAGCTCAAAGCAGAACTGTGAAACTTATTGAAATAGGCTTCTTGAAGATATTTCTAACATGAGCAAAATCAGAGAACATCTCAGAAAATTATACCCTTTCAAGAAGAAGCAACTGCAGAGAACTGGGTTATGTACTTGAACTA
This sequence comes from Bubalus kerabau, assembly GCF_029407905.1. Lineage (NCBI taxonomy): Eukaryota > Metazoa > Chordata > Mammalia > Artiodactyla > Bovidae > Bubalus > Bubalus kerabau. Next base: position 41,182,400 of record NC_073642.1, read on the forward strand.
AATGAAACCAAAGGCTTGAATTTCTCCCATTATTTTTGTAAAAAGGAAAGTTCAATTTATATTACTCTAGACAAGTGGGCTGTGATAGTCAGTTAATAATGTGATACTACACTGTCCTTGCTTTGCTGCAAACTGCCTCTTTGTCATTTTGAATGTTTATCAATGCTATGAAAAGACTTAATTATATAACATAATGCAAAATATATTAAATCAATATGGAACTAGATGCAGTCTCTCACATTTCAAAACCTTTTTCCAACATTTTTGCAAGGCAGGTACTCAATAGTATCACCTCAATTATTCTGATAAAATGGCTAAATAATAGGAAAATTAAGCTCAAAGTAGTTGCTGCTGTCACTATTAACTTTTATCTTTAATTAAAACAAATTAATTCATGATTATTACATTAAAAAAGAAAAAGTATATTTAATAAAATTCCATCACCCAGGAATAGGCACTGTTATTATTTCAATTCTTCCCATTAGAAAAAATACACACATGTATGTGTTTTTTTCAATCAAAAAATGAGACTACATATTATTCTATAATTCTATATATATGTATATATGCCTGTATATACATATACACATACATACATACATATGGAGAGAGAGGGGGAGGAAGGGAGCACATGCAAGAAAGCATCATTCTATGGCAAAATTACAAATCTACAACATCATTTTAATGACAGTATGATATTACAAAAAATTGCTATAGTATAATTTATCTAATTTCTCCTATGTTGCCTGATATTCAAGGCATTTCCATTGTCTTGCTATTACAAACAATGCTGTGGTAAAAGTATCATTATACATAACCTTTGTTTAGCCACTCAATTTTTTTCCTTCAGTTAACACCTTAGAAGTAGAACTGTTGTGTCAAATGGATTATCTTAGGGTTTTTGATAGTACCGCCAAGTTGCACCCCATACACATGATATCAATTCACACTCCTACCAAAAATGCAAGAGCATATTTATTTCTTCATATTTCCATCAGTTCATAGTCCTCTTTTTAAATTGTTGTCAATCTGATAACTACAGGATGGTATCTTAATAGGTGATAAATTCAAGATACATATATATTTTAAAAAACTAAATAAATGACTAAAAGAACAAAACAAATAAGCCAATAAAGGAGATAAAATGGAATTACAAAAAGTAATTAATTAATATAAAAAAATAAAACAGAAAAAGGTAACAAAGAATAGATAGGACAAAAAGCAAATAGCAAGATGAGACATAAACCTAAAAACATCAATAGTAATATTAAATGTAAATGGTTCAAATGTTATAATTAAAAGACCAAAATTATCAAACTAGATTTAAAAAATCCAACCATATGCTACTAACAAGAATCACACTAATATAAAGACATAAAGGGTTAAAATTAAAAAGATGAAAAATTAAATACTATAATTTGTAGTTGTTCAGTTGCTGACTCTTTGTGACCCCATGGACTGCAGCACGCCAGGCTTCCTTGTCCTTCACCATCTCCTGGAGCTTGCTCAAACTCATGTCCATTGAATCAATGATGCCACCCAACTATCTCATCCTCTGCCGCCCTCTTCTCCTCTTACCCTTCATCAGGGTCTCTTTGCAGCATCAGGGTCTTTTCCAATGAGTTGAGTCTTCACGTGAGGTGGCCAAAGTATTGGAGCTTCAGCTTCAGCATCAGTCTTTCCAATGGATACTCAGAGTTGACTTTCTTTAAGACTGACTGGTTTGATCTCCTTACTGTCCAAGGGACTCTCAAGAGTCTTCTCTAGTACACAATTCAAAAGCATCATACCATATGTATACTATATGATATATGATACATATAGTAAACCTTACATACTATACATAGTATACTACAGTAGGTATACATAGTATGTATACCATATTATACATACCATACTAACATCAGGCAAAAAAACTGAAGTGGCATATTTAATATAAGATGAAATAGATTTCAGAGCATAGCATATTATCTAGATAAAGAGGGTCATTTCATAATGATAAAAGGGCCAATTCAGAAGGAAAATATAAAAGCCCTAAAGGTTTATGCACCTAATAATAGGGCTTCAAAATGTATGAAGCAAAAAAATTACAAAATTTAAAGGGTATAAAAAAAGACTAATCCACATAATCAAGGATTCTAATACCTGTCTCTCAATAATTGATAGAACAAGTAAAAAATAACTGATAGAACAAGTAGAAAGTTTTTAAGGGTTAGAAGAATCATGACACTATCAGTTATCTTGACCTAAGATATCTGACATTTATAGAATATTACATGGAATAACAGAAAACAATTCTTTTTATGGAAGATTTACAAAGACAGACTATATTTGGGGCCATTAAAATTTTAGTAAATTTAAAAGGATTCAAATATATAAAATATATTTCCTGATCACACTAAATGAAAGACATGTTTAATGAAAACTCCCTAGAAAATTCCCAAATAGCTGTAAGTTAAACAGAAAACTCCTAAGTAAACTATGTGTCAAAATGTATAATAAAGGAAATTAACAGTTTTAGACTGGATGAAAATGAAAATATAACATACCAAAATTTGTGGGAGAGTTGGACTGTGAAGAAGGCTGAGCGCCGAAGAATTGATGCTTTTGAACTGTGGTGTTGGAGAAGACTCTTGAGAGTCCCTTGGACTGCAAGGAGATCCAACCAGTCCATTCTGAAGGAGATTAGCCCTGGGATTTCTTTGGAAGGAAGGATGCTAAAGCTGAAACTCCAGTACTTTGGCCACCTCAAGCGAAGAGTTGACTCATTGGAAAAGACTCTGATGCTGGGAGGGATTGGGGGCAGGAGGAGAAGGGGACGCCAGAGGATGAGATGGCTGGATGGCATCACTGACTCGATGGACGTGAGTCTGAGTGAACTCTGGGAGTTGGTGATGGACAGGGAGACCTGACGTGCTGCAATTCATGGGGTCGCAAAGAGTCGGACACGACTGAGCGACTGAACTGAACTGAACTGATGCTAGAAGAAAATCTGTAGCACTAAACACCTGAATTAAGTAAAAAAAAAAAAAGGATTCTTAAATAAATGTCTTGAGTATCTATACTAAAAAATGAGGAAAAGAAAGAGCAAATGAAATCCAAAATAAACAGAAGAAAGAAAATAATAAAGATTGGATTGGGAAAAAATAAGCTAGAAAATAAAAAATCAATAAAAACATTAAGCTGTTTCTTTGAAAAATTAATAAAACTGATAATCTTCTAATCACACTTTTCAAGAAAAAAAGATCTATATTACCAATATCAAGAATGTCATATTACCAATATCAATATACCAATATCAAGAAAGTATAATTACTATACATCCTATGAGATTAAAATCTTAAGAAGTACAACAATTTAGATGAAAAGGACAATTTCTTGAAAGATACAAACTATCAAAGCCCAATCAAGAAATAAACTGAAGCCTTCTCTAGTTATTACTTCATTTGCAATTTAAAGCCTTCTCACAAAGATAAGTTCAGACCTGGATAGTTCCACTAATGAATAGTAGTAAACATTTAAGAAAGTAACAATACCAATTCTACATGAACTTTTACAGAAAAATTAAAAGAAGGAACACTTGCCATGACTGAAGTCATGAAATTAAAAGATGCTTCCTCCCTGGAAGAAAACCAATGACAAACCTAGATAGAGTATTAAAAAACAGAGGCATTACTTTGCCAACAAAGGTCCATATAGTCAAAACTATGATTTTTCCAGTAGTCATGTACAGATGTGAGAGTTGGACAATAAAAAAGGCTGAGCACTGAAGAACTGATGCTTTTGAACTGTGGTGTTGGAGAAGACTCTTGAGAGTCCCTTGGACTGCAAAGAGATTCAACCAGTCCATCCTAAAGGAAATCAACCTTGAATATTCATTGGAAGGACTGATGCTGAAGCTGAAGCTCCAATACTTTGGCCACCTTATACGAAGAGCCAACTCATTGAAAAAGACTCTGATGCTGGGAAAGATTGAAGACAGAAGGAGATGGGGACAACAGAGGATGAGATGGTTGGATGGCATTGTCGACTCAATGGACATGAGTTTGAGCAAATGCCGAGATGGTGAAGAACAGGGAAGCCTGGCATGCTGCAGTCCATGGGGTTGCAGAGTCAGACACAGTGACTGAACAACAGGACTTCTCAACTTAGTCTATGAAGATAGCGTCACCCTGATTCCAAAACCAGATGAAGACATCATAAGAAAAGAAAATTATAGACCAATATCCCTCATTATCATAGATGTAAAAGGCCTTAAGTTGCTAGCAAATGAAATAGAAAAAGATAAACATGAATAATATATCATGACTGTGATTTATTTCAGAAATTCAAGCTGGTTTAACTTGAATTTGATTTAAATTCAAGTTAGTTTAATATTCAAAATCAATCAATGCAATTAATCAAATTAACAGATCACCAAATGATCATCTCAATAGAATCATAAAAAGGTATTTAACAAAATCCAACATCTGCTCATGATAAAAACTCTTAACAACAAGGAAATAGAAGGAAATTTCCTCTGCCTGATAAAGGATTTATATATTACAAGCTACATCTAACATCATATTTTATAGTGAAACACTGCCTGCTTTCTTCTTAAGATCAGGAATGAGACACAATGTCTGCTCCAATGACTTTTACTCAACATGATCCTGGATATCCTCAACAGTGTAATGAGGTATGAAAATTAATCAATCAATCATGTAGATATTTATTTGCAGGCAACATTTTCTATGTAGAAAATACTAGGAAATCGTCAAAAGAGGCAACTAATAAGTGAGTTTACAAGGATTTCAGGATGAAAGATCAATAAACAAAAATTAATTGTATTCCTATCAATATATACCAGCATCAAACAATTGAAAATTAAAATTAAATCAATATAAAAAACTTTCTATAATGCCACCAAAAAATGTAAAAGAGATACATTTTGCTAAATACGTACAAGACCTATACACCAAAAAGTAGAAAACATTGATGAGAAAAATTAAAGAAGATCTAAATATATGGAGAGCTATTCCATGTTCTTGACCCAGAAGACTCAGTATTTCTAGGGTGTCAATTCTTACTAAATTGATCTACAGGTTTAATGCAATCCTAATAAAAACCCTGGGCTTCCCTGGTGGCTCAGCAGTAAAGAATCCTCCTTTCACCATTGCAGGCGACATAGGTTCAATTCCTGGGTCAGGAAGATCTCTTGGAGAAGGTAATAGCAACCCACTCCAGTATTCTTGCCTCAAACCCATGGACAGAGTCTGGTGAGCTAAAAGTGTATGAGGTTGCAAAGTCAGATAAGACTTAGTGACTAAACAACAACAAAATAAAACACCCTTTAAGCATTTTGGTAAAAATTACCAAACTGACTCTAAAATGATGTGGAAATACAAAGAATCTATAGTTCTTTGTAACCTACAGTTACCAAAAGAATTCTGACAAAAACAAACAAACAAAAAAAAAAAAACCACAGCTACAGAACTTACATAAAACAAAGCCACAGTGCAATACCACTACATATTACAACAGTAAAAATTAAAAATTGTAATAAAAACTAAAACCCAAAAATCACATTAAGCATTAGCATGGATGTGGAACAACTGGGACTCTCAGAGACTGCTGAAATCATTTCACTTTGGAAACCAGCCTGGTAGTGTCTTAAAAAGTTCAACATACACCTACAACATGACTTATGACCTAGCCATTGCACTCCAGTGTATTTACCTAGGAAATTGAAAACATACGTCCATACAAAACCTTGTACATTAATACTCTGAGAAGCTTTATAACAGCTCACTCTCAAAGGGGTGGGCTGGGGCGGGGGACAATCATCAGTTCAGTTCAGTCGCTCAGTCATGTCTGACTATTCGCGACCCCAAGAACTGAAGAACGCCAGGCTTCCCTGACCATCCCCAACTCCTGGAGCTTCCTCAAACTCAGATCCATAGAGTCAGTGACGCCATCAACCATCACATTCTCTGTCAACTCCTCCTTCTGCCTTCAATCTTTCCCAGCATCCAGGTCTTTTCCAAAGAGTCAGTTCTTCCCATCAGGATGCCAAAGTATTGGAGTTTCAGCTTCAACATCAGTCCTTCCACTGAATGTTCAGGACTGTTTTCCTTTAGGATTGACTGGGTGGATCTCCTTGCAGTCCAAGGGACTCTCAAGAGTCTTCTCCCAACACCACAATTCAGAAGCATCAATCTTTTGGTGCTCAGCTTTCTTTATAGTCCAACTCTCAGATCCATACATGACTACTGGAAAAATCAGAGCTTTGACTAGGAAGATATTGGTGGGCAAAGTAATCTCTCTGCTTTTGAATATGCTGTCTAGGTTGGTCATAGCGTTTCTCCCAAGGAGCAAGTGTTTTTTTAATTTCATGGCTGCAGTCACCATCTGCAGTGATTTTGGAGCCCAAATGAATGAAGTCTGTCACTGTTTCCATTGTTTCCCCATCTATCTGCCATGAAGTGATGGGACCAGATGCCATGATCTTAGTTTTCTGATGTTGAGCTTTAAGCCAACTTTTTCACACTCCTCTTTCATTTTCATCAAGAGGTTCTTTAGTTTTTCTTCATTTTCTGCCATAAGGGTGTTGTCATCTGCATATCTGAGGTTTTTGATATCTCTCCCCATAATCTTGATTCCAGTTTGTGGTTCATCCAGTCCAGCATTTTGGATGATGTACTCTGCATATAAGTTAAACAAGCAGGGTGACCACATACAGCCTTGATGTACTCATTTCCCAATATGGAACCAGTCTATTGTTGCATGTCCAGTTCTAACTATTGCTTCTTGACCTGCATACAGATTTCTCAAGAGGCAGGTCAGGTGGTCTGGTATTCCCATCTCTTGGAGAATTTTCCACAGTTTGTTGTGATCCACACAGTCAGAGGCTTTGGTATCCACAGATACAGCCAATAAAACAGAAATAGATACGTTTCTGGAAGTCTTTTGCTTTTATGGTGATCCAATAGATGCTGGCAATTTGATCTCTGGTTCCTCTGCCTTTTCTAAATCCAGCTTGAACATCTGGAAGTTCACGATTCACGTACTGTTGAAGTCCAGCTTGGAGAATTTTGAGAATTACTTTGCTAGCCTGTGAGATGAGTGCAATTGTGTGGTAGTTTGAATATTTTTTGGCATTGCCTTTCTTTGGGACTGGAATGAAACCTGACCTTTTCTAGTCCTGTGGCCACTGCTGAATTTTCCAAATTTTCTGGCATATTGAGTGCAGCACTTTCACAGCATCACCTTTTAGGATTTGAAATAGCTCAATTGGAATTCCATCACCTGAACTAGCTTTGTTCCTAGTGATGCTTCCTAAAGCCCACTTGACTTCATATTCTAGGATGTCTGGCTAGGTGAGTGATTGTACCATCATGGTTATCTGGGTCATGAAGATCTTTTTTGTATAGTTCTTCTGTGTATTCTTGCCACCTCTTCTTAATATCTTCTGCTTCTGTTAGTTCCATATCATTTCTGTCCTTTATTGTGCTCATCCTTGCATGAAATGTTCCTTTGGTATCTCTAATTTCTTGAAGAGATCTCTAGCCTTTCCCATTCTATTGTTTTCCTCTATTTCTTTGCATTGATCACTGAGGAAGGCTTTCTTATCTGTGCCTGCTATTCTTTGGAACTCTGCATTCAAATAGATATATCTTTCCTTTTCTCCTTTGTCTTTAGTTTCTCTTCTTTTCTCAACTATTTGTAAGCCCTCTTCAGACAACCATTTTTCCTTTTTGCATTTCTTTTTCTTGGGGATGGTCTTGATCACTGCCTCCTGTACGTCGTCACGAACCTCCGTCCATACATAGTTCTTCAGGCACTCTATCAGATGTAATCCCTTGAATCTATTTGTCACTTAGACTGTATAATTATAACGAACTTGATTTAGGTCATAACTGAATGTTCTAGTGGTTTTTCCTACTTTGTTCAGTTTAAGTCTGAATTTGACAATAAGAGTTTGTGATCTGAGCCACAGTCAGCTCCTGATCTTGTTTTTGCTGACTGTATAGAGCTTCTCCATCTTTGGCTTCAAAGAATATAATCAATCTGATTTAAGTGCTGTTCATCTGGTGATGCTCATGTGTAGTCTTCTCTTGTGTTGTTGGAAGAGAGTGTTTGCTATGTGCTATGTGTGTTCTCTGATGTGCATTCTCTTGGCAAAACTCTGTTAGCCTTTGCCCTGCTTCATTTTGTACTCCAAGGCCAAATTTGCCTGTTACTCCTGGTATCTCTTGACTTCCTATTTTTGCATTCCAGTCCCCTATAATGAAAAGGACATCTTTTTTGGGTGTTAGTTCTAGAAGGTTTTGTAGGTCTTCATAGAACCATTCAACTTCAGCTTCTTCAGCATTACTGGTCGGGACATAGACTTGGATTACTGATATTGAGTGGTTTGCCTTGGAAATGAACAGAGATTATTCTTTCATTTCTGAGATTGCATCCAAATACTGCATTTCAGACTCTTTTGTTGACTATGATGGCTATTCCATTTCTTCTAAGGGATTCTTGCCCACAGTAGTAGATAATGGTCATCTGAGTTAAATTCACCCATTCCAGTCCATTTTAGTTCACTGATTCCTAAAACATTGTTCACTCTTTCCATCTCCTGTTTGACCACTTTCAATTTGCCTTGATTCATAGACCTAACAGTCTAGGTTCCTATGCAATATTTTTTTACAGCATCGGACTTTACTTCCATCACCAGTCACATCCACAACTGGGTGTTGTTTTTGCTTTGGCTCTGTCTCTTCATTCTTACTGGAGTTATTTCTCCACTGATCTGCAGGAACATATTGGGCACCTACTGACCTGCAGAATTCATCTTTCAGGGTCCTATCTTTTTGCCTTTTCATATCATTCATGGGGTTCTCATGGCAAGACTACTGTAGTAGTTTGCCATTCCCATCTCCAGTGGACCATGTTTTGTCAGAACTCTCCTCCATGACCCATCCATTCTGGGTGGCCCTACATGGCATGGCTCATAGTTTCTTTAAGTTAGACAAGGCTGTGGTCCACGTGATCAGATTGGTTAGTTTTCTGTGATTGTGCTTTTCATTCTGTCTGCCCTCTGATGGAGAAGAATAAGAGGTTTATGGAAACTTCCTGATGGAGAGACTGACTTGAGGGGGAAATGGTCTTGTTCTGATGGGCAGGGCCATGCTCAGTAAATCTTTAATCCAGTTTTCTCTTGATGGGTGGGGCTGGGTTTTCTCCCTGTTGTTTGACTTGAGGCCAAACTACAGTGGAGGTAATGAAGATAATGGAGACCTCCTTCAAAAGGCCCCACGCATGCACTGCTGCATTCAGTGCCCTCAACCCTTGGACGTGGGGTATCTCTTTTTGGTGGGATCCAACAATCTCCTGTCAATGGTTTTTCAGCAGAGAGTTGTAATTTTGGAGCTCTTGCAGGAGAAGAAGAGCACACATCCTTCTACTCCACCATATTCTACGACTATGACAATATTCACCATTATCAAATGGTGAACAAATTGTGGTAAAGCCATATGATGGAATACTACTCAGCAATAAAAAATAAACTATTGATACACAAAACACAGAGGTATCAAAATAATTATTCTGAATGATAGAATTTAGACAATAGAGTGTACGCTTCATGATTATCTTTCTACAAAATTCCATAAAATGTTACCTAATTTATAGTGACAGAAAGTAGATAACTAATTGCCTAGGAAGATAGGAGAGGAGGTGAGGTGGATCAGTTATAAAGGGGCACAAAGAAACTCTTGGGTATGATGAATATGTTCAGTATTCTGATATGACAATATTTTTAAAGATATGTCAGGTATCTTAAAACTCATCAAATTGTGTACTTTATGTGAAGCTTATTATACACCAATATGTTTTAATGAATCTGCAAAAGAAAGTATGAAAGTATTCATTTCTATACACATATAAGTTCATATTCATCTTCTACAGATTTTGCCAGTCTTCTGAGTACAAAATGGTACCTCACTTTTAAAATGTTTTTGACAACAAGTGCAGGTACGTGTTTTTAATCCATTCAGAATTTTTATTAGCTCTCATATAAATTAACTATTTTATGGTCACTGACAAGCATTTAAAAGGTACCTTTTTGATATAATTTTTAAAATCCTAGGTACATAAACATTCATGAATTTTTTTTATTGTTAATAAACTTGTGACAGTCTCTTGTCCTATAAATTTAGTTGTTTCTCAGACCACATAACTACGCTCACTGTGTTCTGTGTGTGTGTCAATTCCTGAAGAGGTCAAACTTAAGATGATTGACTACACGGTGGCCTCTCAGACTCTTAGAAAATCCATGCAGAGAAAAATAATCTTGTTTTACATAATAACTGAGAACATCCAAGGGAATTTGGTTCAAAAGGGCCACATATTAAGTTTAATTTCAGGAAGTAACTGCCTTGAAGGTTTATAACCAGGTTTGTATTTAATATGCATCTTGAATAAAAGGAAAAACTCTCTCCTGCCGATGTTTTCTTTCCAGATCTGTTCATCAATTAATCGGGGCAATAGAATCTTGATGTTTTATTTTCTGGGTAACAATGCAAATAAACAGGGAAATACGCAGTGAGTAAGAGAAGTCTAATGGACAAGCATATGTAAGTGTTAAACAGTTGAAAGCTAGCTGCCACATACTTTTAAAAAATAGTGTTAAGTTTAATGCTGCTGCTAAGTCACTTCAGTCATGCCCGATTCTGTGCAACCCCATAGACGGCAGCCCACCAGGCTCCCCCGTCCCTGGGATTCTCCAGGCAAGAACACCTGAGTGGGTTGCCATTTCCTTCTCCAAGGTATGAAAGTGAAAAATGAAAGTGAAGTCGCTCAGTTGGGTCTGACTCTTAGTGACCCCATGGACTGCAGACTACCAGGATCCTCCGTCCATGGGATTTTCCAGGCAAGAGTACTGGAGTGGGTTGCCATTTCCTTCTCCAAGTAAAATGTCAGAAAAGACTAACAAAAGTTAAGGAAAAAATTACCAGAGGTTAGTGTAGTAGAAAATTTGCCTAGACATCTTCACCATTATTGTTATGAGTTGTAGATAGTCTTCCAGATGTGAATCACATTTCTCCTTATGTAGAGGACACCACTTACAGGCCACCAATTAACCTGTCTTTCTAATGGTGCTCCCTATGCCTGTACACAGTTTGTTAAAGAACCTATATCAAAGAAGAATATTAAAAAATTCTTAAATGAACATCATTGTCATAAAAATACAACAGCGACTTTTTGAGAGTGGCTAGTTTTCTAGTAAGTTACATGTATTATAATAATTATTATTAACGAGAATAATGGGTACCTTTTATTGACTATCTATCAAATACTAGGCACTATGATAGCCTGGAAAATCCCATGGACGGAGGAGCCTGGTGGGCTGCAGTCCATGGGGTTGCTAAGAGTCAGACATAACTGAGCGACTTCACTTTCACTTTCATGCATTGGAGAAGGAAATGGCAACCCACTCCAGTGTTCTTGCCTGGAGAATCCCAGGGACGGGGGAGCCTGGTGGGCTGCCATGTATGGGGTCGCACAGAGTTGGACACGACTGAAACGACTTAGCAGCAGCAGCATGATAGCCACTGAATCCTCTCTCATATCTCACAGTGGGTGGCACTGTCTGCATTTTACAGGTGAAGAAAATGAGTATTTCTCTGCTCAGAGCATTTTACTTCCATTGCTTGGGGCTTAGAGCACTGCCATGTTTCTACTAAAAAATGACCCAGCTGTCCCTTACTCTCAATGTATTATTGCTTTCATTTTCCTGGGAGGCAGTGATGACAGAGGTTGCCCTTGTAAATAAGGAAATAAGTAGGTGCCATTAGGCCACTAAAGCAAGCAAGCACACTTCATTAAAAGGAGCACTTGACAGTTTATCAACAGAAAATGTTAATATTCTTCTGACTTTTTGACTATACTTATACCATTCTTATGTCTTATAAAGTTTCCAAAATGAACTTTCCCTGAATTGGTTAGCAATTGATACTTATTGAAAAGACCATAGTCTCTGCTCTCTGGCAGAGTATGCTGTGAGGATGGATTTTTTTCATTATTGATTCACTAACAGAAATTATGTAAGCAACCAGAAAGCAAGGAAATTAAGGCCTAACTGTGTAAGAATAGACGAGCAGTAAGAATAAAACTGACTTTGTGGGTTTATATGACAGTAGGAAACTCCCACTGGAGACCTAGCAGTCATCTTTCTGAGTTCCTTACTCCTAATTTTGCCCATTCTTGACAATAAACATGTTACTCCCTTAGTACTTTCTAGTTCCACGTGCTTTCTTTTAAATGGTATTTACCAGTATCAAATAAGTTCATAATCCCTCTGCTTACACACTTCTGATTCCAGTGCAAATTTAGGCCAGGGCAAAATTTACCAACTCCATTCATCACCAAGAGATAGTGTAGGCTATCATTTGTAGAAAGCTGTTTTAGACTTAGGAACAAAAGGAGTCATGAACAACTTCTTGGAGTTGTATCCTTTAGCAAGATTTTTTATTGCAAGTAACTGAAAATTCTACTTTTAAAAAATATTCAGATAACCCAAGAGATATTCATTCCTTCTAATTACTTTCTGTGATTAAATGCTTCAATAGGTCAGGGTCCCTTCTTTCTTTCTTTTCTTTTTCTGTAATGCCCCTCAGACTGATTCCAAAAGGAAATATCCTTCTGCCTTCAGTGGAATTTCTCTACAAGATAGTCACTTCTGGTTGCCACTGTGATCAGGCTGTGGTTAGCAAGTTGTGTGCCAACAATTAAATTTGACCTGATATATTAACAAGTTAGTTGTACAAAGATTAGAATAAAAAATAAATCAGACTGATTGCAAGAAGAAAAAATATAAAACAAAAAATCTAACAATATTTTTCACCTACATAAAAAAATATTTCAAAGAGGTAGCAGAACTGTCTTCCCTTGAAAGCCAATCATCAAAGGGATCTAAAGCCATACTTCTGCCATAATTCCAAAACCAAGGACAGCTTCAGATCAGTCTTTCAAAAAAAAGGAAAAAAAACAACAGAATATTTTCCAAAGTGAGAGCCTTCTGAATCTGCTGCTATAGCTTTCTGGCTTCAGTCCTCTCCACCTTTTAAAGACAGGTCACCATATTCGGCAGCTATTTGCAACTATCTCAGCTGCTTGGCTCTTAAAAATGTGACTACCAAACAATTTCACCTTACAGCAGACATGATGGAAAAGCTGTGGAGATGCTTTGTTGTACCTGCCACATTGTTAAAGAGGCATGTGGAAGAAACTGTGGGATGTGAAAGAAATCCGGGGTGAGAAACAGGCAAAGAGAAAACCTGAAGCCACCTAGCACTTGCGCCACTCGCCGCCAAAGCTGTGGGTGCTGAGAGCATTATTGTTTAAGCTCTCTGAAGGGTATGTGGGAGCAGAAAGCACAACATCCCCGAGTTGTTACTTTGTCACAACTTTACAGAATACATAAGCACTTCAGTAAATACCCAGATTTTTTTGCAAACTGTAAATCATCTGTGAGCCACCACTGTTCGACTAATTACAGCAAGAAGCTGTGCTCATTAGCTGTTCTCATCTGGCTCACTGCACGACCTAAATAGTCCGTAAATGAGCCGGCAATTATTGCTGTATTACCACTACCAGCTCTGCTCCCATCAAAATATCTCCACCAAATGTTACGCCTGTTGGTATTATCAGGTTAGAAATTTCATAAACATATTGAAGCAGTTAATTGGGAGATTATTAAAAAAAATGTGAAAATAGAATCATCAGTGAAAGAGTTTTCATCAAACCCCAGATAGGCGGCTCCACCTATAGACAAGAACCTCGGAATGCAAGCATCTGGCAGGATACCATCGCCTGTTTCTAAACGACACTGGAAAACAAAGATGGCAATGGAAATTTACTCATATTAAAAGAAGGAAAATGAACCGTGCATATCCTTATGCCACCTAAAAATGGTCTCTTGATTTGGTCAAAATATAACCGAAGCCTACGTTCATAGGCCTAAGGCCTGAAAAAACTTTAGACAAACAGAAAAGCAAACTTGTAATGTCAGCAAAATTGCATTTTTTCCAGCTCCATCATATGGCACGTATAGAAGGACTAGGATTTTTTTTAAAAGTTTGGGTCAATTTATTTTTAAACAAAACATACATCGTAATGATGAAAAGAAGTAATACAATTACAACTTTGAAAAACAATATTCTGACACTCTAAAACATTTTAGAAAAATCTATTTACAATATCAAATGAGTAATTGTCTTCTCACTTATTCATTAAAAACTTTTCTTAGTTTCATTTAGTTATTGTGAATATCTGAAAGCAATACAATAAAATATGCTGCGATTCCAATGTTATATTCACTTAAATTCATCTAATCTCAATGGACCTGATTTAATGAGCCCCTATTTTGATCATTTTCATTACCAAAAGGGGAGCCCTTGATAGTGCAGGCATTTTATCTTGTTTCTGATGGTCATCACATCAGATTCATCACTGATTATGATCATGAAAAATACAGAAGAAAAAAGTGGTAAAAGCTAATGGGTGTTCTGATTATATTGGCTTTCTCCTATCTACCATAAAAGGGGAGATAAATATTTTGTATAAATAAAAACTTCATTTGATTTCCTGGACAAGGTCGGTGTCACAATGTGGCCTATTTCATACAAACTATATGGTAAACTTTGGACAGAATGCGTAACAGAATCAATCCTCAATGACAAGCTCTGAAGAGATGTTTTTGAGATGAAGAAAATGATTATAACAATGACAGTGATACTGAGAGGCAATTATTCCTCCTGTTTACCAACTAATTGACCACAATAGGCAAGAAAATATGCATCATATTTGTTAAACATTTTCCAGCTGCTTAGATTTACAAAGAATTCTTCAAATTTGGTCCATGATTATCTGGTTTTTTAATATAAATTTCATAAAGTTTTCTAGATAGACAAATCATTTCTCAAGCTATAGATGTTAGGCTATGAAAAAACATTGCTCCCCTCTTCCCTGCTGGAAGCTTAATCAGTTTCCAATTAATTGCAAGAGTAGTTTTCCTTTTTTCTTTCTTAGCATACCCCTTCCCCACCTCCCTACTTGTGAAAATAAAGGACCTTAAAAGGACCTCTTAAAAGGTCCTTTTTAGAAAGACAACTACCTTCCCTGCCTATCTCCTCTGAGACTTGCCATCCCACTCAATGTGAGTCTGCAGACCAACAATACCAGTGTCACCTATAAGCTTATTATTATCATTATTAAAAATGCAGTATCGAGGGCCCTAACCCAGACCTATTGAATCAGAATTTTAACAAATCTGAGAAAAACTGGAATATGCCTTGCTATGACTCATAGGTTTCTTCCCTGCAAGAAAGTGGAGTCAAATCAGTGCCCAGCTACGCTGAATCAAAGACTGAGCAAAATAAACATGAGATTTTGACTGTTTTGCTCATTATCAACATTCACAAAAAGGTTTATCCAAAGGCTACTCCTTCATGTTTAGGAAAGTATACTGGATCCTTTGCAAAGCTGGATCCTTTGTACCCAGTACTACACTCAATAGAATGGATGACTCAAAAAAAGCACATTCAGGTACTTCCCTGGTGGTCCAGTGGCTATGACCGTGCACTCCCAATACAGGGGCCCCAGGTTCAATCCCTGGCTAGGGAACTAGATCCCAGACGCCACAACTAAGAGTTCACATGCTTGCAACTAAAGATCCTGTGTGCTGCAACTGAGAACTGGTACTTTTACTTAATAAACAAATGAATCAGTAAATAAATAAGTAAATACATTCACCAAACACTCATCATCAAGAGCCATGGTGGGCTCACAGTACCAATCAGATACATAGTATTTCTAAAATCCATTCAACTATTCAATCACTTGTATGTCTGTGGTATTAACATCACATATTTGAGTAGATATCATTATCGCTTCTTCTTTCTTAATATATTGGAAAACTGAAACTTGAAGTTACTTAGTGACTGCCCAAAGTCACCAGTTAGATAATGGTAAAGGTGAGGCTTCTTTTAAAAAACTACACTTTGTATACCTATGATTGTTGCTCAGTCACTAAGTCATGTCTGACTCCTTGCAAGCCACTGACTGCAGCACTCCAGGCTTCTATGTCCTTCATCTATGATACCCATAAAATTTATTCACTCAACTGTTACAGAACATCTCTAAAGCAATGTGGGTTTAAATCCTGATGCCAGGGATCCACTGTATTGAACTTAGGAAAAAAGCCTTCCTAAGTGAACAATGCCAATAAGTAGAGGAAAATAGTAGAATGGGAAAGACTAGAAATCTCTTCAAGAAAATAAGAGACACCAAGGGAATATTTCACGCAAAGATGGGAACAATAAAGAACAGAAACGGTATGGACCTTACAGAGCAGAAAATAGAGAAGAAGAGGTGGCAAGAATACACAAAAGAACTGTACAAAATGATTTAATGACCTTGATAACCACAATGGTGTGATCACTCACCTAGAGCCAGACATCCTGGAGTGCAAAGTCAAGTGGGCCTTAGGAAGCATCACTAGGAACATAGCTAGTGGAGGTGGAATTCCAGCTGAGCTATTTCAAATCCTAAAAGATGATGCTATGAAAATGCTGCACTCAACATGCCAGCAAATTTAGAAAACTCAGCAATGGCCACAGGACTGGAAAAGGTCCGTTTTCATTCCAGTCCCAAAGAAGGGCAATGCCAAAGAATGTTCAAACCACCGCACAATTGCACTCATCTCACGTGCTAGTAAAGTCATGCTCAAAATTCTCCAAGCCAGGCTTCAATAGTACATGAACCAAGAACTCCCAGATGTTCAAGCTGGATTTAGAAAAGGCAGAGGAACCAGAGATCAAATTGTCAACATCCGTTGGATAATAGAAAAAGCAAGAGAATTCCAGAAAAAACATCTACTTCTGCTTCACTCACTGAACCACTTCAAAGATAGATGAGGAGTAGGACAGAGATAACTAGCAGCATTATGACTAAACCTCAGAGTAAGACAAGCAGTGCAAAACATTATCAGACCTTCCTCATAGAAGTCTACCACTGTCAGACTGAGAGCACAGAGGAGTGAACCCAAAGCAAGTCTCTCTCAGGCCTTCCCAAGAGTTCCTTGCTCAGGAGAAAAGGGCGGGAGGAAGAGGCAGGGCTGGGACTGCAGTCCTCTGTCAACTCACCAAGCTGAATTCAGAGCACCATCAGCAGGAGGAAGTGAAGGAAGACAACAGTGCTGCATTAATATATGTCCCTCCACAATGAAGAAAATATGAGGAAGTGAGGAACAATGGTTTCCTCATCCAGTTTTGCTCAGCTTTTCAGTCTCTAAACCCTTTGGGGTAACTGTTAAGCTAGGGATAAACTGGAAATGGAATTATTTTCCAAGAGAAGAGGTATGTAGCATACTATCACCACGAGACCAAGTCTCAATTTCAAGAGACCACTCCCCAAGAGCCACCGCTACCCTATTTTGGGTTGTCTTAGGTCAACATAGTTCTGCTCCAAAATGCTTTGAAATGGATCAGAACCATACAATGGGTTAAAATTTCTAAGGCCACTCTATTATTCGCAGCCTAAATCTCACTTACTTTTCTAATTCCATTTTCCCCCAGCCACATTAACATAGCTATCAGAGGTTCTACAGTGAGATCAAAGATACTCCAATAATAAAATGACAGCAGTAAGAGTCCTCAAATTTTAATATAAACTCTCTTCCGGTATTAATTTCTCAGGAAATGAAGAAATTGAACACTCATGGACCTCACTTTCAATGTATTCGCAAATTAAATCCAATAAAATTGAAGCACAAATGGAAATTATCTTGCCATTGAAAGTTAAATTACAAATATTTTGAGTTAAATTGAGGTCAACCTTCTTATTCTGTTCAGTTTTGGTTGGAGAGATTCTCCATGAGAAGCCTTGGTTGAGACACAGCAGTTTCTATCCTCTAATGGGTGCAGCACAGTTCCTTCAGAGTTGTGAATCTGAACCCCAAATCTCTGATGAGCCTCGTTTTTTTTTTCAAAATTCTTAAGGGTTACTAAAACATACACTACCATAACAGCACTGGCCCCATCTTCAGTGAAACTTGGAATGTGAAATAATCCCTGTTTCCTAAGCAGCTCTTTCAGGCAAAATTATGTCCACAGACAAAGGTCTTAATTGTTTCCAAAGGCCATGGCAAAGACTCAGTGTATCTGAGGGAAGGCAGATAGACAAAGAACATCTGAGTTTCTACATAACTAGGATGCCAGTCATCTATGGCAAATTTAATTGTCCACAACTTTAAATTTTCAACATAATGAAAGAACTCTTCCTCAGAGAGGCTACTTTGAACATTATGCATTTATTATATCTAGAGGACATGGTGGAGATTGAGGGTGACAGTCATGCATTCACCTCTCAGAGAATGTTGAATGAGATAATGCTGTCCGGAAACAAAAAGTTAAAAAAATTGCAGTAATGGCAGCCTTAGACCTCAGGTCCAATCTGAGATGCCTTTCTTCCTGAATCAGCACATTCAGTTCTTTTATTTCCCTTTTTCCTTCGGTCTCTTATTTCTAATGCACCAGTGATGAACTGAAGGCAAACTCTGCCTTGTAACACCCACGATGTCTTGTGTGCAAACCTTTCCATTCCATACCACACTGGCTTCTTCCACACCTCTTCTAACAGGAATTGTTTAGGTCAGTGGTTCTTAAGCAGGAATGATTTTGCCTCCAGGGGACATGAAACAATGCTAAACATCTGGAGACATTTTTTATTTTCACAACTAGGGAGGTGGGGAGGAAGGGGTATGCTAATGGCAGTTAGGGCACAGAGGCCAGGGATGCTGCTAAACCACTTAAAATGCACAGGACAGTCCCCACAACAACAACAAAATATTCCTTCCAAAATGTTCGGTGACAAGATTGAGAAACTTTGCATTAGGTTAGGAAATCTGTTTTAAAGACAAATTTTGTCCTTCATTCTCACACTAGTTTCAGTTGGAGAAACACTTCAAAAGGTCTTGAAGTGCTGGTGCTATTATGGTTTTAAAAGCCTGGACTCCTAGTATTTCAGGACAGACCAATATCCATGTCACAGGCTCCTCCTGACGCTATCTTTCCTTAGCTTTTGAATGTTCCCAGCTTTCGATCTCTTTTCTTTCTTATGCATTTATAGTAGTTAAATATGCCTCTTATGTCTCATTTTATAATTTCCTTTGGGAAACTCAGTTATATTTCCAATAGTTTAAAATACTTTAAAACTATGGCTTTTCCAGTAGTCATGTATGGATGTGAGAGTTGGACCATAAAGAAAGCTGAGTGCTGAAGGATTGATGCTTTTGAACAGTGGTGTCGGAGAAGACTCTTGAGAGTCCCTGGAACTGCAAGGAGATCGAACCAGTCCATCCTAAAGGAAATCAGCCCTGAATACTGATTGGAAGGGCTGAAGCTGAAGCTCCAATACTTTGGCCACCTGATGTGAAGAACTGACTCCTTAGAAAAGACCCTGATGCTAGGAAAGATTGAAGGCAGAAGGAAAGGGAGTGACAGAGGATGAGATGGATGAATGGCATCACCAACTTCACCAATTCTATGGACATGAGTTTAAGCAAGCTCTGGGAGTTGGTGTTGGACAGGGAAGCTTGGCATGCTGAAGTCCATGGGGTTGCAAAGAGTCAGACACAACCGTGTGACTAAACTGAACTGAGTTTAAGATACTTTGGTCCTTTCCTTCCTGAATCCATGAAAACTAGAACTGTCTGCTGGAGCTGAGAGTCAAATTTCTTTCCTTTTATTTAATTTTTCTTTGCTTTGTGCTCCCTACATACTTTTATTCTAATATGTTACTCCAAATTTTCAGGCATCCTTGATAATAAAAAACATGAAATCAGTAGGTTCTGAGTTTTTCAAAATTATACATTGGCCACGCCTCCACCCTTATTTTCTATCAATAGTGAACACTTTTGTGGATTTCTCCATTAAATTCTGTTCATATTATTGCAGCATTTATTATAGCTGGCTCACTCTTTCAGAGGTAGTAGAAACCCAATTTCCTTCACAAAAAATTCTCTGTGATATGGAGTACATTTCTTATACTTTCCTATATTTTGACTCTCTTTAGAGAGTAGAAGTCTAGGCATAAGTTTCAGTTTAGTTCAGTTGCTCAGTCGTGTCCGACTCTTTGCGACCCCATGAATCGCAGCAGACCAGGCCTCCCTATCCATCATCAACTCCTGGAGTTCACTCAAACTCATGTCCATTGAGTTGGTGATGCCATCTAGCCATCTCATCCTCTGTCGTCCCCTTCTCCTCCTGCCCTCAATCCCTCCCAGCGTCAGAGTCTTTTCCAATGAGTCAACTCTTTGCATGAGGTGGCCAAAGTATTGGAGTTTCAGCTTTAGCATCAGTCCTTCCAATGAACACCCTGGACTGATCTCCTTTAGAATGGACCGGTTTGATCTCCTTGCAGTCCAGGGGACTCTCAAGAGTCTTCTGCAACACCACACTTCAAAAGCATCAATTCTTCAGCACTCAGCTTTCTTCAAAGTCCAACTCTCACATCCATACATGACTACTGGAAAAACCATAGCTTTGACTAGACGGACCTTTGTTGGCAAAGTAATGTCTCTGCTTTTGAATATGTTATCTAGGTTGGTCATAACTTTTCTTCCAAGGAGAACGTCTTTTAATTTCATGGCTGCAACCACCATCTGCAGTGATTTTGGAGCCCAAAAAAATAAAGTCTGACACCATTTCCACTGTTTTCCCATCTATTTCCCATGAAGTGATGAGACCAGATTACATGATCTTAGTTTTCTGAATGTTGAGCTTTAAGCCAACTTTTTCACTCTCCTCTTTCACTTTCATCAAGAGGCTTTTGAGTTCCTCTTCACTTTGTGCCATAAGGGTGGTGTCATCTGCATATCTGAGGTTATTGATATTTCTCCCAGCAATCTTGATTCCAGCTTGTGCTTCTTCCAGCCCAGCGTTTCTCATGATGTACTCTGCATAGGAGTTAAATAAGCAGGGTGACAATATACAGACTTGACGTACTCCTTTTCCTATTTGGAACCAGTCTGTTGTTCCATGTCCAGTTCTAACTGTTGCTTCCTGACCTGCATATAGGTTTCAGTGTCTATTCCAGTCTGCTCTCTACAATCTTGCCAGTCTTGTCTTGTGTATCTCTGGGCCCTGTCACCATTTCTGATTTGGCAACAAATAACAAATACTAAAATATATGATCCCTCTTGATAATGCTCTCTTCAAAGCAGGGAGACACAGTTGCAACCCTACAGTCAATACTAGCCTTCAATATCTCATTTTCTTCTTTACCTCTGCCCACCCAGAGATTTTAACCTTTTTCGTATATAAATGCCTCTTCTTATAGCTCACTAGAGAAGGAAATGGCAACCCACTTCAGTATTCTTGACTGGAAAATTCCATGGACAGAGGATCCTGGCAGGCTACAGTCCGTGGAGTCGCATAGAGTTGGCCACGACTGAGCAACTGAGCACATAGCTCATTATAATTCCACTATTCCTGTTCTGACAGTAAGACTGAAATACACTTTGGAAATCATTGCAGCTTCTCCTCTGTGATCCCTAGAGATTGTGTTCCATGCCAAGAATTTTTAATTGCCTTTTAGGTTCATAATAATTTCAATGAGTGATTTCTTTGCTTCCTCCCAAGAAGACAGCTTTTTATTTTTTCTAACAAGACTCAAATTCTTCTGTGATTTATTTTTTTTATAAATTTCTTCCACACTTTTATGGATCAATCTTCAATTTGGCCTCTGAATTCTAATACCATGGTCAAACCTTATATCTTTAACAATTTTAAACCAATTTGAGATTTTGTAGTGAGGTGTAAGTCTGGAAACTTTGGAAGAGCCACATGAATTTAAAGTTATCTCTTCTGGTTTCCTCCCTTTGCTCCAAATCCATCATTTAAAAGAATGAGACTCAGCATACCCACTACTGGGCATATACTCAGAGAAAATCATAATTCAAAAAGACACATGCATCCCAATATCCATTGCAGCACTATTTATAATAGCCAGGACATGGAAGCAATCTAAATGTCCATGAACAGACAAATGGATAAAGAAGTTGTGGTATGTATATACAATGAAGTATTAGCCATTAAAAGGAACAAAATTGAGTCATTAGTAGAGACATGGATGGACTTAGAGGCTATCATACAGAGTGAAGTAAGTCAGAGAAATAAATATCATAAACATGAAGAATCTAGAAAAATGGTATAGTGAAAGTGTTAGTCACTCAGTCATGTCTGACTCTTTGTGACTCCATGGACTGTAGCCTGCCAGGCTCCTCTGTCTATGGGATTCTCAAGGCAAGAATACTGGAGTAGGT
Organism: Bubalus kerabau; assembly: GCF_029407905.1. Classification (NCBI taxonomy): domain Eukaryota; kingdom Metazoa; phylum Chordata; class Mammalia; order Artiodactyla; family Bovidae; genus Bubalus; species Bubalus kerabau. Next base: position 41,204,757 of record NC_073642.1, read on the forward strand.
GGCCATTCCCTTCTCCAGGGGATCTTCCTGACTCAGGATTGAACCTAGGTCTCTCTCATTGCAGGCAGATTCTTCACTGTCTGAGTTACCAGGGAAGCCCCAGAAAAATGGTATAGATGATCTTATTTGTAAAACAGAAATAGAAACACAGACATAGAGAATAACGTACGGACACCAAGAGGGGATGGGATGAATTGGGAGATTTGGATTGACACATATACACTATTTATACTACGTATAACTTAGATAACTAATGAGACCATACTGTATAGCTCAGGGAACTCTATTTGGTGCTCTGTGGTGACCTAAATGGGAAGGAAATCCAAAAAGAGGGGGTATATGTATACATACAGCTGATTCATTTTGCTGTACAGTAGACACTATGTGTGTGCTAAGTCGCTTCAGTCGTGTCCGACTCTTTGCGACCCTACGGACTGTAGCCCGCCAGGCTCCTCTGTCCACAGGATTCTCCAGCCAAGAATAGCGGAGTGGGTTGCCATGCCCTGCTACAGGGGATCTTCCCGACCCTGGGATTGAACCAGCATCTCTTATGTCTCCTCCATTCGTAGGCAGGTTCTTTACCAGTGAAAGCAACTATATTGCAATAAAAAATTAATTAAAAAATAAAACATAAATAAAATCCATCTACCAATTAAAAAAAAAAAAGAATGGGACTCAGAGCAGCCTCTCTATGCTACCAAGAAGCCTGGCATAAAGAAGTCAAAGCTAGAAGTCCACATACAAGCCCACTCTAGAACAAGTTACTTAGTTGCCATCGACAGTCCTAGCCCTCAGATTTTGCAGAAAAACACAGTAAAATAGCTATTAAGATTATTCTGTCTCCAAATGTCTAAAAGGTATATTTACAAACAGTCTTTTTGTTATAATCACATTTTTGCCTCAATTGTACTTACTTAACACAGCTTCCATGGCCTATAAGCCAAATTAAAAGCATAAAATTTAGGATTGTGTTAAAGCCTTTTGATTAAAGTCCTACCAAAAGTTTTAAATCAGGGCACTATTTTGCTCCTTAAATTCCAGTCTTTGTCAATCTCTAGACATTTTCAGCCACTGCAACAGTCCTAACATTTCACTGAGTTGATCTTATCTCCTAGAATCACAGACCTTCTTTATAACGTGGAAATTGACACCAGATGCCCTAAGAGAGGTGCAGGGGAAAGAGACTGAGGAGTATGTCCAGGCTGCTACCTGGCATATTGATTAGAATTCATTCTTTTCTCACTGGAGAGAAATGAGTGATGAGACAGAAAGAGGCCAGTATTCTTATCTTATCCTTTCCACATCAAGAAAACATCCTCAATAGGGAATAAGTTTTCTCCAGAACAGTAAAGATTTTATGAGACTAACAAAGTAACATGGCCAGTATTAACATACATGGCCAATATTAACATACATGGCCAGTATTAACAACAACAACAACAACAAAAAGATGTGTTTATTTTGTAGCACCTCCACTATCAAGAATCTTAAAAAGCCTCTATATGTATGAGGACAGGAGGATATACTTTAAGGATGTATGGACACTCTTCCACAGGTGTATTGGGACTTTCTCAGGATCTCAGGAGAGCTAGGATACTGAGAAGAATAGAGGAGCATAAAAAGAACAAGGAAAATACAGGAAGAGGAGGAAGACCTAGAAAGAAAAGGGATTTCTAGACTCCTAAAACTGACTCATGATCTGAAAAGGAACCATATGAAAAAGATAGACATGTTATCATCAACTTCTAGAATCTGGTGCCCTTAATTGGTCACTCCTGTGACTTTGGCCTCCTGTAGCTGATCACTCACAAGTGTCTGTGTTAAACTATCTCCACCATGAGCTGTAGAACTATGCTCACAATTGCCTACAGCAGTGACTGGGTCCTGATATTCCCTTGGTAGATCACAACCAGCACAAACTATAGTAGACTAGATTAGAATAGAAAATATAGTGTATTGCATATAGTAAGGATAAGGACTGTTTCATGACACTGTAGTTTCAGTTTGATACTTTTATCTGTATGCCCTATGTCAGCATGGGGTTCCCTGGTGGCCTCCCTGATGGCTCAGCTGGTAAAGAAACCGCCTGCAATGAGGGAGACCCAGGTCTGATCCCTGGGTCAGGAAGATTCCCTGGAGAAGAGAAAGGCTACCCACTCCAGTATTCTGGCCTGGAGATAGTGAAGGACAGGGAAGCCTGGTGTGCTGCAGTCCATGGGGTCCCAAAGAGTCGGACACAATTCAGCAACTGAGCAACAACAACTTGGAACAGCAAAGAATGTTCCTGCTTCATGTATGTTTTTCCAGTGTTCTGTAGGTATTAACCTCTAAATAAATATATTGAATGAATAAATGAACGAATATTTGAAGGACAGAAAACAAACCTATTAACCAACTATTACATGAAATGATCCCAGAAAACATTTTTCCCAGTAAATCCCATTTAAAACAACAGAAAGAATACACAAATTGATCAATTAAAATGAGTTAATAAAGTTCCCAAGATTTACCAATCTTGAAACAATTGTAATACTTGATTCTATAATTATATTGAATGCAAGTCCTTCTTTCTATGATGGTTAATTAATTAATTCAACTAACCTGTATTAACTGGAGAAGGAAATGGCAACCCACTCCAGTGTTCTTGCCTGGAGAATCCCAGGGACAGGGGAGCCTGGTGGGCTGACATCTATGGGGTCGCACAGAGTCGGACACGACTGAAGCGACTTAGCAGCAGCAGTAGCAGCGGCAACCTGTATTAACATTGTTGATTACCTGCTGCATGTAAAGCACAAGGCTTAAACGTTACAGAGCAAAGACAGCTAAACAATATCCTCCTCTGAAGGACCTACTCCCCAACAGCATGGTGAAATGGCTGTTGCCTTACTTTTAAAAGTAAGATTTCAGTTAAAATTTGTGTCAGTTATGTAGATCCTAGACAATGGGTGTCTGGTGTGCATTTTTGCCTCAAGCAGTATAGGTTTCCCCCAATATCTGAAAGTATGAAAACCTCTTGGAAGCCAAAATGACATCCAGCGATGAAGCGATTACCTCAGGGCACAACTTATTAAAGGATGCACCAAATAAATTAAGATGAAGTCAGATGCTCACAGAGGCAGTCTGAAGCTTTCGAAGCCTGATGCTGAGATGCTGAATGTAGTTCCCGGGAAGGAGCCTGGCCATGCCACTCTCCCTACCTCCACAACGGTTCACTGCAAAACAAATGCTGAAGACTATTTTCACTTTTCATCCTTTTTCATAAAAGCAAAATACTCTTCAGATTTCATTAGTGAAAACAGGTAATAATGTAGGTCTTTCATAAAAGCAAAGAGGCATAAGGCAAACTTCTGGAAAGGGAAGGATATGTGTAAATGGAATCAAATTCCCAAATGAGGAATTTTCTTTATTCTTACAGCTCTGATTTGAATCTTTACCACAGTCAGTTTTTTGAAGAGAAAGCTTCAGTTTTTTGCTTAGAAAGCTAAACAGCAAATTCAGAGTACTCATTTATAACATCAGAATACTCAGTATCCATACTGTCACGTAACACATCCCTATAGCTTCCAGTCACTTTCTCAATCTTACAATTTCCAGAGCCTGCATTATCATGAATGCTGCCAGCTAGACCCTGAGGGAAACAAACCCACACCTTCTAATTCCTTCCATTCTTTGTCTTTTTCATCTCACATCTATGGTTAACATCTATTAACAATAAAATTGCTATGTTTGTTTATTTTTTCTTTCAAAAAACTCACCTGAAAGAGTCTGAATGAAGTCTATAGAAGAAATGATGAGACCTAGAGAGAAATAAGCAGTCATCTAAGAAGTGAGGAGTGGTGAGTCCCTACTCTCTCTTTCAACATTTGAGGAAATGTCGGTCTTAGTGGCTCTACATAGCACTTTATTGAAAGCCCCGATAAGAAAGTATTTAATAAAGATACCTCCAGAAACTGTTAATTAACTCTTTGGGCCTTTAAGCTATGAGTCAGCAAGTCAACATGGCTCCTACACAGTATGACACTTGAGTAATATGAAGAATCATGAAGCTTCCAACAGTGACTAACAAATTTAGTCATTTAGAACTCTAAAAAGGGAACTGAAATCCAACCCTATAATGCTGTGGTAATTTCTTTCCTTTTGAATTCAAATACTTAAAATGTAACTGATTCCACAGTATTCATACTTAAGGAAAATCTCATATCTACACCTCCAGAGAAAAAAAGCATAGACTAAAGAAATCATTTTCTTGTCCAGTCTTAGATGATGACTAAAGTTAGTCATCAGCTTTGCATAAGAACCCATTTTTCTGGTAATACCACTACCATGTAATTAGGTCTAACACCACACACACACACAAACACTGAGGAAAGATTATAACAAAGGGGTTTTCTTCTCCTTTTTCCTGATTGAGAGAAAAGTAGGCTTGTTAAGAAAGGATAAAATCTGGAGAGACACATAACAGATGGTCATTAGGAGCCTTGGAATTCACTAAGTGTTTAGATTCCAGTTCTGCAGCTGATAATATAGTGGGGTAGGTTTTGTAGATCTCATTACCCTATAAGCTTCTCCTTAGCCAACTGAGTCAGAGGCTTTCATTGTCAATTATGGCAGGAATGAGAAGTAAAAGGTCAGATTTTGAGTTTCTAATTTTTATAAACTTCAAAACAGAGACAATCCTATATATTTCCAATGGTCAGAATTTTTGAAGAACTTGAAAACTGGTTATTTGAAAATCAAAAGTGTAAGCCCTTAAAGGAGACGGCTTAAAGATTTGGTCAGAAACAAGACTTGGAAAGGAAATATATAACAACAAAGATTCTCTTGTAAGACAAACAAAGGCAAGGTTGGTCAGGAGATAGAAAAATGGAGTGAGTGTTAGCTGGGATGATGTGAGAGAATTCAGAACAGCAGGCTGGATAAGGGTCCATGCAAGAGGTACCACGTGGAAATGAGTGGATTCAGTAGTGAGAGACCTCCTAGCCTCTGTCTGAAGAGAACACTCCACTGCCCCTGTAGGAAAAAACAAGCATCTTTTCCACATTTCCCTAAGGAGGTGATGATTGAGCTATGCGATGAATATTAAGAAGGGAGAGTTGGACATTTTCTAAGGCACATGTTCCTGAAAAATGTGAAAACTTTTGGATGGGAAAGTATTATTTCCAAGGAACAGGAAGAAGGCCAGTGTGGTTGGAGCATAGTGAATGGGAAGAAAAAGAGTTATTTATGAAATAGACAAAAAGTTAATTTTATTTTTCTTTTAAAAAGTATTATATGCACATGGTTAAAAAAAAAAAAAACTTAAATTGTAATTTGGCCCAACATTCTGAGGATTCCTGATTCCCTTATCTTGTTTTCAAAGTAATAAGTTTATATTGAAAATCCTTGAAGTATCTATTTTTGACATTTTCCTTTACTTTCTATTATGAAAAATGAAGATTTAACTATCTTAACTGTACACCTAAATATATCCCCCATCTTTCCCAAATAATTGTATGAAAATGACTCAGTTAAATTAGTACTTAGTGTTTTCACTATACAGTTCAGTTCAGTCACTCACTCATGTCCAGCTCTTTGTGACCCATGTGGACTGCAGCACGCCAGGCTTCCCTGTCCATCACCAACTCCTGGAGCCTGCTCAAAGTCATGTCCATTGAGTCAGTGATGCCATCTAACTATCTCATCCTCTGTCATCCTCTTCTCCTCTTGCCTTCAATCTTTCCCAGCATCAGGATCTTTTCTAATGAGTCAGCTCTTCCCATCAGGTGGCCTAAATATTAGAACTTCAGTTTCAGCATCAGTCCTTCCAATGAATATTCAGGACTGATTTCCTTCAGAATGACTGGTTTGATCTCCTTGCTGTCCAAGGGACTCTCAAGAGTCTTCTCCAACACTACAGTCAAAAAACATCAATTCTGTGGCACTCAGTATTCTTTATGGTCCAACTCTCACATTCATACATGACTACTGGAAAAACCATAGCTTTGGCTAGATGGACCTCTGTCAGTAACGTCTCTGCTTTTTAATATGCTGTCTAGGTTGGTCATACTTTTCTTCCAAGGAGCAAGCATCTTTTAATTTCATTCTTCAGTCACCATGTGCAGTGACTTTGGAGCATAAGAAAATAAAATCTGTCACTGTTTCCATTGTTGCTCCATATATTTGCCATGAAGTGATGGGACCAGATGCCATGATTTTCAGTTTTTGAATGCTGAGTTTTAAGCCAGCTTTTGCATTCTCCTCTTTCATTTTCATCAAGAGGCTCTTTAGTCCCTCTTCATGTCCTGCCATAAGGGTGGTGTTATCTGCATATCTAAGGTTATTGATATTTCTCCCGGCAATCTTGATTCCAGTTTGCACTTCATCCAGTCCGGCATTTTGGATGATGTACTCTGCATATAAATTAAACAAGCAGGGTGACAATATATGCCTTGACATACTCCTTTCCCAATTTGAATCACTTCATTTTTCCAAGTCCAGTTCTAACTGTTGCTTCTTGGCCTGCATACAGATTTCTCAGGATGTAGGTAAGGTGGTCTGGTATTCCCATCTCTTGAAGAATTTTTCATGGTTTCTTGTGATCCACACTGTCAAAGGCTTCACCATAGTCAATGAAGCAGAAGATGTTTTTCTGGAATTCTCTTGCTTTTTCTGTGATCCAACAGATGCTGACAATTTAATCTCTGGTTCCTCTTTCTTTTCTAAATCCAGGTTGAACATCTGGGAGTTCTCGGTTCACGTACTGCTGAAGCCTCGCTTGGAGGATTTTGAGCATGACTTTGCTAGCATGTGAGATGAGTGCCAGTTGTGCAGTGGTTTGAACACTCTTTGGCATTGACTTTCTTTTAGGTTGGAATGAAAACACCTTTTCCAGTCCTATGGCCACTGCTGAGTTTTCCAAATTTGTTGGAACAATGAATGCAGCACTTTCACAACATCATCTTTCAGGATTTGAAATAGCTCAGCTGGAATTCTATCACTTCAACAAACTTTGTTCCTAGTTATGCTTCCTAAGGCCCACTTGACTTCACTCTCCAAGATGTCTGGCTCTAGAGGAGTGATCACACCATTGTGGTTACCTGGGTCATGAAGATATTCTTTGTATAGTTCTTCTATATATTCTTGCCACTTCTTAATATTTTCTGCTTCTGTTAGGTCCATACCGTTTCTGTCCTTTACTGTGCCCGTCTTTGCATGAAATGTTCCCTTGGTGTCTCTAATTTTCTTGAGGAGATCTCTAGTCTTTCCCATTCTATATTTTCCTCTACTTCTTTGCATTGATCACTTAGGAAGGCTTTCTTATCTCCCTTGCTATTCTTTGGAACTCTGCATTCAGATGGATGTATCTTTCCTTTACTGGGAGAAGGCAATGGCACCCCACTCCAATACTCTTGCCTGGAAAATCCCATGGATAGAGGAGCCTCGTGGGCTGCAGTCCATGGGGTCGCTAAGAGTGGGACATGACTGATTGACTTCACTTTCACTTTTCACTTTCATGCATTGGAGAAGGCAATGGCAACCCACTCCAGTGTTCTTGTCTGGAGAATCCCAGGGATGGGGGAGCCTGGTGGGCTGCTGTCTATGAGGTTGCACAGAGTCGGACACGACTGAAGCGACTTAGCAACAGCAGCATCTTTCCTTTTCTACTTTGCCTTTTGCTTCTCTTCTTTTCTCAGCTATTTGTAAGGCCTCTTCAGACAACCATTTTGCCTTTTGCATTTCTTCTTCTTGAGGATAGTTTTGATCACTGCCTCCTGTACAATGTTTCAAATCTCAATCCATAGTTCTTCAGGCACTCTAGCAGATCTAATTCCTTGAATCAATTATATAAATACTATTCAAAACTGATTTACATGGTATGTTATCTTTATATCTGCTTTCTTTATAACTTCTATTTTTACTTGAGTTATTGACTGCCTTGTTTCTTTTGCCTATTTTTTAAAGTATTTATCCTAATTTAGGCCCAACCCTTCATCTTGGTTTATTTCTCTTCCTTACTTCTTGTCTCACTGTAACAAAGATTTGGAACAACAAACTAATTATGGCTCAAGCCAGCAGGATTCCTCTCTGATTATAGTAAGGATTCGAAACAACAGACTGGTAACAGCTCAGTTACTGCTCAAGCAGACAGATCTTTATTATTAAACAGACAGGGGATAGTATATTCCCAAAAAGGCGTAGTGGGCTGATCCCAAAGGAGTGGCTGCGATACCTGTTGGCTTTCCCTTTTTGTATATTTCCTGTCTCCTCCTCTTAGTTCTACTCTATGCAAAATACAAATGTGTGTGCGGTTAAGGCCAATCAGGGAAGGGGGCGTGTCTGGGCACATGCAAAATAGGGCTTTTACATATTCATCTGGACGGCTGTGGACTGAGAGTTTTGATTGACAGTTGCCAGATACCCAACAACAGGCTCTATTGTGCATGTCTTTCCCATAATTCAGTCCGTTATAATCCGATGTATGTATGTATGTATAGAATATTTATGAACTCTTAATTGGCTTCTAGCTACCGGGGGATACTTGAGGACACAGCTGTGCCTTAAGGGTGCATGCGCTTGAGTTGGAGAAGCCCCATGGTTAGTTTGTATCCACTGTATGCCTAGGGCTCATGTGTAGGAGTTGGAAAAGTCTCTGTGGTTATTTCTGTAGCATATCTGTGTGCTCTCCTGAGTGTGTCTGCTAAGTCACTTCAGTCGTGTCCGACTCTGTGCGACCCCAGAGACGGCAGCCCCTCAGGCTCCCCCATCCCTGGGATTCTCCAGGCAAGAACACTGGAGCGGGTTGCCATTTCCTTCTCCAATGCACTAAAGTGAAAAGTGAAAGTGAAGTTGCTCAGTCGTGTCCGACTCTTTGCGACCCCATGGACTGCAGCCCACCAGGCTCCTCCGTCCATGGGATTTTCCAGGCAAGAGTACTGGAGTGGGGTGCCATTGCCTAGGGTGGGGTTTAGAGATCAGTTTGCATTCTTTTCAGCTAGGCCACCCCTCATTGCTCATTGCAAACTTCCTATCTAATAAAACTTTTTGATAAAAGTATCAAATTCTTCTCATTAAAACACAAAACATGAGGTCATAAATATACCCTTCTGCTCTAGTTTTTTTCCCTAGGGAATATTGCTACTGAAATTCCCAGTCCCTCCACTCTATTAATACTGGTTGTAACAATTGCACTCATCTCACATGCTAGTAAAGTAATGCTCAAAATTCTCCAAGCCAGGCTTCAGCAATACGTGAACCGTGAACTTTCTGATGTTCAAGCTGGTTTTAGAAAAGGCAGAGGAACCAGAGATCAAATTGCCAACATCCGCTGGATCATAGAAAAAGCAAGAGAGTTCCAGAAAAACATCTATTTCTGCTTTATTTACTATGCCAAAGCTTTTGACTGTGTGGATCACAATAAACTGTGGGAAATTTTGAAAGAGACGGAAATACCAGACCACCTGACCTGCCTCTTGAGAAATCCGTATGCAGGTCAGGAAGCAACAGTTAGAACTGGACATGGAACAACAGACTGGTTCCAAATAGGAAAAGGAGTACGTCAAGGCTGTATATTGTCACCCTGCTTATTTAACTCCTATGCAGAGTACATCATGAGAAACGCTGGGCTGGAAGAAGCACAAGCTGGAATCAAGATTGCTGGGAGAAATATCAATAACCTCAGATATGCAGATGACACCACCCTTATGGCAGAAAGTGAAGAGGAGCTAAAAAGCCTGTTGATGAAAGTGAAAGAGGAGAGTGAAAAAGTTGGCTTAAAGCTCAACATTCAGAAAACGAAGATCATGGCATCCGGTCCCATCACTTCATGGGAAATAGATGGGGAAACAGTGGAAACAGTGTCAGACTTTATTTTTGGGGGCTCCAAAATCACTGCAGATGGTGGTTGAAGCCATGAAATTAAAAGACGCTTCCTCCTTGGAAGGAAAGTTATGACCAACCTAGATAGCATATTCAAAAGCAGAGACATTACTTTGCCAACAAAGGTCCGTCTAGTCGTGTATGGATGTAAGAGTTGGACTGTGAAGAAAGCTGAGCGCCGAAGAATTGATGCTTTTGAACTATGGTGTTGGAGAAGACTCTTGAGAGTCCCTTGGACTGCAAAGAGATCCAACCAGTCCATTCTGAAGGAGATCAGCCCTGGGATTTCATTGGAGGGAATGATGCTAAAGCTGAAACTCCAGTACTTTGGCCACCTCATGTGAAGAGTTGACTCATTGGAAAAGACTCTGATGCTGGGAGGGATTGGGGACAGGAGGAGAAGGGGACGACAGAGGATGAGATGGCTGGATGGCCTCACTGACTCCATGGACATGAGTCTGAGTGAACTCCAGGAGTTGGTGAAGGACAGGGAGGCCTGGCGTGCTCTGATTCATGGGGGTCGCAAAGAGTCGGACACGACTGAGCGACTGAACTGAACTGAACTGAACCTAGCTATGCCTCACAACAGGCTGCATGGAACTTCCCTCTGCCATTTATTTGAAACTTCCTTTGAGCACACCCTCTTATTGATTTTGTTTCTTGCTTCCTTAGTTCATTGACACATTTTCATATCCTTAATTTGCTTCCTGAGAGAGAACACAGAGAAGGTAAAAACACTTTTTAATTCTTCCTCCTAATTAACAATTTATTCAGGATCAGAATTCAAGAATGAGGATTTCCTAGTGGTCCAGCACTTAAGATGCTGCACTCCCAATGCAGGGGACCTGGGTTCAGTCCCTGGTCAGGGAACGAGATCCTGCCTGCTGCAACTAAGACCCCACACAGCCAAAAATAAATAAATAAATCAAGAATTGATTTATTTTCTCTCAAAAATTGGAAAATATTATTTTTCTTTGAGTTTTCAATATTGTTTTAGAGAATGTCAGTATCACTAGAGAAGGCCAGTTTGTATATGCCTTTTTCTTTCTCTCTGGAAACTTTTATGTATTTTTTTTTACTCCTAGAATTTTGAAATGTATGCAGAAACATTCCGTTGGACTCTGAGTGGACTCCTTCAATATGTGGAACATGCCTGGGACCTGGGACATTTTGCTACAATGCTTGCACCTGGACAAACATCTCCTGGAATGACAAAATACAAAGAAACTATAAGGGACTAAAAATAACTGCATGATTGCAGGTATAGTTGAAGCAAATTCTGGAGAAAAGATATAAAAGGACCAAAAATGTCCAAATGCCACTTCTGAAGAGCTGTGAGCAAAAGAAGGGGCTGGGGAGCAAAAGCAGGGTACTGTGCCTGCCCCCTGAACACAACAACACAAAGGTGTGGGCAAACCACCTAAGCCACCTCTCCAGCCTGACCCCTGAACACACCCCTACCCTCAATCTTTTTTTTTTTTTAATTAATTTAATTGAAGGCTAATTACTTTACAGTATTGTACTGGTTTTTGCCATACACTGACATGAATAAGCCATGGATGTACACGTGTTCCCCATCCCGAACTCCCCTCCCATCTCCCTCCCCATCCCATCCCTCAGGGTCATCGCAGTGCTCTGGCCCTGAGCACCCTGTCTCATGCATTGAACCTGGACTGGCAATCTATTTCACATATGATAATATACATGTTTCAATGCTATTCTCTCAAATCATCCCACCCTCGCCTTCTCCCACAGAGTCCAAAAGTCTGTTCTTTACATCTGTGTTTCTTTTGCTGTCTTGCATATAGGGTCATCGTTACCATCTTTCTAAATTCCATATATATGTGTTAATATACTGTATTGGTGTTTTTCTTTCTGACTTACTTCACTCTGTATAATAGACTCCAGTTTCATCAACCTCATTAGAACTGATTCATATGCATTCTTTTTATTAGCTGAGTAATATTCCATTGTGTACCACAGCTTTCTTATCCATTCGTCTGCTGATGGACATCTAGGTTGCTTCCATGTCCTGGCTATTGTAAACAGTGCTGCAATCACCATTGGGGCACACGTGTCTCATTCAATTCTGGTTTCCTCAGTGTGTATGCCCAGCAGTGGGATTGCTGGGTCGTATGGCAGTGGGGTCAAACTTATCAATAATTACCTTAAATGTAAATGGGTTGAATGCCCCAACCAAAAGACAAAGACTGGCTGAATGGATACAAAAACAAGACCCCTATATATGTTGTCTACAAGAGACCCACCTCAAAACAAGGGACACATACAGACTGAAAGTGAAGGGCTGGAAAAAGACATGTTATGCAAACGGAGACCAAGAGAAAGAAGGAGTAGCAATACTCATATCAGATAAAATAGACTTTGTAATAAAGGCCATGAAAAGAGACAAAGAAGGACATTACATAATGAACAAAGGATCAATCCAAGAAGAAGATATAACAATTATAAATTTGTATGCACCCAACATAGAAGCACCACAAAATGTAAGACAAATGCTAACAAGTATGAAAGGGGAAATTAACGGTAAGATAATAATAGTGGGAGATTTTAATACCCCACTCACACCTATGGACAGATAAACTAAACAGAAAATTAGCAAGGAAACACAAACTTTACATGATACAATGGACCAGTTAGACCTAATTGATATCTATAGGACATTTCATCCCAAAACAATGAATTTCACCTTTTTCTCAAGTGCACATGGAAACTTCTCCAGGATAGATCACATCCTGGGCCATAAATCTAGCCTTGGTAAATTTAAAAACATTGAAATCATTTCAAGCATCTTTTCTGATCACAATGCGGTAAGATCAGATGTCAACTATTTAACATATACAGAGTACATCATGAGAAACGCTGGGCTGGAGGAAGCACAAGCTGGAATCAAGATTGCCGGGAGAAATATCAATAACCTCAGATATGCAGATGACACCACCCTTATGGCAGAAAGTGAAGAGGAACTAAAAAGCCTCTTGATGAAAGTGAAAGAGGAGAGTGAAAAAGTTGGCTTAAAGCTCAACATTCAGAAAACAAAGATCATGGCACCTGGTGCCATTACTTCATGGGAAATAGATGGGGAAACAGTGGAAACAGTGTCAGACTTTATTTTTCTGGGCTCCAAAATCACTGCAGATGGTGACTGCAGCCATGAAATTAAAAGATGCTTACTCCTTGGAAGGAAAGTTAGGACCAACCTAGGCAGCATATTAAAAAGCAGAGACATTACTTTGCCAACAAAGGTCCATCTAGTCAAGGCTATGGTTTTTCCAGTGGCCATGTATGGATGTGAGAGTTGGACTATAAAGAAAGCTGAGTGCTGAAGAATTGATGCTTTTGAACTGTGGTGTTGGAGAAGACTCTTGAGAGTCACTTGGACTGCAAGGAGATCCAACCAGTCCATCCTAAAGGAGATCAGTCCTGGGTGTTCATTGGAAGGACTGATGTTGAAACTGAAACTCCAATACTTTGGCCACCTGATGCAAGGAGCTGACTCATTGGAAAGGACTCTGATGCTGGGAAAGATTGAGGGCAGGCGGAGAAGGGGATGACAGAGGATGAGATGGTTGGATGGCATCACTGACTTGATGGACATGGGTTTGGGTAAATACCAGGAGTTGGTGGATGGACAGGGAGGCCTGGCGTGCTGCAGTTCATGGGGTCGCAAAGAGTCAGACACAACTGAGCGACTGAACTGAACTGAACTGAACTGAACAGGAAAAAAAACTACCCTCAATCTTAAATAAGGAACCAGCTTGCCCCCCACTGGGAAGCATCGAGTGAGCAAGCAAGGGAGTCTGTTACTCGTTCGACCCCCGCCCCTATCCCTGCCCAGGCTGTAGCCAGGGCCCCAATAAAGCCTTGCCTGAATTTCTTGTCTGACCTTTGATCAACTTCTAGTGATTAAGGAGGCCAAGAACTCTGGTCAGTAACATCTGGAAATTCAATACTTCAAGGAAGTTGAAGGATTTTCTTGTATCATTCTTCTGATAATTTCTTCCTATAAATTTTTTCTGTATTTTCTTTCTGGAATTTCTGTTAATCCAGAAGTCAAGCCTTTTTGTTCTAGGAAATTTTCTTACATAATTTTTGTTTTAAAGCCATTTCATCCTATCTGTTTTTCCTACATTTTCTCTCTGGAATATCCATTAACTGGATTCGGTTCTCAAATGTCTTGACTTTTTTCTCCCCTATTTTCCATCTCTTTGTCTTTTTGTTTTACTAACTGGCCTATTTCTACAATTTTATTTTTAGTCTTTCAATTAGATTATTTAATTTTACTATCATTCAGAGCCTAATGTTCTCACCCTCAAGATATCCACAGTATAATCCCTGAATCTGTGAATATGTTATATTACATGGCAAAGAATTAAATTTGCAGATGGTTGCTTCCAAATCCAGGCTATTGTAAATACTGCTGAAATGAACACTGAGGTACATTTGTTTTTTAGAATTATAGCTTTCTCAGGGTATATGCCCAGTAGTGGGATTGTCTGGTCATATGGTAGATTTATTCCTAGCTTCTTAAAGGAATCTCCATATTATTCTTCACACTGGCTGTATCATTTTACATTCCTACCACCAGTGCAATAGGGTTCTCTTTTCTCCACATCCTCTCCAGCATTTATTGTTTGTAGATTTTTTGAGGATAGCCATTCTGACTGGTGTGAGGTGATGCCTCATTAAGATTCTGATTTGCATTTCTCTAACAATGAATCACGATGCTGAGCATCTTTTCATACATTTATTGGCCATCTGTACGTCTTCTTTGGAGAAATGTCCATTTAGGTCTTTTGCCCATTTTTTGATTGGGCTGTTTGTTTTTCTGATATTGAGCTGTATGAACTACTTATATATTTTTGAGATTAACCCTTTGTTAGTTACTTCATTTGCAATTATTTTCTGCCATTCTGAAAGTTGTCTTTTAATCTTTATTGTTTCCTTTGCTGTGCAAAAGATTTTAAGTTTAATTAGGTCCCATTTATTTATTTTTTTGTTTTTATTTCCATTACTCTAGGAGGTGGGTCAAAGAGGATCGTGCTGTGATTTATGTCAAAAAGTGTACTATCTTATATTTTCCTCTAAGACTTTTATAGTTTCTGGCCTTACATTAAGTCTTTAATCCATTTTGAATTTATTTTTGTATATGGTGTTAGGAAGTATTCCTTTGCATGTAGCTGACCAATTTTCCCAGCACCACTTACTGAAGAGACTATCTTTTCTCCAATGTATATTCTTGCCTCCCTTGTCAAAGATGGCTTCCCTGATGGCTCAGAGATTAAAGCGTCTGCCTGCAATGTGGGGGACCCGCGTTAGAATCCCTGGGTCGGCATGATCCCCTGGAGAAGGAAATGGCAACCCACTCCAGTATTCTTGCCTGGAGAATCCCATGGACGGAGGAGCCTGGTGGGCTACAGTCCACGGGGTTGAAAAGAGTCGGACATGGCTGAGAGACTTCACTTTCACATTCACTTTGTCAGAGATAAGGCACCCATAGGTGAGTGGATTTATCTCTGGGCTTTCTATCCCAGGACATGGAAGCAACTTTGGTGTCCATCTACAGATGAATGGATAAAGAAGCCGTGGTACATATATACAATGGAATATTACTCAGCCATAAAAAGAACAAATTTGAATCAGTTCTAGTGAGGTGGATGAACATAGAGCCTATTACACAGAGTGAGGTAAGTCAGAAAGAGAAAAACAAACATCATATATTAATCTATTTGCAGGGAATGAATGGAGACGTAGATGTAGAGAATGAACTTGTGGACACAGTGGGGGAAGGAGAGAGTGGGGAAAATGGAGAAAGCATCCGCATATATATACTGCTGCTGCTGCTGCTGCTGCTAAGTCGCTTCAGTTGTGTCTGACTCTGTGAGACCCCATAGATGGCAGCCCACCAGGCTCCCCCGTCCCTGGGATTCTCCAGGCAAGAATACTGGAGTGGGTTGCCACTTCCTTCTCCAGTGCATGAAAGTGAAAGGTGAAAGTGAAGTCGCTCAGTCATGTCTGACTCTTCGTGACCCCATGGACTGCAGCCTACCAGGCTCCTCCATCCATGGGATTTTCCAAGCAAGAGTACTGGAGTGGGGTGCCATTGCCTTCTCTGCATATATACGCTATCATGTGTAAAATAGCTGGTGAGAAATTGCTATATAATACAGAGAGCCCAACCTGTGATGACCTAGAGGGGAGGATGAGGGGAGGGAAGGAAGGCTTAAGAGGGAGGGGATATATGTATAAGTATGACTGATTCTCATCATTGTACGATAGAAATCAACACATTGTAAAGCAATTTTCCTCCAATAAAAAAATAAATTAAAAAAATCTGCAGATGTAATTAAGGTTGTTAATTAAATGACTTTAAGATAGGGAGATTATCTTGGATAATCTGGGTGAGACCAATGTAATTACAAGCAGGTTTTAAATGTGAAAGAGGGAGGAGAGGAGTTAGAGTGATGCAATGCCATGAAGACTCAACCAGTCATTTCTGGACTTGAAGATGGAAGACAGCCCCACACAATGAATGTAGGCAGCATCAAAAAGCTGGGAAGATCAAGAAAAGAAATTTTTCTTTGGAGCCTCCAGAAAGGAATTCTGCATTGATGACACCTTGAGTTTTAGCCCAGTGAGACTCATTTTTAACTTTTGAGTTTCAGCACTATAAGATAATACATGTGTGCTATTTTCAGCCACTAGATTTGGAGTAATATATCACAGCAGCAATAGAAAACTAACAAACTATCGTATTTTCAATTTTTAAGAACTTTGCCTTATTCGTGAATATTACCTTTTATAGCATCCTATTCTTATTTCATGGATAACTTATTTTATCTTTGAGGCTATTAAATACCAAGTGTGGAATCTTGCCTGGTGGTCCAGTGGCTAAGACTTTTCAGCACTTCTGATGCAGGAGGCCCAGGTTCAATCCCTGGTCAGTGAACTAGACCCCACAGTCCACAACTAGGATCTCTTATGCCACAGGCTGCCAGGAAGACCAAAGATCCTGCATGTCACAGCTACAAACTGGCACAGCCAAATGAATGAATATTTTAAATAAATATGAAGTGTGGTGTTTTCTTCTGATGGTCTATTTTCCCTAAAAATCCTTTCTTTTATTCTTTTTATTTCTTGTCTGTTAGACTCTTTCCTCAAAAGTCTTTGACTGTGAATATATATTTAGGAGTGAAACACTAAAATGATGACTGAAAACTCTTTTTGTCTGAACAGGCTTCCTGACCACTGGGCATTACCATAACCAGGAACCTGGTCATCTCATTGGAAGGCTCCAAAATGCCAACATATGTGGTGTTTTTCTCTTTGGTCAGTTCCCCAGGGAGGTTTGACCCATCTTCTGTTTGAAGTATATCATGCCAGTAGCCAGTACTCTGGCAGTCAAGTGGAGAAAGGAGATGGTGAATCTTTTTAAGATGCAAAGTGTTTGATATTTAGGGAATCAAAAACATCTCTGTTGCCCTAAAATTCTGCCAAAGTTTTAAACCACCTGAGGCATTAAAGTCCAAATACCATCTTTTTCACTGATTGCTTAGAAGAATAAGGCTTAGATGTAAGGGCCAAGTGACCTTGCTCAAATTCCCTGTCCTGTCTAGACCCTGGTCAGAATACTTCAGGGGAATTTCAGGCCTGCAGAGCAAGCTCACTTACCTGTGATCACTGCATCACACTGAGAAAGAAGGAAGAAGACTGATCAGTTAAATTAATCCTCCCAGTTACAAAACAATGACCAACAATCAGGTAAATTCTCTCCTCCTCCATGAGAGAAAGGGAGACACAAACAGGGCAAGATGCCAAGAATGTTAGGACAGTCCTTCTGCATGCAACCTAAAAAGTAGGAACATACATTCTTCAATACAGATTTTCACTTAATCTAACTCATACCTCAGCTGTACCTTGGATTCATAGTCTCTTTCATTCAGCCTTTTCACAAAAGGTGCCTTCTGCTGGGATGAGGAAATCTAAGGACCAATGTATTCATTATATACATTTTAAAGCAATCTTCCCATTTTCTTTCCTACCCTGTTCAGATGACTGAAAATTTTATGTGTCTAAATTTAATCATTTAATTAATTTTATGAGCCTAAACATTTAATCCTAAATTTGGATGCTCAAAACTATTAGGTGTTTTAAAAATACTCCCCTTCTCCCCCCTTTCATGTAACTAGATTTCTACTTTCTCACTCTTCTAAATTATTTAGCACCAATCCATCTGCATCCCATTGTTCAAAATTTTATTGACATTTCTGTCTGCTGTCATATCCTTTCCCTTTGGTGTGTCCTTGATGTTTTATGCTTTTTAAAATGTGTTTATTGATATTTTGGCAATTTATTTTCAAGAGAAAGCATATCTTCAATCTATCATGTACAACTGCAATTCCTTCTGTGCTATTCTACATTTTCCAGTCTTTATACAATGGATGCATATTCTTTTCATAATCACAAAAAAACACAGTAAATGTTATTTTTAAGGAACTCAGAAAATTATAGTCAATTGAAAATTTCATCTCCACTCATTCTAACTGACTTTATGTATTTATAATCTTCTTTTTCTAAAATTAATTTTGGGCATCTTTCATCTATATAAGTGGCCCAATTAGTCCATATGCTAATTTTTTAAATTGTATTTTATTAAAAGGCAAATACTGTTTACATAGGTGTTAATAAAGTATTAGCACTTCTTACATAACACATATTGCACAGCTACTTTTCAAATTTAGAAAATGTAACAACTGAGCAAAATACATAGTGAGAAGACTAATTATTATATTTTAAGTACAAATGTATACACATCATTATTAATCCTTCATAGATGAGAAAATTGAAGGTCAGTAAGCTTAGGTAACTCACCCAGGGTTTTTTATTCTAAAATCCATATATTTTACATTAATGCCACTTATTTCTGTGGATCAGTGTCTCATTTTTTCCCATAGACTATCTGAATATCCAACCAGAATTAACTACAGAAAAGTGCTACAACTATTTCATGTCTTAGTTTCTATCAAAACGGGAAACTAAAACCTCTGTCTTTTCTTTTTTCTCAGCTCTTAAGAGTTGATATGAGGATGGAGGCACTATTAATAAAACATTTTTTAATCAAAAAAGGTTTTAGAATAATAGTCTAGCACAATTTAACATAAGAATTGTTCCCAAGGTGGGGTGCACTGTAATTTGGGCTCTGTCTAGCACAGGTAAGACAGTAGACCTCCTTTACTGATAAAAGAGCCCCATCCTGCATTTTACTGATGCACTTTAGGATTCAGCAGCTTCACTGTTCTCTCAGCCTCTATTATTATTAATGCTTAATTTTAATGGATGAAAGGAGGATTTTGGTGTGGGTGGCTTGCTTCTTCTTTTTGTTGTTGTTAAATGTAGCAACAAACAATCAAATCAAAGGAAGAAAAATACAAAGAAAATGGGTCATGAATAAACAAAAAGGTCAGGACTCTAGTATTTAGTGCAATTTATGGGAAACTATTAACTACACCATGATTGGCAGATTTAACAGTACCTTCTACTCTCTTTTGCCAGTAACTATACAATTATTCCAGGTGTTGTAGTGGAATGACTCTATCAAATTTTATAGGATTAATCAGCATGTAAATGTTGGCAGGCTTCAGCCTCAGATCCGGACTTCAGGTGCAGCACTTAGAACAGATGGAAAGAAACACATCCTCATTTTATTTTCCAAAGCAATTTATACATTGTCCATACTTTTGCCCTGAGACAGAGTTCATTTCATGACATTTACCCAGAATAACATCTTTTTAAAATGCACACACACACACAAATCACCTGTGTATTAAGAGGTAAAAATGACCCCAGAATTTATGATGTGCATAAATATTACAATTCCACATTTTCTCTTTGAAATTTAGGAAAATATTTAAAACACGACTTCTTTTGGTTACAACTCCATAGTATGTCATCCATAGCAGTTTAAAAAGACAAGCGTGGGCTTTATTACCTCTATCTGCCATATATTTCTTTAGTGATGTCAAGGAGAGGCTCAAGAGGAATTTGGGACACTGTATGAAGGTCATTGTCTGATTATATAACTATTTGGCATAAACTATTTTGCTCATAAACTTCCAATGTCTCCTAATTGCCAACAGGAGTGACTTTCAAACATTTATTCTTGCCAAAAACAATTTAAGCACTCCATCAGTAATAGTGGCTCACCACAGCAGGACTACTCAGTGCAGCTTAGTGATGAGGCATTCTGGGAGCAATAAAGTTTTAAAAAGCTCTTCTGGAAGTTTTGCTACCTCTTCCCACTCTTGGCCCCAGGTGAGAAGTACTGGCCCTGAATATAGAGATCAAACTTCTCAGTTTGCTTCTTAGATTTTAGCTTAATCTATCTACTCAATCTTACCTAAATCCCCTTCTTTAACATAAATTCCAATCAGACAGGCCTCCCAGTTGTTTATTCCTGCCCCTAGTATTTTTCTGTTAGTTTCCTTTCCAAATTTCAAAGTCCGGCCCAATCCTACCTTCCCTAAGATACTTACCCCTAGATTCTCCCAAACTACTGTGTTCCCTTTAACTGTCCTACTTGAATCCCTTATTTGATCAGCAAGATGGGCAGATCCAGGACACATTTAAAATGGACATCGTATGTTCTATAAATACAGAGTTTATGGTCTTCCCTGACCAACTGATTTAGTAGCGCCATCATATGTATATGAAATGTCTTATCCCCTGGACTTCACTATCTTGGAAGAAGTTGTTACACATGACATTTTAATCTAACCCTGAGATTCAGTGCTGAAATGACTGGTTTAGTCTAAGTCTGGGGCCACTGTTCTTTTTCAACTGAAGATAATCATTATATTTTATTTGGCAAAACTAATACAGTTATGTAAAGTTTAAAAATAAAATAAAATTAAAAAAAAAAACTAAAAAAAAAAAAAAAAAAGTGAAAGTTGCTCAGTTGTGTCCGACTCTTTGAGGCACCATAGACTATACAGTCCATGGAATTCTCCAGGCCAGAATACTGGAGTGGGTAGCCTTTCCCTTCTCCAGGGGATCTTCCCAGATTTTATTAAAAGTTCGTTAAAATTTCAGTAAATTTATCCAATAACCCCAGGTCCTCATATGCCCAATATTAGTCATTAAGATAAATAATTCATTCAGAAAAGCAATTCTCAAAACATTTATTCTGAATATGTGCTATGCCACATGAAATATACAAGGGAATCATAAGAGTTTCTACCTTAAAGGACAAACAAGTAGGTGAAGTTAGAAGTAAACTGAGATATCCTTGAATTTCTGTATTCTGTGGAATCCAATAAGGTTTCTTGAGGAAAACGTAAGTAAATATAATCTGACCTGAATTTCAGGCTAGGGTTTTTGTTTGATTGTTATGTGCTGCTAGTAAAATAGAGAAAGAATATCTCTCAAATACTGCAATGTCATAAATATCTTCACACACAAATTTTTAACTAAACTCATCTACATGATGGGAACAAGGAGCTCGAATACTAAAACCAACAGCTAAGGGGAGAATGAGTCCAGAAAGTAGAAATACTAGAAGAGACATAAAAATGTATCAAAATATGCATCCTGTTTTCCCATTTTTAGCTAAATTCCAGAACTGATTTAAAAAGAAACAATATCAATATAGAGGGAACATACTCTGGAGGCTAAGAGATTGGAATCAGAAAGACACAGTAATGCAGAAAGTGATGAAAAGAATATGAGCTAGGCCTTGGTGATGCAGTGGGAAGAAGGTGATGGATAATAGAGGAACTCTGGAGCAGAACACAGTAGGCCTTGGCAATTGCTTGGGCTATGAGGATATGGCTCATTTAGATCATTTCTGGGCAATGGCTATCCCTTTTACAGGAACAACTCACTGAGCCAGAACTCAGCTTTTTGGCAGCCAATTATCAGGACAGAAGTCCAAAAAAGGACTTTGGACCACTGTAATAGATGCCAGGTACAAAAAAAGCACAAAAAGTGCCAGAAGCACCGATACAATATTGAAGGAAGAAAAGAACCAAGTCTTAAGACTGGCTATAAGCTACAGTAATCAAGACAGTGTGTACTGATGAAAGGAAAGACAAATAGGCCAATAGCACAGAATATAGAGCGGAGAAATATACCCACATCAATACAGTCAATTAATCTTTGACAAAGGAGTTAAGGCAAATACAATGGAACAAAGATAGTCTTTTCAACAAATGGTGCTAGAACAAATAAATATTCACATGCAAAAAAATTTAATCTGGACACAAGTGTTACACTCTTCACAAGAAATAAACCTAAAAAACTCATAGACCTAAATTTACAACAAAAATTTACAAAACTCTTTAAAGATAACATAGGAGAAAATTGAGATAACCTTGGGTAGGGTGATAACTTTTTAGATACAATGTCAAAGGCACAATCCATGAAAAAAAATCAATAAGCCAAACTTCACTAAAATAAAAATTTTCTGTTCTGCAAAAGGTACTGTCAAGAGAATGAAAAGAGACACTGATGTATAGAACAGTCTTTTGGACTCTGTGGGAAAGAGAGAGGGTGAGATGATTTGGGAGAATGGCACTGAAATATGTATAATATCATATATGAAATGAGTCACCAGTCCAGGTTCAATGCATGATACTGGATGCTTGGGGCTGGTGCACTGGGATGACCCAGGGGGATGGTATGGGGAGGGAGGAGGGAGGAGGGTTCAGGATGGGGAACACATGTATACCTGTGGTGGATTCATTTCGATATATGGCAAAACCAATACAATATTGTAAAGTTAAAAAATAAATTTTTTTTTAAAAAAAGAGAGAATGAAAAGACATGTCATCAACTGGGAGAAATAATTTCTCCCAGTTGACACAAAAGACGTATTGATCAAGAACTGTTATCCAAAAAATCAAAGAACTCTCAAAAATAAGAAAACATGATTAAAAAAGGGATCAAATATCTTAACATTTACCTCAACAAAGATAGATAGATAGATGGCAAATAAGCATATGAAAAGGTGCTGTATATCATATGTCCTCAGAGAAATGTAAATGAAAAGGAGACACGACTACACACATATTAGAATGGCCAAATCCAGACACTGACAACATCAAATGCTGGCAATGAAATGGAGCAACAGGAACTCTCATTCATTGCTGGTGGAAAAACAAAGTGGTACAGTCACTTCGGGAGACAGTTTTGTTCTTTCTTACAAAGCTAAACACTTTCTCACCATATGATCCAGTCATTTTGCTCCTTGATACTTACCCAAAGGAGATGAAAACTTAACTTATTTCCACACAAAAACCTACATACATAAGATTATAGTCACTCTACACATAACTGCAAAACGTGGACACAACCAAGAGGTACTTTAGTAGGTGGATAAATGGTTGCACCATAATTATAACAAATGTACCACTTTGGCTTCCCAGGTGATTTAATTAAAAAAAAAAAATCCTCCTGCCAATGTAGGAGATGTAGGTTTGATTCCTGGGTCAGGAAGATCCCTTGCAGGAGGAAGTGGTAGCCCTCTCCAACATTCTTGTCAGGATAATCCCATAGACAGAGGAGCCTGGTGGGCTACAGTCCATGGGTTGCAAAGAGTTGGACACAACTGAGCAACCGAGTATGCACACACACTTCAGCAAGGTAAACTGATAACAAGGAAGGCTATGCATTTGTGAGCACAGGAAACATACAGGAAATTTCTGTACCTTAAGATAAATTTTGCTGTGAATCTAAACTACTCTAAAAAAATCAATTAAAAAAATTAGAAGCTCTGCATATACTGCACTAATTCCCTTTAGGAGGTACCATGAGAGTTCATATGAACAATCATGGACTAATATTTATATCCACCAGGGAAGATGAGATTACACTGTTAAAAGATCTCAGTAGCTAAAGACAGCAAAAATGTATTCCTTGCCAGACATGTCCATTACCAGTTGACAGGATGACTCTGCTTCTACAGCCACTCAAAACCCAGTAGAAGGGCGTCTCATCTAGACACAGGCTTCCTGGATCACCACAATATGAGAAAAAAGAGAGTGAATTGCCTACAAACTTTTAAAATGTCTACCAAAAGGACTTCCCTGGCAGTCCCATGGTTGAGAATATGTGCTTCCATTGCAGGGGTTGCAGGTTTAATTACTGGTTGCAGAACTAATATCCCACATGCCATGGGGTATGACCAAAAAATATAAGTAAATAAAAATAAATTTAAAATGTATACCAAGAAGTGACACACACCACTTTTGTTCACATTTCTCAGGTCAAGGCAAGTCTGATGACCACGCTTAGTTCAAGGGATTAGGGAAGCATAATTTTACCATGTGTTTAGCAAAGAGAAGATCAGGAAACATTCAAGTGGATAACATTCAGCTGATATGAGAAAGTGCTATAGATGAATTATTAAACTGGATACACTACACAAACATAAAGTTGTAATATAATTATACTATGATCCTATCATCTATGAACACTTACAGTAAGTGGCATTTAGTTGTCCTGCACTTAGATAATAATCTCTTTGTTCTATATTTCTACTTCATGGAATGACACACACTCCATAAGGGGTCTTTGCTGACCCCAAGAGTGAGCTACACGCTCAAGGGGCTATCATAGTGCCCTGTGTTTACTTCTATGTGGCACTGCCCATTCTGCTATGTAATCGGCACCTCAAGGCAAGAACCAAGTCAGGGGCTTATTTAGGTTAACTGTTGACCAATTCCCAAAGTCCTCACATCTCACCACACTTTAAAGGCTGTTTGGTAGCCTTCTGGCTCCAAGGACTACGCCCCAGTCTTTGTGGCCCTTAGATTGTATACTCTACACCTGAAGACTGAAATAGCTGGATACTTGGGCTAATTTTTGAACAGTTGCTATTACTGAGACTAATAAATGATGCCATATTTGCTTATATATTTTAGGCCTTAAAATGAGTCTTAGCTGCTATAATATACAGTAAAGCAACTAAAAGATTCTAGCTAAAATAGTTAAACTGTTCATACTCATATTAGATCTCTTATTGTGTTGTATGAATTTTGGATATATTGGTAAATGTGACGAATTTTAAAGCTTGTGTTATATTTTTGAAGGGCATTTTTTTCAGGTTTACATTTTAAATGCATCTATAAACCAATTTAAAATTCCTTTAGACTAATTACACTGTCATACATTCCCTATTGCTACATTTTAGAGTACTGCTTCTATAATTTTGAGAAGATGGATGATAGTTTAAAATATTAAGCAAAACCTTCGTGGCTCATTTAAGCAGCACTTCAGTTCAGTCACTCAGTCATGTCCGACTCTTTGCAACCCCATGAATCGCAGCACATCAGGCCTCCCTGTCCATTACCAACTCCTGGAGTTTACTCAAACTCATGTGCATCGAGTCGGTGATGCCATCCAACCATCTCATCCTCTGTCATCCCCTTCTCCTCCTGTCCCCAATCCCTCCCAGCATCAGAGTCTTTTCCAATGAGTCAACTCTTCGCATCAGGTGGCCAAAGTACTGGAGTTTCAGCTTTAGCATCAGTCCTTCCAATGAACACCCGGGACTGATCTCCTTTAGAATGGACTGGATGGATCTTCTTGCAGTCCAAGGGACTCTCAAGAGTCTTCTCCAACAACACAGTTCAAAAGCATCTATTCTTCGGTGCTAAGCTTTCTTCACAGTCCAACTCTCACATCCATACATGGCCACTGGAAAAACCATAGCTTTGACTAGACAGACCTTTGTTGGCAAAGTAATGTCTCTGCTTTTGAATACGCTATCTAGGTTGGTCATAACTTTCCTTCCAAGGAGGAAGCGTCTTTTAATTTCATGGCTTCAACCACCATCTGCAGTGATTTTGGAGCCCCCAAAAATAAAGTCTGACACTGTTTCCCCATCTATTTCCCATGAAGTGATGGCACCAGATGCCATGATCTTCGTTTTCTGAAAGTTGAGCTTTAAGCCAACTTTTTCGCTCTCCTCTTTCACTTTCATCAAGAGGCTTTTGAGTTCCTCTTCACTTTCTGCCATAAGGGTGGTGTCGTCTGCATATCTGAGGTTATTGATATTTCTCCCAGCAATCTTGATTCCAGCTTGTGCTTCTTCCAGCCCACCATTTCTCATGATGTACCCTGCATAGAAGTTAAATAAGCAGGGTGACAATAAGCAGCCTTGATGTACCCCTTTGCCTATTTGGAACCAGTCTGTTGTTCCATGTCCAGGTCTAACTCTTGCTTCCTGACCTGCATATAGGTTTCTCAAGAGGCAGGTCAGGTGGTCTGGTATTCCCATCTCTTTCAAAATTTTCCACAATTTATTGTGATCCACACAGTCAAAGGCTTTGGTGTAGTCAACAAAGCAGGAATAGATGTTTTTCTGGAACTCTCTTTCTTTTTCCATGATCCAGCAGATGTTGGCAATTTGATCTCTGGTTCCTCTGCCTTTTCTAAAACCAGCCTGAACATCTGGAAGTTCACGGTTCACGTATTGCTGAAGCCTGGCTTGGAGAATTTTGAGCATTTCTTCACCAGCATGTGAGATGAATGCAATTGTGCAGTAGTTTGAGCATTCTTTGGCATTGCCTTTCTTTGGGATTGGAATGAAAACTGACCTTTATTCCATTGCTATATTAGACTGATATAGGCAAGGCAGGAAATCCAGGGTTTGATTGTGCTAAAAAAAACACATCAAAATCCCAGAAAACATCAGAAAAATTTTCAAAGCCTTTTTTATTTCAACAGAAATCAAAGAATTCAATTTTTTTTCTTGGAGATTTGCTATCTTTGGTCCTAATTAATTCTTGGAGAGTAACCTGTAGTTAATTGGTTAACTAACAATAGCCCAGAGGCAAAGTCCCTCATAGCAAGCACATAAAAACAAAGGTTGTACATAGCAGAGAGTCATCGAAGAGTGACTTGTTAATCTTCATTAGAAATAACCCCTAATGCATACTTGTTCTGATCTTTCAAGTCTAATAGCCACTGTAAAATAGCTCACTGTGTCCCTTTTGCACTTCAGGAAAGGAAGGTGAGAAGTGATCAGGGCTAGCAACTTAACTTGACATCATGGCTGTTTGGCATCAAGCAAACAGCCATGAACCATCTGACCCTTCCTTATCTTTTCCTCCAATTCTTCATTCCCATTCTACCTTTTCCCAAACCAGCTAAATTTCCCAAAAGAGAATAAGAGGACTTGTTCATTTATTTAGAAAAGTGGAACATCTGTTTCTTCTTCCTTTCCTTTCCAAGGTGGGGAAAACATCATCAACTTTTCAGTAGAAACCTAGAATCTAGGTTCAAGCCATGGTCTAATATATTCTCCTTCCTTTACTAGATGGAAGTAAGAACCCTTTTTGGATCCATAAATATCATTTGAGAAAGAGTTCTCATGAACATAACCATGACCATAGGAGAACATGCTCCTCTTGATCATCCTCCATAAAGCTGCCATCACATCCATCAGAAGAACAGGCTTCAGATGTCCTGCAGACTTTTTCCCTATGTCAATCCAGCTTCATAAATAACTGTGTCCTCACAGACCTCAACAAAACTCTTGTTCTTGAAATTTTCTATACCGGAGTGAAGATTGAGTATATCCATATGAAAACAACAAAAGGGATCCAGCTGCCCATGGAAGTGATGCCCCTCTGGGTGAGCAGCCATCCAGCTACGAGCTGATAACCACTTGACTTAAGGCAGCCTGAGTTATTTCTGCTTCCTGGTGCTAGCTGACTACAGGACAAAACTGGGTTTCATTCTGCTTCTGTTGTTTGTTCAGCTGAACCTCCCACTCAGAACGCACCTTCCCTCTTTGTTCTGTGTAGCTAAGCTACCCAGTCAGTGGAAAAATTCAACCTGTAGTCTCTTCTAATCAGCTACTCAAGGAAAGAGATCATACCTTCTATTTCTTCTTATCCCCCAGTGGCACATAACATAGACGGTGCAAACGGGAGGTGACTTAGAATTGCTCTTAAACTATGCAAAAGAGCATGAGAGCACAGAGAGTAGAGAGATAGATTACTAATTTAAACATATATATATATATATATATATATATACACACACACATTAAATATAATAGTTTTAAATTATGAATTTTTGAACTATTTTTCCCTAAAATTGAACTCCCACCAATATTCAACCAGTCCCTTACTTTCCAGCAATGTCACGTGTGTATAATAATTTCTGTAAACATTAACTTCTATCTCAAGAACAAATTGTAATAATATGAAAAGAAATTAGAATGAAAACTCTGCCAGAAAAACCTAAACCAAATTTGAGACTCACTTAGATATTTCTTATAATCACTACTATATCCTCCTTATCTCCTAGGCCTTCAGATATCTTCTAAGATCTTAGAGTACTATTGGCATACATACTGTTAGTGCATACAATAATTCTTACCAACCAAATCTGTACCTCAGGAGATAATTCTGAAAATCTTCTCTACAAAGCTCTTTAAACAAAAAATAGCATTCTTTCTGTGGAATCCCAGGATGTTAATAAATGTTGCCCATAAAATGGGTGCCATGGACATGTAAGTTTGGGAAACTTCAGTTAAAGTTACTTTATTAATTAATAAATGTATTTATTGCCAACATTCTTAGAACTTTTAGTACGTTAAACTCAGTGTGAATCACTAAGAGGAGGATAACAAATACAGCATTTTGGAGAAGGAAATGGCAACCCACTCCAGTATTCTTGCTGGGAAAATTCCATGGACAGAGGAGCTGGAAGGCTAGAGTGGCAGAGAGTCACAGAGAGTCAGACACAACTGACCACAGCACAGCATCAAACAAAAAGTATGAAGTATCAATTGCTTGGAAGAAAATTACTTTTCTCACATATGCTACTGAAGTATATCTGTTTAAAGAGAAATGTATACTTTATACTTACATTATTTATGAATATACATGTTAAGAGTTAAGTAACTCAGTTTTTTAGGATGAAATTTAAAATAAATTACAAATTCTTGAGGTTATATAATTACATAGTAATGACTATTCTCTTACTGCAGTATTAGATAGTAGAAAAGTGGACTGATCACTGAACCAGGTGTTAGAAGATCTAAATCCAGCTTTGTTTTTACTGATAAAGTAAAACTCATTTGTAAACAACATTATTGATGTAACAGGGAAAATATGTGTGTAAAACATTTGTAAAATTGAAGTTTTCATCCCATACTAAGAGTACTGGAGTGGGGTGCCATTGCCTTCTCCGGTATGTATGTATGTATACACACACGCACACACACACACACACACACACACACAGCATTTTCCAACACCTCACAGCACTATTCAAGAAGCATCTTTGAAGGTCAGAAAAAGGCACCTGCAGGGGCTAGAGTGTCTCTCTGTCCAGTATCATTTCTAGGAGAGCCAAAGCAGTCAAATTCAAACTTAACTGCACATTTCAAAACAGTCACTGCAAAACTGTATTTGCCTGGAGGAATTTTCCAGCCTCCCTGGATAACATGACTGCTTTAACTTTAGAAAGCTATAGTGAATTAACGATCAACTCTAATTACCTGAATAACATGAAGGTTCAGACACTGAAAAAAAAATGGTGAACAGAGCATTCGATTCTCTTTCTTACCATCCTCCTCATCTGTCTATTCTTTATTTTCAAATTACAGATAGAGGGAAGAATTAGCCATGGAAATGTGCCTTGTGTAGTCCTAACAGAGATAAATATAGACAAAGAGTGTACAGACTTGTTTATTTGAAGTTCTAGGCAGAAGTTATGGACTTGAAAGTGTCAGAGTTTGTGTGATAATTGAAATTTTTGCATCTTTTAAGTCCTACTATATTCAGATTTAAACTGTTATTTTACCAAAACAAATTCGATTTTTTTTATACATAGCAAATCATAAGATGAACCTTTCATTTTCCTCTAAACAAGACTACAGTATCCAATAACTTTCAACAGTTTTTCCTTATTTCTTTCTACTAATTTTATTAGACTATAGTTGCTTTACAATGTTGTATTATTTTCTGCTATACCACAAATGCAATCAGCTACACATATACATGTATTTCCTCTTTTTTTGGATTTCCTTCCCGTTAAGGCCACCACATATCATTGAGTTTCCTGAGCTATATAGTAGGTTCTCATTTTCAATCTTTTCAATAATTAAAAAAGGAGTAAAATAAACTCATTCTCTCTGATTTAGCCTGTGAAATATACCTAATATGAGTATCAATAAGGATTTTTCATCATCAATTCAGTAAAAATATTTATGACAATAACCTCAGAGAAATATTCTTTAAACTTTCAATCCACAATATCCTGGGATGATGCATCAAAAATCTGTTGGAAACTAAAGTTTGAATTTGTAGTGGCATGTGGATACCTGTTTTTCTCAGCAAAATAATTCAGCCATTGTAATTATTTTTAACAGAATTGGGCTTCACACTGTGGGATAATGAGCTGGAAAATGTATTTGTTTTAAATAAAGGCATTTTCACACTACAAGAACACACAAACATCTACAAAACCCAAATGCGCCCATCCAGCGTGCCTGGTAAAAGAGCCAATTTGATGTTATTTCCAACTGTGTAGAAATAATTTGCTACAAATTCAGACTACAATGCAAACAGGTGCTTCTTGAAAGAAACCCCATGAGTCTGGAATTGCCAAGGGCTGAGACAGCTGGAAAAGATGAAGATGCTCTCTTTTAAATGGAACCCAAGCCTCTGGAGCCTGTTTAGGTCCTGACTATAAGCATTACCTTCCAGTCGGTCATCCATGATCATAAGAGCAGCTGGCCCCTCAAATTACCCTTCACGTTTCACTAAAGCTGTGGATTTGTACTAGCAACAATCACATGTTACATTGAGAATGTGTGGGAAGGTTATTCCCAAACAAGCCCCAGGAGACCAGATAAGGGACATCAGATGCAATAACCTTCACTTTAAAAGTCCAACTTCACCATATGAATCAAATAAAGAGACAAAGATGAGGCCAAGGGAGAGAAGGGTGGAACGGGAAGACAGTAAAGTATCGATGGAACAACTGTAATGAGATGGGAAGTGGGTGAGGTGGGAATCAACTCTGAGTCAGAGAGTTGAATTATGCAGCACAAACGAATGATAAAAAGAATATAGTTCAAAAAAGGAATTAGATATTATCTTAGGTTTCAAGGGGAAATTTTCAGGAGTGCAAAACTAATCTACGGGTACAATATTTACACTAGTATTGTTACTGAAACACAAGTCCCTGTGCCCAACCCACAGAGAGGTCAAACAAGACCTAAACATCAGAGTTTGGAACAGAGGAAGGTTTATTACAGGGCCCTGCAAGGAGATTGGCTTCCCTGGTGGCTCAGTGGTAAAGAATCCACCTGTCAACGCAGGAGACACAGGAGACGTGGGTTCGATCCTTGGATTGGGAAGATTCCCTGGAGGAGGAAATGGCAACCCACTCCAGTATTCTTGCCTGGGAAATCCCATGGACAGAGGAGCCTGGAGGGCTACAGTCCATGGGGTCGCAAAGAGTCAGACACACCGAGAGACTGAGCACACACATGCAAGGAGGTGGATGGCTCATGCTTTAAAGCTTCCACACTCCCTGAAAGCTTTCAGCAAAGCCCTTTTTCTAGGAAAGGTGAGGGAGGGGTGTAGTTAGCTGTTATAGACTTCTTGATGTCAGATCCTTTGTTCTTGAGGTCAGGTCATGGTCAGGTAATGATGTTCCTGTAAATCTCTACCAAACGAATGTTATTCCCTGTTCTGACAAGAAAGGGCAGGGTCCCAAGACAAAACTTTCGCCCTCTGAGGTCCAGGGCCCGGCTAAGAGGAAGCAAATCTCAGCCGGCGGCTCCCTCAGGGCCAGGTCCCCAGACCCTGCCCAGCTGTCATCACAGAGGGAGCAAAGCACTCAGGACTCACCTGACCCTCAGGCTCTACAAGCCGCCCAAATAGGGGAGGGGTGGCAGGTCCCACAGACTGTGACCCAGGAAGACTGCTGCTGTTAATCAGTCACAAAGTGGGGATGGAGGAGGGGTTTACCGCCACCTCAGGCCCTGGGCCCAGCCAGTGGGTGAGGGCTCCAGAGCTCCACAGGACACAGCTTCCAGTCTGTTTCCTGGGCCCCCAGAGCTCACCTTCTGGCCTGAGAGCCAGTAGACTGGAGGAACCAGGGGCGAAGGCCAGGATTCGCCTCTTACCTCACTCTCTACCTAAGGATGGACAGACAGTCCAACAGTTGGTTGAATCCCACCACTAAGGGTTGCTCCTTGACAGTTGGGTGCTTGTGGGTGGGGCCCACTGAGGCACCGACCAATGACTGAGTTGGACCCATTGCCTGGTAACAGGGTGCAGAGTAATAGCAATCAGTGAGGAACCACTGGGTGCTAAGAGCTGCTGTATTTGTCTGTGCTGTTTCAGTACTATGTACAAATGGGTGTGTAATACATTCTCAGTGCTGATTCCTGCTTAGACCTTAATGCACTTCCAGTACTTATCCATAGGTCTTCCTACAGTTTCCTGTTGAATTGTACCGAGTTGTTAATAAGCTTGATGATTTCAAACCTTTTTTCTTAGTAACTTGGTTTTAAGATTCTGCTCCAATAATTCCAACCTGTGGACAACCTTTTTTCCCATAGCACCAAGCAATTCTCAAACACCAGTTGAGTGTCCTACACTTCCAGTCAGTTCTGACACTACCTACCTGGAGACAGTATCAGATCCCACAGGTTAAGAGCTTGGTCCTACAAGACTGCATCCCACCACCAATTCAGATGCCAATCACGAGTCCAGGTTGCCATCTGTGCCTCTGACCAA
Organism: Bubalus kerabau; assembly: GCF_029407905.1. Taxonomy (NCBI): domain Eukaryota; kingdom Metazoa; phylum Chordata; class Mammalia; order Artiodactyla; family Bovidae; genus Bubalus; species Bubalus kerabau. Next base: position 41,237,399 of record NC_073642.1, read on the forward strand.
CTGGCTATACACAGATCAGGAGTTTCAAATGACTCCCTCCTTGGATTTGGCTAATTTGCTAAAGAGGCTCACAGAACTCAGAGAAACTTTTTTCTCATTAGATTATCAGTTCATAATGAAATGATATAACTCAAAAACAGTCAGATGGAAGAGATGCACAAACTTAAGTTCTGTCGGGTAGGGGTGTGGAGCTTTCTTCCCTACCCTCCCCAGGTGTCACCCTCCCCATATCTCCACCAGCTCACTACTCCTGCAGCTCACCACTGCTCTCAGAACCCTGTCTCTCCCCTCTCCAGAGGTTGGGGAGTGGGGGTAGGAATGGAAAGTTTCAACCCTCTAATCACATGGTCGGTTCCCCTGGCAACTAGCCTCAATCCTTAGGAGAATTAGGGGCATTCCAAAAGTCACCTCAGTAACATAAGTTCTCTCTCGTCACTTAGGAAATTCAAGGTGCTAACTGCTAGCAACGAGATCAAATACCAAATATATATTACTTATTACAAACCATAAGATCACAGGATTCCTTCTACTAGTCCTCTAAAAGAATCCCTTGTCACCAAAAATGGGTATGTCAACAGAGGAATCTAGTCTGAAGCTCAAAAGGAATTCATCAGTACAAACAGAACTTCTCCAGAATATACAATGTGTTCTGACCAGATTATCAGCAAGAACTTTTCAGGTAATAAAGAAACCCAGGACTTCCCTGGTGGCCCAGTGGTTAAGAATCCGCCTTGAAATGCTGGGGACACAGGTTCAATCCCTGGACAAGGAACTAAGATCCCACATGCCTCAGGGAAACTAAGCCTGAGTGCCGCATTTACTGAGCCTGCATGCCCAGAGCCCGTGCTCTGAAATAAGAGAAGCCACTGCAATGAGACACCCGCACACTGCAAGAAAGAGCGGCCCCCACTCACCGCAACTACAGAAAGCCTGAGACCAGCAACAAAGACCCAGTGCAGCCGAAAAAAGAGAAATCCAAGAATGCACTTGAAAATATCCCAAACTTTCACCAAAATCCACTTTTCAAAATCCATTTAACACTGAAAGGGGAAGGCAAAATTGTTTAAGGCAACTGTTAGCAGAGGCTATGAGTCATATTTTCAGCTTGGTGTTCACATGATTAATTTTTATACCACCCAAGTGTTGAAACAAATGTAATGAAGTCAACTTTAAGTGCCATATACAGGGAGAACTTTTCCCTTTATTTTACATTGTGCCAAACATATAAAAATTACTTGGTTGTACAGAAATGACTTTTACTAAATTTAGTTTAATTGAAAATTCTGATAGCTGAACTAACACATATGCAGCAAACATATTCCTTCTAAAATTGATGTCGCTCTCTCTGGGATTTCTTAACCATCTTGGAGAAAAAAGCCATGTTTCTGTGATGCAAGTCATGTGATTTCATTTTAAATTAAAAAATATGGCTTTCATTATTTTGTATACTCTGTTAAAGAAAAACACTGTTTATGGTCTTTAATACACAAGGTATTTATTTTTTAAAGATTTTTTAGTCAAAATAAGGGATGGTAAACTTTCCCAAATGCAGAAATGTCTTGTTCCCTCCAAGGAATGAAAGGCCTTTGTACCTTATAATAAAAATCATCATTTCCTTGTATTTACCTCTCAGAGAATAAGGCACACAGCGAACACAACTGCTTCGAGCAGCTAGAATTTGTCCTTGGCAAACAAAAGGTCTTTAAAGATGATTTCTGCTCACAGCATTAAAGTGTATTACATTTTAAATATGAACATTTTCAATTATAGCAACTATCCTTCTAGCATAGTTCTGACTTGTTTGCACAAACAAATGGATATTCTTATTTATGTATTTCTATAAAATAGGCATCTAGAGGGAAGGGAGACTCATCTGGTAAAGCTCCCCAAAAGGAGGAAATAATGCAATTTAGCTGCTCAATCTTCTAACTTGCTTTGTTAAAACCTCAGTTTCTCATTGCATCAAATTGCCTACCTCCACAATATTCACAGGAATTTTATGCAGACAGAAGATAAACAGAACATTTGCGGTTCTATTCATTCACTGAAGGAAAAACTTGCTAATTGCTTTTTCTTTTATAGTTTATCATTTTTTAATTACACAGGCAATATTACACAAGTCTCAGTAGAGAGGTATAAATTTTATGAAAAATGAAAACTACATTTTTCTCCCCCATACCCACCAAATTCCACTCCTCTCTTCAAAGTAATTATTTTCAATTATTAAAGATTATTTTATCTATTCTTTTGTTGTTAATTTCTAATCGTATTGCACCATGATCAGAGAACATGGCCTGAACTATTTCTGCTTTCTGGAATATACCAAAATCGGAGGGGATGGGAGCTCTAGTTGTTGCTGTTCAGTTGCTCAGTCATGTCCGACTCTGCTACCCAATAGGTTGCAGCACCACAGGCTTCCCTGTTCTTCATCATCTCCCAGAGTTTGCTTAAACTCATGTCCATTGAATTGGTGATGCCATCCAACCATCTCATCCTCTGTCGTTCCTGTCTCCTCCTGTCTTCAATCTTTCCAAGCACCAGGGTCTTTTCTAATGACTCAGCTCTTCACAGGGCTTCCCGCATAGCTGAGTCAGTAAAGAATCTGCCTGCGATGCAGGACACCCAGGTTTGATTCCTGGGTTGGGGTGATGCCCTGGAGGAGGAACTGGCAACCTACTCCAGTATTCTTGCCTGAAGAATCCCATGGGAAGAGAGCCTGGCAGGCTACAGTCCATGAGGTGGCAAGGTTGGACACAACTTAGCGACTAAACCAAGCAACCAACAGCTCTTCAAATCAGGTGCCCAAAGCACTGGAGCTTCCATTTCAGCATCAGTCCTTCCAATGAATATTCAGGGTTGATTTCCTTTAGGATTGACTCATTGGATCTCCTTGCTGGTTAGAGTCCAAGGGACTCCCAAGAGTCTTCCCCAACATCACAGTTCAAAAGCATCAATTCTTCAGTGCTCAGCCTTTTAATGGTCCAATTCTTACATCCATACATGACTACTGGAAAAACCATAACATTGACTATATGGACATTTGTCAGCAAAGTAATGTCTCTGCTTTTTAATACACTGTCTAGGTTTGTCATAGTTTTTCTCCCAAGGAGCAAACATCTTTTAATTTCATGGCTGCAGTCACCATCTACAGTGATTTTGGAACTCAAGAAGATAAAGTCTGTCACTATTTCCATTGTTTCCCCCATCTATTTGCCATGAAGTGATGGGACCAGATGCCATGATTTTAGTTTTGTGAATACTGAATTTTAAGCCAGATTTTTCACTCTCCTCTTTCACTCACCTTCATCAAGAGGCTCCTTAGATCTTCTTTGCGTTCTGCCATAAGGGTGGTGCCATCTGCTTATCTGAGGTTATTGATATTTTTCTTGGCAATCTTAGTATCTGAGGTTATTGATATTTCTCCTGGAAATCTTGATTCCAGCTTGTGCTTCATCCAGCCTTGCATTTCACATGATGTGCTCTGCATATAAATTAAATAAGCAGGGTGACAATATACAGTCTTGAGGTACTCCTTTCCCAATTTGGAACCAGTCCATTGTTCCGTGTCCAGTTCTAACTGCTGTTTCTTGACCTGCATACAAGTTACGCAGGAGGCAGGTAAAGTGGTCTGGTATTCCCATCTCTTGAAGAATTTTTCATAGTTTGTTGTGATCCACACAAAGGCTTTAGTGTATTCAATGAAGCAGAAGTAATGTTTTTCTGAAAGTTTCTTGCTTTTTCTATGATCCAACAGATGTTGGCAAATTGATCTCTGGTTCCTCTGTCTTTTCTAAATCCAGCTTGTACCTCTGGAAGTTCTCAGTTCAGGTACTGTTGAAGTTAAGCTTGGAGAATTTTGAACATTACTTTGCAAGCATGTGAAATGAATGCAATTGTGTGGTAGTTTGAGCACTCTTTGGCACTGCCCTTCTTCAGCACTGGAATGAAAACTGACCTTTTCCAGTGCTGTGGTCACTGCTGAGTTTTCCAAATTTGCTGGCATACTGCGTGAAACACTTTCACAGCATCATCTTTTAGGACTTGAAATAGCTCGGTTGGAATTCTATCACCTCCATGAGCTTCATTCCTAGTGATGCTTCCTAAGGCCCACTTGACTTCACGCTCTAAGATGTCTGGCTCTACCACACCATCATGGTTATCTGGGTCATGAAGATCTTTTTTGTATAGTTCTGTGTATTCTTGCCACCTCTTCTTAATATCTGCTTCTGTTAGGTCCATACCATTTCTGTCCTTTATTGTGCCCATCTTTGTATGAAATGTTCCCTTGGTGTCTTTAATTTTCTTGAAGGGATCTCTAGTCTTTCCCATTCTATTTTTTCCCTCTATTTCCTTGCATTGTTCACTTAGGAAGGCTTTCTTATCTTTCCTTGTGTTCTTTGGAACTCTGCATTCAGATGGGTATATCTTTCCTTTTCTCCTTTGCCTTTCGCTTCTCTTCTTTCTCAGCTATTTGTAAGGCCTCCTCAGATAACCATTTTACCTTTTGGCATTTCATTTTATTGGGGATGGTTTTGATCACCACCTCCTGTACAATGTCACAAATCTCTGTCCATAGTTCTTCAGGCACTCTATCAGATGTAATCTCTTGAATCTATTTGTCACTTCTACTGTATAATTATCATTTCAGTTCAGTTCAGTCGCTCAGTTGTGTCGGACTCTTTGCAACCCCATGAATCGCAGCACGCCAGGCCTCCCTGTCCATCACCAACTCCTGGAGTTCACTCAGACTCACATCCATTGAGTCAGTGATGCCATCCAGCCATCTCATCCTCTGTCATCCCCTTCTTCTGGGGATTTGATTTAGGTCATACCTGAATAGCCTAGTGGTCTTCCCTACTTTCTTCAATTTAAGTCTGAATTTTGCAGTAAGGAGTTTGTGATCTGAGCCACAGTTAGCTACTAGTCTTGTTTTTGCTGACTGTATAGAGCTTCTCCATATTTGGATGCAAAGAATATAATCAATCTGATTTTGGTATTGACCATCTGGTGATGTCCATGTGTAGGGTCTTCTCTTGTGTTGTTGGAAGAGGGTGTTTGCTATGACTGGTGTGTTCTTTTGGCAAAACTCTGTTAGCCTTTGTCCTGCTTCATGTTCTACTCCAGGGCCAAACTTGCCTGTTACTCCAGGTATCTCTTGACTCCCTACTTTTGCTTTCCAATCCCCTATGATGAAAAGGACACTTTTTGGGGGTTAGTTCTAGAAGGTCTTATAGGTCTTCATAGAACCATTCAAATTTAGCTTTTTTTGGCATTAGTAGTTGGGGCATAGACTTGGATTACTGTGATATTGAATGGTGTGACTTGGAAATGATCCAAGATCATTCTGTCATTTTCGAGATCACTCCCAAGTAATGCATTTTGGACTCTTGCTGACAGTGAGGGCTACTCCATTTCTTCTAAGGGATTCTTGCCCACAGTAGTAGATATAATAGTCTTCTGAATTAAATTCGCCCATTCCGGACCATTTTATTTCACTGATCTCTAAAATGTCAATGTTCACTCTTGCCATCTCCTCTTTAACCACTTCCAACTTACTTTGTTCATAGACCTAACATTCCAGGTTCCTATGCAATATTATTCTTACAGCTTCAGACTTTACTTCCATCATCAGTCACATTCACAACTGGGCGTTGTTTTCACTTTGGCTTAGCCTCCTCCTTCTGTCTGGAGCTATTTCTCTGCTCTTCTCCAGTAGCATATTGGGCACCTACTGACCCAGGGAGTCCATCTTTCAGGGCCATATCTTTTTGCCTTTTCATACCGTTCATGGGGTTCTCAAGGCAAGAATGCAGAACTGGTTTGCCATTCCCTTCTCCAGTGGACCACATTTTGTCAGAACTCTCCACCATGACCCACCCATCCTGCATGGCCCTACACATTATGGCTCATGGTCTCACTGAGTTAGATGAGGCTGTGATCTTAGTGATCAGTTTGGTTACTTTCCTAACCAAATTGTGGTTTTCATTTTGTCTGCCCTTTGATGGGTGAGGATAAGAGGCTTGGGGTAGCTTCCTGATGGGAGGGACTGGTTGTGGGAAAAGCTGGGTCTTCCTCTGGTGGACAATGCCATGCTCAGTAAATCTTTAATACAATTTTCTGTTAATGGGTGGGGCCTGTTCCCTCTCTGTAGTTTGACCTGAGGCCAAACTATGGTAGGGGTAATGGCAGTAACTGCAACCTACTTCAAAAGGCCTGATACCAGCATGCCGCACGCAGCTCCCAGTACTGCTGTAGTCAGTGCCCCTGACCCATACCTCCGAGACTCACACAGGATTCTTGCTCAGTTTCTTGAGGGGTCACTGCTCCTTTCTCCTGGGTCTTGGTGTGCACAAAGTTTTGTTGTGCCTCCAAGAGTCTGTTTCCCCAGTCCTGTGAAAGTTCTATAATCAAATCCCACTGACCTCCAAAGTCAAATTCCCTGGGAGTTCTCAGTCCCTTTGCTGGATCCACAGGTTGGAAAATCTGTTTTGGGCCCTAGAACTTTTGCAACAGTGGAAGAACTTCTTTGATATAATTGCTCTCCAGTTTGTGGGTCGTCTGCTCGGTGGCTCTATAGTGGAGCTAATGGTAACTTCCTCCAAGAGGACTTATGCCATACTCCATTCCTCCCAGGTCTGCTGCAGCCAGAGCCTCTGTCCCCATGGCAAGTCACTGCTGACCCATGCCTCTGAAAGAGACCCTCAGATACTCAAAGGCAGGTCTGGCTCAGTCTCTTGTAGAGGTCACTGTCCATTCCCTGGGTCCTGGTATACAAAAGGTTTTGTTCAGTTCAGTTCAGTCACTCAGTCATGTTCGATTCTTTGTGACCCCATGAATCACAGCATGCCAGGCCTCCCTGTCCATCACCAACTCCCGGAGTTTACCCAAACTCATGTCCATTGAGTTGGTAATGCCATCCAGCCATCTCATCCTCTGTCATCCCCTTCTTCTCCTGCCCCCAATCCATCCCAGCATCAGAGTCTTTTCCAATGAGTCAATTCTTTGCATGAGGTGGCCAAAGTATTGGAGTTTCAGCTTCAGCATCAGTCCTTCCAATGAACACCCAGGACCGATCTCCTTTAGAATGGACTGGTTGGATCTCCTTGCAGTCCAAGGGACTCTCAAAAGTCTTCTCCAACACCACAGTTCAAAAGCATCAATTCTTCGGCACTCAGCTTTCTTCACAGTCCAACTCTCACATCCATACATGACCACTGGAAAAACCACAGCCTTGACTAGATGGACCTTTGTTGGCAAAGTAATGTCTCTGCTTTTGAATATGCTATGTAGGTTGGTCATAACTTTCCTTCCAAGGAGTAAGTGTCTTTTAATTTTATGGCTGCAATCACCATCTGCAGTGATTTTGGAGGCCAGAAAAATAAAGTCTGACACTGTTTCCACTGTTTCCCCATCTATTTCCCATGAAGTGGTGGGACCGGATGCCATGATCTTCGTTTTCTGAATGTTGAGCTTTAAGCCAACTTTGTCACTCTCCTCTTTCACTTTCATCAAGATGCTTTTTAGTTCCTCTTCACTTTGGGCCATAAGGGTGGTGTCATCTGCATATCTGAGGTTATTGATATTTCTCCCAGCAATCTTGATTCCAGCTTGTGCTTCTTCCAGCCCAGCGTTTCTCATGATGTACTCTGCATAGAAGTTAAATAAGCAGGGTGACAATAAGCAGCCTTAATGTACCCCTTTTCCTATTTGGAACCAGTCTGTTGTTCCATGTCCAGTTCTAACTGCTGCTTCCTAACCTGCATATAGGTTTCTCAAGAGGCAGATCAGGTGGTCTAATATTCCCATCTCTTTCAGAATTTTCCTCAGTTTATTGTAATCCACACAGTCAAAAGCTTTGGCATAGTCAAGAAAGCAGAAATAGATGTTTTTCTGGAACTCTCTTGCTTTTTCCATGATCCAGAGGATGTTGGCAGTTTGATCTCTGGTTCCTCTGCCTTTTCTAAATCCAGCTTGAACATCTGGAAGTTCACAGTTCACATATTGCTGAAGCCTGGCTTGGAGAATTTTGAGCATTACTTTACTAGCGTGTGAGATGAGTGCAATTGTGCGGTAGTTTGAGCATTCTTTGGCATTGCCTTTCTTTGGGATTGGAATGAAAACTGACCTTTTCCAGTCCTGTGGCCACTGCTGAGTTTTCCAAATTTAGCACCCTCCAAGTGTCTCTGGCAGGTCTGAGAGCTGGGAGCTCTATTAAAGCTTATTTTTTCTTTTTGCCTATTTTATCATGAAAAGGATGTGGATTTTCTATATGTAGGTTACAAAGATAGAGGCTGTGATAGAGATAGCTTAGATCAAGCTTGTTACTTGTTATTGAAATTTTACTTATTTTTATTTATTTTTTTCAGTTGATCTTTAAAATTCTGAGAGAAATATATTGTTTCCAACTGTGATTTCAGATAAGTTACTCTGTACTCTTCTAGCAGCCTTTTCTTCATGGTTGTTGTATCTTCTCAGTGAGCTATTAATATAAAATGTCTCTTTTGTTTATCAAATATTTTTGGCTTTAAATCTACTTTTTGATGATTGCCATGAATGCTTTAGTTTTGTTGGACTGTTTTGCATATGATTTTTTTCACCCTTTCTATACCATTTTCTTTTAGTGTTGACTCTAAAACATACCTAAATATTGTTGTTTACCCAATGTGAAAATCTCCATCCTTTAATAAAGAAATTACACCCATCAATAAACTCCTGATTAATACATATGTATGTGTTAGTTGCTCAGCCATATCTGACTTTTGAGATCCCATTGACTGTAGCCGACCAGACTCCTCTGTCCATGGAATTCTCCAGGCAAGAATATTGGAGTAGGTAGCCATTCCCTTCTCCAGGGGATTTTCCCAACTCAGCGATGGAACCCAGGTCTCCTAATTGCAGGTGGATTCTCTACTGTGCACTACAGTAATTAAATAATATTAAAAAATTATTACCTATTTAAATAGCATAACAAATATTATAAATAACTAATGACCTATCTGTCCTTATTCCTGCTACCTAGTTCATGTTTTCTATGACTACATTCTCTTGTTCTCTCTTTTGCCCTCCTTTTCCATGTTGAACTTTCTGGGTTATTGATGCTCTATTTTATCCCCTTTCTTTTATTTGTAAGTAACAGAGCCTACTTATTTTTTTCAGTGATTACTCTTTCAATTTTGTCACACATATTTATACTTAAAATTTTCAAACACATCTAAAGTTAATTAGTATCTATATTCTCTTGCTGTATAGGGGAAACCTTAGCATTCTCTAACTTTCCTTGACCCATCACATGTTATAATTACCTAATGATTCAGTTGCAAATTAACTTATTTGTACTATGCATTCATAATTATTTAACAAAGAAAAGGTTTACTGCATTTTGCTCATGAAATTTATCATATCCTATATTTTCTTCCTTCTGCAATATATCCATGAGGTTTTGTGGACCCTTTGAAGGTGTCTGCCTGAAAAGGTTTTAATTTTACCATCACATTTGAATTATAGTTAGGCTGTGCACAGACTTGTAAATTAAACATTATTTCCACTCAGAGAATATTACACAGCTCTAAAAAGAAGGAGATCCTGTCATACTGCAACATGATGAACTCAAGAACATACTAAGTGGAATAAACCTGTTAATACTGTAAATAAATACTGTACATTTCACTTTATGAACTATCTAAAGCAGTTAAAATCATGGAAATTGACAGTAAAAGTGGTTACTGAGGGCTAGAGCAAATGGGGAGGAAGAATTTGGGTTTAAGGGGTATAGAGTTTCAGTTTTGCAGGATAGAAAAGTTTCTAGAGAGCTTTTGTGAATACACTTGGTACTGAACTGCACACAAAAATAGTTAAGATGGTAAATTTAGTGTTATGTGCTTTTACCACAATAAAACAATTCTTTCTTTTCCTCACTATTATGAAGGTACTGCTCAGTTTCCTTCTTACATTCTTTCGGGTGGTTGATTAGAAAGAAGTCTGATGAAAATCTGTTTTTTCATTCATTGGTAATTCACAAACTACTTCTTTCTGGAAGTTATTAGAATTTCTGCCTTATCCTGGGTATTCTAATCTTAATAGATGGTTCTGCCCATCTATTGGATTTTACTGTGCAATCATATTTTTAATTTCTACACATTATTTTTTTCAATTAACTCTTATTTATTTTAATTGGAGGATAATTACTTTATAATATTTCAATGGTTTTTGCCATATATCAACATGAATCAGCCACAGGTACACATGGTCCCCCTCATCCTGAACACCTGTCCCATCTCCTTTCCCACTCTATCCCTCTGGGTTGTCCAAGAACACTGGCTTTGGGTCCCCTGCTTCATCTATTGGACTTGCACTGGTCATCTGTTTTACATATGGTAATGTACATGCTTCAGTGAAATTCTCTCAAATCATCCCACCCTCACCTTCTCCCACTGAGTCCAGAAGTCTGTTTTATATATCTCTCTCTCCTTTGCTGCCCTTTATGTAGGATCATTGGTACCGTCTTTCTAAATTCCATATATATGCATTAATATACTGTATTTGTCTTTCTTTTTCTGACTTATCACTCTATATAATAGGCTCCAGGTCCATCCACCTCATTAGAACTGACTCAAGTGTGTTGCTTTTTACAACTGAGTAATATTCCATTGTATATATGTACCACAACTTCCTTATCCATTCATCTGCTGATGGACATCTAGGTTGCCCCCACATCCTAGCTATTGTAAATAGTGCTGCAATGAACATTGGGGTACATGTGTCTCTTTCAATTCTGGTTTCCTTGGGATCTATGTCCAGTAGTGGGATTGCTGGATTGTATGGCAGGTCCATTCCCAGTTTTTTAAAGAATCTCCACACTGTTTTCCATAGTGGCTGCACCAGTTAACATTCCCACCAACAGTGTAAGAGGGTTCCCTTTTCTCCACATCCTCGCTAGCATTTATTGTTTGTAGACTTTTTGATGATGGCCATTCTGACCAGCATTAGATGATACCTCACTGTGGTTTGATTTGCATTTCTCTAATAATGTATGAAGTTGAGCATTTTTTCATGTGTTCATTAACCATCTGGATGTCTTCTTTGGAGAAATGTCTATTTAGGTATTTTGTCCATTTTTTGATTGGGTCTTTCACTTTTCTGGTATTGAGCTGAACAAGCTGCTTATATATTTTGGAGATTAATTCTCTGTCAGTTTTTTAATTTGCTATTATTTTCTCCCATTCTGAGAGCTGTCTTTTCACCTTGCTTATAATTTCCTTCATTGTGCCAAAGCTTTTAAGTTTAATTAGGTCCCATTTGCTTATTTTTGTTTTTATTTCCATTACTGTGGGAAGTGAGTCATAAAGGATCTCGCTGTGATTTATGTCAGAGAGTGTTCTTATGTTTTCCTCTAAGAGTTTTATAGTTTCTGGTCCTACATTTAGGTCTTTAATCCATTTTGAGTTTATTTTTGTGTATAGTGTTAGAAAGTGTTCTAGTTTCATTCTTTTACACATAGTTGACCAGTTTTCCCAGCACAACTTGTGGAAGAGACTCTTTTCTCCATTGTATATTTTTGCCTCCTTTATCAAAGATAAGGTGTCCAAAGGTGTGTGGATTTATCTGGACTAATTTCTAAACATTATTTTTTATTTTTAAATTAAATTATTTCTATAACAGCCATTCTTGATATATGAATGCCTTTTGAATATCTCTAAGGATACTAAGGATAGATTTTAAATTCTTTTTTTATGTTCTTCAACATATTTCTTTTAGATCTCAGTCACTGGATTTTATTACCCACTCAGACAGTAAAGAATCTGCCTGCAATGTGGGAGACCTGGGTTCAATCCCAGGGTCGGTAAAATTCCCTGAAGAAAAGAATGGGTACCCACTCCGGTATTCTTGCCTGGAGAATTCCATGGACAGAGGAGCCTGGTGGGCTACAATGGGATCGCAAAGAGTCAAACACGACTGAGCCACTAACATTCATTTATAACTGTGATAATTATTGTCCTCCGGAACACTCACTCTTAGTTGAAAAGTCAAACATTTAGTTCATTGTCAGTATATCCACTGGAGAAGGCGATGGCAACCCACTCCAGTGTTCTTGCCTGGAGAATCCCAGGGACGGGGGAGCCTGGTGGGCTGCCATCTATGGGGTCGCACAGAGTTGGACACGACTGAAGCAACTCAGCAGCAGCAGCAGCAGTATATCCAACAATCTTACTTCCATGTGTAAAACAGTTCCTGGATCTATAAGGATGAACGTCTCTCCTCAGAGCCTTACGCTCCTCTTTAACTTAGCCATTAATACTAACAATAATGCCTTCAGATCAGATCAGATCAGATCAGTCGCTCAGTTGTGTCTGACTCTTTGCGACCCCATGAATCGCAGCACGCCAGGCCTCCCTGTCCATCACCAACTCCTGCAGTTCACTCAAACTCACATCCATCGAGTCAGTGATGCCATCCCACCATCTCATCCTCTGTCATCCCCTTCTCCTTTTGCCCCCAATCCCTCCCAGCATCAGAGTCTTTTCCAATGAGTCAACTCTTCGCATGAGGTGGCCAAAGTACTGGAGTTTCAGCTTTAGCATCATTCCTTCCAAAGAAATCCCAGGACTGATCTCCTTCAGAATGGACTGGTTGGATCTCCTTGCAGGCCAAGGGACTCTCAAGAGTCTTCTCCAACACCACAGTTCAAAAGCATCAATTCTTTGGCGCTCAGCTTTCTTCACAGTCCAACTCTCACATCCATACATGACCACAGGAAAAACCATAGCCTTGACTAGATGGACCTTTGTTGGCAAAGTAATGTCTCTGCTTTTGAATATGCTATGTAGGTTGGTCATAACTTTCCTTCCAAGGAGTAAGCGTCTTTTAATTTCATGGCTGCAGTCACCATCTGCAGTGATTTTGGAGCCCAGAAAGATAAAGTCTGACACTGTTTCCACTGTTTCCCCATCTATTTCCCATGAAGTGATGGGACCGGATGCCATGATCTTCGTTTTCTGAATGTTGAGCTTTAAGCCAACTTTTTCACTCTCCACTTTCACTTTCATCAAGAGGATTTATAGTTCCTCTTCACTTTGGGCCATAAGGGTGGTGTCATCTGCATATCTGAGGTTATTGATATTTCTCCCGGCAATCTTGATTCCAGCTTCTGTTTCTTCCAGTCCAGCGTTTCTCATGATGTACTCTGCATAGAAGTTAAATAAGCAGGGTGACACTATACAGCCTTGACGTACTCCTTTTCCTATTTGGAACCAGTCTGTTGTTCTATGTCCAGTTCTAATGGTTGCTTCCTGACCTGCATACAAATTTCTCAAGAGGCAGGTCAGGTGGTCTGGTATTCCCATCTCTTTCAGAATTTTCCACAGTTTATTGTGATCCACACAGTCAAAGGCTTTGGCATAGTCAAGAAAGCAGAAATAGATGTTTTTCTGGAACTCTCTTGCTTTTTCCATGATCCAGCGGATTTCCTTGCTAAAAAATTTCCACCCCTCCATGATCTTGATATATTCTTAAACTATCATGCTGGGGTACTCTCTCTACCACTCCAACTCCAACAATACCTTCATCCAACCTGGATCTCCAATCCATTAATCCCACCATAGTTTTGCTTTCCCTCACTCCTGTGTAAGCTTTTCTTGTCTCTTAAATCACCTTAAATTTCATAATCAATCGTTATATTAACTTCTTTGCATATGCTTTCAATTCCTTTGCCTTACTGTTACTTCATTATAGTCATTTGACCAAACATTAACATATATAAATCCAATTTTCTGCCTACTTCAAACCTATACCAAGGCAATTGAACATGGCTGAATGATTTCACTGTAAATTTAAATGGCTCCTTAATGGTGCCCAGAAACCACACTATAGTTCCCTAGTCCATTTTTTCTCCTACTCACAGATAACAATATCATTCCTTTCAAATATTTCAGCATATCCACCCCCATCCTCACTCTCAGCTGATGATTTATTTCTTATCTTACGAAGAAACCTTAGCTATCATAAAAGAACTTCCACACATTCTCTCCCTACCTACTAGCAGGTTTCCACCAGGAGACCTTCCTAATTACCAATACCTATACCATATGCTCTGCTTTCCTACCTTTTACTACACATAAATCACTCACATTCTTATTTAAAGACAATCCTCCTCTTGGACAACAAGTCCAATTTTTCAAGGATAAAATTCGTAACTCTCTCTTCTATATCATCAAAGTTTAATTCTCTGTGTCTTTATCATCAGCAGACAAACATATGTCTCCTGTCTTTCAAAATAAACATACTTTTCTTCATGAATTTGTTATGAGGCACTAGATAAACAATACAGTGACAATATTTCCACATAAGTGAATCCTCCAAACTCATTTCAGTAAACACTAACTTTCATCAATTTAACAATTCTAATGGATTACTCAGGAATTAGGGGGAAATGGAAAGAAATATTAAACATAAAGTGTTTTCTGCCAAAAAATAACTTAAAGGTGGGAATAACATGAATGCCAAAACATGGCTCTGAACTCATTGTTCTTGGAACAGTCAGAGTAGCCAACCAGTGGGCTAAGAACTAAGGCAATAAACTGGTTCAGGGCATCTTGTGAAGAGCATAAAAGCCTGAAGTTACAATCCCAGAGTTCATCCACAGTGAGACAGAAGCCATCCTGACCTTTTTCAAGTGGAAACTGGTGTGATCAAAATGCCTTAACTTAGCCCCTTTCATTTCCTCTCCCCATAAAATAACTTTAACATTTTATTCCTTTATATTTAGCTTTCAAGTGTTATATAGTAGGTTTTACTAAAGTTCTGGGAGAGGTGACAATAGCTTATACCATAAACAATATAACATATATATAAAATATGACATAAAATGGTTTATTCCATAAACACTAAACATTAGATATGCCTGTTCTTATCACTCGGTGAATTGTATCCAGTGAGCTCCAGGTTCTTGTCATATTACCTTGCTCCTTTTTTTCTCTTTCACCTTCCTCTCTTTCTTGTTCTATCCCAAGAAACTTATCAAAGCATTTTCCTAAGCACAGATTGATCTCTCCCTCTGAGGAATTTTGGTGCCAGGTGTTAAGATAATTGGGTTTACTTTACTGTACTTGATTGGCTGATTGGTAAAAGAAATCAGTTACACCTTTGTGGTGAAGATCATTACACAATTCCTAGGTACTGAAAAGAAGAAAGTGTAGTTGCTCAGTTGTGTCTGACTCTTTGAGATCCCATGGACTGTAGCCCTGCCAGGCTCCTCTGTCCATGGGATTCTCCAGGAAAAAGCACTGGAGTGGGTTGTCCTTCCCTTATCCAGGGGATCTTCCTGATCCAGGGATTGAACCCGGGACTCCCGCATTGTGGGCAGATTCTTTACCATCTGAGCCACCAGGGAAGACTAATTTAAGTATGATAAACTAAGACCCTACAGGCATCCTGGGGTTCCAATTTCCTTGTGACATTTTTTTGCTACTCCACATCCAGAAATGAAGTGTGAGTCACTCAGTTGTGTCCAACTTTTTGTAAGCCCATGAACTGTAGCCCACCAGGCTCCTCTGTCATGGAGTTTTCCCAGGCAAAAATACTGGAGTGGGTTGCCATTCCCTTCTCCAGGGGATCTTACTGACCCAAGGATCAAACCTGGGTCTCTTGCATTGCAGGCTGATTCTTTATCATTTTGAGCTATCAGGGAAGTCACTTACTGAAGGGGTGACACAAATCAAAGGCTGAGAATTTTTAAGACCAAAATGGAAGATGGGACATTATATTATGTACTAAGGACACTGCATAGTACTAAATAACAGGAATAAATTTAAAAGTAAATATGTACCCTGGACACCACTGAAAGTAACTAGTACACCAATTCTTTTTCCTAAAATTGCCAATAAATAATTAACCATTATTGTGCTATTCCTGTATGAACTACATTTCAGACAACCAAATTGCCATAATTGATGAACAAAGGGTGTTTGTTTTTTAAGGAATTTCAGCTAACAAATGTACAGTGAATGACAGGATTTTAAAAATCATTCTGTAATTGCTGATGAAATAACCCAACCAGGCAACAATCATCAATATATGAAGCCATGAGAAGAAAGGTTGGTGGGCAATTTTAAATGGGAAGTTCAGGCTATCATTATCTGAATCCTCTTATCAGTCTTAGTCACTCAACCTGGGACAAAGAGCCATTACATGCCTTCTGAGTTGACATACATAGGCCAGTATACACATGAGAAGTATCGTCGTGATTTTGTTTAGGGAAGCATGAGTAATTTCTAAGTCTGAACTTGGTTATTATAAAATCATAAACACACTGAGTTAGGGTTATGCTACTTTCTAGGTGAATTCAAAATTATTATCTCCATTCAAAAAATGGCTTTGAGCTGTGGTGCTGGAGAAGACACTCGAGACTCCCTTGGACAGCAAGGAGATCAAATTAGTCAATCCTAAAGGAGATCAACTCTGAATATTCATTGAAAGGACTGATGCTGAAGCTGAAACTCCAGTACTTTGGCCACTTGATGCAGAGAGCTGACACATAGGAAAAGACCCTGATGCTGGGAAAGATTGAAGGCAGGAGGAGAAGGGGACGACAGAGGATGAGATGGTTGGATGGCATCACGACTTGATGGACATGAGTTTAAGCAAGCTCTGGGACTTGGTGATGGACTGGGAAGCCTGGTGTGCTGCAGTCCATAGGGTTGCAGAGTTGGACACAACTGAGCAACTGAACACAACAAATTCAAAAAATACTTACTGAATACCTTTTATATTATAGGCACAGTGCTAGGTTTTGTAGATTCAAAAGTGAAAGGCTCTAAGCCCTGTTTTCAAGAGGTCTCCTGAACAACCAAACTCTCCCAATCAATATCAGAGAAGTAAAAGCAATAGTGGAAGCAATGCAAGTTGCCACCTGTTCTCCTGGGGTAAACAGGGCAGACTTCAGAGAGGAGTGGATGCCAAAGGCTAGATATAAATGATGAGCATCTCACCAAGCTGACAATGGAGAAAATAGTTATATAAAGAATAACAAGCATCATCAAAAATAAGAGTAGTAAGGAAATGTAGCATATTCACAAAATGTCCAGTGATCTTGTTTGGCTAAAATAAAGGGTTGCTTGATCTGGTGAGAAGGTGGTAAGCTTTCAGGAGATAAGACTTGAAAATTATATGGAGGTGGGGTTAGATTATGAAGTACTTTGCAGGTTATATTAAAGATTCTAAATTTTATAAGATAGTTGCAGGGCTACCACTGCCTTTTTTTTTTTATCAAAAGAGCAGCAGATTTTATTTGCTTATTATTGATATTATCTGGAAGTCGTATGAAAGATGAATTGAAGAGACAAGGCAACAAGAGTGGAGCCAAACATTAAAGGGAGGATGGGAGATTAAGAAGAGAAGCTAATGTGCAAATTTTAAACACAGTGTGTATCAGCTTCAAAAAAAAATGTGAAGAGAAAACATCTCTCCCAGAGTTTTCTCATCTATTTGGTATGTTGCAATTAAGCAATAAGAATTCCTAGAATATTACTGAAATGTCAAAACCTACAAATGTCATTATTTCACAACAGAAAGGAAACTGGTCTAGAAGATTCTTCTCTGGTCTGAGAATCAGACTTAGCTTCAGGGTTTATTTACATAAAAAATAAAATTGGGTTATTTGCACTCATCCAGCATGAGGAAAGAAGAGGACATGAGATGCAGTGATATATGCTGGGATGTGCCCTGCATCCTAATGACATCTTTAACAGTGCTCTTTTATAGCAGCACACTTGTACCAGCTGCTGAGTGGTTATACTTATATCCATTTTAGCCTGTGCATTTAAATGACACATACCACCAAGTTCCCTATTTTTAGAATATTATTTGGGCCTGTAAATTACAATATTCTGAAGGACAGTTCTTCAACATCAAACGCAAAGACCAAATGGATGAAAACTATTTCTTGCACCCAGTGATTTATTTAAGTCTCCACCTGGCTCTTGAATTTCTATTCAGTATTTAAATCTGGGAAATATAACAAAACCATGCCTGGTTCTAAAACGTGTCCATGGGCAAAGGAGACACACAATTTAATAGAAAGACAATATACACACCTGCATTTCCTATTATAGGAAGCTTTACAATAAACCTGGATATATTTTTCCAACGCTATTTCCATCCAAAAATACATTTTGAAACATTTTCTCTCATTTCTTCTTAGTACATTTCTTTGTGGTCCAGCAGAACTAAGGAGTAGAGATGATAAGTAAGTGAGGAGAATGAAAGTAAGGCAAGAAAGACTAGCAGTAAAAGCACAAAAGGAGGTGGAAAAATGAAAAAACTACATGGTTCCTCATGAATACAATGAGGGCAGTTGGAAGCCAATGCCCACAATGTCAACATCTATAAAGAAAAAAATTCCAAAGGAGAGACTTAATCAATGAGTCATGAAACTGGAAAATAATTGGGAAAGTCAGCCAAAGTAAATAAAACGGCCATTACCTTAAAAGGAGACAGATAAAGTACTTCGTTTGTGTGGTCAACTACCACACAGCATGAAGGACAAAGGCTGTGGGGCCATAAGGCCTGAATTTCACCACTCACCAGCAGCCTAATCTGAAGCAAATTTACTCCTCTAGGGTCTGAGAGCTTCATCTCTTACATGGAAATATGAATACCTAACTCAGGACTGTGGTGAAAATCAGATTATAAAATGTTTGGGAAGTATTTTGTGTACCATTAATGGACTACTAAATGGTAGCTATTAAGCAATGGATGCTAACAGTGACTCAGTGGCCTCAGTATAACTCAATAAGACATAAGCAAGCTGTCTTTGCAGGACCTGTTCTAGGACAAGCAAGGTAAATGGAGAAAACTATGTGGAAAAAACCATTAATGTTTATGATTGGGTTAAAACATGAAAACATAGATTATGTGTTGGATGAAAAAAGGGAAGTATAACATCTGGCTAGCAAAAAGCAAAGTCAGTCTTGTTTTGTGGGACAAATAATCATTATTCCTCTAAGGCTACACAAAAAAGGCGTTTTGCCCATTTGTTCAGGATAATGTCTGATGTTGGTATAGTTTCTCACTCATGACCTACTAGACATTTTTGGAGAAGTTAAACTACCTAAACCATTTTCATTCATTTTTTCCCCTTATTCAATAAATGTGTTAGATATATGAATGAATTAATCAACCGATAGATCAGTTAATCAATCAATTCCTAGATTAGAAACCTGAAGTACCACCCCCCTTAATATATGGAATAAAGCAGTGTTATTCAAAACACTAGACAAATAAAGTCATTACTGTCAGACATAGCATTCTTCAATAAGCTACTCTGTTCCAGATTTTCTTTGGCCTATTATTTAAATATGCTGTTTATGCAGGAGACCCGGGTTGGATACTTGGGTTGAGAAGATCTCCGGGAGAAGGAAATGGCAATCCACTCCAGTATTCTTGCCTGAAAAATTCCATGGACAGAGGAGCCTGGCAGAGTCCATGGGGTTACAAAGAGTCTGACATGAATGAGCAACTAACACATTATTTAAGTATGCTACAAGCACCTGCTGCAGGACTGTCCAAAAGGCAGGTAACTTTCACGCCATGTCTAAAGGTTGCCAGTCATTATCTAAAGCTATTCCAACAGCAGAGATAATCACCCAGCTCAGAGTGACCTGGAAGCCCTCCAGGAATCAATCTGCATTAACAAAGCTTTGCCTGCCTCACGGAGCTTGCTTCTTCTCAAACCTGCCCTATGCCACTCTGATTAGCAATCCATTCCTTTTGGTATGTATCTGATCCCAACCTTCAAATTTCCTCCCCTCCTTCCCTGCAAAACATGTAAAATGACTCCATCTGAAATATAGTAGAACGTCCTTCGAAGGCTCTTTGCAATGCCAAATTTGGTTACACTGAATGTCAAATCACAGTACGTCAGGATAGGGGATGCCATCCTGTTCCATCCCATCCGTGTTTTAATGGGGCCACTATCGAATGTGCTAATGACCCAAATGATCTTAAGATAGCTCCCTGTTGTCTGGAAACAATCAAGACACTGTGTCATTTTATGAGCAGGTGCCCTCCACAGTTGACACTGAGTTGAGGCATTCCTCAACTCAACAGCTAAAAAGAAAAAATTCCCTACTGCCTGACAGTAATCCACAATGGCAGTCCCAGAACCAACCCTACCACCAACTAGTTCAGTCAATGAAGTAAAGTGACCTGGGCTTTTGTGCCTCCGTGTCTTCATTGATAAAATAGAGATTAAAAGGACACCTACCTCTAAAGGTTGTGTGGTGGATTAAGAGAGTCAATACATGTAAAACCTTAGAACAGGGCTTGACACAGAGTAAGAATTCTGCAGGAGAACAGCTGTGAGAAATTTTAACTTCTATCTAGTTGGAGAGCCACATTTGGATGTAGGGTTGCTGCCATTCATGCTTAATGAATTCTTTGGTTCTGAAGGGCAGCTTACTCAGAAAGTTGCAAAATCAAGTCATGTCATCCATAGCTTTAAAAAAATGTGGTAGGGTGGGGAGAAACATGTATTCCCAGAAGAATCTAATAATATAAATATTTATTATCTTTAGGAAAGTTGTATGCCACCAGGGAACACTGACATTCTTTCTATTCATTCACACTGATGGAGCTTGAACTTCCAAACCACAGGCCATCTTGTCCCAAGGTTTTGTTGTCACGGCCCAGAGCTGTGATACTGTCTACTACTGAAGGCAGGCTTTCCATAGCCTTAGATATTTGCTCCCAAAGCTTCCTATCTGACTACATGAGAGTTTGCAGTGCTTGCTAAACATATACATCCTGAGGTCCATTTCTGAACATTTGGTTTATAAATCTTGGGATAGCAGCTGAGGGATCTGGCAATTCTAAGACATAATCTAGGTTTGAGAATTACTTTTTGCTGTACAGAATAATTTTTTTTTTTCACTGAAGAAGAAATATAGCCACTTTCTCTGAGAATATTTATGTTCTTCCAACTACACTAATGAGTCTTGGAGTTACTGAGTTTGTTGTGGTTCCAAAGAGACCACTTTCAACACTTCACCCTTGACTACCTGATACATTTAACAAGAAGTCTAGCTATCTTATAGACCGTAGTCAATCTCCACAGTTTCCATGTTTTCCCTTCTAAGCTCATAGTCACAATTTTGGCAGAACTGACCTATCTCCAGCTCTGGTGTCACTGAGGGAAAGGGACTGAATGGATCCAGCCAATCTGTGCTGCTTATCTTCTTGGCCACAAGGATGGATATACATTAGTTTGGACAAAAGTGATGAGATATTTTCTGGATACTTCTTAGAAAGGAGCTTTCTCTCTCTCTGTCTCTTTCACTCTCAGAACTGCCAGAAAAGAATTCTCTGTCCCACCACCAAAAATGAATCACAAAGCATTTAACATTAGCTTTGATGCTGTTGACAGGGATTTTGAAACTTTGAGAGAAACCAGCTTTAGAGAGAAATCTATACTATGGAAAATTAAATACAAAAACAGAAAAAACTCACATTCCAAGTGACATCACTCACAACTGGATCAAATCTTACCCAAAGCTCACCTTATCATTGGATGTTTTAGATACATAAACCGAAAGATTTCCTCCATTCTTGAAGCTGCTTTGAGTAGACCAAAAGCATATACTTTACTGATTCATGGCCCATAACAAATAGTTGAAAGCTTCATAGTGTTGATCTTGCTGTCAACATCACAATCAATCCAAAAATCCTTGTACGGAAGAACACTAGCCTGTCCTATTCTTACAACTCATACTCAGGTCTGCAACTCTGATCTCTCAACTGCTCAGGGATGTCTCAGAGACAGGGCACCATACTCTCTTAGTTTTCCTCCTGCCTTACTGCTTTCTCCTTCTTAGGCTTCTTTGCCAGTTCATCCTCTTCCCTCTGACAACATTCCATTCAGTCCTTAGACCAATTCTCTTCTCTATCCCCACTCACTTCTCAGTTACTTCATTCAATCCCAATTATGTGCTAATAACTACCAAACATATAACTCCAATCTAGACCTCTTTCCTGAACTCCAGATTCATACGCCATATTCATTTTGCCTACCTAAAGTATATGCTTAGATGTCTAATAGATACATCAAACTCGGTGCTACAAAACTGCTGAATACCTGATCTCCTCCTCTCCTCTACCCCTGGAAATATGCTCTACTTGAAGCCTTCTCCATCTCTGTTGATATCAATCCAACTTCCAAGTTGTTTAGGTCAAAAGCTTTGGAGGTATCCTTGACCTCTATTTTTCTCATACTCTAACATCCAAACTGTCAATTCGTTCTATCAGTTCTACCTTTAAAATACATCCAGAATTCAACCACTTCTCACCACTTCCACTGCCACTCCCCTGGGATGAGCCAATGGGGAATCATTTAATTAGAGTTGCCAGTCAGAGGAATCCTGTATCCTCCAGGAACAGGACTGTCAGGAACAGACTTAAGTCAGCAATCCTGCAGCCTTCTTTTATTGTCTGGAAGCAGCTGTTCCAAAAGGTGGCTTCAAGGTGAATGGAGTGACAAATTTTAGAATATAGCATCTGAGACAGTCAATTATGATCCTGGCAGCCAGAGATTGGAGAAATTCACTTTTATGGCCATTACACCATTTCCTTTGGTTGTTTGTAGGTTTTTGGTTTCTTCATTTGTTCCACCATTACAGACTTAATGTCATCTATATTCTTTACTCGGTTTATTGCTTTGATCATACGTTAGCTTCAAAGGCTTATTGACTTGCATGAGAAATTCCTTGTCTAATCCCCAGCCCTGCCAAACCTCACTCCAGAACCAATGAAGCAAGGGGGTGAAGTTGAAAGCAATAAGGCATCACTCTCTTTCTTCTACAGGTGAAAAAGCAGGAGCACAGTATGGTGGGCAGAACACTGAACTAGATTTTAATCAACCTGCCCCAATTCTTACCTAACTGGCATAAATAAAGTCCAAATAAATAATACAGCCTACTTAAACCCCAGTTTTCTCACTTGTAGAATGAGGATAATAATATATTTTTCATAAAAAAGGATAATTGCATTTACTTAAACAAATGGATTGCTATCAAGATCAAAACAGCTACTATATAAACTAAAGCATCTTATACAAATATAAGAAATATTCTATTCAAAAATTCTATATAAATAGAACAAAGGACTCTTGCTCTGATGAAAGGGTTAAAATAATTTTTTTAGGTTCACATCTTTATTCTTAATGTCTCTCCAAAACAGTTTAGAATCTTGTGTTTTTATTTAAGCATATCTGAAAAAAATGTTAAAGTCACATACTCATGTTTATCTGTTTCACTCTGGAGAGAATTCCATGTTCCTCTGCCTACATGTTCCATGTTCCTCTGTTCCATGATGCCTACATCAATGTACATATTGCCACATGTTTATTGAAACTAAGTTTAAACTGAAGATGTCTGCCTATAATTAAAGTTTGCAAAGAGTAAATAAATGCTCCCTACTATTATTTCTGAATTACCACCAAAGTCCATCTTAACTGTTCTTAACTGTGGTATACACTTGTGCAAGAAGGCATGTGTATGTGAATTTCAGTTCATCTAGGAGAGAAGAGTGTCTGCTATTTATACAGAAGAAAATCAGCCAGAACAATGACGTTAGACATCAGCCAAACAGTTCTTAACTTTTATGGGTTCTAATTATTTAAGACAAATGACAACTGTTCATATTTGGTGCCTTATTTTACAACGCATACTTATGTAATCAAATATGGGAGTTGAGACTTTTTGAACCTTGATGAGTGAACTCTCAGGATTTTATATATGGAAAACACAATCCTAAATGACTAGAAAATGGTCATACAATTCTCTCTCCCGTTAGGTTTATCTTGTAACTTGGTAGAATTAAATCAACCATTAGAAGTATGGGAAGCATATTTTCTAGAAAATCAAAATATACTTTAATTGTTAATTATTTATTTGTAATTTGCCATGTTCCAAAAAGTAATATGTGATGAACCCAAGAGACTAGGTCACTCTGTGCCCTTAAATTCATATGTTTGGCATTTGCACTAGATAACATTACAGCCTATGTCTAAATTATTTTGAAAGGAGAGGTGAAATAATTTATTTTCTTAAAGAATTTATGTTACAAAATAATTCATCTCAAATAAATTGCAATTTTCACTAGTTACAGAAAGAATTCCTTTACACATAATCATTCAGAAATTGGTAAGATACAGAATTAGAACTCTACTTTTGTAAATCACATCTAAAAATCAGAATTAGGAAAAGTGAAGCCACCTTAGGTATTGTGATTAGACAGAAACTCGAGAGAACTATGCACCTATGCAACCATCAAGAGGGCTAGAGAAATGAAGGTGAAGGTGTTATTTTCAAAAATTCTAGAAGTGAGATGATTAAAGGGCTGCCGTGGTCATAACCTGAGCTGTCAGCAGCACCAAAATGAGACGCTCCAAAGTCAAAGAAGATCGTCACTTTTTATCTCGGTCAACTACTCACCGCTCTCAATTGAGCCGAGTACAAACCAAAACAGAAAGGAACCGCAAGGTGGAGCCAGGTGCACTTCTAGCCATGACACCTAAGAAATCAAATGGTAATGCTAATAGAATCCTTTTGAGTGGAGGAAATTATGCGTTTTCCAGGATGATGGCTCCACTTTCCACAGATGCTTTTCAAAGTTCTACATCCTGTGGAAAACCATACAACCTGATGTGACCTTGGCAGTAAACAGCTTGCATTGCGTTGAGTGGAAAATCCCGAGTCTTAATCAGATCAGAGCCTGATGATCTTGTCATCTCATCAGGATCATTTGGATTCAATTTATTTGCCTCCTGTCAACTTGTGCTCAGAGATTTCCAAAGTTAGCTTTTGTCAGCTTCTCAATCTGCTTTCCCCACATCTCATGATCCCTTTAATATTTCTATACCTGGACCTTTTTGCCCTACTACAAACTTGGCTTTGCTATCTGTTCCAATGCGCACAGGGATTTAAAAAAAAATGCTGATGGCTCAATATTTTGTGTATGCTGTGCAAATTTATGTGTGACAAATCCATCAGGGACTGCAGGCAGGGGATGTGATAAAAATTCTCATTCCTTGAATGTACTAAAGCGGAAAAAGTACCAGAATGTGGCAAATAAGAGAAGCCGCAATAGTTAATTATCATGACACACAGCTCATCTGTAATTAATCCTTTTCTTCAGCAGGATTCTGCAACTGTAGCATAAAAAAAAAACAGGTCAGATGATGCTTTAATTAAGGCTGTACAGTGTTGCTGCTTCTACAGCAACAAGAACTGTTTTTTGTCTATAGGTGTGTGTGAAGCACTACAAATATTTTCTTAACATCTTTACAGATCGCTGTTTAAGCATCTTTGCTAGCATTATGTCTAGAGACAGACTGATTACAATTCAAAGGAGTTTTTCTCTTCTCCTCACACCCATCTTAGGAGCCACTAAAACAATCTAAATGTCATGACACTTGGGAGGAGACACTCTCACCAAGGAGCTAGCAATGAAACATGAGGTGCCACTGCAATTGGGAATGGCACTATCTTGAAATTTACAACCCTCTTAACCAGCTACCCAGGCTCAGATCAAGGGCCTCTGGTGTATGCTCACTTGACAAGATGTGGCTGGTTGTGAATCCACCACTGTTACCGTGAAATATTGATCCCCAGCTGTGATATTCAGTGGTACAATGGATAGTGTAAGAAGATAACACAAAAGAAAAATTTTATGGTCATCCTATTGTGTCTGCAATTCTTTTACAAGTCATTACATTGAATAAGGCTGGCAGTATGCCCTAGCTAGATCCCATAACAACAACAATTAAAAAAAAGGCTTGTCCTCTATTTACAAAGATACTGCTATTGCCAGAGCACAGAGTAGAACTGTGACAGAAACTACTGCTCACCCTTATCTGTGTTCTTTTCTTTGGTGAATAATTGGTCACATGTCCCAGATCTACTGCAATTAGTCATGTGATTTGTTCTCACAATAACACCTGAGAAGAAGCAATATGTTGCCTCTGTGTTAGAGCAGTTTAGAATGGTTGTACCTTCTCCACGTTCTTTCTTCTACGTTAGCTGATTTCAAAGAATCCAACTGAACCCTTCAAGGCCCTACATAAGAACTTTATGTGAAAGGCCGGCATTCACCCCATTAACTTGCATTGAACTATGATTTGAGCAAGTAGAGCCACTACTGTGGTGAGCCACTAAGATTTGGGAGTTTTTGCAAAAGCACTTCACCTATGCCAACTGATACCTGTGCTGTATTATTACATGCAGTCAGCCTCCCAAATCTGTGGGTTCCACGTCCACCAATTCAATCAACCACAGACTGAAAATATTACCCACAAATTTTCAGAAAAGACCAAAAAAGCAAAACTTGAATTTGCCACAAGCAAATTATGGCACTGGAGAAGACTCTTGAGAGTCCCTTGGACAGCAAGATCAAACCAATCAATCCTAAAGGACATTAATCCTGAATATTCACTGGAAGGACTGATGCTGAAGCTAAAGCTCCAATACTCTGGCCACGTGATGTGAAGAGCTGACTCATTGGAAAAGACCCTGATGCTGGGAAAGATTGAAGGCAGGAGGAGAAGGGGGCAACAGAGGATGAGATGGCTGGATGGTTCAATGGACATGAGTTTGAGCAAACTCCAGGAAATAGCGAAGCACAGGGAAGCCTGGTATGCTGTAGCCCATGGGGTCGCAAAGAGTTGGACATGACTGAGCAACTGAACAACAACAAGCAACTATTTACATAGCATTTGCATTGTATTAGGCATTATAAGTAATCTAGAGATGATCTGAAGTTTATAGGAGGATGTTCACATGTTGTATGCAAATACTACGTCATTTTATGTGAGGGACTTGAGTATCTGTGGATTTTGGTGTCTGTGGGGTGGCAAGAGTCCTGGAACCAACCTCCCACAGATACCAAGTGAAGACTATTTGTAATATCTCCCCAGTTTCTCCTGTGATCTGTAACATGTATTCGTGGGACACCTGAATAAGTACCAGGATCTGGTGAGACTTTTGTGGCATAGTTGTTTGAATAGCATTTTTCTCTACACTGTAGCAAAATAACTACACTGGTCTTAAAAACCATAGTTTTCCCTTGACCAAAGTAATCACTTTGAACAATCTACCCAAGAAGTAACCAAGACCTGTCATTAGGCAGTATACTTCTAAATTCTAGGAAAAATACCTAGCTCAGCACTGTAGACTTTAATACATTTACAGGTAAAATATGCTGCTCTATGCAGGTTACAGAGTAACCAGAGAAAGTCTATCCTTGTTTGGAGGGAGGACTCTGGAGAGAGCCATTATAGGTCTGTCACCCTGCATTGCATACAGAGAGTGAATGGTCATCCTTCCATTATGAACTGCATAAACATATTGACTTCCTCCCACCTTACTTGATGGAACGATGTATCTACAAACTATACAGCATTTGATAGGCAAGAGGGGAGGGATTTTGCTTAGTGTAGCTTATAAGCAAAGGGATTTGACTACTGCTTGCCCCAAGAATATTATACTGTTCTCCTTAGCAGAGATCCCTGAGGTTCTGATGAATGATTCTCTGAGATCATATTTCTGAAGCTCTCAAACAGGTCTGGCTGCTTCTGTACACATAAATACATGGTAAACAATAGCCTTCTAGAGATACAGGGGTAGGGGTGAGGCATTGGAGGGATGGGAAGAATGAGGAATAGATATTAAAGCCTTGATCCTTTGCATTTCCTCTCCCCAGAATACTAAATTAAGCCAAGGTAACTCTTGACAAATTATTTCCACTTTTGCACTCTTTTATTGTGCACAGTGATAATCACATCAATGCCACTACTTTCCTTCAAAAGCAATTGGCATTCTGGGACATAAAAATTTAAGCAGCCTCGCCATTCTTTGCCTTAGATCTCATAATAAGAGGGAGGCTGCACTGGTTTTGGAAATAATCAGAGAAGCAAAAAGCCAGAAGTAGTCCTTCTCTTCTATACCCACTCCACCCAGCTAGGCCCAGCACTGGACTCCAGCGGAAGCTGGCACAGGCAAGTGGCAACTGCCTTCACCACTGAAAGTAAATGAAGTTATGTTTCTTAGAAGATGTACTGACTCGATTAAGAAATCGGAGCTACTTTATCATTCGCCTCCCTGAGAGTTATGTGGTCTGCTTAGTATGCACAGAACAGCAAGGGCCCTGTGATATTACCTCTTAGCCTTAGAGTCCTGTCTTAATGGACTCTGAAAGAGTGATACAAGTAGGATGTAAAAACCAGAAGGGAAAGTTCTGTTATTAGTGTTAAGCTGTTTCAGACCCTGGAAATTGACTTTATTGTATTTGACTTTTTGCAAATGTATGTAAGGTCACCAATGTCTTGGCAAAGTCCACATTTCTACCATGCTGTGCCATATGGGAAATGTGCCCACAGTGCTTATGCCGTCTGCTGTTGGTAAACAGCAGCTACATTACAGCACTTTCTATAGTGTGTGGACTGGCCTGTGGTACCCTAGTGTTAGGACAGTGTGATGTTGGTAGCTGCTGAAATGAAGATATGGGAGCTGTTAGGAATATTTTCTCAGTTGTCAACATGACAGACACCAGCAAAACAGAACTGACCCCAGTGTGACATACACAGTTCTTCCCAATTCCTCCTCCTATTTCCCTCCACCTAGCACCTTTAGCCGGAGAAGGCGATGGCACCCCACTCCAGTACTCTTGCCTGGAAAATTCCATGGACAGAGGAGCCTGGTAGGCTGCAGTCCATGGGGTCGTGAAGAGTAGGACACGACTGAGCGACTTCACTTTCACTTTTCACTTTCATGCATTGGAGAAGGAAATGGCAACCTACTCCAGTGTTCTTGCCTGGAGAATCCCAGGGATGGGGGAGCCTGGTGGGCTGCCATCTATGGGGTTGCACAGAGTCGGACATGACTGAAGCAACTTAGCAGCAGCAGTAGCAGTACCTTTAGCAGTACAGAAAAGAAAGAGGGAGGAGGTGGAGGGAAGAAGGGAGGGAGGAAGTGAGCATTTAAATGGTTCCACCAATTACACAGTCCTTATTATTTTCCTCCTCTCCTTCTTTTCATTATTAACAATAATAACACAAATTCCTATACTCAGAATTAGTTATGCAAATATCCTGTGCTTTCTTTGTTTAAAAATTCTTAGCAGCTGCTACTAGGACATCAGAATATAAGTAGCATCAGGTGTGTATTATTATACCCAGCTGAACAGCTGCAGCACTTACATTTCATTCCATATAGTACACTTCACCCTTACCTCCCCCAATAATGGTGTTCTTTGTAAAGTTTTCATGAGGTTCTCTCCAGGAGGCCTTGCCAACAGTAATAAAGAATGCATGGATAACTGAAAAACCACAAATAACTCAAACATTTGATTCTAGGCAATGGTTTCTCAAATTCTCTTTCATCAAGGAGTGGACCTAGAGACCAGATTATCTTTTTTTTCTGCCTTTTCCATTGTCTAGTGGAAGGGTTTGGAGCTGTAAAGTAAGTAAAGTGGTAGAGAAAGAAGAAACCAGAGATCCAAATTCGTTAGTACACATTTTAGATAATTACTTCCTAGATAATAAAATCACCAATGTCATCCACCAATCACAAACATTTTCATTGTAGACTATACCACAGAAAAAAATCTATGGACCCTACACACTTAGAGCTGAATTTCTTGTGGGAAAGATGTTATTAATATGGAAGAAATCATTTCAGAACATGTAATTGTAATGGCAGTCAGAGTTCACAAAGAGATGGATATGCACCAGCATAGAAATAAGAGATAGTTATAGACCAGCACAAAAAATCTAAGTTAGGCCTTTGAAGGATAATTTTTGTGTTTGTGTGAAGAAAATAGTGACATAAAAGTTCCTGCAATCTTGCTGTATGTAATATTAAACAATGGATCATAAGGCTGGAGCCCAGAATTTAAAGTTTCCACAGTAGACATAAGAAAATACTTAATTTTTCCTCACATCAGAAATATGTGCTATTTAGGTTTATCTTGTAACTATGTCTTGGCTTAATGTGGGAAAAGAAGTGAATTTTCTGGAAGGATGGTAAAAAGAGGATTATATTATGGTTTCTAAAGTGATAAGGGCTTCCCTGGTATCCAGTGGTTAAGAATCCACCTTGCGATGCAAGGGACACCAGTTCCATCTCTAGTCCAGGAAGATCCCACATGCCGGAATAGCTAAGCCTAACACAACTACTGAGGCTGTGCTCCAGAGCCCGTGCTCTACAAGAGAAGCCACCGCAACAAGAAGCCTGCACACCACAAGTAGGGGGCAATCCATGCTCTCCCCAACTAGAGAAAGCCTGTGCAGCAACAAAGACCCAGTGCAGTCAAAAGCAACTAAATATAAAAAAAAATAAAGTGGTAAGGACAAAAGGAAAGGACTAAGCCATTGTGTCTGCTTGATATGCCAAGTAGGTGGAGAAGGTCCATTTGTTGAATAGCTAGTAAAGGACAGGCAACAGGCTGAGCACTTTTCTTGAGAGGCCTCAATTTTTCCCTCATAATAACCATCTGAGGTGGTTATGCAGATAGGATGTATCTAGGCCAGAACACCAGGTTTCCCAGGTGATTCTAGTGGTAATGAACCTACCTTCCAATGCAGGAGACATGAGAAGCGGGTTCAATCCCTGGGTTGGGAAGATCCCCCGGAGGAGGGCACAGCAACCCACTCCAGTATTCTTGCCTGAAGAACCTCATGGATAGGGGAGCCTGGTGGGCCATGGTCCATAGGGTCACAGAGTTGGAGACGACTGAAGCAACTGAGCACGCGTGTACAGGCCAGAACACCAGTCTGCAGAGGCTAAGTCCCTTCTAGAACCCCAGCCAGTCTTGTCTGGCCTGGATGTTGGTCCATCAACCTTTGAGCTACCTGAAAGAACTACATGTCAGAGTACATTAACTGAAAGTGCATTTTAGTACAGCTTGTGTTTGACCCAGCTGCAGACACTTGGAAATGCCAATAATGTAAGCGAACAATTCACCTAAAACCGTATAATAGTATCATTCCCATTAACTCCATTAAGCTATGGAATGTAAGATTCACCATACATACACACACACACTCACTCATATACTCCACACCACAGACACCATCACTGCCACCGCCACCAGCCCACCACACAAGCACATTCAATCCTGTGAATGAATCTCACTCTTCTCCCTAAAACAGTTCAGCTCCAGGAACACCAGCAAAGGCAAAGCTGGTTATTTGACAACTGAGGTGGCTTAGCCTGAGTCACTTTAAAGGATCTGAAGCTTTAAAGATTTACCGCCTTATTATCTTCTTAATTCTGTAGATGTATCGCCTACAAAGAAATGGTCGGGTTTTCTGTGGCTATTTTACAAACATAAAAATGGTAAAATATGGGTAAATGGCACAAAGACTGAAAGAACATGGGACACTGGATCCTTGCACACCTTCATCTCTACTCCCATACTGGTTGCTCTGTCCTCTCCTGGGCACAGTTCCCATGGAAACATGAATTACCCTGGGCTTCTGGCTAGACCTGGTGCAAGACAATTATAGAAGGGTTTGAAGGCCTTTGACAGGAGTGCCATCAACCCGCAAACACGTACGTGCTGATTAAACCTGAGACAGAGTGTACCTGCACCTGAAACCTCAGGCCAATCTGGCAGGACATTGGCTGAGGATACAGAATTGGGACCCTACCCCTCTATAAAAACTACAGACTTCTGGTTCTTTCAGATTTTTGATCCTCTCACTTCTGGTCTCAAAATATTTTATTCTCTTATAAAAGCAGGTACTAAATCTAATTGTGAGCTTCAGAAACAATCTTTTTGCAGTTCAGTTATTTGCACTGTCAGGTTTAACATCACCTATTCTGTGGGAAGAGCTCCCTTGGTGACTCAGACGGTAAAGAATCTGCTTGCAATGCAGGAGACCCAGATTTGATACCTGGGTCAGGAAGATCCCTTGGAGAAGGAAATGGTTACCCACTCCAGTATTCATGCCTGGAGAATTCCATGTATAAAGAAGCCTGGTGGGCTACAGTCAATGTGGTGGCAAAGAGTTGGACATGATTGAGAGACTAACACACACACACACACACACATTCTGTGGGAAACTCCCTTTGCCCCTCTCCTGAGGGCAGCTGCATACTCGCTCTCTCTTCCACCTTCAGAGACTCATTTCCTGAGATGCTTCTGTCATCTGTTGAGACTTAAGAGGGTCCCTGAGATTTAAGGGCTGCTGCTGCTGCTGCTGTCGCTTCAGTCGTGTCCGACTCTACGTGACCCCATAGACGGCAGCCCACCAGGCTCCCCCATCCCTGGGATTCTCCAGGCAAGAACACTGGAGTGGGTTGCCATTTCCTTCTCCAATGCATGAAAGTGAAAAGTGAAAAGGAAGTCGCTCAGTCGTGCCCGACTCTTCACGACCCCATGGACTGCAGCCCACCAGGCTCCTCCGTCCACGGGGTTTTCCAGGCAAGAGTACTGGAGTGGGGTGGCATTGCCTTCTCTGAGATTTAAGGGCAGTTAGAGGCAAAAAAGAACTTGCTCACACTTGCTGGGCACAAGCTATGAGGATTCTATATCCCTGTGCTGGGAACACCAGCCCTTGGCCTGGATTTCTGTGTCTCTTCTCACTGACTTGAATCTCTAAGTTTCTGATCACTGTGGAAAGTGGAAGTATTTCCACCTTCTTGTGGCCATCCATAAAGCCTTAGGAGGAATTCTAAATCATTACCTCTTGAAAATTCTAACACTAACATAGGAGGGGGGAAATTAACATTTAAAGTATTTTCACGAGATCAGAATTTTCCTTTTGGTGTTTCCAAATCTCTATTCATTCTGGTTAATCATAAACTGAACAAAGATTGTTTAGAATTTTCTACCCCTGAGTGATGAGTTTTTCATTCCGCCCTCCTACATATTCTATGTGTGTGTGTGTAAGGTGGAAAGTGGGAATAGTGATGTGGATGCTGAGGGAAAATTAAATGACCTAATGAATTATTCTTTGTTAGTAATTTCTAAGGTCTCTGCCAGGTGATATCCATTTTCACATAAATTTTCTAAATATGATGCTTTATCCAAAATAAATGATGCCAAAGACTGTACTATAGTAGATCAGCAGGGGAAAAATTGTGGACTTCAAATCCTACCTTACAGACAGCAACATATTACCTACCCATAAGCCAACTCTGGGTTTATACACACAGAAAGCAAAGGAGGGAAAAAACATCATTAATCTCTATGTCGAAAGCTTGTTTAAAAAAAAAAATTATTGAGTAGTTAAATGATTCATTCCATGGAATACAAAGTGAGAGGAAATCAACCTACTTTTTAGCGGTCTTTGCTTTCGAGTTACATCATAAGCTGTAAGTTTCAAGCCCTCCAGACTCATCTGAGACTATACCTGGCATTTGCTCATCTCCTGGGTAATATGATCTAATTTGGACTGTGGTTATTTACAACTGGCTCTTTGTAACTAGTTAAAAAAGACATGATGAACCTAGATCACTAAAACGGGCAATCAGCAGGCCCCAGGAATAAAGCAACGTGGCTTCTTTGTCAGTTTGAATGCCCACATTGAAAGAGGGTGATTTCACCTGGTGAACACCCCCCAAAAAGATAGCATCTCCACCTCCCCACTCATGCTTAAGTGCCTGTAGATGGGATTAGAATGGAATGTGCCACCACAGAAAAGTGTGACCACAGAGAATTTATAGATTTAAATAGGCAAAATGTTGTGAGAGGCAAGTAAACTGATATTATGTGATGACAAGCATTGCCCTCCTAGACCTGACACTCCAGTGGGGGAAACATGACTCACCCACAGGAAACAACTGGAGAACAATGAAGAAAACCTAAAAAGGAGTACTGGATTGTGTGAACTGATACTACAAAAAGTATGGACAGTTTTGATCAGTAGATAAGATGTGAGGTAGTTCTAACCTTAAAATAGAGAGATCCTCTGGACAGATGTAGAAGGCCAGTGAGGCCAATAGATGGTGATTCTGTTTTCATTCATACCACTCATTCAACAAATGAACAAAAAACCACTAAATGCCCAGCAGTTTGCAAAGTGCTGAGTATACACTACAGAGCAAAACATAGCAGCTGGGGGGAAACAATGTGGGAAGTGAGAGAAATTTAGGGGTAAGAAGTAAAGAAATTATATCTGGAAAATACCCTTTCCTACACCAGAAGAAGTCTATATGTTCACTCAACAGAAAGATGATTGTTATTGAAAGGAACATTTGCCCTAGTTGTAAATAAGCAATAAAATAACCTCAAATCAAGGTGCAATTGTCTTCTGTACCACCTTACTTTTGTTTTTATTCTACCATTAGAAGAACACGTCTTTATTTCTAAACATCATTTACTAAACAAACAATCACATAACACTTGAATTTAAATCTTTGATCTAAATTTAACACATTTCTGAGATTAAGATGTTTTCAAGAGGAGAAGAACTTGAAGTGGCATAAAATATGAAGCATTTCCTTTACAGTTATATGGTGTAATGGAAAGTTCAAGAACTGGAGTCAAGAGACTACCCTCAAGTTCCACTGTTTCTAGTTATTGGCTGTGATATTATGCAAATTACTACTTTTGAACTTTAGTTTGGTCACCTGTAAAAAGATCTAAATTACAGGGTTATTATGAGACCCCAAAAAAGATGCTGTAGATCTATGTGCCATGAACTGTGAGCCATTATGCTGCTGCTGCTGCTGCTAAGTCACTTCAGTCGTGTCTGACTCTGTATGACCCCAGAGACGGCAGCCCACCAGGCTCCCCTGTCCCTGGGATCCTCCAGGCAAGAACACTGGAATGGGTTGCCATTTCCTTCTCCAATGCATGAAAGTGAAAAGTGAAAGTGAAGTCTCTCAGTCCTGTCCGACTCTTCGCAACCCCATGGACTGCAGCCTACCAGGCTCCTCGTCCATGGGATTTTCTAGGCAAGAGTACTGGAGTGGGGTGCCATTGCCTTCTCCGAGCCATTATGCTAGTAGTAACTATTTTATTATCATCTTTGTAATAAATAAATTATATATTATATTATGTCCTGTTTGGGGTTTTAAAGGGGTTTTCTGTTTGTGTTTTGTTTTTAGATCTCTTTCATTCCCAGCACAATGCTTGGCACATAGTAAATAATAAATGTTTGTTGAATAAAAAAAAGAATATAAAGATAAAGTTTCTGACCAGCTTGATAGGATTTGTGCTTTGACGTATTCTTCTAGGAGTGGTGAAGAATCTTCATGACAGCTGGTTGAGTGAGGTTCACCACTATGGCCTGGAATAGTTCATGCTTCCTTTTTCTTTGTAGCAAGCCAAACTGCCCCTTCCTGGTATCAAATCCACA
The DNA here is from genome assembly GCF_029407905.1 of Bubalus kerabau. NCBI lineage: Eukaryota > Metazoa > Chordata > Mammalia > Artiodactyla > Bovidae > Bubalus > Bubalus kerabau. The sequence continues at coordinate 41,272,749 of NC_073642.1, forward strand.
TCCCTGGCATCTCAGACTGTTCTTTGTTCTGACCGAAGAAAATGGATCGTCCTAGATGACACTGTGTACAGAGCCTGGTCCCACAGACTAGGATGCATGGAGGCTTAAAAGGCCCAATTTTGAAACGATGGAAAGGCATGATTTGTGTCCCTTAAAAAAAAACTATAATGAGCTCACAATTTCAGCTTTCACCCATCCAAACATTGAGTTGGGGAACCACAGAACAGTGCTTCTTTCTAGAATCCCTTGTAACTAGACTTGTACACATATTGTACCCCTCATCTTCAGAGATTTTCACCTCTGTGTATTGTGTATAGGCACCCAGGCAAATTGTCAACAAGACTCAACAAAGCCATAACCACCCAGCCCGTACATGTTGCACCTCCTTCAACTTGCTTCCCATCCTGCCCAACCCCTGCACAAATCAGGTCTGAATGCCCAAGCTTGTCGTCACCTGGTACACAGAAATGCAGTCTAACACTGTATTTATTAGCAACCCCTTCCCCTTATGTTTAATTTATTGTTACATTTTTTAAATGTACAAACAGTTATACCAGTTTTATACACAAAACCACAGGTACCGTTTTGTATCTGTCAAAATTCCAGCAGCCTGTGGTGAGAGAGAGTTGAATAGATGTCCTATGCTGCCATCTAGTGCTTTTCCTAAGACCAGACTTGTTCATTTTTCTAGAAATGAGGAGACAAAGGCAGCTCAAGACGCCTAAATTCTGGAACAGCTACTGATATGCATTATTAAACAGATGCATTTATGACACTTGGGCCGCATTCCCTGGAACCAAGCAACTTAACTTGTTTTCACACAACAGCAGCTTATATCCCTGCTCTTGACTGGCAAAGCTCTGGCCTTCTACCCTGAAGGCACCTGGTGGAAGTCCGAACTGACTGGGCAACAAAATGCCCCTCGGAGTTTCTGGGTACAGCTCCCATCTGGCCAAGATTCTGTTTGGATGTCTCAATCTCCAGGAGGAACAGTCTGATCCCGAAGCCTTGCCTATTACTTCAGTTTGGGGAGAAGATATAAAGGAGTCAGACAGCTTTTTGTAAAAAAATATATATATAAAAATAAAAAAAATAAAATATGTTTAAAATGGTCTAAAATAATAGCCATTTTCTTTTCAGTGGCCAAAGTGATGCTTCTAAATTTTCTCTTGGTCTTCAGGTCACACAATTTGTATAACTAGCTAGATTCTAGATCTGATTTTGAATTCCTCCCTTTATCTTTTCCTGGATCTCAAAAACATTTTTTTCTTCTCATTTAATCAACCAACACATCTCTCTACTGCACACATGCTATGCTAAAAGCACTGCATTAGGCACTGCTTAGTGGGTGGATAAATAAGAAGAACATACCCTTTCCATCTGTGTCTCTGATCACTTCCTGCCTCTGGTTTCTAAGAGGCTTTATCATCCTCTCTCTCTAGATTCTCTAATGCTCCTTCTTCTTGTCCTTTAAATATGTACAAGCCTCTCTTCTAGTTAAAATAAATAGAGGCTTGATCCCTCTGTACTTTCCTGATACCGGCAAATTCTTACTTTCTATGCTTGTACCTTTTATATTTTATCTCAAGGAAATGCATGATTCATTGACTCAGTATCCTATTGTTCAAACACATGGAATCAACTATCTGACAAATTAGGGTGCCCCCTTCCGACAAGAGGAAGTGGTATCTGTTAGGGCTGCAGATCCCAAAAGTGATTCCTGAATGGAGAAGCTGTCACAATAGATGACCTCTAAGTTTCTGCCAACTTTGATTCTGTCCTTTTAAGCTTAGTTCTAATCCAATTTCCACTTCTTCTCTAGCCACTCCCTACTTAACCCTGTCTGTAAAATCATTACTTTCCAAAAAGGAAGTTAGCTTCTATAGGTCAAATAGTTCAATTCTCCTTCCCTTTCTTGAATTTATTGCTTCATCATGGCATCCTGAATGCACCCCTTTCTTGAAGCATTCTCCTCTCTTCTCTATTTTGCTTATCCTGTTTTTCAAATAATTCAGTGTCCTCCATTTTTCACTGATACCTGGTCTTTCTTTCAGGGGACTTTATCTAACTTGGATTTTGGTATGATTGTGAATTTGCAAATATATTTACTCACTCCCTCTGTACCTTTATTACAATGCTCCATGATGATGTCAATGGCGGAAGTGACAGTGATAACTTTGCTCACATGACTTCAGCTCACATGACAATGATGCTTTGCTCACATGACTTCAGCTACCACTTTTACAAAGATAGGTTCCATATCCTCTATTTCAACTCTGAGTTTTCAACCTCTTTCAAACCCATATCACCATTTATCTCTGTAGTAGAATAGTTCCTTCATGGCTGTCCCATCAACACCTGAATCTCACCCCCTAAACCAACATGTCTCCCAATTCTTTCCATTATTATCTATGGCAACAATATTCCCAACCTTCAACTCAGTTCAGTACATTAGGTGTCTTTTGGATTTACCCTTCTTTTACCCTCCAATATTTAACTTTCTCTAAGATTTGGAAATTCTTTCTTCTTGATTTCTTTCAAATACACATCTTCATTTCCACTTCTGCAGCCACTGCACAAAGAATTTAAATCCTCAGTGCCTTATACCTGGGTTGTAGGGTAACTTCACGACAGTTCTTTTGGCTTCTAATTCCACTTTTGTACTAGTGCATCTCACCAAAAACAAACAAACAAACAAAAACCTTGAGTGGTCTTTTAACTACTATGATGTCAGGCAATCATCTGTTACAATGCCACAATAGCTGTGTATTTTCCTTCAACGCCACATCAAGTTTCTCAGCATCACACACTCAAGGCCCTTTCCAACCCTATCCCACTTTCTTCAAACACACACTTCTTGACACATGTCCCAATTTCCAGTCAAACTGATCTCTTCAGCCTTCCCAGTACAGGAATATTTTATGCACAATAGTCCCCGCCTTGGAAAGCTTCATTCACTCCTCCCAAAATCTAGGTCTTATTAACCTCTCAGAATACATGTGTCCCTGGCTGCAGTCTATGATGGATCATTTCTGTCTCTGATCTAAACTCTACTATGAGATCCTTCCTCAGTGGTCTCACTTTTAGGGAACAGTGGTGGTGGTTTAGTTGCTAAGTTGTGTCCAACTCTTGCAATCCCATGGACTGTAGCCTGCCAGGCTCCTCTGTTCATGGGATTCTCCAGGAAAGAATACTGGAGTGGGTTGCCATTTCCTTCTCCTGGGGATCTTCCCAACCCAGAGATTGAACCTGGGTCTCCTGCATTGGAGGCAGATTCTTTACCTACTGAGCTATGAGGGAAGCCCCTTTAGGGAACCATAGATGCTCATAAAAAGCTTGCCAACAGACCTTGGCCTCATCATGCTCATAGTTGCTCTCTGACACAGCTGTATGACATTATGGCAGGAGAGCCTCATGACATCTGATCTGTGAGATGTGTGGCTGAGACTGAATGTTCATATCATTTTCTGACTAAGGAACTTTCTGGCATAGGCCTCCTCCATTCCAGAGTAGTAGTGATAACAAAGTAAGATACACTAGATAAGTAGTGAAGACAAAGTAAGAGGACAATCCAAGATCTTTTGACACTGTGATCTGACGCGTTCACTCTGACATAATCATTTTGGCATACCTGTTATGACATCAAATGGCACTTTTGATGTACAAAATCACTGTCTTTGTTGTGTCATGACTAATTAACATGTGAAACCAACATCCCAAATTCTTACTGCACCTTTAACTCTCACCATGTGTATTTTAAAACACTGAAAGTCAAAAGTTAAAATATTGTGTCAAAGCCATGTTTCCATGTTCAAAAGCTCCTGGCGTCAAAATGGCTGTACTAAAGCAGCTGGTTTCAAAGCCACGACACAATTGGCAACTTTGATTCGAGCTGGTGATCAGACAACAGAGTGACAACAGAGCTCTGAGGCGCAGGCTTTAGCATATTCATGGATCTCAAACTGCAAGAACAGACCGGCAAGATGAACTGGGGCCAGGAGGTGTGGTTCACAATGAAAAAGTCAGGAGGAGCTGACGTGCAAGGGAGTGTTTGTCAAGAGCATAAAATGGATGGCTAACTAGGCTACAAGCAAGGGCTTAAGTTGCCTAGTGCTCTTGGATCCATCACTGCCAAATCTGAGAATGGGTGCTCATGACTTCCTCTTTTCTTGCCAAGCTATTAATAGCAGTGAAGTTGCAATGGGACAGCACATAGCTTAGAGGGTCTCAACAGAACGATCTTCAGTTTTGTCAGGAGTGTGGTTATATTTTTTCAAAAAAAAGTGCTTTGCAGACAGCTAGTTATTTTTTACCTTGTGGTATTTCATAATTTCTGAATCTAGTGCTGTGTTCTGCTCCCCATAATTGGTTAGTGTTAGCTGTTCATATATGAATGATTTCACCATGGCAATTCACAAAAGGCTGCTGTAGTTTAAAGACATAGCTCTCCTGTCTCTGTGACAGAAAAAAAAAAATGCGTATGTGGGTAGGGAAGGAACCTTGTGTATCAAAAGTATCATTTTCTTGTTCATTTATTTATTTGCTTGTTTATTGCTTACCTCTCTGCACCCCACGACTCACTAGAACGTAAGCTCCATGAGAGCCGGAATATTGCCTATATTCACCGATGCTGTTCCCTGCTTTGCACAGTGATTGGCACATAGTAGACACTCAGTAAATATTTATTAAAGAAATAATTACTTTTTCAATAGGAAAATAAGGTCCCCAAAAGGAGTGGTTTGGTCCATTCCAAAACAGATTTGTGATTAGTTATGTTTTTCTCTGGGCCTTTTACTGCTCAGAATCCCTGCCAGGAAAGAAATGCTAAAACTCCCATCTTTTAAATATGTAGATCCCTGACATTTGGTTGCTTCATGAATTTTGCATTGCATAATGACAAGTGTTTAATTTTATAAACTGCTCCTGTAATAGATCATTTTCAAGGAGAGGCATAATCTGGAAATGCAGTGTAAAGTGCTGTTGCCGAATTAGACAAATGTCTTCCCCAAGCCAGCGATCCTTTCCGTAGTAAATGTTTTCAAGCACTGACGGATTGGAAGCCATGGAAATAGTCTCAACACCCAGCTGGCGGACTGAGTAAGAAATGAGATGGTCCATGGATCCTTCTTTCCTCCAGGCTGGTGTGTACCAACCCTCAGAATATCTCTGGAGCAATGGAAAAACAAACAACTGACTTGTTTTTGGAGGCCCAAATGGCCTCATTAGGTCTAATTTCTAACTTGTTTTCTGTTAGCACAAAAATAGAAGGGAGAGAGGTAGGGAAAAGAAATAATTACTTTGGGGTTCTGAAAGAGAAAGTTCAGTGCTTTAGGGTCTACCTTAAGTGTCTATGCAATACCCCCAGGCCTCTAGATCAGCTCATGTTGGTTTGAGGTTATAACTGGAAGAGAAGCCACACCAGTGCATCAGCTTGTGGGTAATCCATGCTTCAAGCACCATGCTTCTGTCACTGATTGACCTCAGGAAACTCACTGATCTTCTCTGTTTCCTGCTTTCCTTGTCAAAAAAAAAAAAAAAAAAAAAAACACCACGCTCAATTGTGTTCCCCTTTTAATTGTGTTTCCTTTAATCAGAAATCTGATTAAGAAAATTGAGATTAACCTTCAAAAGTGAGTTAAACTGGGGCTCTGTTACACCCTAGAGGGGTGGGATGGGGAGGGAGGTTCAAGAGGGAGGGGACATATATATACCTATGGCAGATTCATGTTGATGTTTGGCAGAAACCAACAAAATTCTGTAAAGCAACTATCCTTCAGTTAAAAAATAAACAATTGTTTTAAAAAAAGCTATATAGCCAAAAGAAATGGGACTGGCTTCATAAGTTATATACAAAGATTATTTATTACACAAATTTCAAGCAAGATATCCTTATTATGAAGCCACTGTATCAACTCAATAGGAACATTGAAAAAAAAATTTGATGTGTCAAAGGTGAAGGATACAAATTCATATGAAACAAAAGCCCAATATATTTGGCATGGTTTGTAAAGAAGAGAAGTATGAGCAGTGTTAGTCACTCAGTTGTGTCCGACTCTTTGCAACCCCATGGACTGTAGCCTGCCAGGCTCCTCTGTCTGTGGAATTCTCCAGGCAAGAAAACTGGAGTGGCTTGCCATTCCCTTCTCCAGGGGAATCTCCCCAACCCAGGGGTTGAACCCAGGTCTCCTGCATTGCAGGCAGGTTCTTTACCATCCAACCTACCAGGGAAGCCCCTGTAAAGAGGGTTGCTCCAAAAGAGACTTACGGTCAGTTACCCAGTCAATCCTCAAAGTGGTCTGTCAGTCAGCAAGGCAGCCCCATGTAGCAGAGAGAATAGTGAACAAGAATCAAGAACCCTGAGTCCAGAAAATGTTTGTGAAATGACTATGACATCACAGGCGCCAGATAAATTTTATACAGTTTAAGAAATTTGCCCAAGGTTTACACAGCTGGGACTCAAACCCCAGATGTAAGATCCTGGTGCCACACTCTTAACCATTATACCATACTGCCTCCTAGCATTTCTGGCAAGTAACATTCAGTTCTCACATCTACGTCTAGGTTGAACTACATAAGCTATAAAGTCTTTTCCAGGTATACAAAACACTAGATTGAGCAAGCAATTCTGCTTCTTTGACAGAACATAAATGTGACTCTGTGTGTATGTGTGTCTGTGTGTGAATATACACAGCTTTCCAGCTCTGTCCTCCTCCTCTACTGAGGGCCTATCTTGCACAACTCTGGTGAGTGCTCCATAAATGAAACTAACCAGTAGTACTTTGGACACACACTTTTTGATGCCTTGCTAATTTTGACAACAGCAAACTCATGCCATCCAGGTTTTACTGACCTTCCTTACATCTAAGCAATCCTTCTCTTGTTTTGTTGATTCCCTGACCCAATACCATAGCACTTGTTCCTTATATTATCTGTCCTCTTTCAGTACCCAACGCTATTGACAAACCCTCCCCAACCCTTACTTCTAGAAGATTATCCTTCTTCCAACATTTCTGAGACTGGTGATCCTAAAACCCCTATTCTTCATTTAACAGAATTTCTTTAAATGTTTACTATTCCTTTTCTCCTTTCTGCCTGTTTCAAGGTAATTATTGTCAGCCTTTTTTTTTTTTTTCTAAAACACTTCCTCTGCTGCTCCAACTTATGGAAACTTGTTTTATAGTTTCTCCTTTCTCTTATGTTTTCCATCTCTCAATCTTCTCTGCATTTGTCAACAGATAATACTCAAGGCCTGGACATGAACTGACACTGCTGAAGACCATCTATGTGCCAGATATTGCATTAGACAATTTGCACAAAATGTTTCCTTTAGTCCTCACAGGAACCTCAAAAGGTTGATTTGATTACTGGCATGTTATATGACAGAAAATAATGCTAACAAACACTGGGTCGAGGTCATGCAGAAAATAAATTGGCAGTACCAAGGCTTAACCCATGTTTGACTCTAACTAGGAAATTCTACTATATCTCACTTATTCCTTGATATAAATATATAAACTCTTTCCTGCAACCCTGCTCTTTTAAGCTTTCCTTTTGTCTTTCACTGCCAAACTTCAGTTAAACACAGCAAGTGTTTATAAAATAACAGTTACGTGCAAATGACCAAGCTACATGTTTTTTCCCAAGGGAAAACAAAGATGAACAACATAATTCTCTGCCAGAAACTTCCAACCTAATAAAAGTATCAGATATGTAAATAACAATAAAATGAGGCAGAAAGAAGTACTAAAAAACACTATCAGAATCTTCTGAGAACACAGATTAATGTTTAGGAAGAATCAGAGTAGAGGATTTCACAAAATGTTGGTTTCCGAGTCTTCCTTGAAGCTTTCAAGCCCCTTCGATTGCCGTACAATTCTCCCTCGGGACCGTGTCTTCTCCTATCTCTTCCTTTCTGTTCTCTCAATCCCAACTGGCACAACCACAGAAGCTTCAGAGTTGGTCTCCAGCTCTAGACTTTCCCACTATAATCCAACCCATGAAAGATCCCTTCTTCTGGTCTGCCCTTCATTAGGCCCAACTGAGATCCATCACTACCCGAAGAAATACCTTCTGTGGCTCTCTGCCGCTCAATGAGTAGGAATAAATTACATACGGGGTTGTTATAAGGATCAAGTGTGATAACACATAGGAGAAAGATGTGAAAAACATACTCTCTAAGATACACTGCTGTTAATATTATGATATACTTTACACTTGGGCCAGTGTCTGTCCCCTGAATTCACCCCTTGGCTCATGTCACCCCTGTTCCTATAATGCCTTTCTTCCTCATTTCTAACTCTAAAGCGCTATACTATGCATCTTAAGGCCTAAACATAAGAGCTACAGTTTTAAGAAAACATTTTCTGACTTCTCAATGAAAATTTCCTCTGGCTTCTCTGAACATCCAGAGAGCTTTACTTCTAACTTTTCAACACATGTGTGACAGCCAGCCAAGTATCATAGACAGTTGAACATATGTCATAGTTTCCCTGTTTAATTGCAAGGTAAAGACCACTTTATTCATCTTGTAAGGTTTGTGCTAGAAGCACAGTGTTTAAAGTAGGTACTCAAATATCTATTGAACAGAAGAATATAAAATGGGACGTTATGTCACTATGTACTGAAATAAATTTAATGGAAGCAAAAGGAGGAATATTTTATATATCCCTTGTTGGGGTTTAAGGCAGGGCATTAGGATACAGAAGATATGGACTTTTACAAAATATCACTATTGTGGAGCCCATTCTGGAAAGAATAAAACCCAAGTCCTGATCCAGCCCCCAGTCCTGCATCTGCCCTTTCATTTCTTATTTCCAGTACCAGTGATCCACTGGAAAAACATAAAGGCAATCATTAGATATGCCATCTTTCTCTCAGAAACTCATAAACAGGGACTAATTTGAAAATCAAAGTGAGTGGCTTAAAGTCTCAGCTAAAAGCACACATTTTCTATTACTTTCCCTCAGTCCTCTCTCTCCCCCTCTGTGCTGTTTATGTCAAGGAACCAGGGGAGCTAGTTTAAGTGACATCTTGTTATAAACAGTTAAGCTGAGTGGTGCTGCTGGAAGAAGGATGGGCCGGAGGAGATCTGGGACCATCATCAAAACCAAGGGCCTCCTTTGGTAGTGTAGTCCAGAGAGCTCGGTCTGGTTGGACTCTCTAAAATCAGACAGGAAGCCAAAAGATCTCTAAACTCTGACTCACAGAAGGAAGAGACAGACCTGACAGCCTCCAGTCAGCCCCAGGTATGCGGGCTGCAGATCTGCATTCAGCACTCACTGACCCCCAGCTGCCATCCCTACTGTATGACCACATGGTATCTGCACAGCAGGTGAGTCCTCTCCTTGCTGCCTCTTGAAGTTCGCATGAGGACTGAAGAAAGTGGCTGATCAGGCTAGGCAGAGGGATCCTCAATTCTGCCCAGACTTTCTAGACTGAGCTCAGCTTTTATTTATCATTTTCTCTCAGGAAATCCAAAATGTTTCTCATATGCCTCTATCCACTTACTTCTCTTCCTAGGTAATCTCCAGAAAACCATTCATATATATAAAATGTTCCCTTTTTCTTCTTCAGAAACTAGTAAGAGAGTCAGAGATGGTGTGCAGTTCTCTTTTTCTTTTTCCCATCCATATTGTTTAAAGTAAAATTAGATGTTGTGCTAAGTCACTTGGGTCATGTCCAACTCTCCAACCCTGTGGACTGTAGCCCGCCAGGGTCCTCTGTCCATTGGATTCTCTAGGCAAGAATTCTGGAGTGGGTTTCCATGCCCTCCTCCAGGGGGTCTTCCTGACAGAGGAATTGAACCCACATCTCTTATGTCTCTTGCACTGGCAAGCGGGTTATTTACCACTGATGGACAAAACTTCATACATGGGAACACAATCAATGTAAGGAAATAAAATGTTTGTCTAGGCTCCTTTTTGTTTACTCCCATTTTCCATACTGGAAAAAAAAAAAAAATCCCAACCAGCTTCTTGCCAGAACCCTAGTACAGGGCAAGAATTAAGACACGAGCAGGGCCTAGACAACTTTCTGGGCCCACGTTTGTAATTTGTCAGCATTATTTCTGCAACAAGCCAGTATTATTGCAAAAGGATTAAATGTTTCCGGCATGGGAGGGAAGAGATGGAATATTCCACTGAATCCAAGGTCAGTGGTCCTGAAACTGACAAACCTGCCAACTGCCTGAGATTCCTGCGCTTTACAATGTCCCACCCTAGATTTCTGGTCCCTGGGTCATACATGTCTTGGGCCTCTGACACTCCTGGAACTCTGGCAATTGTTTCACTCAAACCATGAAGAAGAGTCTCTGGAAACAATCATGACCATCCAGCTCTCTCTTCCATCATCCACCCTACCAATGATTCTCCCAACAGAGGGGTTGCGGCAATCTAATGCAGGTATCTGAGTGTCTGGCTCTGCTTCCTTTCTCCTGCCTGAGAATTTCCTTCCATATAGAACTCCGAGCCATAAACCATGGAGACGACACAATTCTAAACAATCTGTGGTCTCTTCATTTGAGGGTTTATGGAGATGGAATTCATTCCAAATATCCTATTACATTCCTTAAGAATTTGGATATGAAACAGGGGGAGGGAGAAAGACTAGAACTCACTCACTTGGGCCACAGCATCTTTCCCTCTTGGACACCTGAGTAGCAAAGCCTGTCACAATGACTGAAGCCCTCTGTCACCAGGGAAAAGGTTTATGTAGCCTGGCAGCACTGACTTAAGGTGCTCTGTCTCACCTGTATGCGGAATAATCCAGCAGTCCTTGGGAGCCACAGAATGCTCTTCCTAGTTACGTATTTGCTTATTTATATTTATTGCCCCTTATTTTGAAAAGAACATGAGATAAACTCAAAAAGACACAGTAAATCATGTTAAAACATTAAAAGGCTAGTAAAAAAAAAAAAAAGTAGAAAAAATAAAGCCTGGAGAAAGATTAGCACAAATAAATGTAGGCCATAAAGTTTGCACAGTTCCTAGAAGTAGGCTTCAAATTTGGCTGTGAACTTGTGAGCCAACAAACAAAAATATATGATTGGTAGTATCTATCATATAAAAATAACACAGTTGCTATAAAGAAGCCAAACTTCTCTTAGTACTGAGACCAGAGAGAACTGTCTCTCTTGGATCTTCATAAAGAAAACACTGCATAATGTCATGGACTTTGTCATAACTCTTCTGTGACAAACAAGTTTCATTATGACCTTGTCCCAACTTCCTTCAATCTAGAGAATGACAAAAGAGCAAAGCACAGCTCAGTAAAAGCAGCTGTCCAAAATCATTCTTGAATAAGAAAAAAAAACTAGTAGACAAAATGCTGAAAAAATAATCTCCCAAGAAAGTGAAATAGAACGCTTAAACTACCCAGCTCTCTTGCGGTTTAAACTGATTTTTAAAGTAAAGATTTAAATATTCAGAGACATGAGGTATATTGAAATTCTTCAGGCCATTCTGTGTAACTACTATTTCTTTCAGCTGAGAATTTGCTAAGAATTGGTCAACAAAAGGCTAGAGATTACACTTTCAGCAAGAACCTGAAAAGCCAATAGCTGCTGCTGCTGCTGCTGCTGCTAAGTCACTTCAGTCGTTTCCGACTCCGTGTGACCCCATAGATGGCAGCCCACCAGGCTCCTCCGTCCCTGGGATTCTACAGGCAAGAACACTGGAGTGGGTTGCCATTGCCTTCTCCAATGCATGAAAGTGAAAAGTGAAAGTGAAGTCACTCAGTCGTGTCCGACTCTTAGCGACCCCATGGACTGCAGCCTACCAGGCTCCTTCGTCCTTGGGATTTTCCAGGCAAGAGTACTGGAGTGGGGTGCCATTGCCTTCTCTGAGCTGCTAACTAACAGCAAAGCCATAAACTCTACGGCAGTCAACTAAGGAGGGGGAAGGACCTGGTCACTTTATTAGAGAAGGAGGAGAAAGAAAAGAAAAATGAAAAGAAAGGGAATGGGAGAGGGAAGGAACTCTTTTCTAGGATATGTGGTAGTCTAGATGGCCATAAGGAGCTGAGCCAAGCCAGAGCAGGAATGGAACAAAATAATTGTTAGTTATCTCTCTATCTTTAAACAAGCTTCTTAAATCCAAAGAAAGTGAAGTCGCTCAGTTGTGTCCAACTCTTTGCGACCCCATGGACTGTAGCCTACCAGGCTCCTCTGTCCATGGGATTTTCCAGGCAATAGTACTAGAGTAGATTGCCATTTCCTTCTCCAGAAGATCTTCCCAACCCAGGGATTGAACCTGGGTCTCCTGCATTGTAGACAGATGCTTTACCATCTGAGCCACCAGGGAAGTCCGAAGGAAGTCCTTAAATCCAAAATCCTTGATTAATTCCAACTCCAATCAAGGAGATGATACTTTTCATTTTCTATGCTATGATTTAATAATGACTGTATTTTAATTATCAGCAAAATGATATTTCAGGACACTTAAGATATCTGTGGCTTTTCCATCTATTCAAGGGAATTTCAAAGTATTTTAGGTTCCTTTGGTATGAGAGTGTTGAAGGTGCTATGTAAATGTAGGTTATTATTACAATTTCCTGTCACCCTCCTTCAAGCAAAAACTGCTAAAATCCACAAAGTACAGAATGAGGCACACACAATTCTTATTATTGGGGGGTAATTAATTAGCAAGTACATAAATAATTTACTCAGTCACAGAAAGATAGAGTAATACTATTAAACATGTAGGCTTACAAATCCAATTCTGGTAGCTATCTTATCTGCTCCAATGCAGAGGAAAAGATACAGAACTGACCCCATTTCCCCCACCTCTCCTCCAGGGATCCTTCTTCCCTCCACACCCACAATATACACCACACACAGACACACACACACACCTCTAAGACTAGGGTGCTAACTTTTTGGGGACAATTTTCCTCTTTTATTCATAGAACAACTATGAATAAGGTATACATTAAACTATGAATACAAACCTTCCAGAAACACACTTTGTCTATGAAAGTATTGAAACAAAACTGTGTGTGCTACACACTGACCACTATCTACCATCCCTACTAATGGTGCAAAAGGAGTGCAGATCATAAATATAAAATTTTAAAAAGTTTTTTAATGTTTTCTTCTTCTAATAGAAGTTTTTCAACTTCTATTAGACTTTGGAATGCAGGAGCTTTAGTTTATTAATAGAACTGTCTCATTCTAGATACAGTATGAAACTGGGAAAGACAAACAGAAATTACAGTAAACTGAATGAAATAACCAGCCCTAGATGAACATTTGCCATAATCAATCTACACAGTAAATAACCAACCTTGGTAGAAAATGGAGAGACACTTCTGTTTAAGAAGCCATGCAAAGTTACACAATGACCTGCAATCATGTAGGTATAAATGGAAGTCACTTACATACATACAGCTCCATTAGAGTTTGTCTCTAAAATTGTAATGTCTTTCTCCAAATCTAGTTTTCCAAATGTGCTCATCACTGGTAACTATTTCTCTATTTTGAATGTGTCTATAGTAACTGGTTTAATGGTCACCGCATTAATCTAAGGATAAGAAACAAAAAGAATGATTCATTTCCTATTCTACAATTTTAACTACAAATTAACAACAACAAAAAAGCTCTTCTAAATCTCTCTTATGGATTTTGATGGTTGAGAAATATGCAGAGCACTTGAAAGCAATAAAAGAAATAACCTAAGAAAATTAAGCAAAATGAATTTGCAATTAGTTTGTGAAATTGCGATAAATGCATTTTGAAAGCAAAGAGCAAAATGTAACTTTGTTCAGTATAATTTGAAATTGCCTTTTGTGCTTAATATAGTTCACTTATAATTAGATGAAGATTTTGTTCTGGTTTGAAACATTCAAAGTTCCATCTTGAGATTGCTATGTACTATGTACACAGAACTTTTCAGCAAGAAAGTCTGCTGCTGCTGCGTTTGCTTTGACAGCCTTTATCCTAGTTTTATAGAAATGAAAGAGTGAAAGAACACAGCTGGTTTGAACAATGGAGCATGTTCAACATTAGGCCAAACACTTTAGATATTGCAAAATATTGCAGGCTATATTTATAGCTCTTAGCAGGTTTTTTAAATTCATGCTGATACTGCCTTACTCCAGCTTATTGGACCAAATTGCCATTTAATGGTTAAATTATCTTTTGGTTTCAAAATTTGCTCTCAAAGGCAATGACACTTAAGTTAACCTCTTGGCAATATCAAAACAGTGATGACTTAAAAACTTTTCCAAAATATTTCAAGATGTCTTAAAAATTCAAGATCATTCTAGCTACGGAGAGTTTAAAAGATTTTTGTTGGTCTCTGCCTTATGTTTTCCCTCAAGAAAAGGAATATCCTGCCTCTGATAATCTCTCTTCCAGTCATGAAATTGTGCACTGACTCATATGCCAGCACCTTCCAGAAAACTGCCCAAGGGAAATCAGAACAGGCCTTCAGGTAATTGCCTATATTCTATTTAAACTTTCTTTTCCTCTGGTGGTTGTTTTTAATAGAATTCTCTTGTTTTTAAAATAGAATCTTGTGACTTTGGGGAGTGTAGCAGGGGCTCATGCTCTTTCACATTAACAACATGAGAAGTGGTAAAAAAAGAAGTGATTGGTGGTTATAAGCTTAGTGACCGTAGGCTGAGGCAGGAGATGTTTTGCAGGGCAATGTGATTTCTATAGGTTTATCAACTGTCTGCAAGCTTTAAGGATTGAAGCCAATGGTACCCTACTCTTCCAACCCAAAGTGAGTATTTCCTAAATTCCCACAGCATCTGTTAGTTGAATACATTGTCATTTGTCATCACTGCTATTAGTGAGATCTTGGAGGGTATGTGATTTGCCTCTTGATCTAATAATAATAAGAATGACCATTTAATGAACACCTACTATGTGCCATGCAGTACACTATGTATTCCATATATTTTCTAAGAATGATTGTTGTTGTTCAGTCGCTAAGTCATGTATGACTCTTTGTGGCCCCACAAACTGCAGCATGTCAGGCTTCCCTGTCCTTCACTGTCTCCCAGAGTTTGCTCAAACTTATGTCCATTGAGTCACTGATGCTATCTAACCATCTCATCCTGTTGCCCTCTTCTCTTTTTTGCCTTCAATCTTTCCCTGATCTTTCCCAGAATCAGGGTCTTTTCCCAATAAGCTGGTTCTTCACATCAGGTGGCCAAAGTATTGGAGCTTCAGCTTCAGTATCAATCCTTCCAATTAATATTCAGGGTTGATTTCCTTTAGGATTGACTGATTTGATCTCCTTGCAGTCCAAGGAACTCTCAAGAGTCTTCTCCTACACTACAATTCAGTAGTGCTAGATTCTTCAGTACTCAGCCTTCTTTATGGTCCAACTTTCACATCCATACATGACTACTGAAAAAACCATAGTTTTGACTATATGGACCTTAGTTGGCAAAGTGATGTCTTTGTTTTTTAATATGCTGCCTAGGTTTGCCATAGCTTTCCTTCCAAGGAGCAATTGTCTTTAAATTTCATGGCTGCAGTCACCATCCACAATGATTTTGGAGCCCAAGAAAATAAAATCTGTCACTGCTTCCATTTTTTCCCCATCTATTTGCCATAAAGTTATGGAACTGGATGCCATGATCTTAGTTGTTTTTTGTTTTTTTTTTTTTTCAATGTTGAGTTTTAAGCCAGCTTTTCAGCTTTTTCACTCTCCCCTTCTACCCTCATCAAGAGTCTGGTTAGTTCCTCTTCACTTTTTGCCATTAGAGTGATATCATCTTCATATCTGCAGTTGTTATTTCTCCGAGCAATCTTGATTCCAGCGTGTGATTCATCCAGCCCAGCATTTCACATAATGTACTCTGCATATAGGTTAAATAAACAGGGTGACAATATACAACCTTGTCATACTCCTTTCCCAATTTTGAAGTCAGTTGTTCCATATAAAGTATTTAGAAAGATAGTTTAAAAAAAAAAAGCTTTGGTTTCTGTTTCAGCCATGTATTAATATTATGTATTAATTGCATTAATGTATTAATGCATAACAAACCACCCCAAAACTCAGTGGCTTGTTATTTCTCTTAATTCTGAGGGCAGAGTGGATGGTTCTTCTCCTGGTCTCATTAAGGATCACTCAGGTAACTGGAGTCATCTGACAGCTTGACTGGGGCTGATGGTCCAAAATAGTCACTTGTACTGAAACTGGTACTGGCTGTCAGTTGAAGAATGTCAGTTCCTCTCCACATGGCTTCTCATTCTCCAGTGGGCCAGGCCGAATTTCTTCAAAGCATGATATTCTCAAGGCTCCAAGACTGAAAGCATGTAAGCTGCACAGTCTACTAAGACCTAGGCTCTAAAACTCACACAATGTCACATCCATCATATGGCCAACTTGGATCCAAGAGAATAGAAAGAAAAATTGAATCTTTTTGGAGGAGCAGTAACTTCACATTGCAAAGGTGTATGTACATAGGGAGGTATGATTCATTTGAGGGGCATTATTTTAATGATCTACTATATTATCAAACAAATTCTCCCTCTGAAACTTCCCACATGTGTGACTGTGAACCATTGTTTAACCTCAAGTTTCAGTTTCCTCATCTATAAATGAATTATCTTGGGATTTAGTAAAAAAAAGCACATATAATATTATGCTTAGTATCAACCATAGAGTAAGCATATGATTGTTAAGTGGGTAATTACTTGTGTGTGAGTGTGTGTCTGACTTTTAGGCCTAATGCAGAGCACCATAAAATACATATTAATGTCCAAATTTTATAGATGTGATATCTGAGGCTGAGGAGGGGTCTATCCTGCTGAAGTTAATTTTTGAAAAGTCACACAATGAGGTCAACACTCAAACAAAGGGCTTTCTGATTCTGAAGCCAATGCTTTTTTGTTTGTTTTTCACACCATACCATGGAGCTTCTTGTTAGCAGAAGAGTTTATTTCATGGTTATATCTCACTGGACTTTGGACAGCAGCAATCATAATAGCTACCCAAGAAATACTGGTCATTTGAAGGATCAAGGGAAGCTGACAAATTGCTACTGACTCATTAATAAAATATTTACACAAAATTTTTATATTGATCCCAAATATTCTGACTCCCTAGAACTGCAGGGCTTGGAAAAGCCATGCTTTGTACACTAGAAGAGTAGCTAAGATCTTTCAGAACCAGGGAAGAAAGGCTCCCAGAACAGAGGCTTCTACAGAGAGCTATTTGTGGTTCTTAAACTTGCCTACATGTAGGATTCACCTGGGAACATGTATAGAAAAATATCACAGCAGAAATTAACACAGCATTGTAAATCAATCATACTTCAACTGAAAAAAAAAAATCTCTTGCTCGGGCCAATTGAGTAAGATTCTCCCTGAGAGTGAGGCCAAGATTCCTAGACCTAAAAACTTGGTTCAGGAGCCCCTGAAGCTGACCGGTAATGTCAAGTTGGATCCCTATGCTATGCTAAGTCGCTTCAGTCGTGTCCGACTCTGTGCGACCCCATAGACGGCAGCCCACCAGGCTCCGTCATCCCTGGGATTCTCCAGGCAAGAATACTGGAGTGGGGTGCCATTGCCTTCTCCAGTGCATGAAAAAATAAAAGTGAAAGTGAAGTCGCTCAGTCGTGTCCGACTCTTAGTGACCCCATGGACTGCAGCCTACCAGGCTCCTCCGTCCATGGGATTTTCCAGGCAAAAGTACTGGAGTGGGGTGCCATTGCCTTCTCCAAAGTTGGATCCCTAGAAATTTCAAAACAGCAAGGAGGCCAGCCCTATAAGGAGACAGAGATTCAAACAGGCAGCTTAATCATCTATCCGAAGCATGTGAATTGTGGTGTCACTGTGTGAACCACATGGAGCTGCTCCCTCACATTTATTCCCAGGAGTCATAACAGGGAATTGGGCATCATCCATACACTTGGCGGTAGGTGGCAGGTGCTACAAATGACTGGCTGCAGTGTACTATTCACAGTTGTCACTGGTCCTGAAAGAGGAGAGGACCATTGAGCTATTTTCTCCCAGAGAAATACTTGAGTCTCAGATGAGAGGAATAATTGCCCCAAGTCCTGGGCTCAGGCAGTGGGGTAGGAAAGGCTTATCAAACATGATACTCCACTGTGTCTTTCAAGGCATAAGATGATTCTTTATAACAAATAAATTGGTGATTTACACGATCCACTCAAATAAATATTTAGGAATATCAATTTTATTGCTTAATTTTATGAAGGCTTTGAGATCTCTGCTTCTTTATTTCCCATATGTCCTCTACATTTTTAGTTCCCATAGTAACTGATACCTCAAAGGTTCTCACTACAATTGTTCTGATGTTTTGAGAGATTATTTCTTTCACCCATAGCACTTTTATTTCCTTCCTCTGTGATTCTTAATGTACTCTGCCTAGAGCAGTCATATGAATACTTATCTAAACTCCCAACCTACTCCTACTTTTCTCATTCCCAAATAAAGCGCCTAGAGGCCAGGGGCTCTGGAATGAATTCCAAGAATTCATCTTGGAATGCTCCAACAAACTGGCAAGGTGACAGATCCATGGGAAGTACTTGATAAATGTATGATTTTTGTTTGCCTTCTGAAAGTTTTCATGAAAGCAACTGCTGGGAAAAATATATATATCAGAATGTATATCATGACACAGGATCATAAAGTGAATAAAATATAAACTTCTCAGATATACATACTAGGCTCTTGGGTATAATCAGGTGTTTATTACTAACATGACCTGTCCATCTTGGGTGGCCCTACACAGCATGGCTCATAATTTCGTTGAGATAGACAAGGCTGTGGTCCATGTGATCAGATTGATTATTTTTCTGTGACTGTGGTTTTCATTCTGTCTGCCCTCTGATGGATAAGGATAAAAGGCTTATGGAAGCTTCCTGATGGGAGAGACTGAGGGGGAAACTGGGTCTTGTTCTGATGGGTGGGGTCATGCTCAGTAAATCTTTAATCCAATTTTCTGTAGACGGGTGGGGCTGTGTTCCCTCCCTGTTGTTTGACCTGAGGCCAAACTATGGTAAAAGTAATGAAGATAATGGCGACCTCCTTTAAAAGGTCCCATGCATGCACTGCCGCACTCAGTGCCCCGACCCTGCAGCTGGCCACCGCCAACCCATGCCTCCAGCAGAGACTCCTGAATAGTCAGGGGCAAGTCTGGGTCAGTCTCTTGTGGGGTCACTGCTCCTTTCTCCTGGGTCCTGGTACACACAAGCTTTTGTTTGTGCCCTCCAAGAGTCTGTTTCCCCAGGCCTCTTTAAGTTCTGTTGGCTCTACAGTGGGCTTAATGGCGACCTCCAAGAGGGCTTATGCCATACCCAGTTCTACTACACTCAGAGCCCCTGCCTCTGCAGCAGTCCACTGCTGACCCATACCTCTGAAGGAGACACTCAAACACAGTTCTGGCTCAGTCTCTTGGGATCTCTGGGTCCTGGTGCGCACAAGGTTTGTTTAAGCCCTCTGAGTGTCTCTGGCAGGTATGGGGCTTGATTCTAAAAGCAATTTCACACCTCCTAACATCTTGCTGGGGCTTCTCCTTTGCCCTTGATGTGGGTTATCTTTTTTGGTGGGATCAAACATTCTCCTATTGATGGTTGTTCAGCACTTATTTGTAATTTTGGAGTTCTCACACAAGATGAGTGCACATCCTTCTACTCCACCATTTTAAGATCTCTTCAAGAAAATTAGAGATACCAAGGAAGTATTTCATGCAATGATGGGCAAAAAAAGGACAGAAATGGTATGGACCTAAACGAAGCAGAAGATATTAAGAAGAGGTGGCAAGAACACACAGAAGAACCATGCAAAAAAGATCTTCATGACCCAGATAACCATGATGGTGTGATCACTCACCTAGAGCCAGACATACTAGAATGTGAAGTCAAGTGGGCCTTAGGAAGCATCACTAGGAACAAAGCTAGTGGAGGTGATGGAATTCCAGTTGAGCTATTTCAAAACCTAAAAGATAATGCTATGAAAGTGCTGCACTCAATATGTCAGCAAATTTGGAAAACTCAGCGGTGGCCACAGGACTGGAAAAGGTCAGTTTTCATTCCAATCCCAAAGAAAGGCAATGCCAAAGAATGTTCAAACTACTGCACAATTGCACTCATCTCACACGCTAGCAAAGTAATGCTCAAAATTCTCCAAGCCGGGTATCAACAGTACGTGAACTGTGAACTTACAGATCTTCGATTGGATTTAGAAATGGCACGGGAACCAGAGATCAAATTGCCAACATCCGTGGGACCATTATAAAAGCAAGAGAGTTCCAGAAAAACATCTACTCTGGCTTTATTGACTACGCCAAAGCCTTTGACTGCGTGGATCACAACAAAACTGTGGAAAATTCTTCAAGAGATGGAAATACCAGACCACCTGATGTGCCTCCTGAGAAATCTGTATGCAAGTCAAGAAGCAACAGTTAGAACTGTACATGGAATAATGGACTGGTTCCAAATCAGGAAAGGAGTATGTCAAGGCTGTATATTGTCACCCTGCTTATTTAACTTATATGCAGAGTACCTCATGAGAAACACTGGGCTGGAGAAAGCACAAGCTGGAATCAAGATTGCCGGGAGAAATATCAATAACCTCAGAAATGCAGACGACACCACCCTTATGGCAGAAAGTAAAGAACTAAAGAGCCTCTCAATGAAAGTGAAAGAGGAGAGTGAAAAAGTTGGCTTAAAACTCAACATTCAGAAAACTAAGATCATGGCATCCAGTCCCATCACTTTATGGCAAATAGATGGGGAAACAATGGAAACAGTGAGAGACTTCATATTCTTGGGCTGCAAAATCACTGCAGATGGTGACTGCAGCCATGAAATTAAAAGACATTTGACCCTTGGAAGAAAAGCTACAACCAACCTAGACAGCATATTCAAAAGCAGAGACATTACTTTGCCAACAAAGATCAATCTAGTCAAAGCTATGGTTTTTCCAGTAGTCATTTATGGATGTGAGAGTTGGACTATAAAGAAAGCTGAGCACCAAAGAATTGAAGCTTTTGAACTGTGGTGTTGGAGAAGACTCTTGAGGTCCCTTGGACTGCAAGGAGATCCAACTGGTCCATCCTAAAGGAAATCAGTCCTGAATATTCTTTGGAAGGACTGATGCTGAAGCTGAAGCTCCAATACTCTGGCCACCTGATGCGAAGAACTGACTCATTGGTAAAGACCGTGATGCTGGGAAAGATTTAAGGCAGGAGGAGAAGGGGATGATAGAGGATGGTTGGATGGCATCACCAACTTGATGGACATGGATTTGAGCAAGCTCTGATAGTTGGTGATGGACAGGGAAGCCTGGCTGCAGTCCATGGGGTCACAAACAGTCAGACATGAATGAGCAACTGAACTGAAACCTTGATAATGTTTGAAGACCTTAGTTTGGAATGAATAAGTGTGGACTAAATTAAGAGTGCCACATATGTTCCCTTTTTTAACTAATCGAACAGTGTTTAATATGTTCTACGGGTAAAATATGATATTATGTATCATGAGGAATATTCTGGCTCCCCAGGAATTTGCAGATTAGAAAGAGAGAATTTACTCAAGTAAAAAAACAAAAAGCAACCAGCAATCAAAATTTGTGTTTCTGATTATTAAAGTTCAATAGAATTCCCAAAGAAATAAGCTTTCTTTTGAGCTACTTGCTGTGTTGCATGTTAGTAATCAGTTCAGTTCAGTTCAGTCACTCAGTCATGTCCGACTCTTTGCAACCCCATGGACTGCAGCATGCCAGGTTTCCCTGTCCATCACCATCTCCTAGAGCTTACTCAAACTCATGTCCATCAAGTCAGTGATGCCATCCAACCATCTCATCCTCTGTCATCCCCTTCTCCTCCTGCCTTCAATCTTTCTCAGCATCTGGGTCTTTTCCAATGAATCAGTTCTTCCCATCAGGATGCCAAAGTATTGGAGTTTCAGCTTCAACATCAGTCCTTCCAATGAATATTCAGGACTGATTTCCTTTAGGATGGACTAGTTTGATCTCCTTGCAGTCCAATGGACTCTCAAGAGTTTTCTCCAATACCACAAGGTTTACCCATCAGCATTGATGCCATTGTTTACATAAGTGTCATTACATCTTGTTTCTCTTGTTTTGTTAAGAGAAATAAATAAGTGAATTAGTACAAGATATCAGAATGTTGATACCTTAGGACAGGTTTCTAGACTATAGGAAGGCTGAAAGAAGGAAGGCTGAAAATATGCATATTTATGGCTCTTCAACTCTATTGAAAAAAATTAACAATAGTTTATAAAACTTAATTTAGTCCAGACTTATTTGATTATATTCTTCAGATATTATCAAGGTTTACTTATCAGTATTGATGCCGTTGTTCAGGTAAGAGTGTCATTACATCATTCACTCACTAATTGAAGGAATTATTCTCCTGTCTCATCTAAGTAGGGGAAATTATGCACACCATTTCTATTTACTTTATGCTAAAAGCATAAAATATAGCAATCCTAGAAACCATAAAATAGAAGCATAGTTTCAAGACTGCATGTTTTTTAAGAAAAAAAAATTCACATGTGATAATCCATATTAAAATAGAGCCCAACACCACCACTATCTTAAAAACATATCCTTGCTTCAGAGCTCAAAACAAAAAAAAATCATTTTAATACCAACATGGCTTTACAAATGTGTTCCCATTACTTCAATTTTTCCCAGCCACTTTCTGCCTTCAAGACCCAGATTAAACCTCACATTCTCTGTTGCTGTTGTTTAGTTGGTAAGTCGTGTGCAAGTCTTTGTGAGTTGATAACCCATGGACTGCAGCATGCCAGGCTTCCCTGTCCTTCACCATCTCCTGGAGTTTGCTCAAACTCATGTCCATTGAGTTCAGTTGTTGCTATCCAACCATCTTATCCTCTGTTGCTCCCTTCTCTTCCTGCCCTTATTCTCTGTTAAACATTAACTTTTACTTTCCTCTTAAAAATGGTTCATTGTTTTCTCAATGGTCCTATATCAAGTTTTATATGCTTTTATGATAGAACTTCACTAATTAATTTATCCATTTATTCAACAAGCATAATGGGCTTCCCCGGTGGCTCAGTCAGTCCAGAATCTGCCTGCAATGTGGGAGACCTGGGTTCGATCCCTGGGTGGGAAAATCCCCTGGAGAAGGGCATGGAAACCCACTCCAGTATTCTTGCCTGGAGAATCTCTATGGACAGAGGAGCCTGGCAGGCTGTGGACTGTAGTCCATGAGGTCACAAAGAATCGGACACCACTGAGCAACTAAGCAAAGCACAACAAGCATAAGTGGCTTACCATTTGTTAGGCATCATGCTTAGTTAGCATCAGGAATATGGAGAGAAGCATGATGCTAGCTCATCCAATGGTCTCTCCTATACTGTAAGCTCCCTGAGGTATGATGTAATTGTTGAAACAGCTGAGCAAGCTAAAGGCAGCAGATGACAAGAGCCCCCAGTATTGTGAAGCCCGTGAGCCTGCCAATAAGACCTCCACCTTCTCTTATTTGGTTCCTTTTTTCTCCTTCTGCTCTAATGCCAACATTTCCTCTACTCTCTCTACTCCTGTCCTTCGACTGTTACTGCTGTACTTTCATCCGCCATGCATAAAACTGAGCCCATTATTTACTCTACCAAAATATCAAGCATCTCCCTAGTTTCCCAAGACAGAAACCTGAGAGTCATCTTCAACATCTCTTTTTCTCTGACCTTCCATGTGCATGAAACAACTAGAAGCTGGTGGTCCTATGTCCTAAATTATTATTGCAGTCATCACCTTCTCTTTCTCAATCTTCACTGGTCCCACCTTAGTCTCCTTTTCATCTTCTGCCTAGACCTTTTCCATAGCAACTTCTTCTTCTTCTTTTTTTATATTGGAATATGGTTGATTAGGGCTTCCCTGATGGCTCAGTGGGTAAAAAATCCACTTGCAATGCCAGAGACCTGGGTTCAGTCTCTGG
The DNA here is from genome assembly GCF_029407905.1 of Bubalus kerabau. Lineage (NCBI taxonomy): Eukaryota > Metazoa > Chordata > Mammalia > Artiodactyla > Bovidae > Bubalus > Bubalus kerabau. The sequence continues at coordinate 41,296,655 of NC_073642.1, forward strand.
GTTGGGAAGATTCCCTGGAGGAGGACATAGCAACCCACTCCAGTATTCTTGCCTGGAGCATCCCCATGGACAGAGGAGTCTGGCAGGCTTCAGTCCATGGGGTTGCAAAGAGACGGACATGACTGAGTGACTAAGCACACAGCACACAGTTGATTAACAACATTGAGTTAGCTTCAGGTGTACAGTAGTGATTCAGTTATACATATATGTGTAGCTATTATTTTTCAAATTATTTTCCCATTTAGATTGTTACATAATATTGAGCAGAGTCTCCTGTGCTATATCTCTAATTGTTAGAGAAATGCTATGCCATAGCATTTTAACTGGTCACCGCTTATTGTGGGTTATCTATACCAACTTGTTCTCTACTTTATGCCAGGGTTTTCTCTCCAAAATACAAATCAGATCATTTCTTTCTCACCATCTCTCCTCTCACTAAAAGTTATTGATGGCTTTTCATCACCTTCTTAATAAGGTGCTGAGAGGTCCAAAGTCTGTCTCTTACAGCACACAGACTCTTTGTGAGCCGCCTTGCTCTAGGCTGAGCTCTCTGAACTCTCTGGGGCTCACTCTCTCTGCTCCGGAACACACACTAAGGTGACCAGGGTTGCCCTTAGAAAAACATGAACATGTAATATAAAAAGGTAAAATCTCTCACCCGTCATGTACTGTGCTGCTTAAGGAACCAATAAAGAGAATAAGAACCTTCTCAAGCTCGGTCAAAGGAGAGCAGTTCTCATAGATGTGAATAATCCAATCACTATACCAGAACAAGATTAATAATGAACATCACAAAGTAAGTTGGGGCACCTTCTGAAAACTTTGCTCCCTTCCAGAACACTCAACTCTTAAATAGAATGTTTCTATCATTTCTATGACCGAATGGTGGAATTTTAAAAGCAAAGGAGATATTGAAATAATTTTATCCCATCTTATTTCACAGATAAGAAAACATAAATCAAGAACATTGAGATGTTTGTCCAAGCTCATGCAACTGATAAATATCCATCCCCTTACTTCCTCCCAACAATAAAAAAATAAGATTTTATAATATTAAACAGTACGTTCATTTATGAATTTTTCTGAGGAGCAAACTCATTCATATGCCAGAGTCTTCATTCCACTGTGGTTTCATCTTTAAAACTCACTTCTTATTTTGCATTTTCAATTAGACACAAGGTGAAATGTCTCTTTATGGAAATCTTGACTCAATTTTACCTGTCGCTGTGGGTGTATTAAAGTATATGAAGTTATAAAAAGATATGAAATATGAATATAATCTAGTTTAATTATTTCCATCCTCCAAAGACCATGATTGCACTTAACTGTCAGTGAAATCTCCAGTGGCTAAACTTCATGCTTAGAAAAATAGTGAGTAGAAAAAAAGGCTAGGAGCTGAGTGAAGAATACCAAAAATGAGCATTTATCTTCACCAAAAGAACATGATGGAAAAACTGCAGCTTCGTATAGCATCAGTGAGTCAAAGATGATGACAATATTTGGCAAAGTTAAACCAAGCCAAGTTCAGTCAATTTATAGATCACTGAGCTACTTTCTAAGTGAAAAACACTTGAAACATTTTTATTTGGTAACTTACTTGTACTTCCTGTCTGTTCCTTTCCATTATCCAAGGGCTAAATCTCTTGGCAAATGAATCACATTGTACTTGAGACAAACTGACCACTGAGGTATAATTCTCTGAACATACTGGTGTCAGCAGCCCTCTCTCACTTTCAGGATGGTAACCTGCCTCAGTATAGTCATCGGCACATGAATTTGCAACATCTGTGTTTTCATGCATCATATTTTTATCATGCTGATCTATTTTGATCCTTGCTTTTCCATACTAGGCAACTGGAAGCCAAGATGTTCCAAAACTCTGAATGAGCCCATACCGTGGGCAGTACCTTATGCATCTCTCAGATTGCTAGGGAGTTGAATTTGATCTGAAAAGGAAAATGGAAAGGAAAAAAAAATATTTTTCCATTTCCCCTAGCCAAACATTGTTTCCCCTGGCCACATAATTCTCTTGACCAAATATTTCTTAGGAATCAATCTCAATGTCATAATGGTCTTGTTTATACACTGAGACAAGTCTCAACTCACAGCATTGTCCCCATGTCCTGACCAAGAAAGAGACTTAGCATGTAGATCTATGTCCAAAGAATATAACTAGGAAAAGAGAGGTGCTCAGCTCTTATCTGAGCTCCACACTTTGGAGGGCACCTCAACTATCAGAACTTATTACTGACTCAAGGAGCCAACAGGTTGGGATAAGTGAGGAAATTTCTCTACAGACATTAAAATGATTTGAGACTCAAATGCACAACCACCATTGACCTACTACCTCCTCTATCACCACTAAGGCAAAATGATAGTACTTTCATATCTCCTTCCAATGTTTCTCCTCTTAAATCACTTATTGACTGACTACCTTTGATTTGTTTCCATGCAGGATTTCCCTCCTTGTTTACCTTAGTCATTTCATGTGTAATAAAAAAGTATTGAAGGGTTGGCAATGAGTATGACTTTCCTGGATCATGGACATTTTTATGGATGATCTTGGCAAGATGCTCCTTTCTGTACTCTTCTGTGGCACCAATCTGACACAGCTCTTCTAAGTAGGAGCTGGATGAATGCAAACAGGGTCTAAATCTGTTACTGCGGCCTCAAACCATATGGGGTGACAGTAAACAAAGATTTAAGATTAGGAGTCCTATAATCCCATCAAGGCCTCAATTCTCCTGTATGACTTCAGCATTCCAATCTCCAGGCTGTTTTTCTAAATCCACTCTTTACTGTGAAGAATTTTAGAAACCAAAGCAATGCAGTGTGTACTAAGGTCTATTATTTGATCAATTTTCTAACAGAAACTCCTTCAGTCAGTTCAGTTCAGTCACTCAGTCATGTCCAACTCTTCACAACCCCATGGACTGCAGTATGCCAAGCTTCCCTGTCCATCAACAACTCCCGGAGCTTGTTCAAACTCATGTCCATCAAGTTGGTGATGCCATCCAACCATCTCTTCCTCTGTTGTCCCCTTCTCCTCCTGCTTTCAATCTTTCCCAGCATCACAGTCTTTTCCAATGAGTCAGTTCTTCCCAAAAGGTGGCCAGAGTATTGGAGTTTCAGCTTCAGCATCAGTCCTTCCAATCAATATTCAGGACTGACTTCCTTTAGAATGGACCGGTTGGATCTCCTTGCAGTCCAAGGGACTCTCAAGAGTCTTCTCCAACACCACAGTTCAAAAGCATCAATTCTTCGGCACTCAGCTTTCTTTATAGTTCAACTCTCACATCCATATATGACTACTGGAAAAACCATAGCTTTGACTAGATGGACCTTTGTTGGCAAAGTAATGTCTCTGATTTTTAATATGCTGTCTAGGTTGGTCATAGTTTTTCCTCCAGGGAGCAAATGTCTTTTAATTTCATGGCTGCAGTCACTATCTGCAGTGATTTTGGAGCACCCCAAAATGAAGTCTCTCACTGTTTCCATTGTTTCCCCATCTATTTGCCATGAAGTGATGGGACTGGATGCCATCTTAGTTTTTTGAATGTTGAGTTTTAAATCAGCTTTTTAACTCTCCTCTTTCACTTTCATCGAGAGGCTCTTTAGTTCCTCTTCACTTTCTGCCATAAGAATGCAGATATGCATCTGCATACCTGAGGTTATTGATATTCCTCCTGGCAATCTTGATTCTAGCTTGTGCTTCATCCAGCCCAGCATTTCTCATGATGTACTCTGCCTATAAGTTAAATCATATACAGGGTGACAATATACAGCCTTGACATACTCCCTTCCTGATTTGGAACCGGTCTGTTGTTCCATGTCTGGCTCTAACTGTTGCTTCTTGACCTGCATACAAATTTCTCAGGAGGTAGGTCAGATGGTTTGGTATTCTCATCTCTTGAAGAATTTTCCACAGTTTGCTGTGATCTACACAGTCAAAGATTTTGATGTAGTCAATAAAGCAGAAGTAGATGTTTTTCTGGAACTCTCTTGCTTTTTCTATAATCCAGTGGATGAAAACTCCTTAGGCTTACAATTCATCACAGTATATAATAATATATTTATTAAATATATAATCCATGTTTTAAATAAAAAAGATAAATGTGCTTCTGATTCTTCATTTCTGAAACAAGAAAATGCTATTTGCTTTATAGTGCTGTGAAAGTTAAATAAGATAATATATCTAAAGTGTTAGTGCTTAGCATTGAGCTCAGTATTTAAAAGGTACTCATTACATGTCATGTATTATTATTGGATCAGAGGTCTTGATGATATTTGTTTTCTATACATAACACAAATCATGGCTTTCCAAGGTTTATACTTAACACTCACAATGGACACATTGATGGACATACTTTTCATGGGCATCAAAATAACTAGGTGATTAACCTAATTTTTCATTTTTCTATGAGGTGATATGGCATAATGCAGACCCAGCTAAAGTGGACCATTAATTGCAAAATAACTGAAGGATGAGTGCACACACTTTACCTGTTTTCAGACTCTCTGTTGAGAGAGACAGCCAAAAGTTTGGAGTTAAGTCCATTCGGTATTCAGGCACTCACAAATATTAGAGAACTACAACCTGATCACACCATCTCAGCTTGTAAGTGAGCCTGTGGGATTATTAGCTCTCCTCTGAGGGACACAGAGACTGTTTAGAAACTAAACAGCTGCAGAGACCCTCATTCTGATGGGGTTCAGATCCTTTACAGTGTAAATGATGCAACTTATCTCACAGGATTGTTTCTAAGGAGACTTTATTCTACAATACAAGGTCTGTGGAGCAAAAAAACTATTAACATTAAATAATGAAAATGTTGAAGGCTGGCATAACACAAATTGTCCTCTCAGTGATACAAAAAACTTACATGACCTTGGCAAGGCACTTACTCTTCTTTCCTTCCTCCCTCCCTCCCTCCCTTCCCTTCTCTCTCTCTCTCTCATATAGAAAGGAGATTAGCCTGAATCTGGATGACAGATAGGCTTCATCTTGTTTATCAACTCTGATCAACTGGGAGTGTCTTTCTGGACTGTTACATTGGGAAGGATTTCAAGGTTGAACAGAGGTTTATCAGGAAAGAGTCCTATGATTGATTAGTGATGTTTGACATGGGAGAGGAAATTAGCATCGCTCTGCAGTCTACTTGCTAGCCCTAGAATGAAAAATCTTCAAATCTCTTCCAACTGAAAAAACAATATCAACCATTCTTATAAAGAGCCACTAAAATTGAGAAGCTCTGGTTCATGGAGCACTTCAAATTTGATGTCTACTCAAGTGCCACCAGAAGGATTTCAGGGTCATACTGAAAAAATTACCTATGGAGATACCTAAAGTAGAAGGATTATTGTTGTGTTCAGTTGCTTTGTTGTGTCCGACTTTTTGCAACCCCATGGACTGTAGCCTGCCTGGCTCCTCTGTCCATGGGATTTTCCAGGCAAAAATGCTGGAGTGGGTTGTAATTTCCTTCTCCAGGGCATTGTCCTGGACCAGGGATCAAACCCATTCTCCTGCAAGTGGATTCTTTACCACTGAAGCCACCAGGGAAGCCCAAAGTAGAAGGATAAGGATCGTTTGCTGAAATTTGTTTTTTCCTAAGCTGTAGTAAGAAGAGATGCTGAAAAGTCTCTTTGATGACCCTTATTAGGGCAATTCACTTCTGAGCCACAAAACTCAGCTCCATCTCCCCACACACACCTTCAGAAGTGATGAAAGTGGGAAGAACAGGAATCTCTTCTGGGAAACCAGATGGTTAGCTTTATTTTGAAAGAAAGGCAGCTAAGGACCAAACACTGAGGACAGATTCACATAATGGACAGACAAGTATAGCAGGCCCTTGGCAGGGGGTGCTGACTAGACTGTCTCTAGTACAGTGTGCCTGGGGTTATGGGTGCCTTGGGAGACACCTGTGTATGTGACTGAAAGAGCTGAGCTCTAAGAGCAATGACTGAGATAATCCAACATGATCCTGGGCATTCTAACCTTGGCCATTCTCCCTCCATCTTCCTTGTATCCTCTTTTCAAGATGACCATCCTCCTCTTAAAGACCATAGGAGCTATTCAAAGGACTTGGCTAATAGGTATCAGCACTACTGCAGTCTGTATGGGACTTGTTAATAACCACACTGTGCATGTAGCAGCATAGGAACCAAACCCCAGATTTATCCCCATTGGATAAGTAATTCAGACCTACAACTTGACTCAGTTCAGTTCAGTCACTCAGTCGTGTCCAACTCTTTGCAACCCTATGGACTGCAGCACGCCAGGTTTCCCTGTCCATCGCCAACTCCCGGAGCTTACTCAAACTCATGTCCTTTGAGTTGGTGATGCCATCCAACCATCTCATCCCCTGTCGTTCCCTTCTCCTCCTGCCTTCTATCTTTCCCAGAATCACAGTCTCTTCCAAGGAGTCAGTTCTTCACATCAGGTGGCCAAAATATTGGAGTTTCAGCTTCAGCATCAGTCCTTCCAATGAATATTCGAGACTGATTTCCTTTAGGATGGACCACTTGGATCTCCTTGCAGTCTAAGGGACTCTCAAGAGTCTTCTCCAACATCACAGTTCAAAAGTATCAGTTCTTTGGTGCTCAGCTTTCTTTATAGTCCAACTCTCATATCCATAAATGACTACTGGAAAAACCATAGTTTTGACTAGATGGACTTTTGTTGGCAAAGTAATGACAACTTGACTAGGCTATGTAAATTTCCCAGAGTGGAAACAAAAGAGAAATTAAGGGCTTACTGAAGAGAAATAAGATCTATGGCCATTTTGTTCCCGGAGTTTTTGAAACAGTTCTCATGGGTGACATTAGAACCACATCTTAGAGACAGCTCTTGGTATATCTTGCAGTACTGTTTCAATATTTACTATGGAAAAGCAAACCTGAAGGTCAAAAGGGACATGACTTCACACGACACAGCTTCACATGACACAGCAGGATATGTAGAGGTTCCATTTCAAGCCCTCAGTTACCCCACATCTATAGATAAATTCATTCCTTCCCTTTCTTTCCTTCCTCTCCTCCCTTTCCCTCTTCACTGGTGCTTGTTCTCTTTCTCTCTCACTCTCCTCTTTCTCCTAAAATCCTCAAATTCTCCTAGCCTTTACTAAGTGCTTTCAGCAAATCCAGCCTTCTTTCCTTCTTCTTTCTCTTCTGTCTTTGGCATCTCCACCTGCCCTTACTCCATCCCCTCCTCTCAGCTTTTTCACCAGCTTCTATCAAAACCTGTACTTAGAATGAATCTGGTCAGCTCTCTCATTCAAAGGTTTACTCTATTCATAAGGCTTGATGTGCTTACTCTCCCAAGGGTACTTGCATTTTTACAGGCAGAAAAAGTAAAAAGGAATCAAGCTGTAAAAGAAAACTTTCGATCATTGGAAAACTAATGGAGGGAGCCATTGAGATATCAGAGGAGTCTTCCCCAAGCCCCTTAAGAAAGCTATAAATTCAATTCCATAATACAGAGCACTTCTCAGTTTCCTAAGAGGTACCTGCCAGAATTATGGCCCTGATTTGGATCCTATCCTTGTGTTTTTCTGGTGTGGTGTTCTCTCATCAGAACCAGAACTTCTGGACTCAGCAGCAATAATTCTCCTGGAACCTTCAAAAACTTTAGAGCCTGGAAATGCTTGGGAGGGAAAGAGTTAATGCTCTGAAGTACCCATCAAGGCTGAGTCAAAGGGTCTCAATAGAAACCTGAGCAGGAGATCAATCACCTGCATTCAGACCAACCACTTTCCTAAGGAGACCTGGGTGGTCTGCCAAAGCAGGTTTCCCCATGCCCTGGGGGTGACAGGGCTCAGAGAAGAAACCAGTTCAACAATGAGGAAACTAATGATTAATCGTGCTTCCTGCCCTCAGTTAGAGGTGGGTGGGCAGCAGGGTGCTGGAAGAAAAGCAAACAGCTGAATATTAGATTGCAGTGTGGACAGAAACTACTTACACTTTTAGATTCTGTATCACTCTGGTGATTGAGGAATACAATTGTTCTTCTCATGGAAAAGAGTAAACTGCTGTTCCATTTAAGTTAATTTTTATTAATTTGCTCATTTATCATTAAAGATCTTTTTAAAAACTCAGTAGCATTGTCTTCTATCTCAAAAAGTATAGTAGTACCATACTCATACAATACTTTTAAGGAAAGAGAAGACTGCATGTGTGGGCCTTCTTACTGTATGTATGCATTATATATGCACATACAGAATATATGTACACAGGCACATATATATTTACAACACATAGATTCTAAAACACTAATGAATTCATACTGTCAGGTAAATCTGCACAGTCCTGTTTCTCAACAGAGGGACTGGAATGGTACAGAGTGTAACAACAGTGTGAGTTCTGTGGGAGGGACTAAGAGAGTGGGGAAAGACAGGCTTGATGAGTGAGACTCAGAGTCATTTCTCTATTCCGCCTCCAGTGCCCTCCCATGAATCAAGGTTGCCTGTGACATTCCACTTGGCAGCTTAAATAAAACATGAAAAAACAAGGTTGTTATTCCAGAAGTAAAATTTAAGCAGGAAATTAAATTTAAGCACACTGAGAAGTCTCAGTATATACAGAGAGCTCACATCCTATGTGAGCATTTGTGCTGGCTATCTGCATTTTTGTGCATATACATGCGTGGGAGACAGAATTCCTACATACAGACCTGGCTCTGCTGCTAACTAGCTAATGAGGTAATCAGGCAATTCATGTCACCTCAAAAATTCCTATTTCCTCATCAATAAAATGAAGGAGAGTTCGCTATCCTCAATGTCCTTTACCACTTAAAGATGGGCTTCTCTTGTGGCTCAGACAGTAAAGAATCTGCCTGCAATGTGGAAGACCTGGGTTTGATCCCAGGGTTGGGAAGATCTGAGAAGGGAATAGCACCCTTCCATTCCCAAGAAAACCAAGTATTCTTGCCTGGAGAATACAGGAGCTATAGTCCACGGGCTCACAAAGAGTCAGAAATCACTGAATGACTAACACACACACACACACAAACATTTGTGTATAGAAGGTCATTATCAAGCAATCAGGAAAAACTCTTGTTTTTTGATCTGATCCCTAACTCACTGTGATGCAGTGTGTAGAAGGAAGCCACCCACAGGAGGGCAGAAGAAGCTCTAGGACCACCATGACAACATGCAGGCCATCTCCCTCAATCTCTCTCTGGGACTCAGAAATGATAGTTACATCACAGACTTCTAAGTCTGACAAGCTCATGTTCAAGTCCAGCAATACCAGTCACTAGTTATGGATCATTTGACCTATTACTACTTGGTCAGCCCTCCATACCCAAGGATTCCATAGCTGCCCCAGTTGGTTGAAGCTGAGAGTCCTTCACAATTTATACAAGAGGCTTGAACATCTGTGGATTTTGGTATCTGAGGGGAGTTAAGGGACAACGGTACTATCCTATTTCTTAGTTTTTCTCCCCTAGAGATATCTACCTCAACAAGCTTTTTTAAGGCTTAAGTATGAGAATGTCGATGACATTTTTGAATACTAAGTATTCAAAACAAATGTGGGTATTAATATATATGCATATCAATATATATTTAACATATTACATATTTATTATTAAATCTCTGGTAAGCTTGATTTATAAACATTTATGAAAAAAAGATTACATATCGTTACTTGGCAGTGGGAAAATAGAAACTAATTATTCATGAAGAAAAAGGTTTTCATTTTCTATGGAGAAGAGCATTTGGAAATCAGAAAAAGTAAGTATAATGAGATGAAAAGAACAGACAACTGAACACTATATTTTAGATACCTAGTCAACCACTGAGAATTATTCCATACAACTTTCTGATGTATATCCTGTTAACTGTCTATAATATGGATGACCGGAGTGGCCACCATGATGATGATCCCAATGCTAAAGCAACAAAGATTAAGCACCCTATCTATGCATTCATGAATACTAAATACTTCCTTCAGATTCCTCCAGAATGAAAGCTCACAGAGAGCAAGGGCCGTGCTTACCTTACCCAGTGCTAGATCTCAAAGGCCTATAACAGTGCCTAGTACCTGACAGGTGCTCAAAAATACTGTATTACAGACATCTGATTTATTTGTTCTATCCTATTTCTTATCTGTCTCTTCCTGCCAAAATGTAAGCTCCATGAGGCAATGAATATTACTTTGTTCACTGATGTGTCTCACGTGCCTACAACAGTGCCTAGCACACTTTGGGGGGTTTCATAAATGTTTTGAGACTGAGGACTGAAGGGAGTAGGAAGAGTAATTTAGAAATAGTAAAGTCTCAGTAATCTAGGCTGCTCAAGGAGCTTCTTAACCTTTAGTTTCAAATGGAGGTTTCAAGGAAAACGGCTTCTACTGCCCCTTAAATGCAGAGTATTCAGCTAAATAACCAGACCTTTCAGGAGTTTCTGAGAAGATGAAGACAGGGGAAAAAAGTCAGTTCCATATCCAAGGTTGCAAAGGCTGCTCCACATTCATCCAAACTCACGCTCTCCTACACTGGTTTGTCAAATCCTTTATTTAAATATCTCATTATCTAAGACAATTTTATACTTACTGTCATGAAGGCTTATGAAACCTGCAAACCTGTCTTGCTGGAACAGGTACAATTTAAGCCAGTGATTGTTCAAAAGAGAAAGGAAAGGTGAAGAATGGCACCATTGTGAAGATTTAGAGCAGGAAGGTAGACAGCCCTCGAAGCTAACCTCTGTTCTCCAGGGTGTTTGTTTAGGCTCCTTAGACAATGCATGTAGCCTAAAGATAGAGAGGGAAGAATTGTAAGTCTTCATGTATAATTTTTGTTGTTATATCTAAACTGATAGTTGAGGGCTAGGAGCTGAAACAATATTTTATAGAAGTATCATGTTGAAGTTTTTGCAGGTTTCAAAATATTTAAATATGTAAATTTCAATGAAGAGATGTTCAGATTTTTTTGATAGTCTAATGATTTTAAGCATCTCATTTCTAGTCACACACTGACAAAAGATGTTCAGATTGCAGTGTGAGATGGTTTCTATGGTTACAGTTGTTTCCTAGCATTTTAGTGACATCTTTTGTGAGCATTGGCTGCTTCACTTATTTGTCACTAATGTATGTGTAGAACTATAGTTAATAGCCTTGGGCGGACAAAATTTTTTTTTTCTGAATGGCTGTATTGTTTTTTAGCAGCATTTTTCAATAAGGTGACAATGCATTAGAATACTAATGGTATGTATGGTATTTTAAGATGTCAAGTTTTCAATAAAATGATAATGAAAATTTTGCATTTCATTTAATAGTTAAATATTCATGAATTTTCACAGCATGATGAACTGAGTGAAAAATAAAGAAACTGTATAATGTATAATACTAAACATCATAAATTAAGTTTCTTTTCATAGAAGCTATTCAAGAGTGTTTAATATATGGTTCTTCATGGATTTAGACCAATCTGAGCTAAATTAAAGGCATCTAAAAAGGAAACTTGTTTAAACCAATTTAACATATTTTAACACAGCATGTTTACAATGTAACAATATAAAGGAAAACGACACATTACAAACAATATATACATTATATTAAAATTATGATCACTAAGTGGGGAATATAATCATCGGGCACAATATTTTAAAGAAAGAAATTGTGAAGTAGCAAATGGAGGCATGCATGGATGTAAAGCCTTGTGACATAACAATGAGTAATAAGATGAAAGTGAGCAGAGAAATTGAGACTCTAAAAGTTCTGTCCAATGATGAGCTGTTTCAGGCATTAGGCTAATTTCTGGAGAACCTAGGCATGAATATCATGTCTCCCCTTTGGCCCTGGACTGATCCAGTTCTAATTCAAATGTTAGAGTAAGGAAAAAATACTGTCTAACATCAGAGATTAAAAGACTGTTCATCCAAATTCACATATCATTGTTGTCTGCAGCAGGATCCACTCCAACTGCCTGTTACAAAGGGTGCATCTATAATGAGTATTTGGAGATGCTGTATACGGAGCTGAGCTATCAGAGAAGTGACTAGTGGAATTCTAATTACTGATCACTTTGATATGGAAGATTTGACTCCTTATCAGAAAGATACTGACAGTCACTAAATAACCCACAACCTCCTCTGCCCACCTCATGGCTGAGAATTGTTCAGTTACACTCTCCTGACTGGCCAAGCATTCTGCTGACCCATCCTATTATCAATGTAGGATGGGATTGAGAGAACCATAAGACTGAGACACAGAAGGAAGACTTGGCTTCTACTGAGAGAGAATCAAGAGCAGAACCAAAATAAAGTATATAGAAAATCATGGAGGTTCCTTAGGAAAATTAAAAACAGAACTACCATATGATCCAGCAACCCCAATCCTGGTCATATATTCAGAGAAAACCATTATTTGAAAATATGCATGCACCCCAATGTTCACAGCAGCACTATTTACAACAGCAGAGCATAGAAGCAACCTAAATGCCCATTAACAGAGAAATGGATACAGAAGATGTGGTACATATATACAATGGAATATTACTCAGCCATAAAGAAATGAAATAATACTATTTGCAGCAACATGGACAGACTTAGAGATTATCATACTAAGTAAATCAGAGAAAGAAGGACAAACATGGTATCACTTACATGTGGAACCTAAAGAAATGATATAAATGAACTTGTTTACAAACAGGAACAGACTCACAGTCTTCAGAAACAAATTTATGGTTACCAAAGAGGAAAGGTGGTGGTGGGGGGTATTGTAAATTAGGGGTTTGGAATTAATACATACACACTAATGTATATATAATGGATAATCAACAAGGCCCTGCTGTATAGCACAAGGAATTCTATTCAATATTCTGTAATAACCTATATGGGAAAAGAATATGAAAAAGAATGGATATATTTATATGTATAACTGAATCACTTTGCTGTACACCTGAAACAAATACAACATTGTCAATCAGACTTGTCTGAGGATGTGCACTTAGAATGCAAAATTCTAAATCTTGTAGGTTAAAAGCATCATCAGAGTATTATTGCTTTACCCAGACTGGTGGTTAACTTGGTGCTATTCGTCTCTCACAAGTATCATTGACACTAATTTACTTAAAGCCTAATATATACATGTGTAATAATACTGACAGATAAATAAATGCAGATGGGAATCAAATATAGTTCTTTTTAAAAGTATTTTATACATGAGAATGTCACTGTAAACTCTATTATTTAAACAATTTAGTATTATCCTTGATCATGTTAAATGGGTAATCATTTTACATATTAAGGAACAGAATTACCAATGAAAACAAAATAATTGATAAAAGTAAAAAACAAATTTCATGTAAGGTTTCTTTAATTTTTTCCCTTAATTTTAATAGACTATGAAAATCTAGTTCATTCTAACAAATTATTCTTATTTATTAAATATCAAGTAGATAAATTTTGTTACTCAGTCTCCTGGCTCTACCACTTACTAGTCATACAACCTAGTGGAGGCAACCTCACATTTCATGCTTCAGTTTTTTCACCTGTAAATGGGGACAACTGGAGTACCTACTTTATAAAATGTTACGTACACTAAGTGAGATCAATTCATATATAACACTTAGCATTATGCTAGTCAAATTATTGCAAGAACACATAAATATTAGTTATCTTCAACATCATTATGCATGCATGTGTGCAGGCTAAATTGTTTCAGTCGTGTCCAATTCTTTGTGACCCTATGGATTGTAGCCCGCCAGGCTCCTCTGTCCATGGGATTGTCCAGGCAAGAATACTGGAGTGGGTTGCCATGCCCTCCTCCAGAAAATCTTCCCATCCAAGGGATCGAAACTGTGATTCATGTCTCCTACACTGGCAGAAGGGTTCTTTACCACTAGTGCCACCTGGGAAGCCCCTCAACATCATTATAGTCAAAGTCAATTTACTTAGAGAAAGTGTAAGAACCGGTAGAGAAATGGTGGGCAGAAGACATTAAAGATTTTCCTAGTACAAATATCATGAAAGTGAATATAGGTACAAATAGTGTTTTAATGGAATATCTTAAACCAGATAAAATATTGTGGGCAAGAAGTCAACAGAGCAAACTGGCTCATGTTCTAGTCATCAGCTCCCTTATCCATGCAAGCAGGTTGGCATACCTGATCTCTTCCTGGTCTAAATGGTGATTATGGTACAACTTTTTGAAACCTGATGCTTAGAAAGAATTTATAATAAAAAGGGACAAGTACTGTATGATCTCATTTATCTGAGGTACCTTAGTCATATTCATAGAGACAGAAATTAGAATAGTGGTTCCCAGAGTTGAGGGGAGAGGGGATGGGAAGTTCTTACCTAATAGGCACAGAGATTCAGTTTGGGATGATAAAACTGTTCTGGAGATGTATGGTGGGGATGGTTGCACAGTAATGTGAGGTACTTAACACCACAGAACTGAACATTTAAAATGGTTAAAGTGGGGAATTTCCTGGCATCCAGTGTTTGGGACTCTGGGTTCTAAATGCCAAGGGCCCAGTTTAAATTCCCAGGCAGGAAACTAAAATCCTAGAAGCCATGCAGTGTGGCCAAAAAATAATAGATAAAATAAATTTTTAAAAGAAAATGGTTAAAGTAGTAAATTTTACGTGATGTATATTTGCTGCTGCTGCTGCTAAGTCGCTTCAGTCGCATCCGACTCTGTGCGACCGCATAGATGGCAGCCCACTAGGCTCCCCCGTCCCTGGGATTCTCCAGGCAAGAACACTGGAGTGGGTTGCCATTTCCTTCTCCAATGCATGAAAGTGAAAAATGAAAGTGAAGTCAGTCAGTCATGTCCAACTCTTCGCGACCCCACGGACTGCAGCCTACCAGGCTCCTCAATCCATAGGATTTTCCAGGCAAGAGTACTGGAGTGGGGTACCATCGCCTTCTCCAGACGTATATTTAGCCACAATCAAAAAGAAAAATATAAATGAGCAATAAGTGTTTGGGGGGAAAAAAACCAAAAAGGAATATAGTTAATCCAATTTACTGGGGTAAAAACAATTACCCTTGCCCATAATTTCAGGCACTTGGTCAAATAACATATTATGATTTTTGTCTGTTTGTATGATGCCCAAGACTCTAGGACTTTGATTTTAGTATTATCTTATCAAATGTCCCTCATTAATTTTAGGTAACTCTTTTGGCTTTAGACTTGAGAATAAAACAATTACATCACATCACTATCAAAAAAGTCCATTTCAGTGCTTCAGAAAGTCTAATGAGACCATTGTGATCAGCAGTCCTAGCAAGACGATCTTTACAATACATCAGTCTCTTGTACAGAACGACTAAAGAGAGCATTATCAAGACAAATTGTGGCTAATGCATTCTCCTTTATGCATTTCTGGGCTGATGACCAGCCCCATTAAATATCACCCCAAATGGACTGGGACTGCTACTGAACAGGAAAAAGAAGACATTTTCTTCCTGCATAAGTACAGCCAACACAAACATCACCCAACACGAGTGCTGCCCTGGCATTTCTTTTCCATTTGGAGGTGTTTCTTGTATGTCTCAGGAGATAGAAAACTAATATCTTATCTGCAGAGATTCCAATCAAGCAAGCACTTCATTTAGCTAGGATCAGACTAACTGCAAATTTGATCTTTAGTTTCAAGGCCTTATCCTTTCACCCAAAAGTTACCCTGATTTCAAATAGCCCCATTTCTCTGTTTTATCAAGAAGTACCAACAATCTACTACCACCACTGTTATTATGGCATTTCAATCAACTCGTTTCATTGTGGTTTGAGAAAACACTTTGTTGAAAACCAAAGGAAAATCTGCCACGTTTCCATTCAGACATATGGCAGGGAAAAAAAGCTTAATAACCAGTAATCAGAGTCTGCCTTCTCTGGGTGGAATCCACTGTGGACAAAAACAATTTATGCTGCATTGGACAAAAATAGTTCATCGATGTTATTCTTCAAGAGATAGCAAAATAACTCCTTCTCATCTGATATCCCAAAACTAGGGGGGAAAGAGTTCAGATAATGTCGGGATCAATAAAGTCACAAAAGCAGAGTCATGGAGGAAATACATCTTGAAATTACTGTCTTGCTCTTTTTTATCACAGAACTAGCCAAAGAATAGTCAGGGCCATTATGAAGGCTGGTATTACAACAAGTTTTATTTCAGGGAATCATCGAAGGTAAAGACAACAAAGATATAATATGTATCTACCTAGAGTAGTGATTGCCATGATCAACAATCTGCAGTGTTTTTCCCTTTCAGGAAATAGACCTCTGATTATACCCCAAGGCTTAAATAATTCAGAATAGTGAATATCATAACTTATTTTTTAATGTATTTCAAACTGACATTTGAATATGGATATATATTATATAGAAGATTTATATTAACAAATTAACAAGGCTTCATGAAAGTCCAAGCTCAGGGGAAAGGAAGAAATATCCCTTTCTTCATTATGTATCAAGACCCTTTAACTCTTTCCCATAACCTTCCATGCTCAGACTATTCTACTTTTGTTCCCGCATTATCACTCTCTCAGGCAAAAGTGCCCCTCTCTACAAATTACCCTTTCTTCAAAGGGCATGTGTTTCATTCCCAAAAGGTTTCTCAGTCGACACAGTGAATAGCAGGAGTTGTTACGTCAACAAGACGAAAAAGTAGGCAGAACACGTTTTCATAATACAGTGATTCCTACACATTGCTGCACATTAGAATGGTCTACAAAGTTTTTGAAAAACCTGCTGCTCAGGTCATAACCCAAGCCAATGAAATCAGAATGTCTAGGGCTGTGAGCCAAGCACAGTATTTTTTTAAAGATCCCTGGGTAATTTCACTGTGCAGAAAAGCTTGGGGAACATTTCAGTATATGTGGTAGTTTAGTCACTCAGTCGTGTCTGACTCTTTGCGACCCCATGGACTGTAGCCCACCAGGCTCCTCTGTCCATAGGATTCTCCATGCAAGAATACTGGAGTGGGTTGCCATTTCCTTCTCCAATTTCAAGATATAATGGAAGTTAAAATTTGTTATTAATTATATGCCAATAAAACATCTCTTCACACAAATAGTCAAGAATTGGGACTGTATTTTTTAATATTTATGTATCTGGCTACACCACCAGATCTTAGTTGCAGCACTCAGGATCTTTAGTTGTGGCATGCAAATTTGTAGTTGCAGCATGTGAGATCTAGTTTCCTGATCAAGGATTCAACCTTGCCTTGGAAGCTCAAGAGTCTCAGCCACTGGACCACCAGGGAAGATCCAAGAAGTGGCAATGTTTTAATTTCTTAGTGTTATTTAATCTTTAATAATCCTAGAAAAGTCAATTCATAGTGAAGCTGTCAGGATAAATAATAAAAAGCATTGCTTCTTTTTTTTTTTATCATTATTAAATCAATACCACACTGGCCTCACTAGATGTTTTCTTATTCATGATTTTCTTTTTACAATTTTCTTTCTACTATCATTTTCCTGATGGGGCTGGTACACACTGTACTCATGGGGAAAGGTGTGTTCACTCACTGCAAGCCTTTCTAGGAAGGCTGTTTTTCCAGTATGGTATAGGTTCTATGATATGAGGGGAAGCATCAAGCCACATCCATTGTAATCTCTTAAATTTTGTCCTCAGACTCCAAACACCTATTCCCACCTAGAAACAGTATGTTGAATCCTTATTTTGTACCTTCCATTTATAGATAATGCAAATATCTTTCCACTCAAAACTTATTCTCTATCACTTCAGTTTAGTTCAGTTCAGTCGCTCAGTCGTGTCCGATGCTTTGTGACCCCATGAATTGCAGCACACCAAGCCTCCCTGTCCATCACCAACTCCTGGAGTTCCCCCAAACCCATGTCCATTGAGTCAGTGATGCCATCCAGCCATCTCATCCTCTGTCATCCCCATCTCCTCCTGCCCTCAATCTTTCCCAGCATCAGGGTATTTTCCAATGAGTCAGCTCTTTGCATCAGGTGGCCAAAGTATTGGAGTTTCAGCTTCAACATCAGTCCTTCCAATGAACACCCAGGACTGATCTCCTTTAGAATGAACTGGTTGGATCTCCTTGCAGTCCAAGGGACTCTCAAGAGTCTTCTCCAACACCACAGTTCAAAAGCATCAATTTTTTGGCGCTCAGCTTTCTTTATAGTCCAACTCTCACATCCATAAATGACCACTGGAAAAACCATAGCCTTGACTAGATGGACCTTTGTTGGCAAAGTAATGTTTGTTTTTAAATATGCTATCTAGGTTGGTCATAACTTTCCTTCCAAGGAGTAAGCGTCTTTTAATTTCATGGCTGCAGTCACCATCTGCAGTGATTTTAGAGCCCAGAAAAATAAAGTCTGACACTGTTTCCCCATCTATTTCCCATGAAATGATGGGACCAGATGCCATGATCTTAGTTTTCTGAATGTTGAGCTTTAAGCCAACATTTTCACTCTCCTCTTTCACTTTCATCAAGAGGCTCTTTAGTTCCTCTTTACTTTCTGCCATAGGGTGGTGTCATCTGCATATCTGAGGTTATTGATATTTCTCCCGGCAATCTTGATTCCAGCTTGTGCTTCTTCTAGCCCAGCATTTCTCCTGATGTACTCTGCATATAAGTTAATAAGCAGGGTGACAATATGCAGCCTTGATGTACTCCTTTTCCTATTTGGAACCATTCTGTTGTTCCATGTCCAGTTCTAACTGTTGCTTCCTGACCTGCATATAGGTTTCTCAAGAGGCAGGTCAGGTGATCTGGTATTCCCATCTCTTTCAGAATTTCCCACAGTTTCTTGTGATCCACACAGTCAAAGGCTTTGGCGTAGTCAATAAAGCAGAAATAGATGTTTTTCTGGAACTCTCTTGCTTTTTCGATGATCCAGTGGATGTTGGCAATTTGATCTCTGGTTCCTCTGCCTTTCCTAACACCAGCTTGAACATCTGGGAGTTCACGGTTCACATATTGCTTAAGCCTGGCTTGGAGAATTTGAAGCATTACTTTACTAGCGTGTGAGATGAGTGCAATTGTGTGGTAGTTTGAGCATTCTTTGGCATTGCCTTTCTTTGGGATTGGAATGAAAACTGACCTTTTCCAGTCCTGTGGCCCCTGCTGAGTTTTCCAAATTTGCTGGCATGCTGAGTGCAGCACTTTCACAGGGTCATCTCAGGATTTGAAATAGCTCAACTGGTATTCCATCACCTCCACTAGCTTATTCTCTATATCAACAAACAATTTAAGTCTATTTCTATCACCCAGTACCTTTTCTAAGGAAAATAATTTCTATATTCTGATTGAAAAGCTAAAGAAATTACTAGATAATCCAAGCTTATTTTGAACATCTTCCTTAAAATGCTACTTAACCAGCCTGTTGCCTTTGTTCAAATGCCACTATGACTTTTAATATCTGTATTCTACATTTGGCTCCTTTTCTTTCAGGCTTTTTGATTAAGACAACCTTGGAAACAGTCAACTTCACTTTTATTTTGTAGAGTCTAGATGGTTTTATTATCTGAATATTTCCTTGTCTCTTCACTTTTTCTTGTCCAATAATTGATATATTCATATATAAGAATACAAACAGAAGGAAAATTAAATAACCCCTTTCAAAAATTCCTTTGGTATCATGAGAGCTAATCAACAATAGAAAAAATTTTAATATAAATCCAACCAATTTAATTCTTGCTCACACCTTGATTTCCATGAACATTTATTAGTTTCCTTAACAGATTTTGGAAGTCTCCTTTAAGTTCAGAATACCATAGTTTCTAAGTCCTTATACCATGCTTTATTTATGAACCTACCTACCATGATTCTAACTTGAGTTAACAATAAGTTAAGAAGCATTTACTAAAGGTCTACTCCATACCTGGCACTGTGCAAGGCATTATAAAGAAGGCAGAAGGAAAGGAGCCAGAGAGTCATCCCTGGAATTTGTAACCTGGTTGAGCAGGTGAAATGCTATTGGTTATAAAACACAGCCATTTTCTGACCTGCTAAGAAAGGAAAAACAGGCACCTCATTAAATTTTGACATGTTATCATGTATGTCAAGATGCATTGACATTTTAAGAGGCATTCTATTTTTAGAAATGCAAAAATATAAAGTGCATCTTAGTTTTAAACACAATAGGTTATATACTGTAACAACCAGAAAATAATACACAACAATGCTAAATACAGGAGAGGCTGTAAACACAGTGATGGGTAAAGGGTTGCTGCGATAGAAACCACTGCAACCATTTGGATGGTCTGCACAACAACTAAAATAAATGGGAGAGAAAGTCAGAAGCACCAGTGAAGTCCCCTGAGTTCCATATTACGCAGGGTGGCAAATCCCTATGTACTCACTTTAATGAGAAAAGCACACTGAATACCACACTCACATCTGATCCACTGTCACATCCTACTTATCTTACACCCACAATCTTTCACATCCATCCCCTTTTTTCCTTTCACACTTCCCACTGTACTATTTCCTCTCACAATTTTCTCCAGCAAATCTCTCTAGGCAGTATCTAAATTAATCTTCCCTGTCCATGGCTCTGAGCACAGCAATCCCAACAGCGTGGAGACGACAACAGTGGCTAATCGAGGATGACTAAACTACTTACCTGGCATTCAAAGCCCTAGAAGATCTACCCTGGTAGATGTTATCTCCTACTTTTCTATTGCAACAGTAGTTCTCTTAAAACTTTTCCATTTAATTGACTCATCAGATCAATAGTCTCCATTCCCTGTAAAATCTGTCCTCTGTGAAACACTGATGATTAAACACTCCGGGCTAGCAAGTAATACAGTCCATCTGTGCCCTTCTCCTACCAATTAGCTATATGCTTGTCCAAACCTATTTATGCCAGTATTACTTGTTCTTGCAATTACGGGATTTAATTAAACACAAATAATGATAAAATATGAGTACAGGAATTAAATTGTTTCTATGAAAAATGAGTTATATGCTTGATTAAAAAACACCAAGCCAATAAAAGAATGAAGTCAAGTTAAAAATGGGTGATACAGCTATCCATGGGGTCTCAAAGAGTCGAACATGACTGAGCGACTGAACTGAACTGACTGATACAGCTATAATAGATTGAGAAAATAAATAATAAAAATATAGAGATATCACACTCAGATTGCTGTCAAATATCTCCCAGTTTTGCTCCATGTTAAATAAACCAAATTGGTTTATATCAATTCAAGCATAAAATGGTGTGTTTTGGGCAAGATCTACAATCAGCAGACTCCTACTCCAAGAAAATGATCTGTTCTTCAGGAAAAGATTGGCAAATAAATGTATGCCTGTACATTTTATGTTAAAAAGGCTACATATGTTGTTGTTTTTAATGATTCCCCCACTTTTACCAAGCTTTCAACTTACAAACTAGCTACTGATATCAACTCAATTGATACCGAAATTCTCATCCTACCCTGGGTGCTAACCAAACTTTTAACTCCTAGACCCATACCATTTCTTCTTCAAGAAATAAGGATTTCTCACAGCTCCTACGATTCAAATCCACATAAACCTCAAGAATCTGTGCAGATGTCCCTATCCCTGTGAAGTATTTCCTGAAGCCTTCCTGCCAGAAATCAGAGTCAGAGGTACCTGAGGGTTTTAATATCAGTCCTATCGTCTACTGTGGGGACCTAATCAAATGCATTAACCTGTAAGTCTCAATTTCTTCATCTACAAAATGGGGAAATACCTATACACATAAGGTTATTAAAGGGTTTAATGTGCAAAACACTACGAATAATGCCTGTAATGTAGGTGGGTTCAAAAAATGAGATCCCAACCTCCACCTATGTATCCTTCTTTTGGATGCTTACAGACCCTTGCTCTTCTTTCATGATGCTCTTTTTCTCTGTTGTTCAGTCGTTTAGTTGTGTCTAACTCTTGTCACCCCATGGACTGTAGCCTAGCAGGCTCCTCTGTCCATGAGATTTTCCAGGCAAGAATACCGGAGTAGGTTGCCATTTCCTTCTCCAGGGGATCTTCCTGACCCAGGGATCAAACCTGCATCTTTCACGGCTCCTGCATTGGCAGAAGAATTCTTTATTGCTGAGCCACTTGGGAAGCCCTGTATTATAACAATTTCAGTATTGTCTCTTCCCCTCTACAGATGATATATTCCTTGACTGTTAAGCTATGCAGCTAATATGTTTTGTGATCACTTGTCTTGCTCTTAAATAAATAGACCATTAAGTGAAAGGCTGAATGACTGATGAACTTTTGTTCTGGTTAGATAAATAGAGGCCTGGCAAAAGAATAATGAAAAGAAAAAAAACCAGTTTACAGTATTTTACACGTTTTGTATTTGACTTTCTGTAAGACTTTCTTCAATAGGATAGTTAAATGTTTAATTACAGCAAATTATAGGAGCTTGGACTTCCCTGCTGGCTCAGATGGTAAACGAATCTGCCTGCAATGCAGGAGACCCAGGTTTGATCCCTGGGTTGGGAAGATCCCCTGGAGAAGTGAATGGCAACCCACTCTAGTATTCTTGCCTGGAGAATGCTATGTGCAGAGGAGCCTGGGGGACTAGTCTATGGGGTCGCAAAGAGTCAGACAGGACTGAGCAACTAACACACATTTAGTTTTTCAGTTGATAGGATCTTAAAGATGCATGCTTCTATATTTCTTTTTTGAAAGCCTTCATTTTTTGTTTCTTTGTTGATTCTGCCTTTCTCCTAAAAACTGCTGGAGGACTAGATTACACCTGACAGCAGTCTTGGCAGCCCCTGGAGAATTCTAGTCTTTGCAATGCAACGTTCTTTGGGAGAAGAGAAACCTTTTTCCTGCTTTCCTCCTCCTTCCCAGCCCCCTCAACTCCCCCCAAAGGATTAAAACTCTGCATTCTTTTTAGTTGACAATTGACTGGAACATTTTGCAAATAAGTGCCAGGCCTCGATGAGGTGCAAAATACTGACTGTATTAGCTAGTTATTTAGAGAGATGTTAAGATGCTCTTGCCAACATACATTCAATTTAGGCTTTGGACGTTTTGCGTGATCTCCCAGGCAGCATTTGCTTGAAAATGTTGGAATTTAATTTTAAAGTTTTCACATTTGTGGGGGGTTTTTGGTTCTTAATTTTAAAAGCAGCAATAATTTTAGTTCTTTAGAACAGACTCTAGGGTTAATCTTTGTATATGTGTATATGATTATACACATATATGTAAAGTCTAAAAAAAATTATTATGCTTCTTCTTTTGCTCTCTTCTAATTTTTGTCATTGAACTTAAACTTTCTCAGTGTCAAAAAACTTAAAATGGAACAGCAGTGCTGTTTTTGTAGAGATGGCTTTTTAGGTCCACATCCTTCTTGGGTTAAACATGTACATTCACATGTAATTCTACAATCGTAGACTACAAGGTTATTAAGGGGCAATGAAAGGTCTCTTAGCTACCTACAACGTAAGGCATGTGACTGAGCCCACTTAAGCCACATATAATGAAGGATTTCTCCTCAACCAGGAGGAACCATGTTCCTTGATAAAGGTCATTCCAAACTATCACTAATTAATATTTATAATAGTAACAACAATGTATGTTTGTACATGTAGAAGACATTCATTATTTTGGCTGTCCAACTGTAGATGCAGACATGTCTGGGCATGTTTAGCAAAATATTAGGTTAAGCTTAACTAAGGCTTTGTCACACATGCATGCATGGTTATGCACTTCATAGCTCTAGGGGAACCATTCATGTGGTGGTCTGGGCACGGGCTGGAAAAGAATTTCCAGACATGAGACAGAATGAGAGGGAAATAAACCTTATTAGAGTGGGAGGCACTGTTAGAAACAGCTCAAAGGAGAACAGACATTGAACAGGGGTCTTTAGTCCACTTTTATACCCAGGGTACAAGGAGCGGGATAGGGGTCTTGTGGATCATTTGCTGATTAGATGAGGCACGTATACTGGGTGGGGGAAGAAAGAGTAGGGCAAATACCTTCTCCCTATGGGGTAGGAGGAGAGACAAGTTATACTGTTCCATTACCAGTTACAACATGGGGGAGGGAAGGACGATAAGGGTCTGGCTTCTCCGTTCCTGCATTCCAAGACCCTCCTTGGTTTTATCTGCTCTTTTGTCCTTGGGTCACCACAATCCACACAAACTATTACATTATGACAAACAGGGAACCTTGACCTAAGGTGAAACATGGGTGGACAAAAATATTAGCAACAGGGACAGAAGCCTCGAGAAGGCCAACAGTAGCATCAGACATCCAGCTTTAGTGTTCACCAAAAGAGCATACAAAGTAAACTGTGTTGCAGACTGATTCACAAGCAAATAAGATTCCCCCTGGGGACCCCCAGAAATGCTTGGAAGAGAGGAAAGTTTTGAATGACTATAGTTCCTTCATGAGATGGAAATGAGGTTCAAAAATATAAATGACTTTCCCAAGGACATTCAGGTAAACAAACCAGGAATAGAAGTTACTGTTTTTTTCATAGTCATGTACAACCACCAGTAGTCTATAAATGATAACTCTGTGAATGATATACTTTTACATTCAATAAAACATTGAAATAGAGGGCCACTTCTGAGAGTGTGCCCTAATGTTATCAACATTATCCTTATAAAACTGGACTGAGAATTATTTAATAGCCAAGTACTTTGTGATATCAATAAACAAGAAAAAAATACAAACTTGCATCCAGTCCTGATACAATTATTTCATTAAAAGATTCTTTTTGCTATGACAATGACTAAACACTGTCAGATATAGTCTACCACCCATCCACTTTACACAGAAGTTGCAGGTCATTTTAGAGAACAGTGTTGAAAGAGAAGCTTCAAAACTAGTTTTGATATTCTCAAGTGTAACCTGTTGAAATGACTAATATCTGTACCTATGCCCCATGTTTGAAAGTTTTAAATCAAATCTTGCTGTATATGCCTTCCATTGTTTATTTATAATTGCATGGACTTTGATACCACCATACTTCAATGGGAATTCCAGCTTGATACTTATAAACTGTGTAGCCTTGGATTAATGGCACCCCACTCCAGTACTCTTGCCTGGAAAATCCCATGGATGGAGGAGCCTGGTAGGCTGCAGTCCATGGGGTCGCGAAGAGTCAGACATGACTGAACGACTTCACTTTCACTTTTCACTTTCATGCATTGGACAAGCAAATAGCAACCCACTCCAGTGTTCTTGCCTGGAGAATCCCAGGGACCAGGAAGCCTGGTGGGCTGCCGTCTATGGGGTCACACAGAGTCAGACACGACTGAAGCAACTTAGCAGCAGCAGCAGCAGCAGCCTTGGATTAGTCACTGAGCCTTTCTGAAGCCATTTCCTCACTGTATATAATTTTACACAATTATAATACATAATGTGTAAAATACAATTATAACATTCACCTTGCAAAACTATAGGCATAGAAATACAGAATTTCACAAATGGTATTGGTAACCATTACTATTTTTGTTACATAATTGTTGATATAGTAATCCAGTATTTTAGTCCTTAAGAACTAAAGATTAAGTACATGCAACAGAATGTGTACAAAATCTTAAGTGAAGAATATAATATCTTCACAAAGAAGATAAGATCAGAAGAAGAAAAGATGATCTAAATCTGTTCAAATACTGATATATGTACAAATTTACTAGTATATCACATGATATGGAACCAACCTAGCCTTCTTACTATTTATAATTTTATTAAAATTTTACCAATGTGATACTTATATAATTCAACCAATGCTCCTGATGACTCAGCTGGTAAAGAATCTGCCTGCAATGCAGGAGACCCCAGTTCAGTTCCTGGGTCAGGAAGATCCCCTGGAGAAGGGATAGGTGACCCACTCCAGTATTCTTGGGCTTCCTTGGTGGCTCAAACAGTAAAGAATCTGCCTGTAATGTGGGAGACCTGGGTTCAATCTCTGGATTGGGAAGACCCCCTGGAGGAGGGTATGGCAACCCACTCTAGTATTCTTGCCTAGAGAATCCCCATGGACAGAGGAGCCTGGTGGGCTACAGTCCATTGGGTCACACAGAGTCAGATACGACTGAGTGACTCAGCACAGCACAGAACAGAAGTATATAAATAAATTAAAAATCATAGCCTTCCCTTTTCCTCCATTCAGTTCCATTCCCCTGAGAAAATCAACATTCCCTGTTGGATAAATGTCCTTCCTTATATTATCCTATGATTACACCATCATATTCCAATATCTAAACTTGTCAATCTTACCACCATCACTCCAGCAACAAAGCACCTTGGAAATGTCAGCCTATGTTGTTCTCTTGTATGTCTCTCTCCATCCACACCTAAACTATGATATGCCACAGTTGGGGTAGAGGACCTTCTACTAAGAAGGTCCTCTTAAATGTTCACAGGAGACTGTTGGAGTCCTTGTGAACTGGGGCTCTACTCACCAAGGAGATGGCTGATATAGGCCACTGATTACGGTGATCTTCATGGTCCAAATCACGATACATGTGAAAGTGAAGGGGAACACCATTAATAACTGCAGTGGATAACCAGGACTGTTTGATGCAACTGGTATATATTGTCTCCCTACATTTAATTCATACTGACACTACTGCCTTCTTCTCAATCTCCCTCAAAACATAAGTTTAATGATATTATATCCAGTTCACAATTCTTCAATGAGTCTGCACTCTTTAGAGTTTAGAACAGTATTTCTAAAAATCTTTGTCTTTTGTCTTGGGATATTAATGCCCTAGTGGCACCTTTTTTTTTTTTTTTTTTTACTTAAAAGTGCAAACTGGAGGCGTGTAGATGCCACTTCATCCTACTGTCTTCAAACTACACTACATTCATATGACCAGCCTGGCCTCTGAAAGTATTTGAGTTTAGGATCCCCATTAACTTACCATCTTCAAACTCATTTAATAACAAAGTCCTTCTCTCCTACACCCAGACCCTATCCCAGTGTGTATGTCTTCCAAATAGGTTGTTAGCTGCCTATCATTTTTATACTTGGCTATACTCAGAACAAATGCTCAGTAAATATGTACTGAGAGGAGACAGGGAAGGAAAACAGGACTGAAGGAAGGGAGGGAGATTTATTTGATTAAGTCAATGGATACTTTCCATGTACTTCTGCCTTTTTTCTGCCAGATTACTTTCCATGTAATCTGTTTTTTTTTTTTTTCTAGTATTACTGTTACACATAATTCATATACAACATTGCACAAATTGGAGGTACACAACATATTGATTTGGTATATGTATATATTGTGAAAGAATTACTACAATAAGTTTAGTAAATATCCATCACTTCACATAGTTAAAAATATTTTTCCCTTGAGAACTTTACTTCTCCTCCTGAACTTTTTATTTTGTATTGGGGTATAGCCAATTAACAATGTTTTAACACTTTCAGGTGAACAGAAAAGGGATTCAGCACATACAAATGTATTCATTCTCTCCCAAACCCCCTCCCATCCAGGCTGCCACACAACATGTGCTATACAATGGGTCTTTGTTGGTTATCCATTTTAAATACAGCAGTGTGTGCATTTAAGATCTGCTCTCTTAGCAACTTTCAAACATGCTATACATCCCTAGAACGTATTTATCGTATAACTGGAAGTTTGTGTCTTTTTGGCCATCTTTACCCAATCCCCACCTCCCCACTTTAATCTACTGTATGGATTCAGGCTATCTTTCAGCAGATAATGCTGGTATTAAGGATACACAAGCTTCTTTCTACCCCCGTACATTTCCCTGTCACAGAAGTCACTAATGGGGGAAATGATAAAAGTGAAAGGGTTCTGTGCTTTAAAAGTAATCCTGATTTGAGGAGGAAAGTGCGGGCCCTGATTTGGGTGGGAAAACCTTTTATTCTAGCCCCTTTCCATGAGTACTAATTGCATGTGTGCATGCTAAGTCACTTGAGTCGTGTCTGACTCTGTGCGACCCTATGGACTATAGCCCGCCAGGCTCCTCTGTCCACAGGGATTCTCCAGGCAAGAATACTGGAGTGGGTTGCCATGCCCTCCTCCAGGGGATCTTCCCCACCCAGGGATCAAACCCACGACTCTTATGTAAGTCTCCTAAATCGGCAGTCAGGTTTTTACCACTAGCGCCACCTGGGAACCCCTAATTAGTTAGTTGTAAAATGATAGGCAGAGAGCCCAAAGGTATGCCATAGAAAGTAGGCAAGCTTAGTGGTCAGGAAGCTGCACAGAAGTGTAGAGGGACTATGAGATATAGGACCAAGGAGTGAGCAGTGAGTGAGCAGTGGAACTCCTTGAAGAAACACCAAAGGCAGGACTATAGTTGCTTAAGATCAATTATTTGGAGTTGCTAATTTTACTATCAAAATTTTCACTGTTGTACTTGGGATCAAAAAGTGTCAGTCATTTCTTCAGATGTTTTAGGAAGTATGTTTTGGGGACACATTAAATGTGAACCCTACTGTTGACTGCTGTTGAGCACAGTTAACTTTCCTGTGTGCCTCTTAAGGCTGTTACATGGGAAAAGCAAGAAATACATGGAATCACTCTGTAATGAGCAACATGCTTAAGTACTTAATGACACAGATTTGCTCAACTGCCTCTGCCAACCAAGTTATCACGATGAGTTGCTAGCCAGGTTGCTAGTTTTCAGATGGGATCATGTGAGGTGGAAAAACAAAACAAACAAACAAAAAAACACATGCAGAGGCTATTGGACTTTGGGAGCTTTGTGTGAAAAATGTAACCAAATATGTGAGGTTGTAGTAAGTGTAAGGTTTATAATCCTAATTCAATGTAACTTATATAATTTTTTTAAATAACACATTTTTATGGCATTTATATTTTCAAAGTGTTTTCTAAAATAGCTGAACCATAAAAGAAAATAGGGCTTCCTTTGTGGCTCAGTGATAAAGAATCTGCCTGCCAATGCAGGAAACACAGATTCGATCCCTGGGCCAGGAAGATCCTCTGGCGAAGGATATGGCAACCCACTCCAGTATTCTTGCCTGGAGAATTCCATGGACAGAGAAACCTGGCGGGCTACAGTCCATGCAGATGCAAAGGAGTCAGACATGACTTAGCAACTAAACAATACCAACAAATAGAACATAAGTATTCATAAGGATGAAAGGGGCTTCCCTTGTGGCTCAGCTGGTAAAGAATCTGCCTGCAGTGTGGGAGACCTGGGTTCAATCCCTGGGTTGGGAAAATCCCCTGGAGAAGGGAAAGGTTACCCACTCCAGTATTCTGGCCTAGAGAGTTCCATGGACTGTATAGCCCACGGGGTCACAAAGGGTCAGACATGACTGAGTGACTTTCACTGAGCAACTTTCACTTGCACTGAGCGAAAGATGAAAGGGAAAATGCTATGGCTGAGAAGGAAGTGTTGCCCTACCCCTCAGAAAAATTTAAACTCTAGTCTATTATTACTATAGGGCTCTGAACAAAGATCTCAGTTTCCCCACCTGCCAATTGAGGATGAGGAACTGGATGATTTTCAATGTCTTACTAACTCTTAACATTTGATAATTATGTGAAATTACCTATGCTCTCCCGTGTTTCCAGATGGAGGTGACACTGAATGATGTTCTCATCTGAGCCAGCCCTGCTGTCATCTCTGGTTCTCCTAGTATCAATGGGATGTGACAGGCAAAGAAGGAACGGAGAAATGTGCTTTGAAAACCAAATATGATACACTTTTATATCTCAAAATATCTGTTTATACTTTTCATGCAATTTGTAGGATGTAAATATCAAAGCAAAAACTTGATAAAGTTTGCATACAAGCATCAATAGTTGGGTTAAATGGAGAACTAGACATGAACCTGGCCACCACTAATGAATGGGCTACAATACACAGGCTGGATCAGAGTTCTCCAGATCACAAATGGCAGAAGACAATCTAGAAGACAGGGGGAGTACTGGAAGTCAGGACCTATTACTGAAGACCAACTAAATGTCCATAATGATCTGGGCTTTCTTCAGTGCATTTCCCTGAGCCAAGTGCATCCCTGTTTCAAGGATAGCATGTTAGAATTTACTGTAAATAGTTCACATGCTTTAGGGTTGTTAAATAATTTTAGCCCATTATGCCACAATCGTCATCTTGAAACCCTCCTGCATAAGATCTCATAATGTTTGCCTGCCCCAAAAGGTTTGCACTATTTTTCAATTGCATTCTGTACAGTATCCTCCTCCTAAATTAATTATCCTCCTCCAACTCCTTTCAGTTTTAGAAACAAAGAGAAATTCCAGAATTGAAAGAACGCTTTATTAGTTTCCTTACTTTCTACACCATACCTTTCAGAGAAGGATATCTCTTAATCTTCGGCAACTTCCTCTAAGGTCTCACCAGTTTTGTATGAGGAAATGCTTTTATATGTAATCTGATTCTGTCCTGCCATGAAAGAAAAACTTTACCTCTTAGTTCTGTATATTTTATTATCAATAAAAAGACCCTCAAAGGGTGCTACTGAATAAGGCATTTGGCAGTTATTGATTTCCATGTCTCCACTATATCTCCCAGCACAATTTACACCATATACTCTGTAAGTGTCCCTTTTATCAATCTGAACTTTTGGACATATCCTTACCTCTAACAGGAATGTTCACCTATCCACCCAATCACCCATTCCTCTGACTCATCCCTACTTACCCTACAAAATTAATTCAAATATCCCCTTCTCCTGGAACTTTGACCAACATCACACTTCCTATATGTGTATACACACATACATACAGAGTTAGATGCTCTTTAACTCAGCTCCCATAGCAACCTTTACTTAATTCCTACTTACTACCACAGCACACTGTGATTATTAGCTTATTTCTCTCTCCAAATGTATGCAATAACCTTCTAATGGTCAGGGACTGTCTTATTCACATCCATATCTCTGTCACCTAGTACAGTACTTGGACTACAGAAAGTAGTCAAGAAATATTCAGATGAAAAAATGCATCATCTCAAGCACAAGGCCCTCCCACTAATTCTCTACAGCAATCTTTTTTGCTTCCACATTAAAATTATGAAAATTTAACAAGCTCTTGATGACAATTTGGAAGCCTCACTAGGACCTCTCAGACGGTATTTCTCTTGTGTTTCAAAATGTATCTGCTTTGCATGACAGTCCAGATGTCAGCCTTTCTACATTTTCCCAGAATTACCTTGAGTCGAATATGCGCCTCCCGTGTAGTTCCAAACCTTCTATCTGGGCAGGCAGCTCTGTTGTTAGCTAACTGTCGGCATTACACTGCTGCATTCATAAAGGATTGTCAGCACGGTGCAATATTACTATGTGAGATCATTTGCTCATGTAAAGACACATTAAATCTAGCAGTTGCTTTGTCTCTTGTCAAGGGAATTGTGCACTGTTACATTAGAGATGAGAGTTTGCAGTGTCAACCTGCTACCGCTGTTTTTGCTACCCACTGTAGAAGAATCAACAATTCCTGTTTGTTTCCTTGTTTTTCTACTCTGGTAACAATTTAGCCATTATCCAAACAGGAATCATATCACTGCCAGAAAAATAAAATCCCTTGGGGCATGGGTCAGTTCATGCAAGTTTCTCTACCGTGCGCTTGAGTCCTGTTCTTTATCCTCAGGCCAGTGTCTGGGCACTGTCAGTCCTTGCTAAGAGGCTTCCCTCCATTTGCCATTTGAGCTTCCAAACCAGTATTCAAGGTTTCCCATTGTCACATTTTGCCAGGTTTCCACCAGGCTTCCAACACCAACTTCCTACTGGCATCACACCTATTTGTTGCCCAAACTGTTGGAAACATGCTCTGTTGGCCAGGCTAACATGTTACCTACACATGCAGAAGAGTTCCTCTCCAGGACAGCACATTCCCAACGGGCAGCCTAATTCCAAATTCCTTTTCCTCTTAGTCTGCCCCATTCTGTAGACATCAATTGTGCCATGTCTGCCCTACACTGAAACAGGACACATGACAGGATTTGATATACAGGATTGTTCCAGTTTAGGAAAGAAGAAACAATTGATGAAAGAAAAACAATTCAACTTCCTCTCTTTTTTTCCCAAGATTTTCTTCTCTCCTTTATTCCTTGTTTCCAAAATCCCTAGCAGAAAATGAAATATCCAAACCAGGCAGAAACAACAAGAAGAAAAAGTTTAAAGAACCAGAGGCTCTTGGGGAAAGTTGGAATCTTTGCAAGTAGGAGAAGGTATTCATGTTAGCTCATTGGCCAGGCCTACTTTTTTTAAAGGTTCACTTTGGTAACTTCTATTACTACTAAGCGGAGAAGGCAATGGCACCCCACTCCAGTACTCTTGCCTGGAAAATCCATGGACGGAGGAGCCTGGTAGGCTGCAGTCCACGGGGTCTTCACTTTCACTTTTCACTTTCATGCATTGGAGAAGGAAATGGCAACCCGCTCCAGTGTTCTTGCCTGGAGAATCCCAGGGACGGGGGAGCCTGGTGGGCTGCCGTCTATGGGGTAGCACAGAGTCGGACATGACTGAAGTGACTTAGCATTACTACTAAGAAACAACACATTTTCAGCACTACATTTTGCCTTGTCAGGCCCCTTTCAACAATATATTATGGCTCTGTTATAGACAAATTGAATTGATCATTTTCTCCAAGATGCATGTTGTAACAGATAAAACATTTTAAAGTTTGCTTTGCTGCAAGAGTTTCCTGGCAATGGGGTAGCCTGCAAAAAGCCATCCCTTTCCATCAGGGGCCCAACGATGCAGTATATTCTCCTTCCCTTTAACTGTCTCTTGCTCTCTGTTGTATACCTCCCCAGTGCTTTCTGGTCATGTTCTTAGTCTCAGATTCCTTAAGGATTCAGCCAGTATAATAATCTGTCTGGCTTGCCACCTTTCTGTGCAACTACATTTTTAATGCAGCAAACAAACACTGTGATATAATTATTTTATTCCTTTTTTGATAAATCTATGGAAAGCTAGAATTTTACAAATAAGAGACTCCTGTGGGGTTTTCCTGGTGGCTCAGCGGTAGAGAATCCACCTGCCAATGCAGGAGACAAGGGTTTGATCCCTGATCCAGAAAGATTCCACATGCTGCAGAGCACACTAAGCCCCTGTGCCACATTATTAAGCCTGTGCTCTTGAGCCCAGGACACACCTGGAGCCCCTGCTCCACAACAAGAGAAGCCACCACAATCAGAAGCCCGCGGACCACGACTAGCAAGTAGTCCCCACTTTTCAAAACCAGAGAAAAGCCCACGTAGCAATGAAGACCCAACAAAGCCAAAATAAGTAAATAAAATGATCAAAAAAAACCCAAACAAACAGAAACTCTTGCCTACACAAGGATATGTCACAGCAGGTAAGTTTCAAAGAGAAAACATATGAATTAGGAGCCTGTTTTTCTTAATGAAGTAAAATGGTCCCTTCCTTTGTTATTCCTCAAGAGTATGGTCCAACTGGAAAAATCACATGTAAGTAAAATCATATAGTATTTGTTTTTCTCTGTTACATGGGGAATCTAACAAAAAATAAACAAAACAAAACAGAAACTCATAGATACAGAGAAAGACTGGCAGTTTCCAGGGAGCAGGGGATGCTGTTGGGTGAAATAGATGAAAGTAATTAAGAGGCACAAACTTCCAGTTATAAAATAAATAAGTCATGAGGATATAACACACAGGTTAGAGAATATGGTCAATAATATTGTAATAAATTTAAGTTATGACTAAATGGTCACAGGTCCATTCAAGTTGTCACAAATGGCAAGATTTCATTCTTTTTTATGGCTGAGTAGTACTTCATTATATATGTGTGTATATATACACACACACACATATATATATGCACATATGTATACACACACACACACACATATATATGCACATATACAGGCTTCCTTTGTGGCTCATTTGGTAAAGAATCCACATGCAATGTGGGAGACTGGGTTCAATCCCTGGGTTGGGAAGATCCCATGGAGAAGGAAAAGGCTACCAACTCCAGTATTCTGGCTTGGAAAATTTCATGGACTATATAGGCCATGGGATTGCAAAGAGTCAGACACAACTGAGTAACTTTCACTTTATATATAATATATATATATATATGCATATGCTATGCTATGCTATGCTAAGTCACTTCAGTCGTGTCCAACACTGTGCAACCCCATAGACGGCAGCCCACCAGGCTCCCCCGTCCCTTGGAATTCTCCAGGCAAGAACACTGGAGCAGGTTGCCATTTCCTTCTCCAATGCATGAAAGTGAAAAGTGAAAGTGAAGTCGCTCAGTCGTGTCGACTCTTAGCGACCCCATGGATTGCAGCCTAACAGGCTCCTCCATCCATGGGATTTTCCAAGCAAGACTACTGGAGTGGGGTGCCATTGCCTTCTCCAATATATGCATATATGTAATATATATATATTTCTTGAGATAGGTCTTTGTCATGATAAACTTCCCTCTTAGAACTATTTTTGCTACATTCTATGTATTTTGGAAGGTTTTGTTTCTGTTTCCACTTTTCTCAAAGTATTTTTTGATTTCTTCTCTTATTTCTTCATTGACCCATTGGTTGTTCAGTAGCATGCTGTTTAGTCTCCATATGTTTGTGTCTTTTCAATTCTTTTCATAGTTGATTTCTAGTTTCATATTGTCATGGCTGATAAAGTGCTTGATATGATTTCAGTATTCTTAAATTTATTGACACTTGTTTTGTGGTGATCTATTCTGGAGAATACTCTATATGTACTTGAAAAGATTGTGTATTCTGCTGATTTTTGGATGGAATGTTCTTTATTAAGCCCATTTGTCTGTGTTGTTTTGGGCCAGTGCTTCCTTGTTGATTTTTTGTCTGAATGATCTATCCATTGATGTAAGAGGTGTATTAAAGACCCCTGCTATTTAGGCATTGCTATCAATTTCTCTTTTTATGTCTGTTAATATTTGCTTTATATATTTAGGTGTTCTTATTTTGGGTGCATAAATATTTACAAGTGTTACATCCTCTTGCTGAAGTGATCATTAATTCATTAACTTTATCATTATGTAGTGCCCTTCTTGATGCTTTTGAATTGTGGTGCTGGAGAAGACTCTTGAGAGTCCCTTGGACTTCAAGGAGATCAAATCAGTCAACCCCAAAGGGAATCAACACTGAATATTCATTAAAAGGACTGGTGCTGAAGCTTATACTTTGGCCACGTGATGCAAAGAGCCAACTCATTGGAAAAGACCCTGATGTTGGGAAAGACTGAGGGCAGGAAGAGAAGAGGGCAACATGGAGGATGAGATGGTTAGATGGCATCATCAACTCAATGGACATGAGCTTGAGCGAACTCCAGGAGACAGTGAAGTACAGGGAAAGCTGACACACTGCAGTCTGTGGGGTCGCAGAGTCAGACACAACTTAGAGACTGAACAACAACATGTGCCCTTCTTTGTCTCTTGCTATAGCCTCTGTTTTGAGTTCATTTTGTCTGATGTAAGTATTACTACTCCAGTTTTTTTTTATTTGCATTTGAATGAAATATCTTTTGTCATTCCTTCACTTTCAGTCTCTGTCTTGATATTTGAAGTGAATCTTTTATAGGCAGCATATAGGCAGGTTTTATTTATTTATTTTTTAATCTATTCAGCCACTCTACGTCTATCCCTTTCTCTCTTTCTCTTCTCCTTCTGGGACTCTTATGATGCAAAGATTAGTAAACTTAATGGTATCCCGGAGATCCCTAAATATCTTCATGTTTTAAAAATCCTTTTTTCTTTTTGATGTTCCTATTGGGTGATTTCCATTCTCTCTTCTTTGAGATCACTGATCCATTTTTCTGCTTTATCTAATCTGCTGTTAATTTCATCTAGTGTATTTTTCATTTCAGTTATTGTATTCTTCATCTCTGGTTCTTTTTTTTTATATTTTTCATCTTTTCTTTGAAGTTCTCATTGTGCTTATCCATTCTTCCCCCAAATTCAGGGAGCATCTTTATGACCATTATTTTGAACTATTTATCAGGTAAATTACTCATCTCTGTTTCATTTTGTTCTTTTTCTGAAGTTTTGTCTTGTTTCGTTTAGAACATATACCTTTTTCTCCTCGTTTGGTCTAAATCTCTGTGTTTGTTTCTATGTATTAGGTTGATCAGCTGTGTCTCCTGGTCTTGAAAGAGTGGCCTTATGCAGAAAGCTTCCTGAAGGACCCAAAAGAACAATCCCCTCTGGCCACAGAGCCAGGCCCTTCAGGGGGATCCCTGGTATGGGCCATGTGTACTCTTCTGTTGTGGCAACGCCATGGCTGCTGTGGGTGTGCTAATGGGCTGGGCAGGCCCCCTGTGGTGGGAGCCCTTGTAGGGGAGGGATATCAGCTGGAGCAGGGTGAGGGCTACTAGCAATGAAGATGGCAAATGTCAGAAATGGTACCGTCCAGCACTGGGCCAGCAAGGTAGAGGGAGAATTTTTAAAATGGTGCCTACTAGCGCTTTGGTTCCCAGTGAAGTTCCAATTGATCCCTGCCCCTTCAGCACTCACCCTAAAACTAAGCAATGAATCTTCTGCATATATGACCCAGGTGTTTTCCAATCTGCTGATTCCATGCTGGGACTCAGAGCAAGTCAGTTTGTGCACAAATCCTTTAAGAGCAGTCTCCTTTTCTTTTTCTTTGTATTCTTAGCTGTGGAAGAGCTGTCCTACTAGTCTTCAAGTCATCCTCAGAGAGTTATCCTAAAGGTAGTTGTAGTACTGGTGTGTCCACAGGAGGAGGTGAGCTCAGGATGCTTCTACTTCACCATCTTGATCTGCAGCAATTTTATCTTTATAAAAGTATATGCATATATACCAACACAAATATACAAAAATATATGCACAAAAACACTCTCTGAGTGAATGTTGAACACCAGCCTTGGAATAAGACAGACCTGAGTCGGAGTTGAAGCTCCATTATTTCCCAGATATGTGACCTTGGACAAATTACATAGCACATCTAGATTTCACTGTCCTCATTTGCAAGGTTATTTTGAGAATTAAATGAAATGAGGCCTATTAAGTATATGACAACTGCCTGGCACCTCATAAGTACTTAAGTGTTTATTACTCTTCCTAGTGATAATAATATTATTACAAATACTATACAGCATCATTTATAATAGCAAAACACTCAACTATCTATCAACTGGGACTCAGTTAAACAAACATAGGTCCATTCAATAGAATAAAACACAGTTCTTTAAAAATGAGATCATCATATATGGAAATAGAGT
This sequence comes from Bubalus kerabau, assembly GCF_029407905.1. Classification (NCBI taxonomy): domain Eukaryota; kingdom Metazoa; phylum Chordata; class Mammalia; order Artiodactyla; family Bovidae; genus Bubalus; species Bubalus kerabau. The sequence continues at coordinate 41,333,730 of NC_073642.1, forward strand.
TAAACTATGAAAAAATTAAGTTTCAATATTTAAAGTATTATTCTATATGTGTGAAAAGACATAATAAAGCATTTTTACTAGGATAGAGAGAGAGTTGAAGAGAGAGAGTGTAGAGAGTACATGTAAGCACTAGAAACAAGAATATGAATCAAAATACGAGTAGTGATTATCTCTGGAAAATGGACTAATGGGCATTTTTAATTTTCTTCTCTATCCTAAATTTCTATAATACTTTGTTTTTTAAAAAATAAGAATGTATTATTACTTTCATGATTAACAAAAACAATATTTTGAAAGTAAAAATGAATTTGATATGTGATGTAATTCTTCATATTGAGTCTTCAAATCAAGTAAGAGAAAATAGGCATGTATTGTTAACAACTCTTAGCAAAGAGAGCTGTTTCAAGATGAAATGCTCAAGTATAAAAGGAGCTTTATTTTCTTTCCCCTGCCTTAGTTTAGATCTGCTTGTTTGTTTCAGTGTACTTACTGAATATGTAAGGCATTGATAGAAAAACCCAAATATGATAGATACATATAAATATATATTTATTTGAAAATAATTTAAAATAATTAAATCTGAATAGAAAGATACAATTTATTAAACTAGCTGTTTTCTATTTTTCAATTACATATTGAAGGATCATGGATATCATTTTCATCCTCAGATTCCCAGAAGCTAGTTTATAGAAAATGAAATAAATATTTGTTTAATGAATGACAGAGGGGAGAGTCACTGGCTCTCACTTAAACACACCTCTCTTTGACTTCTTAATAGTTGGACTTACACATCCTCTATTACTAAAGTCAGTCACCAAAGATATGAGGTGGGTAAGGCAAATAAAAAAGGAAGAAACCAGAGGCTTTCACAGAAGAGCATAACAGATACCATAGAACCAGAGAATTTTAGAAGATGAAGATAACAATGAAGCTACCTAATGTAACTCCTTTTTTATGAGGAAACTGAGTCCCAGAGAAAGTGAATTACCCCAAGTGGTAAGATGCTGGTTAGTGGCAAAGTCAGGTCTTAACCCAGGTCTTCTACTTCCAATTCAACTTCCCTTCCTATTCAAACTGCTACTCCCCACAACAGTGCTATTACTTAGAGAAACTGGTATAGATTCTTCCCTCCTCAAGGGCAGTGGTGGTGAAAGGGACAAGTTTACTCTAATAAAGCTACATATGTTTATAATTTTATTTCATTTTAAATTGTCTCCCCAGTGAGTATTTTAAATGTAAATAGTAGGCAACTGAAGTGTCTACTATTATTTTGTACCTTTAAAGATGTTTCTACCTTTCTAACTTCCTTCTGGTCACTTGATAAGTCAAGGATATCTGATATCTTTGAGTTAACTTTACCTAGGAAAAACTGAAAAAGTATGGAAGAACACTTCTCAAAATATAAACCAGATGAGAATACCATTATAAATTTAGAAGCGTGATCCCCTTCTTTGAAAGGATTTTTCAATTTCTTCTGCCCTTTCAAACACATTTCTCCTTAGTCATTATTTAATAGCACTTCTTCTGCCTTACCTATGGCAGCACTTCTCACAAAGGAGATAAAATGACAAAGCTAAAGAAAGGTAAATGAAAGGGAATGAAAGATATGAGCAATGGGGATAAACAGGCAATGCCAACCGAGGAGAGAGTGAACTCGGAACAGTGGTAGGAATTTTACTTAGCTGAATTTACTTAACATGGTGGCATATGTGAGCTTGACATAACACATGAGACTTCTATGAGACCTGATATTTTCCCCTAGATTCTAGCCCATCCATAGTTAAGCAGGCAGAAGGATGATTGATTCAACAGCTTATCTTTTACTTTCTCCAGCCCCAGTTAAGTTTTTCCCCCTATTACCATGTTACACGAGGGCAACCCCACACTGGCAGTTGGTTGTTAATTACATTTGATGTGCAGTAACACAAGAGAGCTAATTAACTTGCATCAAAAAAGCTTTATTTACTGTGACAAATTAAACAAACTCATAAAGTGTTCAGCCACAATGACTCTCAATTATCATGCAGTCCAAGTAATGTAGTGCAAACATATTCCCAGGCCTCTCCCAGGTATCACTTCAGTCTCGCAACCCTTCTACACATGTATGATTATAAAGAATCTTTATAATGAAAAGAACCGGAACTCAACTGCTCTTTATTTTGCTTTATGTATGTGTGTGCATGCATGTGTTGAGTGTATATATGTTATCATAGGTACAGCTGGACATGTTGGTCATATTCAATTTCTTAATTCTTGCTTACTTCACCATTCAACAGATTTTTTCCTAGATTTTAATCAGAGAAATAAAAACAAACAAGGGAAAAAAAATTACTGTTCCAAAGCTCATGCTCTGTGTTAAGCATGATTGTTTAAACTGATCATCTTTAGATTCTTCTCCTAGATAGTGACTCTTTATAGAAACATCACCACTCCATGATGACTCAGAAGGTATATTATAAAACAGAACCTTTATCTTTTCGTAGAGTAAAAGGATAAGATTAGATGCCTTAGCCAACAGAAAACAGAACTGAGTATCTTTGGAGGCAGCTTTCTTGCTTTGGAAAAAAACTAGTTATAATTTCCACCATTCTTTGAAAAACAGGGTTAAAAATTTATTCCTGTGGTGCATATTTAAGGAAATATATTCTCTATCTAGTTAATTTGTAAGGTAATTTTTTGAGACCAGTAGCACAGTAATGGAGAAAGCAATGGCACCCCACTCCAGTACTCTTTCCTGGAAAATCCCATGGATGGAGGAGCCTGGTAGGCTGCAGTCCATGGGGTCACTAAGAGTCAGGCACAACTGAGCGACTTCACTTTCACTTTTCACTTTCATGCATTGGAGAGGGAAATGGCAACCCACTCCAGTGTTCTTGTCTGGAGAATCCCAGGGACAGAGGAGCCTAGTGGGCTGCCGACTATGGGGTCGCACAGAGTCGGACACGACTGAAGCGACTTAGCAGCAGCAGCAGCACAGTAAACTGGAAAAAACACTGAACTTGAAACCAGATGATACTGGCAAATAGTTCATGCAGTCAAGTAAGTGGCAGAACCAGGACTGTCTAACTCAGAAGCTTGTTCTCAACTATTGTCAACAAAATGGCTTTGGCAAGTTATTAAACTCATATTAATGTAGATAACATTTGAGACTGTTTATAAATAGGAATCACAATAAGGGAAATTGTAAATTGCTGATGCCATTATGAATATTTGCTGATTGGCTTCACCAAAAACATTCATGATGAAAGTCTCTTAATTGCCATTTTTCAATAGTAGAGTTCTAAATCTATAGACTAAGAAATGACTAGGGAAATGAACTTTCTTGAAGGACAAAATGTTTCCTCATCTACATGACAACTCGGAATACTAGTATCTCTTGAAGAGACAGCTATTCTGTGTGTTTTGAGTAAAGCAGAGAAGTACTGAGAAATAGAAACAAGGTCTAGGGAAACTGTTGGCTCTTTAATAACCTCCCCAAGAATTTATGAAAGTGAGTCATCTTTGAGTCCCTCATAGAACCCTTCACGAGACATAAATGCAAGGGACTGCCTTGGAATTGATCCTCCTTTAAACCTGAACCAGAGTGGCCTCTACAAATCTACCCCAGGAGTCACATTTGGTCATTTCCCATTAAACCTCAATCCAAAAGGAAGTCATGCTTCCCAGAAACAGGTGGGAAGATGCCCTCAGGACAGGATGTCTTTTTGAATAAGCTGCAATTTATAGCTAAGGTCCAGAGTCACTCTGTTCCTGAAGGACTTTAATCCTCCTTCTACCTAATCAGTGTTTTTGTCTTTTGGACAGACATCAAGTTCAGGTAAAAAAGGCTCACCAATAATATACTTTATTTGGCAACAGGTCACAGCAGGGTCTGGTAAAGAAATCACAGTAGGAAACGCAGCAGAGTGTGGGCATAACAAAATGTCCTTTATTTACAGGAGCATAACCTGTAACATGCAATTTTGACACTGAGGTATACCATAGTGAGTCTAAAAGACTGCTGATTCTCTAATGAAAACTTTGAGTGATTCCAAAGGTCTAGGGTCTTGTACACTGAGTGATTATTATGGACTAACAAGGTAATGTGATTATTCCACCCTAGAATGTTCATAAAAACAATGGCACACTTCTACCTCTGCCAACTTTTCCTATCCAGGCCACTATAGTTTACAACTGTCACATAGGTTTTCTGATTGAAAAGAGGACAAAAGACAGAACAATTTTGTTTTTCACTTACTGGCTTCTTCATAAAGTTCATCTCACTCAAATGGCTCCCAAGGACCTATACTTCACAAGCAGAACTATTTGCTTCCCTCTCCCTCAGGATAATTATGAGATAAAATGAAAACAAAGACTCAAAACAGAAATAAAGCCTGAAATAAATCATCTGTGCAAATGGAAAGATAAAACTAGTAATATTGAATATCTTACAGCCTAGTCTACAAGGAACAATCTTATAGTTCTCTATCCCATCAGGAAAGATAGGCACATAAGAGGCTGACCAATTTATTATAAACAGGCCTTTTTATGCTAGACTGATTGCAGAGATGTTACTATAATGGAAAATTCTGAAGAGGACATTAAAATACAGCTACAATGCCAAATGGAGTAGTTGATTTTTAGAGCTTTATTCAAGACTGAACGTGACACTCCCTTCTGCGTATGGAAGTGTCCATGGGTGGCCATTAAATCAAACTGAGCATCTTACAAGCCTATTCATATTGACCAGAGTATGGTGGTTCATTTAACCAATTCTGCAAGTGCATATTGCAGGGACCTAGAGGGGTTGTAAAGACCCTTCTAACACTGTTCAGAGCTCTCTTTGATTACAATGCTCTCTGTGGGACTACAGGAGTTACTCACCACTCCCCACTGCACCCCACCCCGTTTTGAATATTAAGAAATTCTGAACCAAGCAAGCGATGGTGCATTCCTTTCTGCTCAGATTATTTCAGTGAGATTCAGAGAAGTCAGTCAAATCAATACCAGTTTGCAATCCTGCCCCCCGCTCCTATATTTTAAATTGCAAGGAGACCCACAAATCTCTCTGATTCTGCCCTACTTTTTGGCACAAAGCTTGATGACATTCTATGTGAATATGTGCCTTGAGCTGCAGTGGACATCCCAACTTCTCGGGGTCAAGGACTTGAAAAGAACTACATGACTTTGGCTTTTCTGACCATAAGAGTCTATAAGGCTTTACACTATTGATAAAGCAGGAGATGTCAATGTCCTTTTCCTTTCAAAATTCCAAATTAGGGTGATTCTCCTAGTTTGATACATCCTTGAGAATAAGAATAGGGCTCTTAACTCTGTCATTTTCTCATCTTATTAGTCTACAATTAAAATTATAAATGTATTTCAGGGTAAGTCTACGGAGCAGATGAGGAAAAGGAATAGCTTGTTGACTTTTAGAACATCCCAGAATTCAGAGGTTTAATGGAGTATTGGAATACAGTCTCCATTAAAGGACCACAGTGAGAGAATACAAACTCATTCCATGCCTGTTGTAACTACTGACTTCATTTTGAGAAATGCCTTTGAATATTTTCAGTGATAGCCAAGTTTTCGTACTTAGAGAATGAACTTTAAAAACAATTTTAATACACAAATTATCAATTTTAATGAATAAGGTAATGAATTGATCGTCTTAGAGAATATTATTTTTATTTGGAAAGAAAGGAGATGGTACTATAATATTCTGATAATCATCTTCTTATGAGGGTCTAGAGTTGATTCTGAATGCAGTATAAAAAGATGCCTGAGACAAAAATGTTATGCTCCATGCAAAACATCTACTGCTTTGAAAAACACTCATTTAAAGTCCTATATACTTATTGAAAATTGGTCGGTGACCAGACTGCAGAATAATTTACAGAAAACAGCCACTTGTTCATGTAAGAGATACTGATTGAGTACCTACTACAGGGCAGCCAGACATCGTCTTAGGCTGAGAATCCAAAGATGATCAGTAAATATCCTCAAGAAGATTATAATACAGTGAGGAAAAAGCCATGAAAACAAACAATATTATATTAATAATGTGGTTGTTGTGTGAGAGAGTTGTATAAACTGTAGAGGCAGCACAGGAAAGGGAGTGCTTAATAAACATAGCTAACACGTAGTGCCTTCTATGTGCCAGGCTCATCAAATAAATTAACTCGTTTGCTCCTCATAGCAACCTTATAAGGTCAGCACTATGTATCTGAAAGAGACAAAGCTTGTCTGAGGAATAACAATCAAGCTGAGGCATGGTGACTTGAGTTAGTGGGACGTAACTAAAATTATCTGCGGGAGGGCATGGCAACCCACTCCAGTATTCTTGCCTGGAGAACCCCCGTGGACAGAGGAGCCTGGTGGGCTACAGCCCATGGTGTCACAAAGAGTCAGACATGACTGAGCAACTAAGCACGGCACAGCACAGCACAACTGAAATTACACATAGTACATCATTAATGGTGAGTGAAGTACTGAGATAGAATGGGAGCCAAAATGACGCTGTACTTAAATATAAATATGAAGGGCCCAAGGCTTTGAGGACCTTAGGTGACATCCAAAAGAGGTTAGGATTATCTGGTAGATAATGGGGAACTCTTAGAGAATTCTGAACAGTTATTTGCACTAAATCCCATCCAATATAGCCAATCAACTCAAGGGGAATCTTATAAAGACAAAGGTAAGAACTAAGTACTAAAAACATCCTTCAAGGCATCAGCAAAACAGAGTAGCTGCAACATCTTCTAAGGGTTTGCGTAACAAGGCATGATGAAGATCCAAAGTCTTGGCTCTCCTGGTAACCTGAGATAGTCCATTTATTAATAATTCTCCTAAGAGGGCCAGGTAAAGTGGCCTCTGACTCAGCCTCAGCATTCCACCAAGGCCCCTTGACTTAACTATGGGAACTAATTCCAGTCAGAACCAAAGCTTGTTTGTACAGCTAAATGAATAAATGTGTATAAACCCAGGTTCTGACTTCTTATCAGTCTGTGTTGCTGAAATACCAAAGAGTAATTATAATAGGATTTCCAGTTAATGATTTTTTGTCTGCTATAACATTTAAATTAGACTAAATTCAGCTGTTTGAGTGCCCTCTGACAATATTTTTTCTCTCAGCTCCATGACTGATTTTATCACTCCATACACACTTGACCTAATCGGCACCCTTCTGCACTCTAAAATGTTTATACTGTTAAATGAATTTTTAATCTAACTTTTACAGCATTCAATTTCAGTTTCACCAGCCATCCACAGTGTAATATCTAATGTTTTAAAATAATCTCGACAGCTTAAAAAAAAAAAAGCTGGGGGAGGGGCAAGAATTGCCATGTTATGAAGCAAATGATTAATTAAAGCAAATTAGATTCTGGCAGCTCTTGCTATCATTATCATGTGTTCCCCGACTAGACTAATAAATCTTTGTTGAGAATGTATGCTTTCACAAGGTTCAGGAGTCACCTGGGAAAGGACATTATTGACTAATATTTTTGTATTGCTGTTAGTTTTATATTCTATTACCCTGTGGAATAACAACTCATATTTTTCAAACATTTAGAGTGCCTTCAGGAGTCTGCTCACTGTTTAGAGGCAGGTTTGAGAGGAGTGGGGGAAACCCAGTAATTTCTCCATATGCTTGAATAAATGACAATTAACCGATACAGCTAATATGTCGACAAAATGCAAGAAAATATGAAGCATGCGACACTGTGAGCGCCACCGCATAATCACGTCCTCACTGAGGCACAGTTCCGGCTTCTCCGCAGCTGCAGGCGTTGTCCCTGGACCACACCGCGCACAGCTCTCCCTCCACCAGAGGTTTGTCTCCTCTCCTTTCCCAGCATCTGGCACTTCCACACTGAGGAAAGGAACAATGCCTGCAAAGGGCTCCCTGAATCCAACCCCACACCGTCGCTGCTGTGTAAACTAAACAGTCTGCGTTGTGACTGAGGGCACAGAAGGGAGATATTAGCAACTATTTCAAAAAGGGGGGCCACATACTTGCCTTTATTTAAGCAAGTCCAAGGGTTGTCACCTTGACCAACTTTTACTCATTTTTTTTTCTAAAAATATGCTGTTTCATTTTTCAAACTCAAACTGTTTATTGCCTAATTCTAAGGTTTAAAAGTGCATTTCCTACAACTCCCCATTTGCTTTAACCTAAGCTTAGTCAGCTGTGTCCTTTTTTGCCCAAATCCAGGCAAATACCAGTTTAAACTGGAAGCTCAATTGTCTGCAGTCTCTAGTCATTGTATGTAACATTGTTTAAAACTTATCAGGCAAATGTATACATTTATTTGAAGTCTGTGACATTGTGACAGGAGAAAAAAAAAAACCACACAACAATTTTGTAACAATAAGTACCTGGCATAAATTTATCTTGATGTTTGTTAAACAAGAGAGAAGGAATGAGCATAATCCCTAAAATGAAATTTTGATTATAATAAGTAATAAATGCTATTAAATATTTATACTGGTTTTGAGATAGTATGGCTCATAAAACACTGAGATACGATCGGATGAATTAATGTTACTTCTCACAATTCTTTACGTGTTTAACCTCTACCCCTGCCAGAACTTTTACTAATTTTCATTCCTCAGTGAGCTGGGTAGGCGTACCAAAAACTAACCATATATTTAAATATGTACATTATGAGTATTTCCTTTTTGTTCCTTGTTGCTGAAGACTCTGAAGTGAGCTGTGATTACCCATCAAAGTAATTTCCTCCACTCCCTCCACTGTCCCATCCTCCACATTCAAACACATTCCTGTTTTCCTAGGGGCTCTTTTTCATCCTTCGGCAGCTTCCTGGGGCCTCGGCATACAGGAAGGCAGCCTACAGCGCTGCTCAGTATGGCAGCACAGCCCCTCGGCCTGGGTGTTTTTCCAGAGCGTTTTAAAATGATCCAGTATTGAATGAGTTAAAAAAAAATTCCCCCTGGAAAAGCTAATTATTGCATGCAGATACTTCTTTGTGTGATCAAGGAGGGGACAATTTAATAGGCTCTGTAATACAACCAAGAACAAAATTGCTTTAAAGGAAGTCTCTTGTTGAGTGACAACTCTGTTGCCTGAGCCAATTAGGTCCCAATAAAGAGTGTTGAATTGGCTCCTGCTTTCTCATTAATTATGTTCTGTCACAGACATGGGGCTTGATTTAGCAATTTTGTATTACATTAAGATACTGAAAGGCCGGGAACAAATGGCTCACTCTGATAATAGGCATTCTCTACACGGTGTGACATTTACTATCCAGCTGTCCGTAAGGCGGCCTAGCACTTCAGTTCAGGGGTTTATTTGTCATTGCTTCAAAGGGACACTCAGCTTTTCACAAAAAAAGAAACAGAGAGGCTAATAGATAGGACAAAATGTACTGCTGATATGCTTTATTAGAGATAGGATGCTAGGGTTTTGCTAACAAGCTCATCCGTTGGGACGCAGCCGAGTTTGCTGCCAATCATCCTCCACACAAAGGCGCACTAGTTAACAAGGAGAAATGAATTACAGACACTTATTCTGCCTGTGGGATCACAAATACACCAATCTGTGAAAGAGGCACAAACTCCAGAGACAAACTACGTATTTGTCAATAACCTCCTAGAAAGAACCCTAGTAATTCTTTGAAGACCTTTGATTTTGCTTCCCTCTAAAATACATGTATAGGAAATGTTTTTGTTACCATGACATTCTTTCTTTGTTATTTGTACAAATTTTCATCACATTAAAAACAGAAAACTGAGGAGGTCTGCAAATGTTTTAGTAGGTATCTATACACTACTTTTCATATCCCGCCACAGGGAGCTGCTGCTTTGGTTATTTCATTAAGAACAACAGAAAATTAAATCTTTAAACTTTAGGTTTGAGCTGTAATCTACCAATGTGATAGGAAATAGTCTATAACTCGGAATCTAATGTATATACCAATTAAAAGAATGGATAGGGGCCAAATGAAAACCAAATCCCTCTGGTTAAAGAATTAGATGACTTTTTATCATAAATATGTATACATGTTCTACTATATATATAAACATATATATATCTATATATATAGACATATTTATACAATCTTTCTATACATATTTACATATACATATATGCTTTCATAATATATAAACTGAACCCAAATCAATGTCTCTTTATATTAAACAGAAACAGTTCACACGTTCTATGTATGAAACTGAGACAAATCTCTGACCATGGAATCGATCAACATTTTTGACATTTCTATTATTTAAACATTCTCCTTCAAACACATCATAGAGAAGGGACTATTGTTGATTATAAAAAATGATAACCTTCAACTTGAGCTTACCTACTGACCACATGAGATTAATCAAATCTGAATATGTCATTTGCAGGTTAATTACAAAACAGCTCTTCAAAATAACTGTGCTAGAGACAGTACACTTTTCCTCTGATTGCAGTTTGCATCAATTCATTTAATTATCCTTCTTGCCATCTTGGATTATGGGATAAAAAGGATAAAAGGAGATTTACCAGACTCCCTTTCTTCAGGCAGAAGCTCAAAGAATATGAAGATATTCTGGGTTCAGCTTCAACTTCAGCAACAATTGTCCATCCCTCCATCTCTGCTGCTTTTACCCTTTCCTGAGACTTAAAGTACTCTCTACCAATTGGTAAAGGTATTAAGGGATCGGCTTTTTAGGAAAAGCTTCTTTCACCTTTTACTAAACAATTTCTGACATAGAAATTTGGTCTCCTCTACTCACCTCTACTCTTTAAATCCTCTCAATGTGAGATTCTAAATGATTCTTTATTTTTGTTGACCTACTAATAATTCTAGGGAAAGGAGGCCATGAAACAGAGATGTAGGATGGCTGTATGCTCCAGTTGTATGTGTGATACATCCTTTTCTTCTTTCAGCCCTCAGCAGCAGCAAGGAATAGGTAAAAATAATTTGCTGAGAGAAATAGGTCTTACAGAATATAATCCCTAACTTTTTTTTTCTAATTTCTAAGTATTAAAATATCATTTTTGAGAAGGCATGCTCCAAATGATCTTTCATTTTTAAAAAACACCTTAAAAGTTGAAGACGAGGGCAAAAAAAGAAAATTATGTTAAAATACAGTGTCAATTTTTCTTACATCTCTCCACGTCCCCAAGAAAACATCATATGCAAGAAAGCACTTGCACATTATTTCCCAACACCAATAATATCTGTGAATTAAATATATATTTTTAAAAGCATGTATTGAACACAGACCTGGTTGAAAGAGTTTACAATCTAAAGGAAACCATGAAATACTTTTTTCCTCTCTAAAATTTGCCATGTTTCTATTTTAGAAATGCCTTTGCAATAAATAATATACATAATAGAAGCAAGAATCACTTTATCCTCACTTAGCAGGAGCTTTATCTTTGCTATTCAGATACCTCATAAGGCAGAAATCTTTCAAAAAGCCTGAGCCCCCCTTAGGCTATAGCAAAGGTATTTATATAGACATTAAGTATTTATGCAGCAATTTATATTTCCAAAGCCCTTTGTAACCACTCATTTGTTCATCCAAATAACTTCCTTCTGAAGTGTGTGAGTGCTTTGTTTCCCAAGCACAGAGTCAGGTTCGGGGAGGTGACTGACAGGTGGCGGAAAGGACTTAGGTTACACAGAAAGAACGACTGTATCTGAGAATGGCTTTCCTAAGGGTTTCATGGAAGCTTTAAAAATAGGCTGGGCCCCCTACTGAAATGCATTATTTATGACTTTGTTATGGTTTATCTGTAGGCAGAGGAACTGAGTAAGTGATTCTGGCTCTAGCAGTCCTAGCTTTATATACTCAGGATATTTACACCCACAGGACAGCTCAGGAGCAGGCTGCAAATGAGAGGATGAAACTACTATCTCCACCTAAGGGATCGTGTCCTGCCAAAACATGAAATATTATGAAGGGACAGTTGGGAAGCATTGGGTCTTTAAAAAGTTTCTGTTGAAAATTTACTCCCATGGCCACACCACGGCGGATACGGGGAACACACTCCATATATAAGACTATGTTCATCTCAAAAGACCCTACTTTGTCACTCCCATTAGTTTCCTACTAATATGCTGATGCTACCTCTCTTTCTCCCTTAACACTGTGGTATCTTTGGAATTACAAAATAATTCCTCTCATGTGGCCTCTAGAATTGGGGTTACTACGACTGCTCTGACCACTGGCTAAGGAGTAAGTGATACTGTGCCAGTTCTAGACCTAGCCTTTAGAAGAACCAGCAACTTCCTCTCCTCTCTCTTGGAATGTTCACTCTTGGGGTACTCTCTCGTGGAGCCCTGAGCCTCTATGTAAGAAGTCCAGGCTCCTCTGCTAGAAAGAGACACCACAGGGCAAAGCACTGAGATACCAGACACGTGAGTGAAGAAAGGACTTTGGACATTCAGCACTGTCAAGGCTTCAAATGACTCCCATCACTAGCCACCATCTTGTGGCAATCACATTTCAGTGACACCCAAGTTAGAACCCTGCTGAGCCTCATCAACTCCCAGAATGATGAGACCATAATAAATTATAATTGTAAGCTACTAAGTTTGTAAGTGGACTTCCCTGGTGGCTCAGATGGTAAAGAATTTCCCTGTAATGCAGGAGACCCAGGTTCAATCCCTGGGTTGGGAAGATCTCTTGGAAAAGGGAATGGCTACCCACTCCAGTATTCTTGCCTGGAGAATTCCATGGACAGAGAAGCCTGGCAGGCTACAGTCCATGGGATGGCAAAGAGTTGGACATGACTGAGTGACTAACACACCAAGTTTTGGAGTGGTTGGAAATAGAAAAGCAGAATAACCACTATAAACCCTGTCTTCTCCATTTCCCTGTGTCCTCAAAGAGCTATAAGAGAAAGCCAGAGGCAGGGCTGAGCTAAGCTACCTAGAAGTATAGGGCTCTTGAGAAGTGGCCACATGGTATAAAGGACTAGAGTTAGTCTTGTGAAATTCTGGACAATCATTTAACTTCTCCCAGTATCAATCTCAGAAACTATAAAATGGGACTAATGACATGACCTCAAAGGATTACAGTGATTTAATAAACTAAAGATGGGAAGCACCTAACAGAGTATAGAGACAGGCAGGTTCTCAATAACTTGAACTAATTATGATTATTATCATATTAATATTGTCTAAGCATGCTAGTCTTCCTTACCAATATCTGCTAAACCCACAAGCCATTGCCTTTTCCCAAACTGTCCTGAGCCTCATTGAAGTGGGCATCCAGAAGACATTTATGTAAGATCCCACCCCAAGACCATTGCTAATTGGACTTAAAGAAAATAGCTGACCTGAGATAGACCAATCAGATTTCTGATCCTTTCAAATTGGAAATGAGACTGAAAGAAGCCAGTTCATTTCTGTATATAGCTGCAACGAGAATAGGTAAGAAGGGAGCTTCAGTTCAGTCAGTCAGTTCACTCACTCAGTCGTGTCCGACTCTTTGTGACCCCATGAATTGCAGCATGCCAGGCCTCCCTGTCCATCACCAACTCCTGGAGTTCCTCAAACTCACATCCATCCAAGTCGGTGATACCATCCAGCCATCTCATCCTCTGTAGTCCCCTTCTCCTCCTGCCCCCAATCCCTCCCAGCATCACAGTCTTTTCCAGTGAGTCAACTCTTCGCATGAGGTAGCCAAAGTACTCAAGTTTCAGCTTTAGCATCATTCCTTCCAAAGAACAACCAGGACTGATCTCCTTTAGGATGGAGTGGTTCAATCTCCTTGCACTCCAAGGGACTCTCAAGAATCTTCTCCAATACACAGTTCAAAAGCATCAATTCTTCAGTGCTCAGCTTTCTTCACAGTCCAACTCTCGCATCCATACATGACCACTGGAAAAACCATAGCCTTGACTAGACGAACCTTTGTTGGCAAAGTAATGTCTCTGCTTTGGAATATGCTATCTAGGTTAGTCATAACTTTCCTTCCAAGGGGTAAGTGTCTTTTAATTTCATGGCTGCAGTCACCATCTGCAGTGATTTTGGAGCCCCCCAAAATAAAATCTGACACTGTTTCCACTGTTTCCTGATCTATTTCCCATGAAGTGATGGGACCAGATGCCATGATCTTCGTTTTCTGAATGTTGAGCTTTAAGCCAACTTCTTCACTCTCCTCTTTCACCTTCATCAAGAGGCTTTTGAGTTCCTCTTCACTTTCTGCCATAAGGGTGGTGTCATCTGCATATCTGAGGTTATTGATATTTCTCCCGGCAATCTTGATTCCAGCTTGTGCTTCTTCCAGCCCAGCGTTTCTCATGATGTACTCTGCATAGAAGTTAAATAAGCAGGGTGACAATATACAGCCTTCACTTAACTCCTTTTCCTATTTGGAACCAGTCTGTTGTTCCATGTCCAGTTCTGACTGTTGCTTCCTGACCTGCATATAGGTTTCTCAAGAGGCACGTCAGGTGATCTGGTATTCCCCTCTCTTTCAGAATTTTCCACAGTTTATTGTGATCCACACAGTCAAAGGCTTTGGCATAGTCAATAAAGTAGAAATAGATGTTTTTCTGAAACTCTCTTGCTTTTTTGAGGATCCAGCAGATGTTGGCAATTTGATCTCGGGTTCTTCTGCCTTTTCTAAAACCAGTTTGAACATCTGGAAGTTCACAGTTCACGTACTGCTGAAGCCTGGCTTGGAGAATTTTCAGCATTACTTTACTAGCATGTGAGATGAGTGCAACTGTGCGGTAGTCTGAGCATTCTTTGGCATTGCCTTTCTTTGGGATTGGAATGAAAACTGACCTTTTCCAGTCCTGTGGCCACTGCTGAGTTTTCCAAATTTGCTGGTATATTGAGTGCAGCACTTTCATAGCATCATCTTTCAGGATTTGAAATAGCTCAACTGGAATTCCATCACCTCCACTAGCTTTATTTGTAGTGATGCTTTCTAAGGCCCACCTGACTTCACATTCCAGGATGTCTGGCTCTAGGTGAGTGATCACACCATCGTGATTATCTTGGTCTTGAAAATCTTTTCTGTACAGTTCTTCCATGTATTCTTGCCACCTCTTCTTAATATCTTCTGCTTCTGTTAGGTCCATACCATTTCTGTCCTTTATCGAGCCCATCTTTGTATGAAATGTTCCCTTGATATCTCTAATTTTCTTGAAGAGATCTCTAGTCTTTCCCATTCTGTTGTTTTCCTCTATTTCTTTGCATTGATCGCTGAACAAGGCTTTCTTATCTCTCCTTACTATTATTTGGAACTCTGCATTCAGATATTTATATCTTTTCTTTCCTCCTTTGCTTTTCACTTCTCTTCTTTTCATAGCTTTTTTTAAGGCCTCCCAGACCGCCATTTTGCTTTTTTGCATTTCTTTTTCTTGGGGATGGTCTCGATCCCTGTCTCCTGTACAATGTCACAAACCTCTGTCCATAGTTCACCAGGCACTCTATCTATCAGATCTAGTCCCTTAAATCTATTTCTCACTTCCACTGTAAAATCTAAGGGATTTGATTTAGGTCATATCTGAATGTTCTAGTGGTTTTCCCTACTTTCTTCAATTTAAGTCTGCATTTGGCAATAAGGAGTTCATGATCTGAGCGACAGTCAGCTCCCGGTCTTGTTTTTGCTGACTGTATAGAGCTTCTCCATCTTTGGCTGCAAAGAAGATGATCAATCTGATTTCGGTGTTGACCATCTGGTGATGTCCATGTGTAGAGTCTTCTCTTGTGTTGTTGGAAGAGGGTGTTTGCTATGACCAATGCGTTCTCTTGGCAAAACTCCATTATCCTTTGCCCTGCTTCATTCTGTATTCCAAGGCCAAATTTGCCTGTTACTCCAGGTGTTTCTTGACTTCCGACTTTTGCATTCCAGTCCCCTATAATGAAAAGGACATCTTTTTTGGGTGTTAGTTCTAAAAGGTCTTGTAGGTCTTCATAGAACCGTTCAACTTCAGCTTCTTCAGCATTAATGGTTGGGGAATAGATTTGGATTACTGTGATACTGAATGGTTTGCCTCAGAAATGAACAGAGATCCTTCTGTCGTTTTTGAGATTGCATCCAAGTACTGCATTTCGGACTCTTTTGTTGACCATGATGGCTACTCCATTTCTTCTAAGGGATTCCTGCCCACAGTAGTAGATATAATGGTCATCTGATCTAATTTAAGTGTGGCCACCCAGAAGCATGGTCAAGAGGAGCTACCCCTCGCCCAGGGTCAGGGGCGGTGGCCTTGAGTGCCAGGCTGAGACGGCACAGGAGCGGCCAAGAGGAGCTACCCCATGTCCAAGGTCAGGGGTGGTGGCCGAGAAGAGCAATCCCATGTCCAAGGTCAGGAGGGGCAGCAGTGAGGAGATACCCCTCGTCCAAGGTAAGGAGCAGCAGCTGTGCTTTGCTGGAGCAGCTGTGAAGAGATCCTCCACTTCCAAGGTAAGAGAAACCCAAGTAAGACGGTAGGTGTTGCTAGAGGGCATCAGAGGGCAGACACACTAAAACAATACTCACAGAAAACTAGTCAATCTAATCACATAGACCACAGCCTTGTCTAACTCAATGAAACTAAGCTATGCCTGTGTGGGGCCACCCAAGACGGGCGGGTCATGGTTGAGAGATCTGACAGAATGTGGTCCACTGGAGAAGGAAATGGCAAACCACTTCAGTATTCTTGCCTTGAGAACCCCATGAACAGTATGAAAAGGCAAAATGATAGGATACTGAAAGAGGAGCTCCCCAGGTCGGTAGGTGCCCGATATGCTACTGGAGATCAGTGAAGAAATAACTCCAGAAAGAATGAAGGGATGGAGCCAAAGCAAAAACAATAGCCAGTTGTGGATGTGACTGGTGATAGAAGCAAGGTCCAATGCTGTAAAGAGCAATATTGCATAGGAACCTGGAATGTTAGGTCCATGAATCAAGGCAAATTGGAAGTGGTCAAACAGGAGATGGCAAGAGTGAATATCGACATTCTAGGAATCAGCAAACTAAAATGGACTGGAATGGGTGAACTTAACTCAGAAGAAGGGAGCTTAAAGATGTCCAAATTCCACCCTGTGAACTGAGATCAGAGAATATCATGCCAGAGAGAATAAGTAATAGGGAGAGTGAGTGAAAGAAAAGAGAGCATTTCCTGGAGCCTTGTTGGCTTTCCAAGTTTTCTTTCTAGGCTTTTTCTGAGACTCAAATGTAATCCTTCTCCAGGATATTATAAAAAGGCACCTATACCCTTATAAAATTGTCCTCTTTTCTCTAACTTAAGCTGGTATCTGTCATGCGGTCGAAGAATTAAAAAGAATCCAAACAAAAGAAGAGGAACTGAAAGAAGACACCAGATAAAATACTGCCAGCAGCTTCCCGATGCCAAAAAAGCACTCAGGATCTAGACTGAATCCACTAACATAGTGCTTAAGTCTTATATGTCTTCTCTATATCATAAAGATCTGTTTAACATTATGAGAATGGTCCAATGTCCTTTTTTTATTTAGTAACAGCTTTATTAACATATAACTTACAAAATATAAAATTTAAAGTGTACAGTACAACTCTTTTAACACATTACCCTAGAAAAAGAACCCATACCCATTAGTAGTCATTTTCCATTTTTCTCCCACCACTGATATCAGTATTAGGCAACCACTAACTTACTTGCTATAGATTTACCTATCCTGGATATTTCTTATAAATGGAATTATAAAATATGTGGTTTTTTTGTGACTGGCTTCTTTCACTTAGCATACTGTTTTCAAGGTTCATCCATTTAGTTACATGTATCAGTACTTCATTCATTTTTATGGATAAATAATATTCCCTTGCATAGATACACCTCATTTTATTTATCCATTTATCAGCTGATGAAATTTGTTTTTTTTGTTGTCGTTGTTCAGTCGCACAGTTGTGTCTGACTCTTTACAACCCCATGGACTGCAGCATGCCAGGCTTCCCTGTCCTTCACCATCTCCTGGAGCTTGCTCAAACTCATGTCCATTGAGTTGCTGATGCCAACCAGCCATCTCATTCTCTGTCATCCCGTTTTCCTCCTGCCTTCAATCTTTACCAGCATCAGGGTCTTTTTCAATGAGCCGGCTCTTCACATCAGGTGGCCAAAGTATTGAAGCTTCAGAATCAGTCCTTCCAATGAATATTTAGGGTCGATGTCCTTTAGGATTGATTGGTTTGATTTCCTTGCTGTGCAAGGGAATCTCAAGAGTCTTCTCTAGCACCACAGTTTGAAGGCACTAATTCTTCAGTGCTCAGCCTATTTTATTGTCCAGCTCTCACATCCATACATGACTATCGGAAAAACCACAGCTTTGACTATACAAACCTTCGTAGGAGAAGTAATGCCTCTGCTTTTTAATATGCTGTCTAGTTTGTCATTGCTTTTCTTCCAGTGAGCAAGCATATTTTAATTTCATGGCTGCAATAACTGTCCACAGTGATTTTGGAGCCCAAGAAAATAGTCTCTCACTGTTTCCATTGTTTTGCCATCTATTTGTCATGAAGTGATGGAATCGGATGCCATGATCGTCATTTTTAGAATGTTGAGTGTTAAGCCAGCTTTTTCACTCACCTTTTTCACCTTCATCAAGAGGCTCTTTAGTTCCTCTTCACTTTCTGCCATAAGGGTGGTGTCATCTGCATATCTGAGGTTATGCAGATCACAATCTTGATTCCAGCTTGCACTTCATCCAGCCTGGCATTTCACATGATGTACCCTGTATAGCAGTTAAACAAGCAGGTGACAATATATAGCCTTGATGTACTCCTTGCCCAATTTGGAACCAGTCCATTGTTCCGTGTCCAGTTCTAACTGTTGCTTCTTGACCTGCATACAGATTTTTTAGGCAGCAGGTAAGGTAGTCTGGTATTCCCATCTCTTGAAGAATTTTCCACAATTTGCTGTGATCCACTCAGTCAAGAGCTTTATGTAGTCAATGAAGCAGAAGTAGACATTTTTTCTGAAATTCTCTTGCTTTTTCAATGATCCAACAGATGTTGGCAATTTGATCTCTGGTTCCTCTGCCTTTTCTATATCCAGCTTGTACATCTGGAAGTTCTTTCTCAGTTCATGTACTTTATTGCTATTTTGAATAACAATGCTATGAACATTCATGTACAAGTTTTTGTGTGGATATCTGTCTTCATTTCTCTCCAGTATACATCTAGGAAGAGAACTACTGAGTCATACTGTAACTATGTTTAATAGTCAGACTATTTTCCAAAGCAAAGGCACCATCTTATATTCCCTCCAGCAACATATGTAGAGGGCTCCAATTTCTCCACATCCTTATCAACATTTGCTATTCTTTGTTTGCTAAATTTCAACAATCCCAGTGGTGTGAAGTGGTGTCTCACTGGGTTTTATTTGCATTTCCTTGATGACTAATAATGTTGAAAATCTTCTCGTGTGCTTATTGAACATATATGTACCTTGTTTGGAGAAATATCTATTCAGATCCTTTGCCTATTTTTTAATTGGGATGTTTGTCTTTTTGTTGTTAAGTTGTAAGAATTCCTTACATATTATAGCTACACATCCCTTATCAGATACATGATTTGCAAATATTTTCACCCAGTAACTGGGCTGTCTTTTCAATCTCCTGATAATGACCTTTGAAGCAAAAAAGTTTTTAACTTTGATGAAGTCCAACCTATGTTTTGTTTGTTTGTTTGTTTGTTTGTTTTGGTTGCTATGTGAATTGTGAAGTTGCTCAGTCATGTCTGACTGTTTGCGACCCCATGGACTGTAGCCTACTGGGCTCCTCAGTCCATGGGATTTTCCAGGCAAGAATACTGGAGTGGGTTGCCATTTCTTTCTCCAGAGGATCTTCCCGACCCAGGGATAGAACCGAGGTCTGCCTCTTTGTAGGCAGACGCTTTACCGTCTGAGCTACCAGGGGGTTTTATATGTGTCATATCTAATAAACCATTGCCAAAGCCAAGCCACAGAGATTTACCCCTGCTTTCTTTTGACATTTTTATGTTTTTAGATATAAAATTTTAGATCTTAGGACACTTTGAGTTAACATTTTTATATATGGAGGTCAAGCATTCCAGTGCAGTTGAACAAAAGAAAGAATAGTCTTCTCAACAAGTGGTGTTGGGACAATTGAATGTCCATATGTTAAACAATGAAGTTGGGTCCCTGCTGCTGCTGCTTCCAAGTTGCTTCAGTCATGTCCAACTCTGTGCAACCCCATAGATGGCAGCCCACCACACTACTGAAGCAACTTAGCAGCAGCAGCAGCAGCAGCAGCAACTTCATTCTTTTACATGTGGACATTCAATTGTCCCAACACCAATTGTTGAGAAGACTACTCTTTCTTATGTTCAACTGCACTGGAATGCTTGCCAAAAATCAATTGACCCAAAATGTGAGTGCTTCTTTCTTTTTTTTTTTTTGGCCATGAGACTACAAGGATATCAGTTCCCAGACCAGGGACTGAACCTGGGCCATGGCAGTGAAAGTCCAGAATTTTAACCACTAGACCACGTGGTAATCCCTTTTCTAGATTCTTAATTCATCTCATTGATTTTTAGGTCTCTCCTTATGCTACTACCACACAGTCGTGAGTGGTAGTAGCTGCAGCTTTAGAGTAAGTTTTGAAATCAGGAAGTGTGAATCCTACAACATTCATCTTTTTCAAGAGTGTGTGGTTATTCTAGCTTCCTTTAATTTCCATATGAATTTTAAGACCAGTTTGTCAATTTCTGCAAAGAAATTAACTGAAATTATTATAGGGACTGTGTTCAATCTGTAAATCAATTTAGAGAGTACTGGCATCTTAACAATATTAGATCTTCCAATCCATGAACATGGAATGTCTTTCCATTTATTTAGGTCTTCTTTAATTTCTGTCATCAATGTTTTGTGGATTTCAATTTAGTTTTGCATTTTGTTTTGTAAATTTATTCCTCTTTATACTCTTTGCAATAAAGAGCTCATGCAATAAGAGAAGAGCCACAGTCACCTGCAGATCTTGTTTTTGCTGACTGTATACAGCTTCTCCATTTTTAGCTGCAAAGAACATAATCAATCTGATTTGGGTATTGACCATCTGGTGATGTCCATGTGTAGAGTTGTCTCTTGTACTGTTTGAAAAAGGTGTTTGCTATGACCAATGTGTTCTCTTGACAATACTCCGTTAGCCTTTGCCCTGCTTAATTTTGTACTCTAGGACCAAATATGTCTGTTATTTCAGATATCTCTTGACGTCCTACTTTTGCATTCCAATCTCCTATGGTAAAAAGGACAACTTTTTTGGTGTTAGTTCTAGAAGGTGTTAGAGGTTCTTCATAGAACTAGTCAACTTCAGCTTCTTTACCATCACTGTCTGGGGCACAGACTTGGATTACTGTGCTGTTGAATGGTTTGCCTTGGAAACAAACCAAGATCATTAAACTGAAGAAAGTAAGGAAAACCATTAGGCCATTCAGGTATGTCCTAAATCAAATCCCTTATGATTATACTGTGGAGGTGATGAATAGATTCAAGTGATTAGATCTGGTAGACAGAGTGCCTGGAAACTATGGATGGAAGTTTGTAACATTGTATAGGAGGCGGTGACCAAAACTATCCCCAAGAAAAAGCAATTCAAGAAGGCAAAGTGGTTGTCTGAGGAGGCTCTACACACAGCTGAGGAAAGAAGATAAACTAAAGGCAAGGGAGAAAGGAAGAGATATACTCACCTGAATGCAGAGTTCCAGAGAACAGCAAGGAGAGATAAGAAGGCTTTATTCAATGACCAATGCAAAGAAATAGAAGAAAACAATAGAATAAGAAAGATTAGCAAGAAAATCAGAGATATCAAGAGAATACTTCATGCAAGGATGGGCACAATAAAGGACAGAAACAGCAAGGACCTAACAGAAGCAGAAAAGATTAAGAACAGATGGCAAGAATACACAGAAGAACTGCACAGAAAGTTCTTAATGACCTGGACAGCCATGATGGTGTAGTCACTCATCTAGGACCAAACATCCTGGAGTGTGAAGTCAATTAAAGGAAGCATTTCTACAAACAAAGCTAGTGGAGGTGACAGAATTCCACCCTAGCTATTTAAAACCTAAAAGATGATGTGGTTAGAATATTGCACTCAGTATGTCAGTAAATTTGGAAAACTCAGCAGTGGCCACAAAACTGGAAAAGGTTAGTTTTCATTCCAATCCCAAAGAAGGGCAATGCTACAAAATATTCAAACTACCATACAATTGCACACATTTCCCATGCTAGCAAGGTTATGCTCAAAATCCTTCAAGCTTGGCTTCAGCAGTACGTGAACTGAAAACTTCCAGATATACAAGTTGGGTTTATAAAAGGCAAAGGAACCAGAGCTCAAATTGCCAACATTCTTTGGATCATGGAGAAAGGAAGGGAATTCTAGAAAAGCATCTATTTTTACATGCCAAGCATTTGTGTGAAACATGACAAACTGTGGAAAATTCTTAAATGAGATTGGGATACCAGGCCACCTTATCCGTCTCCTGAGAAATTTGTATACAGATCAAGAAACAACAATTAGAACCAAACATAGAACAATGGACTGGTTCAAAACTGGCAAAGGAGTATGACAAGACTGTATACTGTTACTCTGTTTAACTTATATGCAGATATCATCATATGAAATGACGGGCTGGATGAATCAAGCTGTAATCAAGACTGCTGGGAGAAATATCAACAACCTCAGATATGAAGATGATACCACTCTAATGGTAGAAAGTGAAGAACTAAAGAGCCTCTTGATGAGGGGAAGAGAGCGAAAAAGCTGGCTTGAAACTTCACATGAAAACAACTAAGATCATGGCATATGGTCCCATCACTTTATGGCAAATAGAAGGGGAAAAAAGTGGAAGCAGTGACAGATTTTATTTTCCTGGGCTCCAAAATCACTGCAGACAATGACTGCAGCCATGAAATTAAAACAAGCTTGTTTCTTGGAAAAAAAGCTATGACAAACCTAGAGAGCATATTAAAAGGCAGGGACATCACTGTGCTGACAAAGTCCATCTAGTCAAAGCTACAATTTTCCCAGTAGTCAAGTATGGATGTGAGAGTTGGATTATAAAGAAAGCTGAGTGCCTAAGAATTGATGCTTTTGAACTGTGGTATTGGAGAAGACTCTTGAGAGTCCCTTGGACTGCAAGAAGATCAAACCTGTCAATTCTAAAAGAAATCAACCCTTAATATTCACCAGAAGGACTGATGCTGAAGTTCAAGTTCCAGTATTCTGGCCACTTGATGGGAAGAGCTGACTCACTGGAAAAGATCCTGACGCTGGGAAAGATTGAAGCCAAAAGGAAAAGGGGGCGGCAGAGAATGAGATGACTAGATAGCATCTGAGACTAAACAGACATGAATTTGAGTAAATTCCGGGAGACAGTAGAAGACAGAGGAACCTGGCGTGGTGCAGTCCACGGGGTTGCAAAGGGTCAGACACAAATTAGCAACTGATCAACAATGTGTTCTTTATTCTTTTCTAATATTATTGTAAATGGAATTATTTTCTTAATTTCATTTTCAGGTTATTTATTACAAATTGAAATACAACTGATTTTCATATACTTATCTTGTATACTTCAACCTACTGAAACTGTTTGCTAGTTTTAATAGTTTTCTGTGAATTCCTCAAAATTTTACATATACAAGATCATATCACCCATCAATAGAGATGGTTTTACTTTGTCCTTTCCAATCTGGATGCCTCTTATATCATTTTCTTGCCTAATTACCCTGGCTAGAACCTCCAGGACAATACTGAAAAGAAGTAATAAGACCAGTCCTCTTTGCCTTGTTCTTGATCTTGGAGGAAAGCATTCAGCCCTTCACAGCCAAGTATGATGTTAGCTGTGAGTTTCCAATATCTTCTTGGTCACTAAACACTTCGGTCATGTTTTTGAGATGTTAATATCAAATCTTCATCGTTACAAATATGACTAAACATTGTTCACTTCTTTTAGAGTCTTTACAAACACTGTTAACATCCCATATTCTACCATGCGTGCATGCATGCTCAGTCACTTCAGTCGTGTCCGACTCTTTGCAACCCTATGCACTGCAGCCCACCAAGCTCCTCTTTCCATGGGATTTTCCAGGCAAGACTACTGGAGTGAGTTGCTGTGCTCTCCTCCAGGGGATTTTCCAGACCCAGGGATTGAACTGCATTTTTTGCATTGCAGGCGGATTCTTTATCACTGAGCTACCAAGCAAGCCCATATTCTACCATATTCATACAGCTGTAACAGCGGCAGTTTATACTGAGTTGTGGGAACAAGAATACTGGAGTAAGTCTCATAATGATCTTGGGTGGCCTTGGCCTGCAAAGGCTTGAGTGGGGCTTGGGTTCCCAGCCAAAGACTGAGGCCAGGTTGCAGTAGTGAAAGCACCAGACCCTAGCCACTAGATTAGTGGTTAATGACAAGGGCCCTGGCCCCCTGGTTTTGGAGAAAAGAATTTCCACAAAGACAGAAAGTAGTGAAGCAGGCAAAGTATTTATGAAGAGGAAAAAGACTGCAGTATGTGTGGACAGACACACAGGTGAATTCAGAGAGAGAAAGAGTCACTGAGTTGCACCCTCATGGCAGTGTGAGTTACTTTTATGGAGCATTTCTTCCTGGTTTCCTTTGGCCAATCATTTTGATTTTCCTGGTTCACAGTCCATATTTGGTATATCTCAAGAACCTTCCATGTGTGCGCATTCATCTCTGAGCCAAGATGGATTCTACCATACAGGCATATGGATAGAGCATCCCTTGACATTGCTCCCTTTTTGATCTGCAAGGAGTCTTTCTGCGCACATGTGGTCGGGGAGGTATCCTGACTTGGGGAATGAAAAATATGTGGTCTGGGAAGGGCCCAGACTTCTCCCTTAATTGTCCTGCTATTCTCCTCTTGGTGTTTCAGTCCATAGGGAATGAATCTCCAATTGTTTTACCCTGGGGTCAGGGAGCCCATCTACCTCCTGCCTCAATAGAGTCCAGGATGTCTCCTTAACCTTTGGAACTTTCAGAGCCTCACTCTTCTGAAAACTGAAGAAAGCAGCCCTGGCTTTTACTACCTCTCTTTGAGAAACCATGTAAGGAAATATTAATATGAGAAGTAATTTTAGAAAATGCAACACTTTATGCAAAGAGATAATTGTTTATTCCTTCTAAAATATATCAAGATTTTCCCCATGTATATCTACCCACTATTTTTGAAGACATCAACTCCTTTTCTCCCTTATTTGTATAACTAAAGATTCTGTTACAGCAGACAGGTAGCTAGATATGAGCAGAGAAAGGGGGACAGGAGCCAGGTGGCAGGAAATTATGTACCTTGGAATCAGCAGGGTTCCATGGGCAGACAAAGAAAAGTAGGAACCTCCAGACTGACAGGAAACCACACATTGGGGTGATAAGTGACCTGGAGGCAGCCAAAGAAAGGTGGGGGAAGGTGGCGTCTCCTGCATCAAATGTAACTTGTTGCTCATTACGCCACCATTACAATAAAATCAGCCTTTCAGATAAGAAGTACCTATCAGGCATGGACACCAGAACACTTCCTATCAAAGACAATAAGCACAAAAATCCCTCCTCCCCACAGGAAGGTGGACCTGGGATGAAAATCAGGGAATATGACCTCTAAACTTCTCCTTCCCCAGTGAATATTCTGCCCCTTCATTTGTATTCCCCTCATAACTGGCTTGCCAAGGAAACCCAGGGCAGCTATTCACCTGTCTGCCCACTGTCCCTCTGAGAGTATATTCTTGCTTAAATAAATCTTCACTTTACTTTCCTGACTCCTCTGCCTCATCTTTGAATTCTTTCTGAGATGAGGCAAGAACCTCAAATATACTGGTACAATTCTGTATCATGATTAATGTAGAAAGTTCTTTATCATTTTCAAACTACATAATAGAAATACTTTTAAAAACATCATTTATTTGTTAGTTTACTTATTAATTTACTTATTTATTTATTTAGGTATAGCTGATTTACAATACAATAAGGCCCCTACATAAGAACAAGCTCTGTTCTGAGAGCACGATCCTAAATCTGATTTGTTCATAAGCCCAACGAAGTTAGCCTAACCCAACTAACATAATCTTCTATATGTGCTATAGAACTGTACTATAATAGGTTTATAATAATTTTCACACAAATAATATGTACATAATTAACAAAAAAGGAAGAGGAACCAGAGATCAAATTGCCAATATCCGTTGGATCGTGGAAAAAGTAAGAGAGTTGCAGAAAAACATCTATTTCTGCTTTATTGACTATGCCAAAGCCTTTGACTGTGTGGATCACAGTAAACTGTGGAAAAGTCTGAAAGAGAGGGGAATACCAGACCACCTGATCTGCCTCTTGAGAAATTTGTATGCAGGTCAGGAAGCAACAGTTAGTACTGGACATGGAACAACAGACTGGTTCCAAATAGGAAAAGGAGTACGTCAAGGCTGTATATTGTCACCCTGTTTATTTAACTTATATGCAAAGTACATCATGAGACACGCTGGACTGGAAGAAACACAAGCTGGAATCAAGATTGCCGGGAGAAATATCAATAACCTCAGATATGCAGATGACACCACCCTGATGGCAGAAAGTGAAGAGGAACTCAAAAGCCTCTTGATGAAAGTGAAAGAGGAGAGTGAAAAAGTTGGCTTAAAGCTCAACATTCAGAAAACAAAGATCATGGCATCTGGTCCCATCACTTCATGGGAAATAGATGGGGAAACAGTGGAAACAGTGTCAGACTTTATTTTTCTGGGCTCCAAAATCACTGCAGATGGTGACTGCAGCCATGAAATTAAAAGACGCTTACTCCTTGGAAGGAAAGTTATGACCAACCTAGATAGCATATTCCAAAGCAGAGACATTACTTTGCCAACAAAGGTTCGTCTAGTCAAGGCTATGGTTTTTCCTGTGGTCATGTACGGATGTGAGAGTTGGACTGTGAAGAAGGCTGAGCGCCGAAGAATTGATGCTTTTGAACTGTGGTGTTGGAGAAGACTCTTGAGAGTCCCTTGGCCTGCAAAGAGATCCAACCAGTCCATTCTGAAGGAGATCAGCCCTAGGATTTCTTTGGAAGGAATGATGCTAAAGCTGAAACTCCAGTACTTTGGCCACCTCATGCAAAGAGTTGACTCATTGGAAAAGACTCTGATGTTGGGAGGGATTGGGGGCAAGAGGAGAAGGGGACGACAGAGGATGAGATGGCTGGATGGCATCACTGACTCGATGGACGTGAGTCTGAGTGAACTCCGGGAGTTGGTGATGGACAGGGAGGCCTGGCGTGCTGTGATTCATGGGGTTGCAAAGAGTCGGACGCGACTGAGCGACTGATCTGACTCTGATCTGAATAAACAAATACAAAACTAAAGAAAACATTTTTAATCTTACAGTATTATTTTGAAAAGAATAGTAGACCAGTACAACAGCTGGCATACAGAGGCTGGCATGCATGTTTGCATCTTTGAAAACGTGCAACTTCAAGGTTATATGTAAGGGATTTATTTAACTGTATTATATTAGTTTCAGGTGTGAAACCTAGTGATTTAAAGTTTCTATAGATTATATTTCACTTTAAAGTTTTATAAAATATTGGATATATTCCCTGTGCTATATATCATTGTAGCTTATTTTATACATAGTAGGTTATACTGCTTAATCTCCTATTCCTATTTTGTTCCCCTCCCTCCCCTCTCCCCACTGGTAACCACTATTTTGTTCTCTATATCTGAGTCTGTATTTTGTTACAGTCATTTGTTTATCTTTTTATATTCCACATATAAGTAATAGTATACAGTATTTGTCTTTCTCTAAATTCATTTATTTATACTACAGAAGTAGAATTCAGATTCAATGTCAAAATGTTGTTCTATATATCTTAAAAGATGAAGCTTTTATCTAAATTGGGGATACATTCTTTAAATGACTCACCAATTATTTTCTCCTGAAATATTTTTAGACTTATGTTATTGCTAGAAACATGTCAATTAAAATCTTTGCTCCTCAGTTGCATCATCTGAAAATGTAGGGGATTAAAACATAACTATAAAACCCCTTCCAATGAAAAAATTCACAACTTTCAGATTTATGAAGAATCCTACATAAGGTTTTTAAGATGATGTGAAATTTTTCTAAGGACTAATTCAGGTAGCTGTTTGCTTTATATTATTGCTTTATATATAAAAAAAAAATCTATTTCTGCTTTATTGACTATGCCAAAGCCTTTGACTGTGTGGATCACAATAAACTGTGGAAAATTCTGAAAGAGGTGGCAATACCAGACCACCTGACCTGCCTCTTGAGAAACCTATATGCAGGTCAGGAAGCAACAGTTAGAACTGGACATGGAACAACAGACTGGTTCCAAATAGGAAAAGGCGTACATCAAGGCTGTGTACTGTCACCCTGCTTATTTAACTTCTATGCAGAGTACATCATGAGAAACGCTGGGCTGGAAGAAACACAAGCTGGAATCAAGATTGCCGGGAGAAATATCAGTAACCTCAGATATGCAGATGACATCACCCTTATGGGAGAAAGTGAAAAGGAACTCAAAAGCCTCTTGATGAAAGTGAAAGAGGAGAGTGAAAAAGTTGGCTTAAAGCTCAACATTCAGAAAACAAAGATCATGGCATCTGGTCCCATCACTTCATGGGAAATAGATGGGGAAACAGTGGAAACAGTGTCAGACTTTATTTTTCTGGGCTCCAAAATCACTGCAGATGGTGACTGCAGCCATGAAATTAAAAGACGCTTACTCCTTGGAAGGAAAGTTATGACCAACCTAGATAGCATATTCCAAAGCAGAGACATTACTTTGCCAACAAAGGTCCGTCTAGTCAGGCTATGGTTTTTCCATTGGTCATGTATGGATGTGAGAGCTGGACTGTGAAGAAAGCTGAGTACTGAAGAATTGATGCTTTTGAACTGTGGTGTTGGAGAAGATTCTTGAAGAGTCCCTTGGACTGCAAGGAGATCCAACCAGTCCATCCTAAATGAGATCAGTCCTGGGTGTTCTTTGGAAGGAATGATGCTAAAGCTGAAACTCCAGTACTTTGGCCACCTCATGCAAAGAGTTGACTCATTGGAAAAGACTGTGATGCTGGGAGGGATTGGGGGCAGGAGAAGGGGACAACAGAGGATGAGATGGCTGGATGGCATCACTGACTCGATGGACGTGAGTCTGAGTGAACTCCGGGAGTTGGTGATGGACAGGGAGCCCTGGCATGCTGCAATTCATGGGTCGCAAATAGTCGGACACGACTGAGCGACTGAACTGAACTGATTGAGATATGAAAGTGAAAGTGAAAGTTTAGTTGCTCGGTTGTGTCTGACTCTTTGTGAGCCCATGGACTGTACCCTACCAGGCTCCTCTGTCCATGGGATTTTCCAGGCAAGAGTCCTGGAATGGGTTGCCATTTCCTTCTCCAGAGGATTTTCCTGACCCAGGGATTGAACCCGGGTCTCCCACACTGTAGGCAGATGCTTTACCGTCTGAGCCACCAGGGAAGTCCTATATGTATACATACATACATATATATGTATGTATGTATATATATATTTCTGTAATTGCTTGGGGTCTCAGTTGCAGCATGCAGGATCTTCACTGTATCATGCACAATCTCTTGTTGCCGTGCTCAGACTCTCTAGTTGTGGTGCAGGGGCTAAGTAGTTGTGGCACACAGGCTTAGCTGCTCCATGGCCTGTGGAAATCTTAGTTCCTTGACAAGGGATTGAACCCACAACCCCTGCACCACAAGATGTATTCTTAACCACTGAACCACCAAGGAAGTCCCTATATTATTGCCTTTTTATTTCAAGTATTTTTTGATTCTTTGTTAAAGTGTTTTTCAAAAATCAGCACAGATTTTTTCCTTTGATGTTAAACAGATTACCTGCTTTCCAACAATTAATTATATCTATCATAAGAAAAACTTTTCACTTAATGGAATTATTTAAACAGTGTTACATTAATGGAAAACATTGTTCTCAGGATTAACTCCTAAATGCCTTTGAAGTGTACTTACTTGCATTTACCATAATGCATATTATTATTTTACAGCACTATGATTTACAGAGCAATTATCAAAATGTGGATTTAAGTTGAACATTTGTATAAATTAAAAAATGACATCACTTTCTCTGAGAGGCCTTCCCGGATTCATCAGTCTAGATTGGATCTCTGTGACACATGTTTCAGTTCAGTTCAGTTGCTCAGTTGTGTCCAACTCTTTGTGACCCCTGGACTGCAGCACACCAGGCCTCTCTGTCCATCACCAAGTCCTGGGGTCTACTCAAACCCATGTTCATTGAGTTGCTGATGCCATCCAACCATTTCATCCTCTGTCGGCCCCTTGTCCTCCCACCTTCAGTCTTTCCCAGCATCACTGTCTTTTCCAATGAGTCAGTTCTTCACATCAGGTGGCCAAACTATTGGAGCTTCAGCTTCAGCATTAGTCCTTCCAATGAATATTCAGGACTGATTTCCTTTAGGACGGACCAGTTGGATCTCCATGCAGTCCAGCGGACTCTCAAGAGTCTTCTCCAACACCACAGTTCAAAAGCATTAATTCTTCAACACTCAGATTTCTTTATAGTCCAACTCTCACATCCATACATGACTACTGGAAAAACCATAGCTTTGACTAGATGGACCTTTGTTGGCAAAGTAATGTCTCTGCTTTTTAATATGCTGTCTAGGTTGGTCATCATTTTTTTCCCACTTTTAATTTCATGGCTGCAGTCACCATCTGCAGTGATTTTTGAGCCCAAAAAATAAAGTCTGCATATCTGAGGTTATTGATATTTCTGCCAGCAATCTTGATTCCAGCTTGTGCTTCATCCAGCCCAGCATTTCTCATGATGTACTCTGCATATAAGTTAAATAAGCAGGGTGACATTATACAGCCTTGACATACTCCTTTCCCAATTTGGAACCAGTCTGTTGTTCCATGTCCAGTTCTAACTGTTGCTTCTTGACCTGCATACAGATTTTTCAGGGGGCAGGGCAGGTGGTCTGGTATTCCCATCTCTTGATGAATTTTCCAGCATTTATTGTGATCCACACAGTCAAAGGCTTTGGCATAATTAATAAAGCAGAAGTAGATATTTTTCTGGAACTCTCTTGCTTCTTCTATGATCCAGCGGATGTTGGCAATTTGATCTCTGGTTCCTCTCTCTGCCTTTTCTAAAACCAGCTTGCAGAAATGTCTATTTAGTTCTTTGGCCCATTTTTTGATTGGGTCATTTATTTTTCTGGAGTTGAGCTGTAGGAGTTGCTTGTATATTCTCGAGATTAGTTGTTTGTCAGTTGCTTCATTTGCTATTATCTTATCCCATTCTGAAGGCTGTCTTTTCATCTTGCTAATAGTTTCCTTTGATGTGCAGAAGCTTTTAAGGTTGATTAGGTCCCATTTGTTTATTTTTGCTTTTATTTCCAATATTCTGGGAGGTGGGTCATAGAGGATCCTGCTGTGATGTATGTCAGAGAGTGTTTTGCCTATGTTCTCCTCTAGGAGTTTTATAGTTTCTGGTCTTACGTTGAGATCTTTAATCCATTTTGAGTTTATTTTTGTGTATGGTGTTAGAAAGTGTTCTAGTTTCATTCTTTTACAAGTGGTTGACCAGAGTTCCCAGCACCACTTGTTAAAGAGATTGTCTTTAATCCATTGTATATTCTTGCCTCCTTTGTCAAAGATAAGGTGTCCATATGTGCGTGGATTTATCTCTGGGCTTTCTATTTTGTTCCATTGATCTATATTTCTGTCTTTGTGCCAGTACCATACTGTCTTGATGACTGTGGCTTTGTAGTAGAGCCTGAAGTCAGGTAGGTTGATTCCTCCAGTTCCATTCTTCTTTCTCAAGATCGCTTTGGCTATTCGAGGTTTTTTGTTTTTCCATACAAATTGTGAAATTATTTGTTCGAGCTCTGTGAAGAATGCTGTTGGTAGCTTGATAGGGATTGCATTGAATCTATAGATTGCTTTGGGTAGTATACTCATTTTCACTATATTGATTCTTCCAATCCATGAACATGGTATATTTCTCCATCTGTTAGTGTCCTCTTTGGTTTCTTTCACCAGTGTTTTATAGTTTTCTATATATAGGTCTTTAGATTCTTTAGGTAGATATATTCCTAAGTATTTTATTCTTTCCGTTGCAATGGTGAATGGAATTGTTTCCTTAATTTCTCTTTCTGTTTTGTCATTATTAGTGTATAGGAATGCAAGGGATTTCTGTGTGTTGATTTTATATCCTGCAACTTTACTATAGTCATTGATTAGCTTTAGTAATTTTCTGGTGGAGTCTTTAGGGTTTTCTATGTAGAGGATCATGTCATCTGCAAACAGTGAGAGCTTTACTTCTTCTTTTCCAATTTGTATTCCTTTTATTTCTTTTTCTGTTCTGATTGCTGTGGCCAAAACTTCCAAAACTATGTTGAATAGTAATGGTGAAAGTGGGCACCCTTGTCTTGTTCCTGACTTTAGAGGAAACATACAGATGGCTAACAAACACATGAAAAGATGCTCAACATCACTCATTATCAGAGAAATGCAAATCAAAACCACTATGAGGTACCATTTCACACCAGTCAGAATGGCTGCGATCCAAAAGTCTACAAGTAATAAATGCTGGAGAGGGTGTGGAGAAAAGGGAACCCTCTTACACTGTTGGTGGGAATGCAAACTAGTACAGCCACTATGGAGAACAGTGTGGAGATTCCTTAAAAAGCTGGAAATAGACCTGCCTTATGATCCAGCAATCCCACTGCTGGGCATACACACTGAGGAAACCAGAAGGGAAAGAGACAGGAGTACCCCAATGTTCATCGCAGCACTGTTTATAATAGCCAGGACATGGAAGCAACCTAGATGTCCATCAGCAGATGAATGGATAAGAAAGCTGTGGTACATATACACAATGGAGTATTACTCAGCCATTAAAAAGAATACATTTGAATCAGTTCTAATGAGGTGGATGAAACTGGAGCCTATTATACAGAGTGAAGTAAGCCAGAAAGAAAAACACCAATACAGTATACTAACACATATATATGGAATTTAGAAAGATGGTAACAATAACCCTGTGTACAAGACAGCAAAAGAGACACTGATGTATAGAACAGTCTTATGGACTCTGTGGGAGAGGGAGAGGGTGGGAAGATTTGGGAGAATAGCATTGAAACATGTAAAATATCATGTATGAAATGAGTTGCCAGTCCAGGTTCGATGCACGATACTGGATGCTTGGGGCTGGTGCACTGGGACGACCCAGAGGGATGGAATGGGGAGGGAGGAGGGAGGAGGGTTCAAGATGGGGAACACATGTATACCTATGGCAGATTCATTTTGATATTTGGCAAAACTAATACAGTTATGTAAAGTTTAAAAATAAAATAAAATTAAAAATAAAATAAAATAAAATAAAACCAGCTTGAACATCTGGAAGTTCACAGTTCATGTATTACTGAAGCCTGGCCTGGAGAATTTTGAGTATTACTTTACTAGCATGTGAGATGAGTGCAATTGTTCAGTAGTTTGCACATTCTTTGGCATTGCCTTTCTTTGAGATTGGAATGAAAACTGACCTTTTCCAGTCCTGTAGCCACTGCTGAGTTCCCCAAATTTGCTGGCATTTTGAGTGCAGCCATTTAACAGCATCATCTTTTAGGATTTGAAATAGCTCAACTGGAATTCCCTCATTTCCACTAGCTTTGTTTGTAGTGATGCTTTCTAAAGCCCACTTGACTTCACATTCCAGGATGTCTGGCTCTAGGTGAGTGATCATACCATTGTGATTATCTGGGTCATGAAGATCTTTTTTTGTATAGTTCTGTGTATTCTGGTCATCTCTTCTTAATATCTTCTGCTTCTGTTAGGTCCATACCATTTTGTCCTTGACTGTGCCCATCTTTGCATGAAAATTTCCCTTGGTATCTCTAATTTTCTTGAAAAGATCTCTCCTCTTTCCCATTCTATTGTTTTCCTCTATCTTTGCATTGATCACTAAGGAAGGCTTTCTTATTTCTCCTTGCTAATCTTTGGAACTCTGCATTCAAATGGGTATATCTTTCCTTTTCTCCCATGCCTTTAGCTTCTCTTCTTTTCACAGCTATTTGTAAGGCCTCCTCAGACAACCATTTTGTCTTTTTGCATTTCTTTTCCTTGGGAGTGGTTTTGATCCCTGCCTCCTGTATGATTTCATGAACCTCCATCCATAGTTCTTCAGGCACTCTGTCTATCAGATCTAATCCCTTGAATCTATTTCTCACTTCCACTGTATAATCATAAGGGAATAGATTTAGGTCATACCTGAATGGTCTAGTGGTTTTCCCTACTTTCTTCAATTTAAGTCTGAATCTGGCAATAAGGAGTTCATGATTTGAGCGACAGTCAGCTCCGGTCTTTTTTTTTTTTTTTTTTTGCTGACTGTACAGAGCTTCTCCATCTTTGGCTACAAAGAATATAATCAGTCTGATTTCAGTACTGACCATCTGGTGATGTCCATGTGTAGAGTCTTCTCTTGTGTTGTTGGGAGATGGTATTTGCTATGACCAGTGCATTCTTGTGGCAAAACTCTATTAGCCTTTGCCCTGCTTCATTCTGTACTCCAAGGCCAAATTTGCTTGTTACTCCAGGTATTTCTTGATTTCCTACTTTTTCATTCCAGTCCCCTATAATGAAAAGGACATCTTTTTTGGGTGTTAGT
This sequence comes from Bubalus kerabau, assembly GCF_029407905.1. NCBI lineage: Eukaryota > Metazoa > Chordata > Mammalia > Artiodactyla > Bovidae > Bubalus > Bubalus kerabau. The sequence continues at coordinate 41,368,365 of NC_073642.1, forward strand.
TCTAGAAGGTCTTGCAGGTCATCAGAGGACCATTCAACTTCAGCTTCTTCAGCATTACTGGTTGGGACATAGACTTGGATTACTGTGATATTGAATGGTTTGCCTTGGAAGCAAGCAGAGATCATTCTGTCATTTTTGAGATTGCATCCAAGTACTGCATTTCAGACTTTTGTTGACTATGAGGGCTACTCCACTTCTTCTAAGAGATTCTTGCCCACAGTAGTAGATATAATGGTCATCTGAGTTAAATTCACCCATTCTAGTCCATTTTAGTTTGCTGAATCCTAAAATGTTGACGTTCACTCTTGCCTTCTCCTTTTTGACCACTTCCAATTTGCCTTGATTCATGAACACAGCTGCATACTTTTCCTTCATAGTATTAAGCATCTAATGTCACATTTCTCTGGGTAGCAGTTATTAATATTTGTCTACTCACCAGAGGACCACCGCTTCCCCAGTGTTTGGTGTGAATGAATCAGTGAAATAAGGCAAAATTGTTAGAGTATATTTCTACTGCTTTCCACTTATTTCTTTTTTCATAAATAATAAAAATCTATAAGCTCCTCAATGATAGAGATAGATCTTTTTTCTCTTTAGGACCAACATAGTGCCTGGTATTTAAGGATTAACTGAAGATAACAGAAGGAAGAGAGAAGTGAGACATGGCTTTAGCTGAAAAGTTTGTCATGGCTCACGACCACTGGAACAAGGCTATTTAGAGTGGGCAGGGTCAGCCAGGGAGTCCTGAACCACTGCCACCAAAGGGGTCACCTGGTTTCCAGATTCAGCAACAATTTTCACTTCCATTCTGTCTTCCTTTCTATGTCTGTCTTGACTTCTAGGATCAGGCCTACCTTTCCCCAGACTGGTTCCTCTCACCTCTCTACTTTTGGCCCTTCAGTGTCACTAATCAGCCACCTTTCCAAGGGAGGTTTCCCAAGCCTCCTGGGCTCTAACCCTCTGCTGCCCTCACCAGGCAGTCATCATTGTAGTTACCACCAGAGAAAGCTACCTCCTGGAACCTGGCCTTTCTGATTTGGTTCAAGATAGAGTAAATGCTTCCAACTTGTTTGCAGGTATAAAAATCATGCATGAATGCTAAGTTGCTTCAGTCATGTCCAACTCTGTGCAACCCTATGGATTGTAGCCTGTCAGGCTCCTCTGTCCATGGGATTTTCCAGACAAGAATACTGGAGTGGATTGCCATGCCCACCTCCAGGAGATCTTCCCAACCCAGGGATCAAACCTGCATCTCTTACATCTCCTGCATTGTCAGGCAGGTTTTTTACCACTGACACCACCTGGGAAGTCTATAAAAATCATATTTAATTATAATTCTACATGTTAAAGTCAGTTTAAGCAGAATAATAAGGATTAGAAAGAGGTCCATTATAACTCTGAGTCCACTAAATAGTCTAGATTTATTAGGCAACCCCTAAAGATATTACTTCCTCCTGAGACTATTCTTCCAATCCAGGCAATAGCATGCTGGCAATAGTCAATTAAGGTGGATTTACATGTCATCCTAACTATAAAAATTAAAATGCACACTTTAATTGTAAACATGCTTTATCTAGGGGAAAAAGTTATTCATAAAATAACAGAATCCATATTATTTGAAACAAAACATACATGTCATAAATCAAGGAATCATAAAAATTTAATAGCGGTTAATCTAGGGAGAAATGATTATGATTGGGGAAGGCAAACTAGGAAAAGGCTGTCACTTTTATTTTGTGCCCTCCTGATCATTTTGAAAGTCTAAAGATATATGTCTATAACTTTTATTTTTCTTAAGTATCAGTAAGGGCTATCTATATCTAGATAGGTAGATTATGGAGAACATTTTCAATATCTTCTTTATATTTTTATATTAAGAAACTATTAAAACTCCTTTTAATAAATAAAGAAGGCAGAGTTTGTTTGTTTTTTAATTAAAATAACATTTAAAGGAACAGTAAAGTAATAAAATTACCTAGGTACAGATCAGATACAATCTGATCAATCTAAACTGTGTTTATTCATTGTCTAATGATCAAACACCAGAGACCTAGTTCATATGTCTCCCATCAAATACTTCAAAGCAGTCCCAGGCCTCAGTCAGCACAGAGGTCTCACTGAGAGGGACCCAGTTTCTCTTGCTTCAGGGAAGTAGTTGTGTGCAGAGTAAGCACTGGGCCAGGGGGTTGTTATGTGTTCTCTGTACAAACGTGACTCAGTGCTGGTTCTTGCCTCCAAGTTACTGATAGTCTAGGGGAGGAGAAAGATACATGTAAAACAAATAACTAAAACATTCTATGACACAATTCTATATCACTCTATACAATTAAAATATTCTAGGTACAACATGCCAAGGGAACACAGAAGAAGGGAGAGGACAGAAGATATTTTATTGAAAAGGTGCTCAACATCTTATGATAAGGCTGGAAATCAAACTACTTAACCAGGAAACAGTTTCAAAATGTGCTAACATAAGAGCATGGCACTCAAAACCTTCTCCACACTAGCCCCAAGCTCTGTTGCCAATTTCATCTCCTATTCCATTTATATATGTTTCTGTTATATATAAAACCAAAGGTCAGGGCTTCCCTGGTGGCTCAGTGCTAAAGAATCTGCCTGCCAGTGTAGCAGACACTGGTTCAATTTCTGATCTGGGAAGATCCCACATGCCTCGGAGCAACTAAGTCTGTGCACCACAACTACTGAGCCTGTGCTCTAGAGTCCAGGAACTGCAACTACTGAGCCATACACACAAAGAGCCCTAGAGGCCATGCTCTGCAACAAGAGAAGCCCCTGCAGTGAGAAGCCATGTATCATAGCTAGAGAGTAGCCACTGCTCGCTGCAACTATAGAAAAGCCCACACAGCAACGAAGACCCAGCACAGCCAAAAATAAATACATAAAATAAATAATTTTTTTAAAAGCGTCACCCAGCACGCCACGCATTTTCAGGGGATTCTTCCGCTGGTGCTGTTTTCCTATAGGTTGAATGTTCTTATTTTCACAGTCTGTCAAAAACTTACTGAGTGAGTGAGTGAAGTCGCTCAGTCGTGTTCGATTCTTTGCAACCCCATGAACGGTAGCCTACCAGGCTCCTCCATCCATGGGATTTTCCAGGCAAGAATACTGGAGTGGGTTGCCATTTCCTTCTCCAGGAGATCTTCCTGACCCAGGGATTGAACCCAGGTCTCCCACATTGTAGGCAGATGCTTTACCGTCTGAGCCACCAGGGAAGTCAAAAATTTAATGATCCTTTAATTAATTTCATCTAAATCCCACCCTACCTGATGCTGCTAATTAGAATTTCTCCCTTCTTCCTCTAATATTTATTATATTTGCTACAAGGCAGGCATTATTCTAAATCCTTTACATGTATTGATGGATTTAATTCTCAAAATGATTTTGGAGAAGTATCAATGTTGATTCCTTTCACCGATGAAGTAAGTGACACAGCAAGGTTAAATAACTTGCTCAAGGTTATACAACAGTAAGGGCTAGTCTGTTGAGAACCAACTGCCTTACAGGGGGGTTCATTAACACCAATAACAACTCAGTGAAAGAGTTACTCTACCAGCATTGTATCATAACCCATATGGGAAAAGAATCTGAAAAAGAACAGATATATGCATTTGCATAACTGAATCACTTTGCTCTATACCTGAAATTAACACAACATTGTAAATCAACTATACTCCAACATAAAATTTTTTTAATTTTAAATTAAAAAAAAAGAGCTACTGCTTAATCCTATTAGAGGAGAGAGAATGGAGGGTTAAAGAGGTTAATAACAAGCCCCTACTGCAATAAGTATGTGGAGCCAGGATTCAAACCCAGTCAGTTTAACAATCTCAACTCCATACAACACTCTCTATTTACCCCACTTCCTAATTAGATTTGAAGAAATCTTGAAACAATGACCCCCTCATTGTATGAATGTAGAAACGGAAACCTGGAGACTTACTCAGGTCTCATTCACAGACCACATTCTTGCCATCATATTGCTCTGCCTCCTCAAAAACCTAGGAGAGAGCTGGTAATCAGTCACTAACTGCTGACCTCCACTGTGACCTACATATCCCGAGTAACTGTGCTTTGAGTTCTTCTTGGGAAGATGAAGCCACAAAAAGAAAACAGCAGACTCCATGGGGGATGGCAAGAATCTAAGACCTGCTATTTATATGTGCTTAAAGGAGTATACACGCATGTACCAAATTAATCTGTGGGCTTCCAGGATAATTAATTTTAATGTAAAAATAAAATAGCATACAGATGTATAATAGAAATTAGTAAATATGGCTATTACTAAGCAAATATAAAACTGAGAATATAACCAGCACAATGAAAGAAATAAGTTATCATCTGCATATGCCTGTTTCATATGAGTTAAACTGCAAATCTTACTAATTCTGTCATCCTGTAACAATTTTAATTTCATTTTTTTACCTCTCCTTTCTCCATGATGCCTAATTTTACAAATGGACATTCTTTAACGATTTTCCAAAAAAAAAAGTATACTTCATTTAACATTGTTTTATGCAGGTGAACAACTAAAAGGATGTCCATCAGCAGATGAATGGATAAGAAAGCTATGGTACATATACACTATGGAGTATTACTCAGCCATTAAAAAGAATACATTTGAATCAGTTCTAATGAGGTGGATGAAACTGGAGCCTATTATACAGAGTGAAGTAAGCCAGAAAGAAAAACACCAATACAGTATACTAACGCATATATATGGAATTTAGAAAGATGGTAACAATAACCCTGTGTGCGAGACAGCAAAAGAGACACTGATGTATAGAACAGTCTTATGGACTCTGTGAGAGAGGGAGAGGGTGGGAAGATTTGGGAGAATGGCATTGAAACATGTATAATATCACGTATGAAACGAGTTGCCAGTCCAGGTTCGATGCACAATACTGGATGCTTGGGGCTAGTGCACTGGGACGACCCAGAGGGATGGTATGGGGAGGGAGGAGGGAGGAGGGTTCAGGATGGGGAACACATGTATACCTGTGGCTGATTCATTTTGATATTTGGCAAAACTAATACAATTTTGTAAAGTTTAAAAATAAAATAAAATTAATTTAAAAAAATAAATTAATTAAAAAAAATAAAAGGAATACCAGCATTAAACTCTTAAAAGTTCTTTAAATCTCTTTTCACCAGATTGGCATGGATTTACTATACCTTATTTTGCATAGGAGTGGTATTTTACTATTTGTCAGGAGTGCTGTTTGACACCTTAATATGAACTAATTTTAAAATGAACATATGATAAAGTGAGAATGGTTGAATCTTAGTTCCTCAAATACTATCTAATAACATATTCTAGTTACACAAATAGTATGAATGTGTGGTTAAGAGAATAATGTAAAATTTTTATAGTATCTTAATTTTGCAAAGCACTTCACAGTTTATGAAATACTTTCAAAATATTATTCCAATTTGATCATGACAACCACCCTATAAAGTAGAGAAAGTAGGATTCATATTCCAATATTACATTATGTACATGTATGTGTGTGTGTGTTTGTATACACAACAAATAGGGCAGCAAAGCCATCTGAAACCATTTTAAGCCAAGTTTGTTTCCAGGCTCTGTTTACCTTGAGGATTTTTAGAAATCATCTAATCTAGTTCCCACATGTCATAGATGAAGAGACAATACCTAAGAGGTATGATGACTAATCCAGGGCTACTGACCGGTGAATGGGAAAGTTGCAGAAACCAAAGCCTCCTTGCCTTGAACATTTTTTCACTAAACTGAATTAACTCGAGCTGAGGGCATCCTATTATGAGAGGAAGTAGACAGGGCTGCTGATTGGGTCAAACATTGGCTCAGGGTTCTTCCCTAAGGACAAGTCTCTGGGTATGACCATATTTCTAACATAGACTCCTATGAAGTCTTTTTGGGTTTCTCCTAATGATGCAAAAGATACACCTATATTAGGAAAGAAATATTACTTCAACCAGCATCCCCACCCCCTGCCACCACCCTCATAAAGTTCTAGGTGCTCGCAGCACTTCTACAGCCCCACCTTAATGCAGAGGGAGCCACCTCTTAAAGAAGTTTGGCAGGAAGAAAAGGTATGGCAAGGCTGAAAGGAGGCTAAAAAAAAAGGGCAACTGTCTTGGTTGTGCAGATAGAGATCTCCTGTCTCCACACAAACCTAAACGCCCACGATGAGCCTGCTCTTCATCAAATGTGCCAGGGCTCACCACCCCCACCACACTCCTCTGCTCCCCAGTTAAATTTACACTCCTGTCCAGCACTGTGGGAATGAGACCGCAGCTTGTCCTGTCTGACCAGATGGGTTGAGAGTCTCTGTCAACACCAAAACTATTTTGTACCACTGACTAAAATACTTTTTATATTATTCTTAGCAATTTTTTTTATTATACAAGTAAAACTCTGAAAACTTAATCAACTTTTTCTCCAAAGTTATTGGTCTTTTGAAAAAAGTCTTAAACACTATGTGGTGTACCAGTCGAGAGAATGTGCTTCAGAATTTGATAACCCTGGAGTTAAGTCCCAAACCTTCCATTTATCTCCTGTGGGATCTTAGACAAGCTACTAGACTTTGTGAAACTTTATCAAATGTAAAATAACTCTGCCTTTCAAGCTCGTTGTGGAGATTAAAGAAAACTACATATTTAAAGCTGTTTTTAGCATAGTGCCTGACACTGGATGAACACCAAATAAATAATAACTAGTATCTTTATTTTTCCATAAAAAGAGTCAGGGTTCACAAAGATAAAACAATTTATGTTTTTACAAATTACTGAGGCTAAATATGCCCACCCTACTGGTTAGTTTATTGACATTTATTCACTCTTTCATTGGGCAAACATTTATTGAGAACCTGCCATGGAATAAATGTTATATTTACTACAATGATGACTAAAACCTCCTCCACTGTCAGTGGGTTCAGAGACTAATGGATATTTAATTAAATCATACACACTGATTTAATTAAATCAATTATATTCTATAAGAAATAAATTCTTTATATATCACTATGCTTTATAAAGTTCAGCCTCCTCCCCTACTGAAAGTTGATGATGGCAGAGACTACATCTTACTTGCTCAGTATCACAATACCTACTTAATATACTATCTGGCACTCAGAAACCAATAAATACATGCTCAAAAACAAACTGACTTGAATGAAATGAAATCATTGTTCCCAGAAAGTACTTGTTTTTATTATTTAAATATTTATTTAATATTTTGGATCCATGTAACTTAAGATTCACCATCTTCTTATGTTATTTCATTTATTCAAACAAATATCTCTTTAGGAAAAATAGGAGTTAATGTTATTATATAATATATATATTCCTATATAAAATTAAGTAATAAAGTTAAATGAGTAAAGAAACTGACACTTTTAATTTGATAATATAGAAAGATATGAAACTTCATTGTAGGGTACTGGAATGTTCCATTGTCGAAGTGGTATGCTATGCTATGCTATGCTAAGTCACTTCAGTCGTGTCCGGCTCTGTGCGACCCCATAAACGGCAGCCCACCAGGCTCCCCGTTCCTGGGATTCTCCAGGCAAGAACACTGGAGTGGGTTGCCATTTCCTTCTCCAGTGCATGAAAGTGAAAAGTGAAAGTGAAGTCGCTCAGTCATGTCCGACTCCTAGCGACCCCATGGACTGCAACCTACCAGGCTCCTCCGTCCATGGGATTTTCCAGGCAAGAGCACTGGAGTAGGGTGCCATTGCCTTCTCCTGAAGTGGTATAGTGACCATCAACCAATTGAGAACATTCTGAACTGGGTATGGAGTCTGTGACCTACAGATGACCTAATTTGATTCTACTAATCCAACTAGCTAAAAAAAGTCCTTTACCCAGAATTACATGAATATCACACTGCAGTCTACTGACTCCATTGTAAAGGATGACTTCCCCAGACAAGTGGATTATTCAACAAAGGACTATTCCAAACCATAAACTGACCCGTCAATCCTATCTCTTACAGGTTTTGATCTTTAAAGGACTTTTCCTCTTCTCGCTTCAATACCAGAGTTTAATGCAATTTCAGCCAAAAAACTCTGTGGCTGATAGACTATAAGATAACCTTTAATTTTAAAGCTGTGGGTCAATAATACAGCTTCTAGGAAAGGGACTCACCCTCCACTATAAATGTTGCCTGATTCACTATAGCCAGAGTTCATATACGCACTTTTTTTTTTTTCTTTTATCCAGTGGTTCTGTCTTACACATAGACTAGACAACTATTTTTGTTACAGAGACAGAATTCTAAATAATCCAATCAGTTGGGAGAGGCTCCACGGCAAACCGTGCTATGGTGTTGGCGCAACAGGTAATGCTAAATCTCTTACTTTCTGATGGTAGTAGTTGCTGCCGAATTGCTTCCCCTACCAGTTCCTTGAGTTTCTTCTTCATATACGCACTTTACTATGCAAAGACATTTTTAAAAATTAGAAATTAAAATCCATTCATAAAAGAATATAATTTCACTAGACACCCAGAGCAATTGATTTCAAGTAGATGCTGCCTGATTGCTTCTCACCTTATTTATATGCAGAAATTTCAACTTTAACTTGTATTAATGGCAATCTTATTAGCATGACTGTGCATCCCACATTAGTGACTGTCTTCTCCACTCACTGTGCATGTAAGGCTAACTTCATTATCCACAAAGTGGAGCATGGGACAGAGGAAGTGGGCCCACTGATTCTGGCAACGTTCCAGACATTTGCCACTTTCATCATAGATGTTTTGATAAACAGACCTATACACATTCTGATTACCTGAGAAAACAGTTCTGGGAAGAAAATCCACAGCTGAATATTAACTTTTTTATAAGAGAAATGGGGAGAAAGAATGAAGTTCTGATTGAAGCAAATCCCACAAAATGAAGGTATACCCTTTGGGAGATTTGGCATTCTCTTCTGAAAAACTGATTCCTTGTTCTCTGCCATTTTCTATCTTTATCCCAGACTGAGGGCTTAAACTGAACCTGAAGACTAGAGGCCCAGGCTAGTAGTAATGGCTTTGTAGGAGTTCATTACATTACTGGTGATACCTGAAGTAGAGAAATGAATTTAAAGACCTCTATGTTTACTCTATATTGTATCCAAATAAGTGTAGCTATTTGTTGCACTGAATCCCTCTTTTAAAAAATGTGTCTCAAGGGACTAGAAGATATGAACCAGACTGTGGGTAAGCATCTATAAAGCAAAGAAATATAGTGCCTTAAGCAAAGAACAAATCAAGTGCTTAATCCATCCTATAGTTTTTCCTGGAAGGGTTCCCAGGATGCTATATTTGAAGTCCATGTGAAGGTGTGAAGTTTAGCAAGGTTTAGCAAAAACAATAAATCCCTCTTGTTATTTTATTGAAGATTTTGAACTGCTAAGTAACTCTGGTATGGAAATAAAAATCAAAACATGCATTGAAGTTCAATATAAAATAATGCTAAAAGGATGTCTTAAGTAGATGGTGACTATACTCTATTACAAATAATTATTAATTTCTTCAAAGTGCACTAAACATTTTAGTTCATCTGACTTGCTTCTGGAGCTTGGGATGAGTCTTTTATTGATTTCAATTATATTAGTTAATTCCAATAGGCATTAATTAAATACTGGACATTTCTTTGCTAGATGCTTCAAGACGCAGGACTGTGAAGTCTTTAAGCGCAAGAAAAGGGCCTTATTTATTTAGTTGAAGAATAAAAATAGAAGAGAAACTAAATTACCATCCGTGGTATATATAGTGGGAAAATGTAGAAAACAAATGGCTATGCTGCTCACGGCAGAGAAAAATCACCACTATTTGTGAAGACCAAAATAAGCATCATTGAAAAAGCAGCATTTATATGGGCCGGATGGTGAAGATTTTGACAGGCACAGAGGCACGGTTAAGAACTTGACAAAACAAGAAAAAGAACACAGTGACAAAGCGCATGGGCTCTGCCAGGTCCCAATTCAGATTCTACTATCAAACATTTGTGATTTAGGGCAAGTCATTTAAATTCTCTTATTTTTATTACTTATTAAAATATGGAGCTAGTAATAATACATACCTCTTAGGATAGTTGCAATAATTAAATAATTAAAGGGATGGACTGAGAGTCTGGGGTTAGCTGATGCAAACTATTAAATTTTAAATGAATAAACAACAAGGTCCTACAGTATAGCATTGGATGCCCACAGTATCCAGTTTCCTGGGATAAACCACAATGGAAAACAATATTTAAAAAGAATGTATACGGGTATATAACTGAGTCATTTTGCTATACAGCAGAAATTAATACATTATAAATCAACTATACATCAATTAAATAAATAAAGTGCTTAGATTATAGTCTAGACCATATTAAGTTCTATAAAAGAATTAGCTATTAACATTTTGTGTAGAACAAAGACATGGTTAAAAGAAAATGTCTACAGAATGATGAACGAGCGGCTGGAGTGAAGGGCAAAAACAGGAGAGTTTTTAAAAGACAAAACTAGAAGGATAACTTCTATTGTAGACAGCATCAAATATCAGAATGTTCTCAGTCACTTCAGTAATGTCTGACACTTTGCAACCCAATGGACCATAGCCCGCCAGGCTCCTCTGTCTGTGGAATTTTTCCGGCAAGAATACTGGAGTGGGTTGTCATTTCCTACTCCAGGGGACTGTCCCTACCCAGGGATTTTCCCCATGTCTCCTAAGTCTCCTGAATTGCAGGTGGATTCTCTTACCACTGAGCTGCCAGGGAAGTCCCAAATACCAGAGAGTTTATTCTAAATTATGTAGGATCAGATCAGATCAGTTGCTCAGTCGTATCCAACTATTTGCCACCCCATGAATCGCAGCACGCCAGGCCTCCCTGTCCATCATCAACTCCCGGAATTCACCCAGACTCACATCAATCGAGTCAGTGATGCCATCCCGCCATCTCATCCTCTGTCGTCCCCTTCTCCTCTTGCCCCCAATCCCTCCCAGCATCAGAGTCTTTTCCAATGAGTCAACTCTTCGCATGAGGTGGCCAAAGTACTGGAGTTTCAGCTTTAGCATCATTCCTTCCAAAGAAATCCCAGGGCTGATCTCCTTCAAAATAGACTGGTTGGATCTCCTTGCAGTCCAAGGGACTCTCAAGAGTCTTCTCCAACACCACAGTTCAAAAGCATCAATTCTTAGGCGCTCAGCCTTCTTCACAGTCCAACTCTCACATCCATACATGACCGCAGGAAAAACCATAGCCTTGACTAGACGAACCTTTGTTGGCAAAGTAATGTCTCTGCTTTGGAATATGCTATCTAGGTTGGTCATAACTTTCCTTCCAAGGAGTAAGCATCTTTTAATTTCATGGCTGCAGTCACCATCTGTAGTGATTTTGGAGCCCAGAAAAATAAAGTCTGACACTGTTTCCACTGTTTCCCCATCTATTTCCCATGAAGTGGTGGGACCAGATGCCATGATCTTTGTTTTCTGAATGTTGAGCTTTAAGCCAACTTTTTCACTCTCCTCTTTCACTTTCATCAAGAGGCTTTTGAGTTCCTCTTCCCTTTCTGCCATCAGGGTGGTGTCATCTGCATATCTGAGGTTATTGATATTTCTCCTGGCAATCTTGAATCCAGCTTGTGTTTCTTTCAGTCCAGTGTTTCTCATGATGTACTCTGCATATAAGTTAAATAAACAGGGTGACAATATACAGCCTTGATGAACTCCTTTTCCTATTTGGAACCAGTCTGTTGTTCCATGTCCAGTTCTAACTGTTGCTTCCTGACCTGCATACAAATTTCTCAAGAGGCAGATCAGGTGGTCTGGTATTCCCATCTCTTTCAGAATTTTCCACAGTTTATTGTGAAAATTATGTAGGAAGTAGGGAGCTAATAAAGAAAGCTGAGCACCAAAGAACTGATGCTTTTGAACTGTGGTGTTAGAGAAGACTCTTGAGAGTCCCTTCGACAGTAAGAAGATCAAATCAGTCAATCCTAAAGGAAATCAGCCCTGAATATTCATTGGAAGGACTAATGCTGAAGCTGAAGCTGAAGCTGAAGCTCCAATACTTTGGCCAACTGATGTGAAGAACTGACTCACTGTAAAAGACTGTGATTCTAGGAAAGATGGAAGGCACGAGGAGAATGGGATGACAGAGGATGAGATGGATGGATGGCATCACTGACTTGATGGACATGAGTTTGAGTGAACTCCAGGAGTTAGTGATGGACAGAGAAACCTGGTGTGTTGCAGTCCATGGGGGTCACAAACAGTGGGACACAACTGAGTGACTGAACTGAACTGATTGAGGGAGCTAATGGAGTTTTGCTTTTGCTTTTTCTTCTTGCCTTTAACTGATGTATCAAGTTAAATTAGAGTTGCACTTTAGGAGAATTAATCTGGTCTTGGTGCAAAGGATGGATTAATGGTGAGATAAGACAAGATGGGAGGAAAACCTAATGCAAAAAGCAGACCAGAAGGAATAAAAGACTTAGGTAGAGTAGTAGCCGTAGAATGGAAAAGACAGGTTCTCTCATCTATTCATGGTGGTTTAGTTACTTAGACATGTCTGACCCCATAGATGGTGGCTCACCAGGCTCCTCTGTCCATGGAATTCTCCAGGCAAGAATATTGGAGTAGGTACCTGTTCTCTTCTCCAGGGAAACTTCCCAAACCAGGGATTGAACCCAGGTCTCCCACATTGCAGGCAAATTCTTTACTGTCTGAGCCACTAAGGAAACCCAAGAATACTGGAGTGGGTAGCCTATTCCTTCTCCAGGGCATTTCCTGACCCAGGAATCAAACTGGGGTCTCCTGTATTACAGGCAAATTCTTTACCAGCTGAGCTACTGGGAGATTTGGATGTCAATAAATAAAACAGGAAAGTCAGGATAAGCAATTCTCATGCAATTACAATAGGTAGCCTGCCTTTGGATATGCTGAGTTTAAGGTATCTAGAGGACATCCTACTGACACTTAAGACTACCTAACTGGAGATGACAATCTGAAATTATCTGTATAGATGTAACAGCTGAAATAAACAAGAACAGCTAAGACTTCTGGGAAATAAGGGGAGAGAAAGAGAAATGACTCCAAGAATAAAACTCAGGAAAGTCCTTTGTGTAAGGTGCATAAACAACTACAAAGTAGGCAAGGACCAATGGCATGAGAAGTGGCCAAGACCAGGTGGGAATCACCCAGGCCTGATAAGTCCATCAGTTCTTTACCATCATCTTATTTGCTAGGGAAACAATCCTACCAAACTGAATCTTCATAGCTTTAAGAAAAAAATTAATTCTTCCTTAAGTTGCTATAATTTTCATGATGTTTCCCTCACTGTGGAGAAATCATAAAACCCCCTTGGAATTTTGAGACTTAACTTGGATATAAGTTCACACTCTGAACCTATGAAAATTAAATTATAATTGCATCTCTTGTGTTTATGCTTAAAGGGCACAGAGATTGCTCTCTCTGCTCTAAGTTTATTAGCAAATAATAATAATGATTATGATACCTACAGAGATAACTATCTATGCCTTGCATATATCTCTTTTTACAGTCACAGTATAGTAACTCTTCAAGAAGGAAGTATTACACCTTAATGTTCTGTCTCTTTGAAAAGAGGAAGATCTCATATCCCCCAAATAGACCATATAGAATTGAGGGAACTTGAAATAGATAAAAATTATCTTCTTCAATGAAATCAAATTGTATGTGTCAACTTCAAATTGGCACTGGTAAACCCCTGCTTTCTATCTCCCTCCTACAAATTCAACTTTTTCTTGACACCAAAGTGATCCCATTGCCGAGGCTTCCTATTAACCCCTCTTCATATCCCACTACTTGTTTTCGTTGCCTCATTACCTCTAGCATCTCTGAAGCACTCAGCCCACAGCCCCAGAATTTATGCTGAAATAATCATAACTCATGTCTTTTCCTTTTCCCCTTTCTCTTTTTCACCATCAGAAAAATAATTTTCATTATAAGTGCATCCTTTGGATCATTTTATAAACTGTGAAGTGAAAGTCATGTCCAACTCTCTGCAACCCCATGGACTGTACAGTCCATGGAATTCTCCAGGCCAGAATACTGGAGCAGGTAGCCTTTCCCTTCTCCAGGGGATCTTCCCAACCAAGGGATCGAACCCAGGTCTCTTGCATTGCAGGTGGATTCTTTACCAGCTGAGCCACAAGGGAAGCCCAAGAATACTGGAGTGGTAGCCTATCCCTTCTCCAGGGCATCCTCCTGACCCAGGAATTGAACTGGGGCCTCCTGCATTGCAGGCAGATTCTTTATCAACAGTTATCAGGGAAGCCCACTGAATCCTTGCTAAATCCCCATACCCTTTGATCAATTCCTATTTGTGTGATTTTTTTATTTTGTCTGCTGCTGCTGCTGCTGCTAAGTTGATTCAGTCGTATCTGACTCTATGCGACCCCATAGACGGCAGTCCACCAGGCTCCTCCGCCCATGGGATTTTCCAGGCAAGAGTACTGGAGTGGGGTGCCATTGCCTTCTCCGAAATTTTGTCTACTCTTTTCAATTAGAATTTATCAAGGATCTATCATAGTAGACATTTATTGTTTTTACATCTATTTCTTCACTTTGAAGTGAAGTGTTAGTCATTCAGTCATGTCCAACTCTTTGCGACCCCACAAACTATAGCCTGCCAGGCTCCTCTGTCTGTGGAATTCTCCAGGCAAGAATACTGGAGTGGATTGCCATTCCCTTCTCCAGAGGATCTTCCCCACCCAGAGATCGAACCCAGGTCTCCTGCCTTGCAGGCAGATTCTTTACCATTTGACCTACAGGGAAGTCTTTTTCTTCACTTTGGGAGCTCCAAATTTTGCTTTGAGAGAACTTCATTCCTACTCTTAGTAAAGACCATTTGGATTGGGTACCAAGGCTGGGATATGTGACTTGGGCATAAGAAACCCATAGCATTTCATAACCTGGGATCACAGTCATCAGTACAGGGATGAGCAAATGAACCAATTTAGGCCAGTGAGAATGGATCCAGAAATTTCAGTAGGAGCTACAAAGGAGTCTCCCTCTTCTTAAAGGCAGGATGCCATGATGACAGAAGCCTGAAGTTTCTAGGGGTCACATCTGAGACTTTCAGGTAAATCAATCAATATATTATTTTAAAAAATGAACCCAATTAACCCAGTTTGAGTTGCTTTTCTGTCACTTACAACCATTCCCACTTCTGCATCTATGACGCATCAAGAACTATCTTGGGTGCTAGAGAAATAGAAAAGAAATAGATATATTCCTGCCCACAAAAAACTCACATCTAGTAGATTAAATATATATATGTAAAGATCACAAATTACCAAAAAGCAAGGACTAGAGGGTGCCTTGAACTCCAAGTTTTAAAATGTTGGTTGAACTACTTTGCTTTTCAGATAAAGTGGTTGGGGTATATATGCAAGAGAGTTTTTCCAATTAGTACCATTTAATCATGAATAAATAAATGAATGAATGAACATCCAAACTGGACAGGAGAATGAATAATCTATAATACAGTCATAAATGGACTATCAGCATAGAATTCATAACTACATGAATAAAACTGAATGAAAAGCAGATCACAGAAAATGCATATGGTATGATATTTATAACAAAGTAAAAAAACCCAGCAAACTCTAAAAATAAGTAAGTTATGGATAAGTACATATGTATTAAGGTTTTTTAAAGCACAACTCAGTAGAGGGGTTACTGGGGTTAACACTATAGCAGCCAAGGGTTTGCAATGAACAAGGGATCTAAAGGAAGCCTCAAAACCTTGGTAATATTCTACTGCCTAACTGTAATGATGGCCTCTTGAATGTCCAGTGTACAATTATGATTTATAACTTTCACATTTCATGTAGTGAGTATTTTTTAAACTATCTCCCAAGTATGCTGCCTTTCTCATATTTACTTTCCATGTTTATAATTTAAAAACCTATCACTAGACCTGTTGACCCATAAACTACTAGGGTTTCAACAAGTCTTACTATGATTAATATCTGAATCCCTCTTCTAGATC
This sequence comes from Bubalus kerabau, assembly GCF_029407905.1. Taxonomy (NCBI): domain Eukaryota; kingdom Metazoa; phylum Chordata; class Mammalia; order Artiodactyla; family Bovidae; genus Bubalus; species Bubalus kerabau. The sequence goes on from NC_073642.1 coordinate 41,384,374, forward strand.
CATGCAACAAGAGTAGAGGATGACTTTAAGTTTAAATCATTATATTTTCTTCTTGGTTCCATATTTCTACAGTGTGATTTATATTTTCAGCTACATTCAATTTTGAATACCAAAAAGGAGATTCAGAAAATGAAATTTACATCTTTAATCCAAATATACACACAAACATCCCCAAAACATTTGTATGTGAGTTGCAAAATTGCTCCTTATAAACAACAGAGGAATGATCTGATGACAGCCACAGGTGCAGTTCTGTCGAACTCCTGGGTTTGTTGCATTTGAGTTTAATTATTTCTAATGAAACTTCTCCCTCTGTTTGGCCTTGACTAAGGTGTAGGATCACTTGAGCTGTGCTGGCAGGTCTCAACTTGTAAGCACAAGTGGCCTCTTTAGCCCACAGGCATGCTGCCTTACACCTGGTACAGGCAGACAGAGAGAGATTAGGGTCCGTGAGTATAACTCAGCTGTATCTGTCAACATCAGTCAATGACAAACCGCAGGGACAATTGTCAAAAATGTAGGATCAAGTCCTGCTCATGAATTAGCTTTTCATCCCATTCAATCATGTTACCAAGTACATACCACATACAAGACACTCAACCAGGTGTTGAGTAATTAAAAAGATGAGATCTAGTTCCCTCATTGAGGACTTATTCCCAATGTATATGGTAGAGCAGTGACTCTCAAACTTTAGCTTGCGTCAGAATCACCGAGAGGGTTTGTTAAAACAGTTTCCTGGACTCCACCATCAGAATTTCTGATTCAGTAGATCTGGGAAGGGACTGAAGAATTTGTATTTCTCATGTGTTCCAAAGTGATGCTGATGCAGCAGGTTCAGGGACCATATCTTCTGATCCACTGTGATACACTGTTTCAGAGGTCCAAGATGCCTCTCAAGTTGTTGGCATACTTGAAGAAAGAGTCACTGAAAAAGTGACTCAAAAGGATTTTTCTTCCAAGTGTACAGCAAATACTCATTGGAATGACTGATGCTGAAGCTGAAATTCCAATATTTTGGCCACCTGACATGAAGAGCCAACTCACTACAAAATATCCTGATGCTGGGGAAGATTGAGGGCAGGAGGAGAATGGGGTGACAGAACATGAGATGGTTGAATGGCATCACCAACTCAATGGACATGAATTTGAGCAAGCTACAGGATATAGTGAAGGACAGGGAATCCTGGCATGCTGCAGTCCATGGAGTCGCAAAGAGTTGGATACAACTTAGCAACTGAACAATAGCAGAAAGCATATTTTAAAAATATTATTGGCACTTTTAATTTTTAAATTAGTGATGACTGCTTAAATTTAAGAAGTCTTTATTATTGGGTTGGCCAAAAAGTTCATTTGGGTCTTTGTATCATCTTACAGAAAAATCCAAATGAACTTTTTTTGTCAACCCAATACATGTACGCAGGGCTAGCTGCTTTATGTGCATTGCTTCACAGAAACTCCATTCAGATCAAATCAGATCAGATCAGTCACTCAGTCATGTCGACTCTTTGTGACCCCATGAATCGCAGCACACCAGGCCTCCGTGTCCATTACCAACTCCCAGAGTTCACTGAGACTCACGTCCATCAAGTCAGTGATGCCATCCAGCCATCTCATCCTCTGTCGTCCCCTTCTCCTCTTGCCCCCAATCCCTCCCAGCATCAGAGTCTTTTCCAATGAGTCAACTCTTCGCATGAGGTGGCCAAAGTACTGGAGTTTCAGCTTTAGCATCATTCCTTCCAAAGAAATCCCAGGGCTGATCTCCTGAAGGAGATGGACTGGTTGGATCTCCTTGCAGTCCAAGGGACTCTCAAGAGTCTTCTCCAACACCACAGTTCAAAAGCATCAATTCTTCGGTGCTCAGCCTTCTTTACAGTCCAACTCTCACATCCATACATGACCACAGGAAAAACCATAGCCTTGACTAGACGAACCTTTGTTGGCAAACTCCATTAGGTTCGTATTATCACCTCCACTTTACAGATGAGGAAACAGGGTTAGAGATGTAAGGAATTTGCCCTAAGCAAGATTTCTCAATCTAAGCACTTGACATTTGGGCCTGGGTAATTCTTGAGGGGGGGCGGGGGGTGGTGCAGGGAGCTGTCCTGTGCATTTCAGGATGTTTAGCACCATCCCTGGTCTCTATCCATTAGATGCCAATAGCATTCCCCTCAGCGTGACAACCAAAAATGTCTCCAGACACTGTAACCAGTTGAGAACTACCACCCCAAGCATTTTAGAAAGTATAGTATTAGTCGCTTAGTCGTGTCCAACTTTTTGTGACCCCATGGGCTGTAGCCTGCCAGGCTTCTCTGTCCATGGGATTCTCTAGGAAAAAATGCTAGAGTGGGTTGCCATTTCCTCCTCCAGGGGATCTTCCCAACTGTACATAAAGGAGGCTTCATTAATGTGCATTAGAGGATACCCCAGGTTAACCTGTTATAGTAAACTGTCTCTTGAGTCTTTAAATTCTATACCAATTCTATACCTCTGGTATAGAAAAGACCTAACTTTTTAGCACCCTCCTCTATCAGGAGGTCATATGTATTGTCACTGCAGAAGCACAGACATTTTAAGCTGGAAAGAAAATTAGAGATTATCTGAACAGATATGCTTACTTTCAGAGAAGGAACCCACGGTCCATAGAGGCATTACTGCACTCTGCCAGGAATCAGGGAGAACTCAGATCAATACCAACTCCTTCAACAATGTACAAACTTTTCCTCATTTCACTGCCCCATTTATTCTCAAGAAATATTCCAAGCCCCTGTGCACACATGACAAGTAGTATGTTTTACTCTGTGTCAGCAAATGCTCGAAAAGCAAATGGTCTGGCTCCTTCTCATTGCATGCCATAAAACAGATGAGAAAATGTATTGGGATCCCTGGGGAAGTTTTGTAAAAGGGCAGGTCCAAACAGAATAAACTGATAGAAGCTGAAAACACTCATGTAAACCTGCCTGGGTTTGCCTTTCAAAGAGACAGCTCTGTCAGGAAAATACAGAGTTTGCCCAATATGAAGAAATCTGGTAATCATATACAATTACAAAACCTATAAATGTTAGCAACTTGAGTGACTCATCCAAGTAGTTTTCCTTGTCCAGAATGCAAATTGCAATAATTGGATGAAGACATCTGTACTATTTTAATCTGTCATGTTAAATATCGGTATTTTGTAACTCATCTTGATAGCTAATTTTCATGGAAGTATGTGTTAATTGAGCAAAAAAGACATCTTTAAGATGGTTATCATAAGATAATCACACCCTAGGGCATTGTGAGGCAAGAAGAACGACTTGGATCTGTGATTCTCCAAGGATATGATTATCACATGATAGCTGCCACACCTCCTAAAGTGCTACCTCTCTGGGCTGCCTCCATATGACACAGGTGGCTGGTGTACGAGTCCCTTCACTTCTCACAACATCACATTTATCTCTTCCCTGGAGGCTGTGTGCAGTTTCTCAAAAATAATACCTCGAGACAAGATACAGTCAAGAAAATAGTGCCCTTCAAAAGGAGATGACCACAGGGAAAGTTAAACTTGTTTTTTTGGAAAACAGACACACAGAGACACATACCCACTCAGATTCAAATCTTATTTCCATGACCATTCTTTCCAAATACCAAACGGATACTCTTACTCTATCCACCTTCATTCCTTCTAGTTTTCACCAGATCTTACTCCAGATTTTACTCCAATACCCCTCTGCTTATACAATATTCTCCTTTTTTAATGAAAAATCTGGTTATTTTTATCTAGCCATGCACTGCCCATTTCACTAGTCAAGTATCAGGATTTTATTTCCCCCTAGGCAGGAGAAGAAGGAGTCAACAGAGGATAAGATGGCTGGATGGCATCACTGACTTGATGGACGTGAGTCTGAGTGAATTCTGGGAGTTGGTGATGGACAGGCAGGCCTGGAGTGCTGCAATTCATGGGGTTGCAAAGAGTCGGACACGACTGAGAGACTGAACTGAACTGAACTGAAAGACTCTTGTTTAATATAGTGCATTCTTCCTGTTCTAATAACATGATGCAAAAGACAATCTGATGAATTAAATCAGATACATCAATTTGCAGTGTTGAAAATGACCCTTATTTAGCTATGACAATTAACTCCTACAACTAGCCAATTCATACACAAAAGATTTTGAGGTGTTAGCAGGTTTACTGGGTTATATACTCTGACAAGCAACAACAGAAGATCTGTTCCACTGATATTTGCACTAGCCTTGGGAGTTCTAAAATTAACATATAAGCCACAGCAATATTTGGTAGAGGTGATGCTTACAGAAGTCAATATGGAATAAAAAACTACATTTTCTTTATTTAATTCTTTCATTTTTTTTTAAATGAAGAGTTGCTATTATTGTAATGTTTACTTTTGGATACATAAACTGTGAAATAATGGCAAAAACACTTGTAAAGTAGCCAAAAGATAAGAGAAAAAATTCCCTATTGACTGCATCCTAGAATAAAAAAAAAATGTGGAGTGCTTTAAGGCTGTTCTTTAAAACTTCTGTTAGAAAAAGGATGGAGACTGTCAATCCATGGTAATGTATAAAGATTTGAGGTGCTGATGCATTTTCCTGCTTTCAGTGCATGAAGTCGTCTTTGTTTTGGGTTTCCTTGGCAACACTTCTAGAAGTACGTACAGGAAGAGTAAGTCCTAAAGGGAGTCTGGTCTGAAGAGGGGCCATAAAAAAGAAAGAGTCTATAAGTTCCCTATTTTTATTCCTTCAGAAGTGCATGTGTGTAATGAAGGATGGATAAGAAAGGAGAACACATCATTTTCCACAGTCATGGCTACCCATGTGAGAGGGAGATAACAATGATATTTGAAAGCCTGTGTTGTTTTCCTGGCTATGTGACATGCAAGGAGACATGGACATCCTAGAAACTTTCTTTCAAAGACCAGTTTCATCTCAGTGTTGCCTCAATAGCCAAAGATAAGCAGCAGCTATTTGCTTTTGGTGATGCCCTAAGTCCAAGTCATTTCTCTTCACAGAAATTTTTTGTGATGTCATCCTTAAGGACAAAAGCATGTTGGAATTGTTAACAACTGACTTTCTCATTTATAAAACCAGTACCATGCTTAATCATTGTATTTATCAGTAGCTTCTACTTCTAAAAGTGCTCATTTAGACTTTACTAGGTGACTGCAGCTAGTACCATAGTTTGCCTAGCACAGACCCCATGAACTCTGCTCAGACTGTATGCTATGCTCCCTCTGTTGATGCCCTTCTTAAAACTTTCTTCTTACTTGGCTCTGTGACTCTGCTGTTTTCTTCTTCCATTTCCTTTTCTGCTGGCAAGGCTGGGATGAAGTTAAGACAGGTGAGGCACTGGCTTTGGATACAAAATTGAAGGGAGCACCAAAAGACTCCAATCAAAATAAGTGATTCTTTAATGCACTAGTTTTTTGTTTGTTTTTTTTTAACTCATAATTATATGAAAAAAATTAATAATGAAAAAATGTCAAAAATATAAATAAAACAGGATCCATGTTGATTAGATCCAATCAGTAGTCATTAGAATGTTTTTACTTGCCTCTTTCCCCACTCTACTATGCCAGGCCCCATTTCTAAAGTTTGCATCATTAGTCATATTACTTCTATTTCAAGAATCTTTATTTAGCACTTATATGTTCCCATCATGCTACAATATTACACATACACTTTTACACATATACATTCATCATCTGTTTTCATTCAATTATTCTTTGTTGGAGATTTTCTTGAATATTCTCCCCAGATATGGTATGTAGGTAATACATTCTCTGAATTATTATGCATCCTCAGGTTTTTCCCCCTAAAAAAGTAAGGGATATTTTGACTAGATACAGAATTTTTGGATTGTCTTCTTTTTCTCTTGGCTATCTTTGGATTTCACTCTGTTACCTTCTATTTTCCAGTGTTGTAGATAAGAGGTCGAACTGCCAGTTTAATTGCTAATTCCTTATTTTTAAAACAGTTGGTTCCTTCTCTCTGGGAGTCTACACAATTTTCCTTGTATCCTTTGAACTCAGAGATTCCTGGGCTAGGACTAGTTTGTTGCTTGTGCATGTGTATGTGTGTGTGTGTGTGTGTGTGTAACAATTATGCCAGGAATTCAGTGAACCTTTTGATTCCTTGGCTCCAATCTTCCTTCAGTACACAGGAATTGTCTTCTATTATTTGTCTTATTATTGCTCATCTCCACTGATGCCTACTTCTTCTTTTGGAATTCCTATTTGTATCTTGAGCGCCTGTTTTCCAAAATCACTTATCTTTCCCTTCTTGTTTTCTCTACCTTTCCATTTCTGTTCTCAGCTGTTTTTTCTCCCCTCTCACTTAATTTTCCAGGCCACTGATTCAGGACTCAATGGTAACTATCTTCTCCTTCTTTTCATGTATTGATTTTTTTAATTCAAAAATTAAGTGTTTTTTAATTCCAAGAATGTAAGAGATTTAAAACTTCATTTGTTCTCTTATTATTTTTTTGTTCAAATTGTTTTCAGTCTCCACTAGCAGTTCTATTTCTCTTAGGAGTTACATATTCTGGATGCTATTCCTCTCCTGTCATTGCTGAGTGTTCTTTGTTGATTTCTAACTCACTCTCAAATCTCATATCCAGAGTTTGGGGTGCCCAAAAGAGAAGCACGTTGCTTCCACAGGTCAAATCCAGCAGTCAATTTGCCAGTTTGTTACCTGGGCATTGGAAGGAAGCCCCTCCCCAGTCTCTACTGCAATCAAGGCTGGGGTTCCTCCAGCCTCCAGAGTAAGATGCCACTTCCTCATAGCTTCTGGGAACCAGTAAGGCCACTTCCTGGGGGTGCTGCTCTTTCTCAGGAATGACCTAAGGGTGACTCAAGTTGACTCCTCTCCAGGATGCATAGTATTCTAGTCCTCACACTCTGAGTATTCTGCTGCAGCCTGTAGGGGTCTCTCCAGGCCCAAAGAGCACAAGGCTTTGTGCTTGCTCCCCCTCCACTCCGGTAGAGTCTTGCTCACACCTTCCATAACTTGCATGCGGCCAACCAACTCCTCAGTGGGGCAGAGGTGACTAGGATTTCAGAGTGGAGATGGATAAGGAACAAAGTACCTCTGATTCAAGTTCCATCTTTTGAGAATTAGGTAGCTGTTCAATTTTTTCAACCCCTTAAATTTTCCTTTCCTTTTATCCTTATTTCAGTTAATGTCATTGGGATCTCATACTGCTCTAGTATAAAATATCAGTCATTTTTGATAATTAATCTTCCTCATCACCCTCTTCCAACTGATCTACAATTTTTTTTTTCATTATAAACCCTACATTATCTCTTGAATCCATTTCCTCCTTTACATTTCTGGCTGCCATACATTTTTACAGGCCTTTATTACCTCCAACTTAAGTTTATACAGTAACTTTGTAACTGACTTCTCACCCTCAATTTGGTATACTCTTGGAAGGTACACTAATACATAGTTGTGACTAAGTGATTCTTACTATTTACTGAAATCAACTCATCAGATAAATTCATGAATTTATTGCACATACACACTCATGGAGTGTGCACATGCACACACACACAAACACAAACACCTCCTCCTTCTCCTCTTCCACCTCTGAGGACACATTTTGATCATGGCCTAGCACTTTCTCAAGTCCTGGCTATACTTATCTTGTTCTTTTCTCCTTCCCAGTCCATCACATCTCAACCTCTATTTGTCCTCCATGGCTCAGCTTATATGTCTCTACCATGAAGTCCTCCCCTGTTCTTTGTCTAATGTAATATCTACCAGTTTCACTTGCTGCAACACTTTTTCTAATCTTTATTATCATTTGCATTTCACTCATTAGAATTTGTAAACTCCTTGAATGTAATGATTATGTGTGGCTTACCTTTGCTTCTTCCCCACCACCTGGTAAATTGTAAGTACCTCTATAGTTCAGTTCAGTCACTCAGTAGTGTCCAACTCTTTGCAACCCCATGGACTGCAGCACATCAGGCCTCCCTGTCCATCACCAACTCCTGGAGTTTGCTCAAACTCATGTCCATCCAGTCAGTGATACCATCCAACCATCTCATCCTCTGTCATCACCTTCTCCTCCTGCCTTCAATCTTTCTAGCATCGGGGTCTTCTCCAGTGAGTCAGTTCTTCCCATTAGGTGGCCAAAGTATTGGAGCTTCAGCCTCAGCATCAGTCTTTCTGATGAATATTCAGGACTGATTTCCTTTAGGATTGACTTCTTTGATCTCTTTGCAGTCCCAGGGACTCTCAAGAGTCTTCTCCAACACCACAGTTCAAAAGCATCAATTCTTTGGCACTGAGCTTTCTTTATAGTCCAACTCTCACATCCATACATGACTACTGGAAAAACCATAGCTTGGACTAGACGGACCTTTGTTGACAAAGTAATGTCTCTGCTTTATAATATGCTGTCTAGGTTGGTCATAGCTTTTCTTCTAAGGAGCAATCATCTTTTAATTTCATGGCTGCAGTCACCATCTGTAGTGATTTTGGAGCCCAAGAAAATAAAGTCTGTCACTGCTTCCATTGTTTCCCCATCTATTTTCCATGAAGTGATAGAACTGGATGCCATGATCTTCGTTTTTTGAATGTTGAGTTTTCAGCCAGCTTTTTCACTCTCCTCTTTCACTTTCATCAAGGGGCTCTTCAGTTCCTCTTCATTTTCTGCCATAAGGGTGGTGTCATCTGCATATCTGAGGTGATTGATATTTCTCCCGGCAATCTTGATTCCAGCTTGTGCTTCCTCCAGCCAGGCATTTCACATGATGTACTCTGCATATAAGTTAAATAAGCAGGGTGACAATATACAGACTTGATGTACTCCTTTCCCAATTTGGAACCAGTCTGTTGTTCTATGTCCTGTTCTAACTGTTGATTCTTGACCTGCATACAGATTTCTCAGGAGGCAGGTCAGGTGGTCTGGTATTCCCCCCTCTTTCAGAATTTTCCACAGTTTGTTGTGATCCACACAATCAAAGGCTGTGGTATAGTCAATAAAGCAGAAGTAGATGTTTTTCTGGAACTCTCTTGCTTTTTCTATGATCCAGCGGATGTTGGCAATTTGATCTCTGGTTCCTCTGCGTTTTCTAAATCCAGCTTGAACATATGGAAATTCCTGGTTCACATACTGTTGAAGCCTGGCTTGGAGGATTTTGAGCATTACTTTGCTAGCGTGTGAGATGAGTGCAATTTTGTGGTAGTTTGAACATCCTTTGGCATTGCAAAACCATTCTTCTATAGTAGTGAATTGAATAAAACTGTTGAGATAAACATTTATTTGGCCTCTCCAATGTCCCAGGCAGTGAGTAGTGCTTGAAATAAAACAAACACAGGCCTTGTCCTCAGAGATTCAAGTGCCAAATTATATTAACATATTGTAATATTGCAATTAAATGATCTGGTATGAATTAATATGTATCTGATCATATATAGCTGAGGGGTTTCTTTTTCTCTTAGCCTCACAATCCACCACAGAATGTGGCCCAAGACTAGCTAAGCCTGCACCTTGCTGCCCAGCACACATATTCAGGCAATGATAATCAATGTTTCCTTCAGTCTCTTTAGACTAAGAAATTGAGGATGTCCTGGGTAAACAGCCAATCTCCCCATCAGTTTCCAGCTGCTACCCTGATGCACAATCTTTTGTTCTAGCTCTCTGGCTGGTACCCAGGTGCACAGAATGCACCTTTCTGTGGCTCATCATTGCTCTAAGTTGGCAAACTCATTTAGAGTCTGTATTGGTTGCTGATTCTGCCCACATACTACCAGTCAGACGAAACCATGCATATATTGAGATAGGCCAAAACACATTTAGTTTCTGAGATCTCAGATGAAAACCACATTAAAGACAGTAGGAGTTGGGACATAATAATCTCTTACTTATATTGTCAGAGACAAATTACAGGCCTCAATAATACTTAGATCTGACCCAATAAACAGTCTTATATTAGGGCTTGGCCAAAAAGGTATGGCATGGGAATTCATAAATTTCTGCTTAAGAGGACTTAATTATATGCTAGTTCTACATTTCATGATATGACTTACAATCACTTCCTACTGAGCCCTCTGATTTGGGGCAAAATACTTAATCTCTCTGGTTTCAGTTCCCCATCTGATACAATGGAGGACTAGAACTACTGACTTTTTAGCTATATAGAGCAATAGGCTGTTGGTATATAATATGTGCCAAGATTAGAAATTGCCAGCTAAACATGAATCTGCTGAAGACAACAGGAGGAGAGGACAAAGTCAAAATTCCATGTTAGAGACTTGGGAGGAACTCAATTGCGAGATGATTTATTAATCACTAGTCAGTCACAGGAGACAGAATTCTGGAGTCTTTTATTGCCATCCACTGCTTAGTGCACCAGGCTGTTTTGTTGAACATACATTGATTAGTCCTCTAAATTCACTCAAGCAGACATGATTAAGGATGAAACTAGTATGACTGCATTTATGAAAAAAGAAATGGGTTAATGTCAAGAAGCCACTGACTCTTTTGAATTCCAGTATCTAAATGGCTATTGTTCCTCTCAACACAGAATTTTCTAGAAGACAAAACACATATCAAAGCTCCAAAAAAGAAAATATCCATTAAAAATACAATGAGATTGGGGCTCCATATTACATTTCATAATGTAATATGAAAATTCAACTTGCAAGTAAGATGCCAGAGTTGAATTGATTGCTGTGTACAACAGTGACATGAATATAAAGACTCCCTAAGGTTAAATTGGGCTCCTGCATTGAAATTCTAATTAGATATATGAGTGCCCCAACTCTGCAAAAGTACGTGTGTGTTTAATTATTCTCCCTTTTTACCTTATCTCTTCCATTATTTTATACCCTTTCCCCTCCTTTCTTGCTGTTCTCAGGCAACCCATGCTCCTCAGTTAATCTAAGTGTAGGGCCTTTCTTTAAGTTGGCATTAATTGACAAGCAGTGTTTAATTATTATTTTTCATGTCTAAAGAGGGCTAATATTAACTCTCCATGGGCCTGAAGGCGACCTCAGCCCCCCTGTTTCTGGTGGCACTGCTCTGCTTTCATTACTGGTGTTTCTTTAGTCAGACAGACACGCCAAGTATTCTTCAGCTTAATGGTTATGTACCTTCGTTTATGCTAATTGAGGTTGCTGGGTACCTCACTTGTCTTCTACCATTATAATTGGCACTTTGGACAACTGAAGAGTAAGTCATCTTCATACAATCTAAAAGGTGTATGGAAAAAACACAGCTTTGAGGACTATGAACCTAGTCTTCTTAATGCCAGGAATGAGTCCTATCAGAATGGCATCCTCAGTTGACACCTATACTTAATATTGCTCCATATTTGATTGATCAATAATTAATATCTCAAAGGACCTATAAACCATATACTTATGCACTAGTGCTCTGGTTTAAGAGTGGGGATTTCACTTATTGCCATAATCATGATGATCTGACTTGTCCCTAAATTCAGCAATTAGGGAAATCTCTCTAGTCCACTGGCAAAGTGGTCAATCTTTCAAATCAAAGCTGGAGAAAACCCTGTTGATATTAAGTTTGAGGTAATCTGCTTTTTGGAGCTCCCTGGTGGTTCAGTGGTAAAGAATCTGCCTGCCAATGCAGGAAATACAGGTTCAATCCCTGGGTCAGGAAGGTCCCCTGGAGAGGGAAATGGCAACCTACTCCAGAATTCTTGCCTGAGAAATCCCATGGACAGAGGAGCCTGCTGGGCTACACTCCATGGAGTCACAAAGAGTTGGACACAACTTAGTGACTAAATGACAACAACCATCTGCTTTTCAAGAATAACATTTTATTTCATTTGCCTTATCACTCTATATTGAGCTTGAATCTCTTGGGCTAAAAAAGGACCTGAACTGCTAGACAGAAAGGGCAAATGAAAGTTGCCACAGTGAGCTAAAGATCAAATCCAATAAGGACATTTAAAGCAAAAAAGTATCAAGGATTAGGTATAAAGGAACAAGTAGGTACTCTGGGTTCAAGATCAGTAGGTGCTAAACCAAAAAATTCAGGTAAGAAGAGTTAAAAACTCAGACTTAGGTTCAGCGGTTGAGGCTTCCAGACAGAGTCATATGACCCCAGAGTGTCAAGGTCCTAGGTGACACTTAGAAATGTTACAGCAAGTAGAAATGGTACAGGATCCAGAGTCAAAGAGCCTAGATTCGAATCCTGACTCCATCAGGGACTGATTGTAGGACCATAGGCAGAACACACTTTAAAGTTACTGTAATTAGATCTTTCTTATAGAACTTTTGAGACAATTAAATAAGGTCAGTCACTCAGTCTGTTCAGTCACTCAGTCATGTCCGACTCTTTGTGACCCCATGAACCACAGCACGCCAGGCCTCCCTGTCCATCACCAACTCCCAGAGTCCACCCAAACCCATGTCCATTGAGACATTGATGCCATCCAACCATCTCATCCTCTGTCGTTCCCTTCTCCTCCTGCCCTCAATCTTTCCCAGCATCAGGGTCTTTTCAAATGAGTCAGCTCTTTGCATGAGGTGGCCAAAGTATTGGAGTTTCAGCTTTAGCATCAGTCCTTCCAATGAATACCCAGGACTGATCTCCTTTAGGAGGGACTGGCTGGATCTCCTTGCAGTCCAAGGGACTCTCAAGAGTCTTCTCCAACACCACAGTTCAAAAGCATCAATTCTTTGTCGCTCAGCTTTCTTTATAGTCCAACTCTCACATCCATACATGACCACTGGAAAAACCATATCCTTGACTAGACGGACCTTTTTGGCAAAGTAATGTCTCTGCTTTTTAATAGGCTGTTTAGGTTAGTCATAACTTTCCTTCCAAGGAATAAGCAAGCGCCTTTTAATTTCATGGCTGCAATCAGCATAAGGTAATACATGTTAAAGCACTTTGGACATTTTAAGCTGTCATAATTTTAATTATTATTAACTTGAGAACATATTTCCTTACATAGTAGGCAACAAGAGTTCAACTGATACCATGGTTCAGCCACATGTGGATTTAATAGGCATTTTTTTTCTAGTTAGTTTTGCCATTTGCAGGACAGTAAAAAAACAAAAAACAAAAAAAAACAACAACAAACTCATAAACCAGGAATATGCATATACCTTGTGTGATTGAAAGCCTTTGACCTACTAATGCCCATAAAGAGCTTAGAAGGAATCCTATGTTGAATGTTCTTCTTTCAATCTAGATTTATTAACTTACGGTACTGGTCATCAAGAAAATAAATCATAAACTCAATTTATCTCTGCCAGGCTCCACAAACACCAACTTGTGTGCTAATAACATCAAACAAAACAGTAACTGTATTAAAAAAAAAAAAAAAAAAACCATCAGTGGTTCTCAAAGTGTGAAAACCACCAACAGAAGTTCTCAAAGCGTGGTTTCAAAGCTGCAACAGTAACAGTTTGACAAACCTGGAAACTTATTGGAAACAGCAAATTATTGAGCCCCCCCCAAGACCTATTGAATAGGAACCTCTGGGGTTAGGGTACAGCAATCTGGGTTTTAACAAACTGGCCAAGTGATATTGACACTCTTTGGAAGTTGGAGAGCTACTGCACTGGGCTGAGAACAGAACTAGCAACGTTAAGTGCAGTGGTTTTACTTGTAGTTTACTGAGGGACCTTAACTAGTTTACAACATGTTTAAGATGGCTGAAGATGGCTGTATATTCAATACAATATGTGCAAGAAAATCACAACCAGTAAATGTATGACAGAGACAATAGAGATCTTTAATTTGTATTTTGGTTTATTGTTTAATGAAGTTCATTTTTCCAACCTTAGTCTGAACAGATGAATGTCTTGGTCAAGTCTAATATCCTATGATACTTGAGCAATTCAAATGCTCTAAAAAAATTTGAGCATATTTTTATTTACTATGGACCCTAATCAAGGTGGAAGTTCTTACAATTAGTCTTGATAATAGAAACATAAATTAAACTTGGTTCATTAATTTTAGTGATATCCCTCCTGGTTTGGCTTTTAATAGTATGTAAATCTAGCTATTGGGTTTCCTAGGCAGTGCTAGTGGTAAAGAACCCCCCTGCCAATGCAGGAGATAGAGGAGACACGAGTTCGATCTCCTGGTCAGGAAGTTCTCCTGGAGGAAGGCATGGCAACCCACTCCAGAATTCCAGCCTGGAGAATCCTTTGGACAGAGGGGGCTGGCAGGCTACAGTCCACAGGGTTGTTAAGAGTTGGACACAATTGAAGCAACTTAGCACTCACATATGCATGAAGTTTATAAGACAAGGTATTAATATAATAGCTACACTTGCACGCGGGTGCGTGCAAAATCGCTTCTGTCGTGTCCAATTGTTTGCAACCTAGCCCGCCAGGTTCCTCTGTCCATGGAATTTTCCAGGCAAGAATACTACAGCAGGTTACCATTTCTCCTCAGTGGCTGTTCCCCACCAAGGGATCAAACCCACATCTCTTGCCTCTCCTGCATTGGCAGGCAGGTTCTTTAGCACTAGCACCGCCTGGGAAGCCCCTATAAACTTCATAATATACTTTAATAACATAGACAATAGAATTACAATTTAATATGATAGCACAGGAATATATTTTCAGAAAAAAAATAGAGGCTAAGATTCTTTTTATAATTATTAAAAGAAAAATCTTATTTTTCTAATGATTGGAGGTAAAAGGTCAATTTTTCTCCACTTATTCATTTTAATGAAGTAAAATATTATGCTACACAAGTATCAATAAGACTATAAAAATATCTTATGAACCAGTCAACTGTTTATTCTTTCATAAATATTACAGTTTTAATATATTATGTAAACTAAAGTTTTATTGCACACATCACAGCAACTTTACTTTCATCATGTTTAGGCCTGAGGACCCAGAGCTCTCTGTCCTAGAGTTCCACCGGTCTCCATTACACTTCTGGGTCACTGGAGATGATGCCTATGTAGTTCCTGAGGAAGCACTGTACATGTATTTTATGAATGAGTTGGCTTTTAATATCTCATCAACAACTGCCAACATTAAATGCAATCTTCCTAACACAAACCATACTTCTTCATGAAATTAAAAATAAAAGCAGGCCACAGCAATCATGCCTTTCACTTACTCTCACCCACCCTCCTGGTGATATCTGGAACTAGCATCAGGGCTTCCTTCTGTTTCTCCTTCCTCAGTGCCCCACAGCATTGTCCTGGGAAAACCCACTTGCATCCACCAGCCTGACCATCGTTTTGTCTCCAGTGAAACTGCAATAGAATTTCTAACCCTTTTCTACTCCCCTTTATTTAAAACATTGCTCCACATATTTTGGCATGACACTTCTTGCTTAAGAGAAAGATCTGTTTCTTTCCAACTGAAAACTACAGAATAAGATTTCTAGCCTTAGGGAGTCTATTGATGAGACAAGTGGAGATCTAGGATTCAAGATGAAAATCCTGAAATTATGGGAATGAAAAAGTAGAGAGAGCTGCTGATTTTATGAGAACACCACATATAATGAATCATGCAGGTATAAAACTTAATATATCTAAATATTTTCAATAATGCTTTCTAATAGCATTTTATAATTACAGTGGGACTTTCTGGGGTGTGAATTATGATGTATTCATGTTTAGTTGCATTGCCTGCACTCAGCCTTCAGTCATGTGCCTAGCAACACACCGGGTATGAATTAATGTGTAATAATTCACGGCCTGTTGTGTCTTATTAAATATAGAATTAATTCAATTTTAGAACTGCAACATAATGACTCAAATATTTTTCAGAATGCTAAGTGCCCCATACAACTTTCATCTGAGAGCCTGTTTTCCCATTCCCAAGCCTCACTTAAAACACTAATATTTTCCTACTGCAGAGAAAAAAATTCAACTTCCCACCAAAAAAATAAAATAAAATACCATGAGGAATTCTCTCTCAAACAGCCCTGTTTACCCTAATAAATATGAGTTTCCAAAAAATCTGCTTTAAATGGGGGGAAAAGTTTTTTGTCTTTTCAGATCAGATCAGATCAGTTGCTCAGTCATGTCCAACTCTTAGCGACCCCATGAATCGAAGCACGCCAGGCCTCCCTGTCCATCACCAACTCCCGGAGTTCACCCAGACTCACGTCCATCGAGTCAGTGATGCCATCCAGCCATCTCATCCTCCGTCTTCCCCTTCTCCTCCTGTCCCCAATCCCTCCCAGCATCAGAGTCTTTTCCAATGAGTTAACTCTTCGCATGAGGGGGCCAAAGTACTGGAGTTTCAGCTTTAGCATCCTTCCTTCCAAAGAAATCCCAGGGCTGATCTCCTTCAGAATGGACTGGTTGGATCTCCTTGCAGGCCAAGGGACTCTCAAGAGTCTTCTCCAACACCACAGTTCAAAAGCATCAATTCTTCGGCGCTCAGCCTTCTTCACAGTCCAACTCTCACATCCATACATGACCACTGGAAAAACCATAGCCTTGACTAGACGGATCTTTCTTGGCAAAGTAATGTCTCTGCTTTGGAATATGCTGTCTAGGTTGGACATAACTTTCCTTCCAAGGAGTAAGCGTCTTTTAATTTCATGGCTGCAGTCACCATCTGTAGTGATTTTGGAGCCCAAAAAAATAAAGTCTGACACTGTTTCCACTGTTTCCCCATATATTTCCCATGAAGTGGTGGGACCGGATGCCATGATCTTCGTTTTCTGAATGTTGAGCTTTAAGCCAACTTTTTCACTCTCCACTTTCACTTTCATCAAGAGGCTTTTGAGTTCCTCTTCACTTTCTGCCATCAGGGTGGTGTCATCTGCATATCTGAGGTTATTGATATTTCTCCTGGCAATCTTGATGCCAGCTTGTGCTTCTTCCAGTCCAGCATTTCTCATGATGTACTCTGCATATAAGTTAAATAAGCAGGGTGACAATATACAGCCTTGACGTACTCCTTTTCCTATTTGGAACCAGTCTGTTGTTCCATGTCCAGTTCTTTTTGTTGCTTCTTGACCTGCATACAGATTTCTCAAGAGGCAGGTCAGGTGGTCTGGTATTCCCCCCTCTTTCAGAATTTCCCATAGTTTATTGTGATCCACACAGTCAAAGGCTTTGGCATAGTCAATAAAGCAGAAATAGAAGTTTTTCTGGAACTCTCTTGCTTTTTCTATGATCCAGAGGATGTTGGCAATTTGATCTCTGGTTCCTCTGCCTTTTCCAAAACCAGCTTGAACATCTGGAAGTTCACGGTTCACATATTGCTTTAAAGCCTGGCTTGGAGAATTTTGAGCATTACTTTACTAGCATGTGAGATGAGTGCAATTGTGCGGTAGTTTGAGCATTCTTTGGCATTGCCTTTCTTTGGGATTGGAATGAAAACTGACCTTTTCCAGTCCTGTGGCCACTGCTGAGTTTTCCAAATTTGCTGACATATTGAGTGCAGCACTTTCACAGCACCATCTTTCAGAATTTGGAATAGCTTAACTGGAATTCCATCACCTCCACTAGCTTTGTTCGTAGTGATGCTTTCTAAGGCCCACTTGACTTCACATTCCAGGATGTCTGGCTCTAGGTCAGTGATCACATCATCGTGATTATCTGGGTCGTGAAGATCTTTTTTGTACAGTTCTTCTGTGTATTCTTGCCACCTCTTCTTAAATTCTTCTGCTTCTGTTAGGTCCATACCATTTCTGTCCTTTATCAAGCCCATCTTTGCATGAAATGTTCCTTTGGTATCTCTAATTTTCTTGAAGAGATCCCTAGTCTTTCCCATTCTGTTGTTTTCCTCTATTTCTTTGCATTGATCGCTGAAGAAGGCTTTCTTATCTCTTCTTGCTATTCTTTGGAACTCTGCATTCAGATGTTTATATCTTTCCTTTTTTCCTTTGCTTTTCGCTTCTCTTCTTTTCATAGCTATTTGTAAGCTTTTAGAGCATTTTAAAAACTACTTTAAAAGACTAAATTTTCCTTGGTCTCCATTATTCTGTGATTCAAAGTAAAATAATATGTCATATTTAAAGGGGAAAGTGCCCAGCAGCAGAGCTGTGATCCAGTCCTGATTCTGCTAATTCACTCTTGATTACCAATAAGTCACAATCACTCTGGACCAGTTTCCTCATCTGTAAAACAGATTTGATGCTACCTCTTTTCCCACTGCAGATGATGTTATGAAGATAGAACAACATAAATCTGTGAAGATGCTGTATAAATTAGTATAGGCAATGTGCCTAGCCCCATCCTAGGTGCACTCTGAGCTAAAGAGCTTTCATATCCATTATCTAGTTGAAAACTTCCAACAAGATGGTAGATGGATAAGTACTGTTAGTCCCATTTCACAGCTGAGTTTTGGCCACAGGATGCTCTCCTTCTCAGTGGCAGATGCACATGAAGCATTGAAAGACCTAAACTGAATAAAATATGATTTCCAAAGTCACAGTTAGAGAGCCCTCACATCCACTTGACAGAAGAAGACATGGAGAGAAACTGACAAATGTAATTGAACAGCAAAGTTAAAACCCAAATCCTGGCCTACAGACTTTCAGGCAGACCAGAGGCTACGTTTATGATGAAAAGGTTAAGCAACTATTTTGCCTCACAATTTTCACTTGGGCCAGTGAGAAGACTCTCGACACAACCTCAGACAGCATTCAGATCAGATCAGTCGCTCAGTCGTGTCCGACTCTTTGCGACCCCATGAATCACAGCACACCAGGCCTCCTTGTCCATTACCAACTCTCGGAGTTCACCCAGACTCACGTCCATCGAGTCAGTGATGCCATCCAGCCATCTCATCCTCTGTCGTCCCCTTCTCCTCCTGTCCCCAATCCCTCCCAGCATCAGAGTCTTTTCCAATGAGTCAACTCTTCACATGAGGTGGCCAAAGTACTGGAGTTTCAGCTTTAGCATCCTTCCTTCCAAAGAAATCCCAGGGCTGATCTTCAGAATGGACTGGTTGGATCTCCTTGCAGTCCAAGGGACTCTCTTGGACACAACTAAATCACAGTTCATCAGTGACAGT
Source organism: Bubalus kerabau (assembly GCF_029407905.1). Lineage (NCBI taxonomy): Eukaryota > Metazoa > Chordata > Mammalia > Artiodactyla > Bovidae > Bubalus > Bubalus kerabau. Next base: position 41,403,310 of record NC_073642.1, read on the forward strand.
GTTCAGTCAGTCCAGATCTCATACTGCACACTTTTCCAAAAGACATCCTTCGGTGTCTTCATGTTCAGAAGTACATTTTTAAATGACTTTTTATTGGTTTTAAGTAAAATATAGTATCTATATTTTATTAATTGAAGGAAGTTAAAGAACTTTCCTTTTGTTAGTAGCTACCATATTGCTTGTCCTACTTCTTCCAGAATTCTGATGTTCTGCAAGAATGAGCTATTAAAAAAAAAAAAAATGACCGAAACTAGTATTGTAACAGAAAGAACAAGAACAAACCTGACTCCATATTGGATCTATTCCCTCAGCTCTAACCCTTCTCCTCTAATGCCTGTGCTTAGTCATGCTAATTTTGCACATTTGTAAAAGAATAGTGCCTCTAACCTGAAATATTAATATATATGATAGTCCATCTTCAAGGCTCTAAACTTTAAGGGTATAACACTTTCCCATTCATATAGAGATAAAAAGTTTCACAACAAAAAATGACAACTAACTTGCTGGAGGTTTATAGGAACATTGTGACCACACCTACGTGGACACTATAAGAACAAAAGATTCCAGCATTGAAGAAGTTTGCAAAAACCAGCCACATCTGCTGTCCTTTTAGGATAAAAGAAACCAGAATTCTAACTCAGGTAAGATGGGTCCTCAGGACACGCTTTTGCTGGATTTCTGAATAAAATCCCTTTTCTTTGCTCCAACACCTATCTCTCAATTTATTGGCCTGTCATGGGACAAGCAGCATTAGCTTGGACTCAGTAACAATCTGTCATGCCCAGCTCACGTTCATGTATCTGACAGTGCCATTTCTAGCATAAAAGCACTCCTGGCACCAAAACTGCAAAAAAAAAATTTTTTTTAATTTTGACCCAAGACCATTTATTTCTTTTGCGATATGAGGAAACCTGAGGAGAAGCAGTTTGGGGCCATGACGAACCTTATTGAGACAGAAAATATTATACACTAGAGATCATTGTATCTTGGTACATTCATACCATATATGCAGATATGAAACACAGCAACATGGAGGTGTTTTAGAGTAAGCCAAACCCGGTTTCTAACTCTAGCTTCACCATTACTAGTACCTGGCAATGGAGACTGATTTAATCTCTCTCATCATGTTATTTAATTGTAAATGGAGGAAACAACAGTTTCTATCTCATAGAGTATGGGAATTCAATGGAATATTCTATATAAACCATGGAGGACAGAGCCTGACACATAATAAGCACTCAAAAGTGTTAACTAATATTATGTTAGATAAATTATTGTGGGTCCATGTTCTAGATAAGATATAGCTCAAACGCTAGTTATTATAGGTCAAATCTATCTCAGGCTTTTCCCATTTTACAGGTCCATCATCACAGAAGTTTATTAAAGATATGAATGCCCCTAGTATGGAATTCTCCAGGCAAGAATACTGGAGTAAGTAGCCATTCCCTCATCTAGGGGATCTTCCCAACTCGGGGATTGAACCTGGGTTTCCTGCATTGCAGGCAGATTCTTTACCATCTGAGTCACCAGGGAAGCCCTATATTATCACTACAAATAATTTTAATTGCACTCAGCATGTACCTACGTTACAGTTCAATCTGCATTATGCCAAAATTACTTACAAATTTGTCTCCTTTCTACACAGAAGGATGGGAGAGCAGAAAGCACAACTGACTCTATCTTATCCAAGGACTAAGACAGTGCCTGCATCTATCTATCTGGAGTCCAGTAAAAGTCAGTTGCATTATACTGAACATACCACCAAAGAGTAAGGCATCCACTTGATCACTGTATCAAAGCAGATGCTGTTGGGTAATGCAACTACTGCTTTCTGTTAGGAGTAGTACCAGAGGCTCAGGTGATGACTGTCTATGAACAGAATAAACATGGGGACAATTAGCTGGCTAGCCTAGTTCAACCCAAGTGAATGTCATTTTGGTCAGGCATTTCAGAATTGCAAAAGACTCTTCTGTATACTAGAAGACAAAGGGTTATCATTCTGAAACTCCAATGGCTTTTTCACTCTTTAGTTCAAAATTAGAGCCCATGTAGACTTTCTTTTGCAATTATCACCTATTGGAAATCTGGTAACACATTTAGTTAGCAATCTAGCTCTTTTCCCGGTTTAAAAAAAATAATAAATAGCTGAGTGCTTTTTTCCTTCCATACATTGATATGAGACCACAAATTTGATCTTCTCTGATATGACAACAGAGACTTGTTTAACAGCAACAAGTCTTCGAAGGCCTGATCTCCTCTCCCCACAAGCTGACTGAGCAGAAGAGGAGACAAGGCACACAGACCTCTTGGCATAAGGACTGAAGCAATGGTCCTGCTTCTGAGAGCTCAGGTGAGTGGACTCTGTCCTTCCTGCCCAGCCACAGTGAGAGAGAATCACAGGGCAGACAACTGTGGGAGGGATGGTGCCAATCCCTGAACAAGCGGGTGTCCTGGCTTCTCTTTGATATGTGACTCCCTATTATTCCTCTCATCCTCACCAATCTTATCAACCTGATTGTTTGATAACCACATCAAAATATAAATGCACAGATTTGTGTGTGTGTGTGTGGACCATGCTTAGAAATTTTCAGAAGAAAGCAAGATGGACCAAGCTGTCAGTATTATCCCTGTCTCAGAGAATCCCTTATGCATGTCACATGGAAATTCAGCTGTCATCACCCTGCCTCCTTCAAGAAGCCTGTACCCTATTCTTCAAAGTGTCAGAGCACATATTAGGCAGAGCAGCAAGTGACTTAACTAAAACACCCTGACAGGTGTGGATAGACTTTACTGCTTCTCCCACACCACACACATGCCACTCACCACTTTAGACATCTCTACTCACTGAAAAGATTTTCCAGTATTCTCTGTCATCAGATATCAGAGACCTTGTTTCCACCTCCACTGAGGCTGTCACTATTCTCTTGAACTTCAACTGGACCCTCAAGCCTATACGACCTCATGATTCCTTTACAGATTATCCCATGGGGTTACCAGAGCCAGTGGAACATACTGGTTATGCATGTAGATTTTGGAGTCAAATAGCTAGACCCAAATCCTGGCTTAGTCACTTATAAGCTGTTTGTTTGGGGACAAGTTTCTTAATCTGTCAATACTATAATCTCATTTGGGATGTTCATGAGAGTGCCTGTATCAGGTGATTGCAACCCGTCCTTCACTGTCTCCTGCAGCCTGCTCAGACTCATGTCCACTGCGTTGATGATGCCGTCCAACCATCTCATCCTCTGCTGTCCCCTTCTCCTCCTGCCCTCAGTCTTTCCCAGCATCAAGGTCTTTTCCAGTGAGTTGACTCTTTGCATTAGGTGGCCAAAGTATTGGAACTTCAGTTTCAGCATCAGTCCTTCCAGTGAATATTCAGGGTTGATTTCCTTTAGGATTGACTGGTTGGCTCTTCTTGCAGAGTCCAAGGGACTCTCAGGAGTCTTCTTGGGCAACATAATTCAAAAGCACCAATTCATAAGCTTCTTTGTGGTACAATTCTCACATCTATACATGACTACAGGAAAAACCATAGATTTGAATATACAGATCTTTGTTGACAAAGTGATGTCTCTGCTTTTTAATATGCTATCTACTCTCTAATCCTCCATAAGCACGTAAACCAACTTCTTAAAACCAATCAATTGATATCTCTCCCTCTCTCTCTCTCCACACACATACACACACACACACACACACACACAGATCCTGTTGTTCTTATTTCTCTGGAAAATCCTGATTACTATAACGGGGGAAGAAAGGTGATATAGGGGTGTATGGGCTTCCCTGGTGGTTCAGTGGCAAAGAATCTGCCTGATAACGCAGAAGACATGGATTCAGTGCCTGGGTTGGAAAGATCCCCTGGAGGAGGAAATGGCAACCCACTCCAGTAATCTTGCCTGGGAAATCCCATGGACAAAGGAGCCTGGAAGGTTACAGTCTGAGGGATTGCAAGAATCAGACACAACTAAGCTACTGAGCACAGAAGGGCATGTATTAAAGGGTCCTCCTAACATAGTTTGGGAAATCAGTGAAGGCCTCTTGAAGAAACAACATTTAGGCCAAGATTTACATCACGGGTAAATGTCAGACATGACCAGCGTAAAGGGGAAGTCAAAACTATTCCAGGCAAAGGAAATAGCATTTTCAGTGGCCCTACAGCAAGAGAAGTGCTTTCCAGGCACTAGGAAGTACAGCCTTGGCTGGTTGATGGTCCTTATATGAGAGATGTAACCTCGATGCTTTATTTGGCAGGCCTCGTGCTAAGAAAGTCAAGCATACTGTCATACAGTCGCTCTCAACAGAGGTCGCAGTCAGCCTGATCCAAAGAAAAACACCATACATATTCATCCTTCCTGTTGGCAAAGTTCATGCCCTCCCTCTCTGCACAGGGATGTAATCAGTGAAGTCTGACATAACTCCAGGCTGCAGACACCCAAGAAAATAGCAAAGTCCTTATGAGGAGAGACCTAATTCAACCTCAGAGCAGTCCAGTCAGCAGTCACTCCATTCTGAAACCTGTCAGACTGCGATACTGCTCAAGGCTGTTGTTTTGACATTAACTTGGCACGTTCACATGTCGCCCTCATTGTGTGAACTCCTACTCAGTGTTTTGTAATAACAGCAAAGGCATCAATATTTAAAAACAATCAAATGTATGTTTGGTTTAAATAGGCAGTTGAGCCACCACCGCTTCCCAAGTTTTCTATGTTTATTTGCCTGTTAATATGTATTTTAAGTTAACCTTTCATATTAGAAGTCTCTTACCTGAATTATTAATAACCACAAAAGGTCAGTAATTCAATGTATCCAAGATTCTACTCTTCTCTCCAAAATATCATAATCTAAGTTACTTTCCCATTTCCTATCCTGCTTTCATCATCAATCCAAAGATGACATAAGATTCTGCAGGTGTATACTAATACATGGTTACCCTCAAAACTGCTCATAAGGTACAAATGCCTTAACAGACATCTCTGTGATGGAGGCAGACTGCTGAACTCATTCACTTTGTTTTCACTCTTCCATTTGGCAAGTGTAGGGGAGGACTTAAACCAGGGGCCTATGAAAATGGCTGAAGTGACACCCAAATTCCACCACACATTTCCTCAGGCCCCATATTTCACTGGGCGTCCCTGGTAGTTCAGATGGTAAAGAATCCGGCTTCAGTGCAAGAGACCTGGGTTCAATCCTTGGGTCAGGACGATCCCCTGGAAAGGGGATGGCTACCCACTCCAGTATTCTTGCTGGAGACTCCCACAGATGGAGGAGCCTGGCAGGCAACGGTCCATGGGCCGCAAAGAGTTGGACAAGGCGGTGACTAAGCACTACATTTCACTACAATAGTATATTTCCTTTTGCTAAGAAATTGATGAATAAGGACTTGTGGAAGTTGTTACATAGGCTAAATTTGCCCACACAGCTCACTGAGGTTGAAGAGAACCAGGTTAGTGCAATATTCTCTCTGTGGTGTCAAGGCTGAAAAACGCAAATAAAACAGGATAGTTAGAAAGAGAGTGGGCTAAATAACCAGTCTTGCAGGTAGCTTGAAGAAAGCCACCACTCTTTGGACAAAATTTTTGAACCAGAATATATCCAAGGAGTAGGTATACCCCTATCATTTACCCTGAAATGCTGACTGTATTCCAAAAGCCCCAAAGTCTCCAAAGGCATGATGTGGCTCTCCATATACTAAACTTGGTAGAGCCCAGGAAACTTTTCCATCCTGCTCTCCTAAATTTTGGAGTTATTCAAAGTTTGAGTAAAAGCAATAACAGACATCTGTGAATTAAATTTAGTATTTTGAAAACCTAATGGAAATATACATAACTAAAATAAACATAAGTACACACACACTAGGCTTTCTTTCATTTTGTTTTGTTTAATTTTTATGGCATTGTATCAAATCAATAACACTGGTTATCATATGTCAATCAAAAACTCTGATTGGCAGTTATCCCTAGTTTATCTTAATAAACAAAGAAAATAAAGCAATTATTACGTGATAAATGCTATTTGTTAAATAAAATTGCTAATGTGTGAAGTCCCTGAGGGGAAAAAAGAACAATTTTTTAAAAGGCCTTGGTGATGACAAAGGGAGGAAACCTGGCCCTGACTACACTTGGGCTTCCAACTGTCTGCACAGTCTCCCTGGATTCACTCCATTGGAAAAGATCTAGAGTTAGGTCAAGAGACTCTGAGTGAGGCACAGGCCAGGCCCGAACAAATCCTTCCTGATCCCCACATGCCTCCTCCTCACCACCTTTGCCAAAGGCCACGTCTACAGCAGAAGTGACCTGGACATTGGAGAAACAGATTTCAGAGAATGACCAGCATTCTCCTCAGAGTCAAAAGTATAGGAACCCTTTGCAGCTCTCCTCTGAAACATATCTTCAGAGAAGAACTGCGGCATCAAAGGTGGAAATGTATGACTTTTCTTTGGGAGGACACTGCTCATAATCATAGAATGACAGATAACCAGTCTCTAAGGATTTTCATCTCATTTTTCAAAGGGGGTCTTGATTCAACCCCAACATTAGAAATGCCATATACCGAGGCAGAACACACAGTGGCTGACTCAAATGAAAACACTCGAACCTAAGTTTCCTTTCAGTATTTGGTCTACTTTAGCTACAGTTACCCCAAATAAGCAAAAACACCTCATTTCTGACTTGTCTTAAATTTTGCTAAAGGTGGGTGAGCAGGGCCATCTGAAAGTATGACTGTGATGTCATCAAAGCTGGATTTAGTATCCTTGATGTTTTATCTCTTCACTCCTATCTTTTCCAATATTCTCCAACTCTTCTCCTATCCAAGTGTGTTCCTAGAAAAATATCTTTAAAATCCATATATGTGAAGGTATAAATGATATATATGACTTAATCAATTTTTTAATCTAAGGGTGCTCTTCTCTGGACTGGAGCCAAGATCCAGATGCATTTGGTGAGTGGAGCTGGATGATCTTCTCCACTCTGCCAATTTTCATGTGCATAAGGATGGTTTCCAGGGACTGCATAGAGTCCCTAGGAGGAGTCAGATGAAGTTGATGCACCAAATGGCATGGTCTCTATCTTCACCTGCCTTCCTGCTTCACACACACAAAACCTAGCCTGATTTTGAGTTTCTATTAAGAGAGAGGTTACTGTAAGAAAATGGGAGACCTATGTTTACAAAAGACTGTGTGATGAAGAACTACCATCTTCGCTCTGCTGCAGACCACAGCCTGCGTGGTCAAGACAGCCTCCCAGAGAAAGTGGGGTTGTACTGGAAGGAAGCATTCTTACAGAGGCCTCCAGGACAGAGTCAGTGTCAAGGTCCTTCTACAAGGAGACCAAAACATCTGAGGTGGCTCATTTTAGGGCACATGTGAGACACCATCTGGCCTGAAGACTTCAAAAACAACTAAAGAGTTTTGGATTGAAGATGGGGTGAGAGTTGAAGCCTATGGATGCACAATTAAAAATTATACCTAATGAATTTTTCCCCATAATTGTAAAAGTTAGAAGTATTTGAGAACCACTGGTCCATGTTGCAGCTTATGTTCACGTCTTGTGGGCCAAATACCTTTTCAGGAAATCTACTTTCATTAATTGTGCCTTCCAAATAAAGTGTTATTAGTAGCATCATAGCCAGAATTTATAGTTTCATCTTATTTTTCATACCTTCTTTCTGTTTTTCAGCTACTAGATGGTATGGCAATAAGTACCTTTGAAATTGACATGTCACTTTCCTTTTGCAGCAATTTAGTCACCTGGTACCAAAGGTTGAATTTAAATAAAATAACTATGACTGTACATTGGCCCTGCCCATTAATGCCAAATGAATGCACTGCTCTATCAGTAAGTAGCAAATTCATTATGGAGTGTTACTCAAGCTCTTACAAATGAGCCACTCGAGTCAGATGGTTCCTCAATCTCGATGTCTGCCTTTGCATGTCATCTACCTAGGAAGGTGATGCTTTGAAATCATGCTAAGAATTTTAATCATGGATATTCTTTGCACATTGTGTAAGATAGGAAAGAAAGTGGACTCCTGCTTCCCCAGACTTCTGTTCAACCCCTGCAGTTTTCCTCACCTTGGATGATATAGTCAAGACTTTGATTCATTTTTCCATATTATAACCATCTCTTTCACAGCTGGGGTGAAGGGAAGGAGAGAGAGTGTTAGATAGCGATAAGGAAAGTCATAATTTAAGGGTCAGAAACCTTTTAAAAGTGGTGCACCAGGGTTTGGGGTTCTTTTCTTCTACTGTGTCCAAGAGAGTGACCCCTTCGTCTATCGTTCCAAGTAAAATCTTGGCCGTGTGCTAGCAGAGCTTGGCCAAAATTGAGGTGCTCACTCTGGTCTTATTAACTATCATTACTCATTCAAAAATTATTGAGTACTAATAGGAATTGTCATTTAATCCTTTAGGCAGCACTAAGAAAAGCAGGCACTATTATTAGTCCCCGCTTTATACAGAAGCAAATGGGAGCTTGAAGAGCATAAATAACCTCATCAATGGTCACACTAGCAATAAGCAGGAGACTTTCAAAACCTGAGTCTGTGTGTTCCCAAACCCAAGTGCTAAAGCCTGTGCTGCTCACCTGCCTGGCAGTTCTTGCAAAGAGAATGAAATCCCTTCTAATCACTGGAGCATCATGCTGATTGATCATGCTGCAGATATGTCTCTTACCCAATCTAAGGGCTTATTTGGGATGTCTTCAGTTCTTAGTTTTAAAGTAGCAGTTCCACGACTTGTGCTTGGTGAATGGATCGACTTCCAAAGCCTGAACCTTCATCTACTGTTCCTGAGACCTACCATTCCTCAGTCTCTCCACAGAGGTTGATTTGAACCATTCTTTCTCTCTCCTCTAACGTACCCTTTATGAAATACATGCATATGTGTGTGGTCAGTCCTGTCTGACTCTTTGCAACCCCATTGACTGGAGCCCTCCAGATTCCTCTGTCCATGGGATTTTCCAGGCAAGAATACTGGAGTTGCTTGCCATTTCTTCCTCCAGGGGAAACCCATGTTTCCTGTGTCTACTACATTTGCAGACAGAATCTTTATCTGTGAGTCACCTGGGAAGACTACCCTTTATGTGTTAAGGGATAATAAAAGTAGGAATTTACTGGTGGCAAAATGCTTTTTCCAAAGGCTAAACCTATAGGAAAAACAAAAATTATGAAAATGGTTATCAAATATATGTACTATTCCATTTAACTTCACAACACCCTCATATAAGGTGAATACCATTAATATCTGTACCAACAACACTCAAACTTTTGTCTACAAGTTGTTGATGATATCAGTCTACAAATTGTTACTGATTTGCAATAAAATACTACAGAAATTGAGAGCAAATGTTTAGAAACCTGAAAAGCAATTTGATAGAATAACTTTAGTCTTTTGAATTTAAGAATAAAATATTTAAGTATTTCTATAAATTCACTTTTATTGTATATTACAAAAGTATAGGTCTATAGATGGACTGGAAATGTTTTTAAAAACCTGGTCCTTCAGAAAAGACAGCTTGAGAAACGCTGGAATTGACTGTATAGCTGTGAGAACCAAGGTTTAATTAGAGAAGTTAATTGCCCAAAGACACATAACCTAAGGAAAGTAGAGTCATAGTCGGACTGGAAGCATAAAACTCTGCTGTAGGTTTCTCTCTTTGAGTGCCTCCTTACAGGCCTACGATATCAACCACTGGGTTTTTTGACTAGCACAGAACCAGGAGGTGAAGAACCAGCAGCACAGTTCATTATTTATGTCAGCCTCTCCTCCACTATTTCCTCCCTCTGTCAGTGAGGTCCCTTGCACTCAGGCCAATGTGGAGCATCAGTCCCAAGCAATTTCTGTCTACTTTGGGGTCTGGGGGCATCATTCTATAAGTACTTCCAGTTATACTCCTTGAGTGAGATGATTTCTGGCTGTTGGATTCTAGAATCCAGATGCTAACTGAAGGACACTTGAGAGACTCTGCACAAGCCACATCAACACTACAGGGCATGAGACAGAGGTCGTACCTTGGTGACATTTCCCCATCCTTTGCCTCACCAAGGGCAAACAATCTTTCCTAATCAGATGGAACATGCTGCAGAGGGTCTCTGTTCTTTCTGAGTACTCAAGTTTCCAGCACACCATTGCTTTAACATTGTCCTTTGACAACCAACAACATGACTCAGTTATCCAACATCAGTAGAGCTACTTTTTAAGACCTGTCCTCTTGATTTGAAAGTCATTAGAGAAAATATGCCAAGTCAACCAGGAGAAACTTCACCACCAACGGAAATCAAACTTGCAGACAGACTTGTCTATCTTCAGAATCCCTGCTCCCAAACATTGGGCAAACCAGAGAGAACTGAGCTGTCAGAGTATAAACATGTCTGTCTCCTGCCTACTCAAGCTGACAGAATTAACACTCTATGCATAGAGACTGTCTTTTTATTTTTTAAAGGGCCATTAGATGAAACCAAAGGAACAGCCAGATGAAACCAAAAGAACAGCTCCCAAATCATGCTTCTGGGAATCCCAGGGACTCTGGGAAAGTGTCACATGATCAGAGGGAATGGAGGAGGGAAGGAAGGAGAAGTTAGAAAGGTGAAGGGTGGGCCTCTCCCTTCTTTAACTCAAGAAGACTTGATTCTATCTGTTTCTTACTTTAGACTCCTCTGTAAGAGTCAATTTGAAGAAAAGACTCTAATTTTTTTTCTTTGAAAACTACTTATTCACTATAATTTTGTTTCTAAACATTTTGGTTTTATTTAAATCAGCAAGTTTTAAGCCTATTTCAGAATTGAACTGGATTTTTTTTTTTTTTTTTTTTTGTAACTCCAAACTTTTATTTCAGAACTATTTGGCTGTAGAAATGAGTCAGACATCTCATTTTAACTAAGACATTTTTGCCAAACTGAAAAGAAAATATGAATATGCTCTCCTCTTGAAAGAGAGATGCTGCTACAGGATCTGATTTTCCTTTGTTATAATAATTTCTTGAAAGACTTTTCAGGGGAAATTCAATGCTGAAAATTGGGAAGAGAATAGTACTCTATCTCTATTAAAATTTTTATTTGAATTTCAAAAGATGCATTTAAATATTTCACAACTGAAACTATCCTCTGAGGTCTTGGAATGTAGTTAACGAAAAACTTCTAACCTTGGAAGTGATATTCCACTGGGCTCCATCGTCAGTTAAGGCCATAGGATGATAATACTATGAAATCCATGCAGAGATATAAGTGGGACAATCTAACCTATGATAATTTAGGTCTGCACCTAGAAACGAACAAATCTAGGTATGAGAGCCATGCCCAAAGACATTTGCCATCTTGAAAAATTCCCAAGATCTAGTTTAAAATTTTGGTTTTTTGTGCAAATATTAGTTTTAAAATGCATATGTTAGTAAACATTAAACTTATTATCATCTTCATAAAACAATCTATACCTCATTAAAAGGTTATTATCCCAAGATTCATTTCTAAAATAATCATAATTATTGCTCTAAATTATGTATGTATATTGGCTGTAATATTCATGGTAATGAATGGGAAAAGAAGTATTATTATACCCACTTTACAAAGAAGGATTCAGGACTATACAAGTTAAATTACTTGCCTAGGACCATTATAGCCAAATAAATGGTAGAACATGGCTCCAGTGCATTCTCATACTTTACACTGCATCACATGAGATTTGAATCTGTATGTCTACCTTGAGGATATAAAGGAGGGCATGCATGACCCAGCATCACTTTTACTGGCTGCCTACTATATGCTGGGCTTCCCTGGTGGCTCAGATGGTAAAGAATCTGCCTGCAGTGTGGGAGACCTGGATTCGATCCCTGGGTCAGGAAGATCCCCTGGAGAAGGAAATGGCAACCTCTCCAGTATTTTTGCCTGGAGAATCCCATGGATGGAGGAGCGTGGTGGGTACAGTCCATGGGGTTGCAAAGAGTCAGACATAACTGAGCAAGTAACACTATTAGATGCTCAGCACAGGGCAAGACACTTTACACACACCACCCTCTTTAATCCTCACAATGCCAGGTAAGTATTATTATTACCAGTATTAATACCAGGTAAGTATTATTATTACCTCCATTTAACACAGAAAACTGAGGCTTAACATAGTTAAAAAGCACAGGTCACACATTTGAAATATGTATGAAGTTCAGATCTAAAGCCCAGTTCTGTCTGATTTCAAAACATAGACATGACCAAACTTTTACTTCCAAATGAATTCTTTTTTTTAATATAAATTTATTTATTTTAATTGGAGGCTAATTACTTTACAATATTGTATTGGTTTTGCCATACATCAACATGAATCTTCCACGGGTGTACGCGTGTTCCCCATCCTGAACCCCCCTCCCACCTCCCTCCCCATAAAGGAATATATATCTAGTTTCTGATGCTCCCATTGTTTACAAGTTTTCTAAAGCTCATCTTTTGAAATTCTCTTCTTAGAGTGAGTTAGTAAACCACTAAGGAAAAACTGCCCCCTTAAACTCACTTTATACAACAGCAATACCATATTCCAGATGACTTTTGGGTTTTTCAAAAAATCCAATTTTCTCTCAAATTACGATTTGATATTACTAAGTGAAAGTGAAAGTTGCTCAGTCATGTCTGACTCTTTGCAACCCTAGGGACTATACAGTCTGTGGAATTCTCCAGGAAAGAATACTTGAGTGGGTAGCCTTTCCTTCTCCAGGGGATCCTCCCAACCCAGGGATCAAACCCAGGACTCTCACATTGCAGGTAGATTCTTTACCAGCTGAGCCACAAGGGAAGCCCAAGAATACTAGAGTGAATAGCCTATCCCTTCTCCAGCAGATCTTCCCAACTCAGGAATCGAATTGGGGTCTCCTGCATTGCAGGTGGATTCTTAAACAACTGAGCTATCAGGGAAGCCTGCTATCACTGAGAATTTCCCCCCAAAATATGTCCCTGATTTCAAAGTAACTCTAAGAATGTTTTGAATAGTTATAGCACCATTGGATTAAGTTGATAGTTTCTCTGGGTACTTATTGTGAAGGAACAATGTGCATTTAGGGACATAATTTCTTTAAAATATATATATATATATATATATATATATATATGTATATGTATATATATCCCACAGCTCATGATTATCTCTCAGTCCCATTGTTCAATCAGCCATCCGTCCTATTTCTGCACTGTGTCTATCCCCAGACATATTTTCTATACCTCTTCTCACAAAATGATTCATTAAAGAAAGTCAGACATCTTATATGAAAGGGGCATCAACCTGTGGAAAGGAATCAGGGGCAGCAATTCTCAAGGAGAATTTTTAATCACCCAGAATACCCTCCATGACAACTCAGGACCCATCCCTTCCTTTTCCCATAGATGAAAAGTCTAACCTGACAAAATGGTCCCACATTCCACTGGAAATGATAGATCACTTTCAATATTTGCCTCCATTTTGTGGGAACCTTCTCAAAGCAGCAGATAAAGCCTATACACCTATAAAGCCATTGAGTATTTTGATTAAAATCAGCTTAACTTTGAAATTTCAAATCACAAATAGAATATCACTTTTGAGCTAAAAATCCTACTAAGTTGGAAGGAGATTGGCATTTAAACAGATGTCACCAGTGTTTTGGGAAATGTAAATTGAGGTACAGATGGTGACTGCTAGGGAGTTAAGAGCATCTGTGTTTCATGGAGAAAAAAAAGCTATATTTGTGAAAAATTTTAAAATAATAACTGAAACTCTTAACTTGATTTTGAAAGAAGACAAGAAAATATCCTCGTTGGATGGCACTATTTGATAAATTTCTTACCATATCAAAAATGACTCAAATTTCTGGATATTAATAAGATTCAAGATGGGGAATTTTACCCTATGTCTTCAGTAAGCCAAAATTAGAACTTCTATCTAAAAGAACAAGTGCAATCTTGGGAAAGACTGCTGATTCTTCTATTTCAGCCAGTTTTGTATCTTAATGTGAGTTCTACGGAAAATATCTGCCATACAGTGGTAAAGAGCAGGGGGTCTGGAGTCAGAGCACCTGAACTCAAAATCTGGCACTGTGGCCTTGTAGCTGTGTAACCATGGAACACATTACTTAATTCCTCCAAGCCTCAGTTTCCTCATTTGCAAAATAAAGATCAAAATAATAGTGCTGCCCTCATGGTACTGTTATGAGGACTAGTGCTTCAGTTCAGTTCAGTCGCTCAGTCCTGTCCGATTCTTTGCGACCCCATGAATCGCAGCATGCCAAACATCAACAAATATTAGTTAATATCATTATAGGCTTTCTTCCTAATCCTAATCCTGGGAGATCTACACAGATCTCAGAATCATTGACCTACTACCTCCCCAGGTCCCCACATCCCCACACCCGTCTTGACCTAGCATAAACAATGACCTAGCAATTTGGATCTCATGAATTAGTAAATCCATAGTTCAGGCAGATCATCAATGGTCTAACAAAGGACCTTTGTTATTCTTTCTAATAGGCCTCTAGATATTTCCCATCAAAGAATCAGCCACTCCAAGTACTAACACTTGAAGTTTTTAACTGAAGCCCTTCTTCAAGATGCAGAAAGCTTTTCAGTTTACCAGGATAATTCATAAAGTTAATATTCCCATTAATGTGACAAACATTCTAAAACCCTCAGTGTGCTAAAACAGTTTTGCACTAAAAAGCTAATTTCAAACTAGGAAGAGACTGAATCAATCTCTCTATTTTGTGTATTTGTTTATTTGTGTATTTGCCTTTAAGAATTCTTATGCTCAGTGGCTCATATTAATCCAATTTTTCAATGAGTTTTCTCCTTCAGGGGAAATCAAGAAACCAGAAGGTTAATCAATTCAGTCATACTAAGAAACCATGTAGGAACCATATAGGAATCCAGACTCCAAGGTTAGAGTTTAATGTGCTACACACCCTACCTGATTGGAATGAGTTTATGAATTAGATCCCATACACAAATGGATGCATTTAGCTTCGTTCACAGCACATCCGCAAACTCATTTACCAGATCCATAAGCACTTGTAAACATTGCTAATGGAGTTTGCTAAATGAATATTATAAACGTAATCCAAATGAGCTCTCCATGGAAATTGCAAATCATATGAAAAATATAGTGCATTCAGTTGTAACACATTTCAGGAACGGTATATTTTAGTTAATTGTGTTAGTATATGATACATGGCTAAACGTCATTGCTAGCACCTAGAAAAAAATTAGCTCTTTCTGCTGGCTTAAAACCGTTCAACCTAGGATACTGAATATTATCAAATCCATCAATCAGATGTTCTTTATTGCTAAGGCAAATCATCCAGGTTCATACTGTATCCTTCAGAGAAAGCATCCAGGGCACTTAAGCTTACCTCACTATAGGTAAGCTTCTTTGGTCTGTGAGAATATCAATGTGCATTTTAGTTGCTCAGTTGTGTCCGACTCTTCGCAATCTCATGGGCAGTAGCCCATCAGGAGCCTCTGTCAATGGGATTCTCCAGGCAAGAATACTGGAGTGGATTGCCATTCCATTCTCCAGGGGAACTTCCCAACCCAGGGATCAAACCCAGGTCTCCCACATTGCAGGCAGACTCTTTACCATCTGAGCCACCAGCCAGCTTCCAAAATGGTGACCTGGTGGCCTAAAATTATTACTGCAACTTTCAAGACAGCCTGGTTCACTCTTGGACTTGACTAAAAGCTATCCTCTTTAACTAATAAAAGTACAGAAGAAGTTTTAAACATATGGTAGCCTTTTTTCTTTATTTTTTTCATACTGCCATACTTTCAACTTGAATTCTATAATTTAAGTTGCCTTATTTGAATGAAATTTCTATACTCATGTCACTTCTTGCCCAAAGTACAAGCAAGACATAATCTGAGACTCCCAAAGGTTTTCTTATCTTGGTGATGATTTATTTCAGGCATGAGAAAACTAAAAATGCTATTCAAAAATGGGAAGTCTGATGCTTTGAAGAGCTCAGTTCTCTCAAAATGTGAACTTCATTTCTCATTTTAGGGAGTGAGAGACTGAACATACAAATGGACAATGGTCAGACCATACATAAAAAGAGAAATCTGACTCCTGCAACTTCAAGCAACTTGCCCAGGAAACCAACTCATTGTCTACCACTGTTTGCCTCCTACAAGTCAGACTTGTAGGAAGTCATGCTGTTATCTCTAGTAACAACCTGGGAAACCAAACAATAATCCTTGTAACAGTCAGCCCCAAACATGCAGGTCTTAATAACTGACAGCTTCTATAATTTTTATTCCTGCTTCTATCTTAGAATCAACCAGAGAAAAATATGTACTCCTGATTAATCACATAGGATATCTCACATCTAGTTATCCACCTAGCTTACAGCCTAGGAAGTTTACAGCTTCCCCATGTCAACAGCCGTCAATCAGAACACATCTGAAGCCTTCCTTTTTTTTTTTTAATTTTATTTTATTTTTAAACTTTACATAACTGTATTAGTTTTGCCAAATATCAAAATGAATCCGCCACAGGTATACATGTGAAGCCTTCCTTTTTGTCCACTATAAAACCTCACCATTCCTCTGCATGCCTTTAAATCTTTACCAAAACACAAATGACAGAAGTAGCTCAACCTCACACTATAGCAAAGGCCTTTGTTCTCATTTGGTTGGTCTTCATTATATCTACAAGAGCAACCCAGATGATGTTTTAGAGATAACAACAAATTCTGAAATGATGTTCATCTAATTTATGGCAAGGACTGTTGAGGTTTATATCCTGGTAGAGATTATCTTTCGAAGTGTTAAAGAGTCTAAATCATTCTGCAAGAAACCATCCCCCAAGATACCGTTTATCATATATATAAATGTTCCAGGAAAAGAAAGTATGAGCCAAGTTAGTGTAAACAATCACATTTCTTAAGTCAGCCTAACTTGATTATTACTCTTGCTACCAAGTACTAGATTCCTCTCTTTTTGAGCTCATCTTGTACATTATTTCTCAGTTACTCCTTCAAAACAAGTTTTAACAGTCAGGGGCTGAGTGTGTACATACAAAGATAATAATGGAGATAGAAACCCTCATGCTCCACCTCCACCCCCATCCCCACCACCTACCCCTTCACAAGTTAGAAGGCAACCGAGAGAAGAACATCGGTGCCTGACCTTTCCTTTTTTTAGTATCATGTGTTATTTTATCTTTATCTCATTTTATTGTTAACTTGGATGAAGTTCTCAGGCTAAATAGAGACTGGGAAACAACGATAATAATTTATCTTTTGTGGCCAAGAATTGGAATGTACTGAGTAAATAAATATTATAGTGAATAAATCAGAACACTGACCAAAAATCAATGCCCAAGTTTTAGAAAAAATAGGTCAAATTTTATTCATTCACTTATACTGAATAAAATTTGCTTGTGTTTTTTGTCTGTTCAAGTTATTTGATTTTGAACGTTTTTAATCATGCAGTGACCTAGAATTATCATGAATACCAATTATGAACACCAATTACCACTACAAAAGTGAAACACAGACAAGCATCATCTCGAGCCCAAAGACGTTTTCCAAGGAGATGTTCTTTTCTGCCTGCAAAAGATGCCACCAACTTATACTACTTTCAGTGGGCTCAAGACACTATTTGAGGATAAAAATGTCTTGATTACTCAAGTCTAGAAACTACAGTGAAAAATGTGAGTGCTTATTTTCTCTTTAATGGACATACCTGAGATGCTACTGAGAGTCATAAATGCCTATCTTTTATATCTCTACAGGATTTTTGCAATAGGAGATCATTAATGTGGCATAAAATATTTCCTTCATAATGAAGCTTATCCTAAATTTCTAATCAGTTTAGCTGGCCTTCAGAGCATTTTTCTGTTTCTTCCATTCCATTTTTATGATGAGCTGACAAAAACTCAACATAATATTCTAGACAAGACTGTCAATTTATATAATGGCACCTTAATATTTTCCACATTATTCTCACTCTTCTTCCAGTGACTTATTTTTAGGATTGTTGCACATTGAGCAAAGCTCATGATCTTTTCCTTGGAAGGTTATGGCAAATTCAATATCCATCACTGTGTATGATTAGCTTAAATTGTTCTTTCAGATGTGCATCACCTCACACTTGCCTGCTTCAAATTTCATCTTCATCATATTGCCCAATTACCTGGTTTGGTTAAGTCTTGCTGGAGTCCCTTGTGATTCTTATTGGACTGAAATTTTAGGGTCATTGAATAATATCAGTCCTTTGTTCACCTCATCTTATAGATGGTTAATAAATGTATTCAACAACAAAAATCTCCTCTGATGCAGATCTCTAGGGCATTCTGTTATTAACCTCACTCTGCATCCACAACGGGACCTGACCCCCATTCTCTCAGGGCTCTTCCTGGTCTTTTTAGTCCCTGGTCTGACATCTACCTCTAAGGCTACAATGATGAAGTTTTCTTATCAGTGCTTGGAAGGTAATTTATAAAAACGCCTGTATGGGTCAAAAAAGCTCATATGCACTCCTGGCAGTGTTTGTGTGATCAAAACTTTAAGGAGCAACTGGTGTACACAATACTGTAGACAAAATTATGCTGATGAGTCATTTTTTATTCTGCTCACCTAATTCCTTCTTTTTTTCTTCTTATATGAATAAAATGTTTACTTTCTTTTAGTTATTTATAAGCCTTCTGGGTTCCTCTTATTAAAAGTCTATAGTCTTTGAACCTACCATTTGCCTACCCTATCTCCTTATCTGTTTAGAATAGTAGCTGGATTTGATTTGAAACTTACATAACTTTGAATTGGTTTGTAATTCATACAAAGTGCATTACTTCTATAGAAAGTACACATCCTAAAGAAAAGAATTCAGTTTCAGTATCATCTTGAGAAGTATTCATACTATTGAATGATTCAATATGAGAAGTCAATCCAAAATGTACTCTGATACATACTGGCCAAGCAAGGGAATAAGATGTCTCTTAAATAATTGGTTGTTCACTCCCAAGGCATAGTTTGATTTACATATAAATTTCTAGCAGGATACTCTTAACTGTATAGAACCAAGAGCATTTCTGTGTATATTTGGCTCTCTTTAGATGTTAACTATTAATTTAGATTCACTGGCATTACAACCTTGTTGTCTTGATTGTGCAGAATTCAGCATTGTAGCCATATCTAATGTATGAGTCCTAAGTCTTGCCAGATAAATTCCAACATGCCTTCCTGGTACTCTAAGGTAAGTGGAATCTCACTTAATTATACAACTTTGTGATTTGAAATCACATAAATGAAGTAACAGATTCCACTTATCTTTGAGTTTCTGGCAGTAGTTAAAAGAACTGAGAGGAGGAAGCAGTTTTCCAGACAGGGAATCCAAATCAAAACATGTGTTACACTTTCAAAGATACTAAGTTGGCTAATGGTAAGTCATTTAGTTGCCCAAACTCTCCTCACAGAGGAGTATTCCCTTCATTTCTTAGCTTGTCATTCTGTGAAATAAAATGCATGGATGCAATGGAAGGCTGCCCTTTTAAATTAGGGAAATGAAGCATGGCAAAAGCAAATAAAATAACAATGCTTCATCAAGAAAAGTATTAATACAACCCACAGCTCTCAAATCCCCATCCAAACCTAAAATTGATTATTCAGTTCCACATCCAGATGATGGGATGTTTTTGTTCAGTCACTAAGTAAGTTGTGTCCAACTCTTGGCAACCCCAAGGACTGCAGCACACCAGCCTTCCCTATCCCTCACCATCTCCCGGAGTTTGCTCAAACTCATATCCATTGAGTTGGTGATGCCATCCAGCCATTCATCCTCTGTTCCCCCTTCTCTTCCTGCCCTCAATCCTTCCCAGCATCAGGATCTTTTCCAATGAGTCGGCTCTTTGCATCATGTGGCCAAAGTATTGGAGCTTCAGCTTCAGCATCAGTCCTTTCAATGAATATTCAGGGTTTATTTTCTTTAGGACTGACTGATTTGATCTCCTTGCTGTCCAAGGGACTCTCAAGAGTCTTTTCCAGCACGATTTGAAAGCATCAATTCTTCAGTGCTCAGCCTTTTTATAGTCCAACTCTCACATCTGTACATGACTATTGGTAAAATCATAGCTCTGATTATATGGACGACCTTTGTCAACAAAGTGATGTCTCTGCTTTTAATACACTGTCTAGGTTTCAGGCTAATTTGTGCCTGCTATTTCAAAGCTTTGATATATTGTGATATCTTCCTTTGTGTTGTTGTTATTTTAGTCACTAAGTCATGTCTGACTCTTTTGCAACCCCATGGACTATAGTCTGCCAGGATCCTCTGTCCATGGGATTTCCCAGGAAAGAACACTGGAGGGGGCAGCCATTTCCTTCTCCAGGGCATCTTCCCAACCCAGAGATCGAACCTATATCCCCTGCATTGGCAGGCAGATTATTTACCACTGAGCCACCAGAGATGCCTTGAAATTTTCCTTAGTAAGTTAATAAATACTTTTATGGGTATTTGGAGAAATGGTTAAATTGTCATTTGGTCAATGGTTTCCATATTCGGAAAAATGGCCACTGAGCACTAGCATTGCCACTACTAGTATAAGCCCAGTACTTTTGGATTGTGCAGAGTGAAAAATCAAATCAAGTCAAGGCAGCAGACCCCTAAAAGAAGGTGGATTTCTCAGAGGTGGATATTAACTTCAGTGAAGATACCATGTCTTACATTTATTTCCTTTATTTCCCTGTAATTCCAAGCATTTGGTTGAACAAACAGCTCCTTTAGTGAGTTAGACAAGCTTGTGCCCAACTTGGCCATTCATTGATTCATTCAACAAAGATCAATAACTGCCATTATATGGCATGGGTATAAATTTTGAGCAGGTATCAGAACTGAGTAAAAGTGCACCCTTAGAGCCTAAGTTGTCTGGGTTTCTTATCCTAATTTTGCTTCGATGTTTCTATGATTTTTCTCTTTTATATATCCTGAAGATTGTTATCATACAGAGAAAAGTAGTCAGATATTTTACTTCCTCTTGTTGGATTTTTCCCTTGCCTTTTTCACCTCTTTCATGGAGCATGTAGTCATGCTAACCAAACGTAAAATGCAACAGCATGGAGAACATGTTTTGGCTTTGGCTAACCCCCAACAGTTTTAACAGCCATTGATGATATTCACACAAAAACCTGGCTGATGTCACCCATTCTTGGCATCAGGATCTCTGAAATTATCGGTTCTAGTGAATTTCTATTTTCAAAACTATTTAGTGAAATGAAAAGTGTTTCACCATCAGGACATTATTCTTTAATTATAAGGTCTTATTGAGTCTCACGTGTCATCTCAAAGAGATGGGGGCAAAGGAGGAGAAGCAACATAAGTTAATACTTTCCATGTCGCTGGAGAGGCAGGAATTAGGAGGTGAATCCATTTTCCCTTTGCAATGATTACATTTTAGCAGAGATTTTTTTGTTTTTAATTTGAATTGGAAGCATGCAAAATCACTTGGATTATTGATCCTACTAAGCTAGTTCTTTCTTATGAAACTTATGTTATCATATTAAGGCTCTTTAACCTTTTTTTCTGATTAGTCAATAAATCTTTGGTACTTATGATGAAAATCGTGCCAATTACTCCTATCTATAATAGATGATTTGGGGAATTCCGCGGTGCTCCAAGGGTTAGAACTCTGTGCTTTTAATGCCAGGGGCATGTATTCAATCCTGGTTGGGAAATTAAGATCCCACAAAGCCGTGTGCTATGTGCTAAGTCTCTTCAGTCATGTCTGACTCTTTGTGACCCTATGGATGGTAGCCCACCAGACTCCTCTGTCTATGTGATTCTTCAGGCAAGAACACTGGAGTGGGTTGCCATGCTCTCCTCCAGGAGGTCTTCCCAACCCAGGGATCAAACCCACATCTTCTGTGTCTCCTGCACTGGCAGGCAGTTGCTTTACCACTAGTGCCACCTGGGAAGCCCTACAAAGCTGTGAGCCATCGTCAAAAAAAATAAAGAAAAAAAATATATATATAATACATGATTTGATTACATTTTGTCATCTTACTATATAAAACTATATTATTTTTAAAAATTCAAACATTTTCTAAACATTAAGATGTATCACTACTCCCAAAGTCCTAACTAGAATTGCTCTACATATTAAAGCCATTATTCTACATATTAAAACCATTATTTCTTCCCTGATCAAGACTCTCTCAAAGTCTAAGAGGGACTCATGAATTGCATTTTCCCCAGTTATCTCTTTCCTAATCTCTGGCCATTATTTTCATCTCCTTGCTATTAAAAATTTCCCTTGTTGAGTATTTTTTAACCTTTTCCAACTTAGTTCAGTTCAGTTCAGTCGCTCAGTCGTGTCTGACTCTGTGAGCCCATGAACCGCAGCTCGCCAGGCCTCCCTGTCCATCACCAACTCCCAGAGTCCACCCAAACCCATGTCCATTGAGTCGGTGATGCCATCCAACCATCTCATCCTCTGTTGTCCCCTTTTCCTCCTGCCCTCAATCTTTCCCAGCATCAGGGTCTTTTCCAATGAGTCAGCTCTTTGCATCAGGTGGCCAAAGTATTGGAGTTTCAGCTTCAGCATCAGTCCTTCCAATGAATATTCAGGACTGATCTCCTTTAGGATGGACTGGTTGGATCTCCTTGCAGTCCAAGGGACTCTCAAGAGTCTTCTCCAACACCACAGTTCAAAAGCATCAATTCTTTAGCACTCAGCTTTCTTTATAGTCCAACTCTCACATCCATACATGACTACTGGAAAAACCATAGCCTTGAATAGACGGACCTTTGTTGACAGAGTGATGTCTCTGTTTTTCAACATGCTGTCTAGGTTGGTCATAACTTTCCTTTCCAACTTAAGCAACCTGTATATTAGACAGGAAAGGATATGGAAAACTAAAGAATACCTGCCAAAAAATGAGGAATGGAGAAAAAGAGGAAAGCAAACAAGAACGGAAGAAATGTTTTGAAAGCTTGTTTCTGGTGGCTTTGATAAATACTTAAGAATACTGACTTTCTGTTTCTGAATTCACTGGAGTTGCCTACCAAGAATGGCTGGAGTCCAGAAAGTGGCCATTGGGCCTCTGGCCCTCTTCTTGTCTATCACTGTATTTATGTAGAATACTGAAGTAGTGTTACTGAACACTTAGAATCCTCTCCTTGTTCTACTGCCTTAATTTGAACTCAAAAATGGTGGGAGGAAGGAGGAATTAGGAAATACAAAGTGGGAGAAAAAACACATTGAATGGACCTTTGCCTTTTAAAAGCATCATGAAGGGTTCTCCTTATGATTTCCTGAAGTCTGTTCATCATCTCTTCAGAAATTTATTTTCAAATACAGATGCAGGACTTTCCTGGTGGTCCAGTGGTTAAGAATCCAGCTGCCAATGCAGGGGATATGGATTCAATCTCTGGTCAAGGAAGATTTCACACGCCGTGGGGCAACTAAGCCTGTGTGCCACAACTATCGAGCACTTTAGGGCCTTTGAGCAGCAACTACTGAGCCCACATGCCCAGAGATCGTGCTCTGCAACAAGAGAAGGCACCACAATGAGAAGCCCACACACCACAACTACAGAGCAGCCCCTGCTGGCTGCTACTAGAGAAAGCATGTGCACAGCAACAAAGACCAAGCACAGCCAAAAACACATTTTTTTTAAGATGCAAACCAGTACAAGAACATTCCATCTGCTTCTTAGAACTTATAACAAATCCCGGTGGCATCTGATATTGGGGAAGAATAATAAATGGAACTATATAAAGTTTCAAATATAACATGAAATTGTAATAGTATAAACTATGTCAATAGGTTTTCCATGTTAAGTAGTAATATATCATCATCAATATAATATTGATGTAGTAATATATCATCCTTTTTCTAAAGTTCTTAAAACTGAGACAAAACTCTACCCTAAAACAAAAGAAAAAGTAAGTGACGACTACCTGCAGCCATTTGCTCCTGATTTTCTGACCAACCTGTGCTGTGTTGGAGCTCTACCCCATCCCCATTTCGAGTGTTGGAATCAAGAATGACTCTGTTACCTGGAAACAATGTCAAGGTGTTGAGTGTCATAAAGCAAGGCAGCTTATATTATTGAGTTTGTATCTCAAATATCCTCAGTTTTATCAACCATGGAAATCATCTCATGACAAGAAAGTGAAGAGGAATGAAGTAAAGTTTTTTTAATTTATTTTTTATTGAAGGATAATTGCTTTACAGAATTTTGCTGTTTTCTGTCAAATCTCAACATGAATCAGCCATAGTTATACATATATCCCCTCCCTTTTGAAACTCCTTCCCATCTCCCTTCCCATCCCACCCCTCTAGGTTGATACAGAGCCCCTGTTTGAGTTTCCTGAGCCATACAGCAAATTTCCATTGGCTATCTCTTTTACATATGGTAATGTAAGTTTCCATGTTACTCTTTCCATACATCTCACCCTCTCCTCCCCTCTCCCTATGTCCATAAGTCTGTTCTCTAGGTCTGTTTCTCCATTGTTGCCCTGTAAATAAATTCTTCAGTACCAGTTTTCTAGATTCCATATATATGCATTAGAATACGGTATTTATCTTTCTCTTTCTGACCCACTTCACTCTGTGTGATAGGTTCTATGTTCATCCACCTCATTAGAACTGACTCAAATGCATTCCTTTTTATGTCTGAGTAATAGTCCACTGTGTATATGTACCACAACTTTTTTATCCATTCATCTGTCGATGGACATCAAGGTTGCTTCCATGTTCTAGCTATTGTAAATAATGCTGCAATGAACATTAGGGTACATGTGTCTCTTTCAATTTTGGCTTCCTCAGGGTATATGCCTAAGAGTGGGTTGCTGGGTCGTATGGTGATTTTATTCCTAGTTTTTTAAGGAATCTCCATGCCGTCTTCCATAGTGCCTGTACCAATTTACATTCCCACCAACAGTGCAAGAGTGTTCCCTTTTCTCCACACCCTCTCCAGCATTTATTGTTTGTAGACTTTTTGATGAGGGTGATTCTGACCAATGTGAGGTGATATCTCATTGTAGTTTTGATTTGTATTTCTCTAATAATGAGCTATGTTGAATATCTTTTCATGTGTTTGTTAGCCATCTGTATGTCTTCTTTGGGGAAATGTCTGTTTAGGTCTTTTCCCCACTTTTTGATTGGGTTGTTTGTTTTTCTGGTATTGAGTTGTATGAACTGCTTGTATATCTTAGGAATTAATCCTTCATCTGTTTTTTCATTTCCTATTATTTTTCTCCCATTCTGAGGGTAGTCTTTTCACCTTGCTTATAGTTTTCTTTGCTGAGCAAAAGCTTTTAAGCTTGATCAGGTCCCACTTCTTTACTTTTGTTTTTATTTCCATTACTCTTGGAGGTGGGTCATACAGGATCTTGTTTTGATTTATGTCATTGAGTGTTCTGCCTATGTTTTCCTCTAAGAGTTTTATAGATTCTGGTCTTATATTTAGGTCTTTAATCCATTTTGAGGTCATCTTTGTGTATGGTGTTAGGAAGTGTTCTAATTTCTTTCTTTTACATGGAGCTGTCCAGTTCTCCCAGCACCACTTATTGAAGACGCTGTCTTTGCCCTATTGTATATTCTTGCCTCCTTTGTCATATATGAGGTACCAACAGGCACATGGGTTTGTTTCTGGGTTTTCTATCTTGTTCCATTGGTCTATATTTCTGTTTTTGTGCCAGTAACATACTGTCTTGATGACTGTAGCTTTGTAGCATAATCTGAAGTCAGGAAGGTTGATTCATCCAGCTCCATCCTTCTTTCTCAAGACTGCTTAGGCTCTTCCGGGTCTTTTGTGTTTCAGTATGAATTGTGGCAATTTTTGTTCTAGTGCTGTGAAAAATGCCATTGGTAATTTGATCAATCAGTCAGTTCAGTCGCTCAGTCGTGTCCAACTCTTTGCGACCCCATGAATCACAGCACACCAGGCCTCCCTGTCCATCACCAACTCCTGGAGTTTACTCAAACTCATGTCCATTGAGTCGGTGATGCCATACAGCCATCTCATCCTCTGTCGTCCCCTTCTCCTCCTGCCTCCACTCCCTCCCAGGATCAGGGTTTTTTTTCCAATGAGTCAACTCTTTGCATGAGGTGGCCAAAGTATTGGAGTTTCAGCTTCAGCATCAGTCCTTCCAATGACCACCCAGGACTGATCTCCTTTAGGATGGACTGGCTGGATCTCCTTGCAGTCCAAGGGACTCTCAAGAGTCTTCTCCAACACCACAGTTCAAAAGCATCAATTCTTCAGTGCTCAGCTTTCTTCACAGTCCAACTCTCACATCCATACATAACCACTGGAAAAACCATAGCCTTGACTAGACGGACCTTTGTTGGCAAAGTAATGTCTCTGCTTTTCAATATGCTATCTAGGTTGGTCATAACCTTCCTTCCAAGGAGTAAGCGTCTTTTAGTTTCATGGCTGCAATCACCATCTGCAGTGGTTTTGGAGCCCCCAAAAATAAAGTCTGACACTGTTTCCACTGTTTCCCCATCTATTTCCCATGAAATGATGGGACCAGATGCCATGATCTTAGTTTTCTGAATGTTGAGCTTTAAGCAAATAAAGTCTGACACTGTTTCCACTGTTTCCCCATCTATTTCCCATGAAGTGATGGGACCAGATGCCATGATCTTAGTTTTCTGAATGTTGAATTTTAAGCCAACTTCTTCACTCTCCTCTTTCACTTTCATCAAGAGGCTTTTGAGTTCCTCTTCACTTTCTGCCATAAGGGTGGTGTCATCTGCATATCTGAGGTTATTGACATTTTTCCTGGCAATCTTGATTCCAGCTTGTGCTTCTTCCAGCCCAGCATTTCTCATGATGTACTCTGCATATAAGCTAAATAAGCAGGGTGACAATATACAGCCTTGATGTACTTCTTTTCCTATTTGGAACCAGTCTGTTGTTCCATGTCCAGTTCTAACTGTTGCTTCCTGACCTGCCATATAGGTTTCTCAAGAGGCAGGTCAGGTGGTCTGGTATTCCCATCTCTTTCAGAATTTTCCACAGTTTATTGTGATCCACACAGTCACTCTGTAGACTGAGTTTCATAGTATAGTCATTTTCACAATATTGATTCGTCCTACCCAGGAACATGGAATATCTCTCCATCCATTTATGTCATCTTGATTCTTTTAATTAGTGTCTTATAATTTTCTGTGTACAGTTCTTTTGTTTCCTTAAGTAAGTTTATTCCTAGATATTTAATTCTTTTTGTTGCAATGGTGAATGGGATTGATTCCTTAATTTCTCTTTCTGATTTTTCATTGTTAGTATATAGAAATGCAAGTGATTTCTGTGTATTGATTTTGTATCCTGCAACTTTGCTAAATTCACTGATTAGCTCTAGTAATTTTCTGAAACTGTCTTTAGGGTTTTCTATGTACAGTATGTCATCTGCAAACAGTAAGAGCTTTACTTCTTCTTTTCTGATCTGGATTCCTTTTATTTCTTTTTCTTCTCTGATTGCTGTGGCTAGGACTTCCAGAACTTTGTTGAATAATAGTGGCAAAAGTGGGCACCCATGTCTTGTTCCTGATCTTAGGGGGAGCGCTTTCAGTTTTTAACCATTGAGAATAATGTTTGCTGTAGGCTTATCATATATGGTCTTTACTATGTGAAGTAGGTTCCTTCTGTGCCCATTTTTTTAAAGACTTTTAATCATAAATAGGTGCTGAATTTTGTCAAAGGCTTTTTCTGCATCTATTGAGATTACCATATGGTTTTTATCTTTCAATTTGTTAATATGGTGTATCACATTGATTTATTTGTGTATACTGAAGAATCCTTGCATCCATGGAATAAACCCAACTTGATCATGGTGTATGAGCTTTTTGATGTGTTGCTGAGTTCTGTTTGTTAAATTTTGTTGAGAATTTTTGCATCTATGTTCACCATAGTTCTCTTTTTCGTGTGTTGTCTTTGTCTGGTTTTTGTATCAGGATGATGGTGGGCTCGTAGAATGAATTTGGAAGTATTCCTTCCTCTGCAATTTTTTGAAAGAGTTTTAGAAGGATAGGCATTAGCTCTTCTCTAAATGTTTGATAGAATTCTCCTGTGAAGCGATCTAGTCCTGGGCTTTTGTTTTCTGGTAGACTTCTGATCACAGCTTCAATTTCAATGCTTGTAATTGGGCC
Source organism: Bubalus kerabau (assembly GCF_029407905.1). Taxonomy (NCBI): domain Eukaryota; kingdom Metazoa; phylum Chordata; class Mammalia; order Artiodactyla; family Bovidae; genus Bubalus; species Bubalus kerabau. Next base: position 41,431,406 of record NC_073642.1, read on the forward strand.
ACTCACAATTTCGGTTTCTACCTGGTTCAGTCTTGGAAGATTGAACTTTTTAAAAAATCTGTCCTTTTCTTCCAGGTTATCTATTTTTTTGCCATTTAGTTGTTCATAATAGTCTCTTATAATCCTTTGTATTTCTGCATGGTCTGTTGTAACCTCTCCTTTTTCATTTCTAATTTTGTTGCTTTGACTCTTCTCTCTTTTTTTCTTGATGAGTCTGGCTAAAGGTTTGTCAATTTTGTTTATCTTCTCAAAGAACCAGCTTTTAGTTTTATTAATCTTTACTATTGTTTCTTTTATTTCTATTTTCATTTATTTATGCTTGGATCTTTGTGATTTTTTTTTTCCTTCTACTAATTTTGGGTGTCTTTGTTCTCCCTTTTCCGGTTGTTTTAGGTGTAAAGTTAGGTTATCCAATGTTTTTCTTGTTTCTTGAGGTAGGATTGTACTGCTATAAACTTCCCTCTTAGAATTGCTTTTGCTTCATCCCATAGGTTTTGAGTTGTTATGTTTTCATTGTCATTTATTTCTAGAAATTTTTATTTCCCTTTTGATATCTTCAGTAACCTGTCGGTTATCTTAAAATGGGTTGTTTAATCTCCATGTGTTTGTGTTTCTTACACCTCTTTTCTTGTAATTGATATCTAGTCTCATAGCATTTTGGTTGGAGAAGATATGATTTCAAATTTCTTTAATTTACTGAGGTTTGATTTGTGACCCAAGATGTGGTCCATCCTGGAGAATGTTCCATGTACACTTGAGAAGAAGGTGTATTCTTCTGCATTTGGATGGAATGTCCTGAAGATATCAATGAGATCCATCTCACCTAAAGTATCATTTAAGACTTGTGTTTCCTTATTAATTTTCCATTTTGATGACTGTCCATTGGTGTGAGTTGGGTGTTAAAGTCTCCCACTATTATTGTGTTACTGTCAATCTCTCCCTTTATGTCTGTTAGTGTTTGTCTTGTGTATTGTGGAGCTCCTATGTTGGGTGCATCAGTTCAGTTCAGTTCAGTCGCTCAGTCATGTCTGACTCTTTGCGACCCCATGAACTGCAGCACGCCAGGCCTCCCTGTCCATCACCAACTCCTGGAGTTCACCCAAACTCATGTCCATTGAGTTGGTGCTGCCATCCAGCCATTCATCCTCTGTCGTCCCCTTCTCCTCCTGCCCCCAGTCCCTCCCAGCATCAGAGTCTTTTCCAACGAGTCAACTCTTCACATGAGGTGGCCAAAGTATTGGAGTTTCAGCTTCAGCATCAGTCCTTCCAATGAACACCCAGGACTGATCTCCTTTAGGATGGACTGGTTGGATCTCCTTGCAGTCCAAGGGACTCTCAAGAGTCTTCTCCAACAACACAGTTCAAAACCATCAATTCTTCAGCGCTCAGCTTTCTTCACAGTCCAATTCTCACATCCATACATGACCACTGGAAAAACCATAGCCTTGACTAGACGGATCTTTGTTGGCAAAGTAATGTATCTGCTTTTTAATATGCTAGATATTTACAATTTTTTTTTTTAAACTTTACATAATTGTATTAGTTTTGCCAAATATCAAAATGAATCCACCACAGGTTGTTATGTCTTCCTGTTGAACTGATCCCTTGATCATTATGTAGTGTCCTTCCTTATCTCTTGTAATCTTCTTTATTTTAAGGTCTATTTTTGTATGATATGAGTATTGCTACTCCAACTTTCTTTTGCTTCCCATTTGCATGGAAAATATTTTTCCATCCACTCATTTTCAGTCTATATGTGTCTTGAGGTCTGAAGTGGGTTTCTTGTAGACAGCATATACATGGCTCTTGTTTTTGTAGCCATTCAGCCAGTCTGTGTCTTTTGGTTGGAGCATTTAATCCATTTACATTTAAAGTAATTATTGATATATATGTTTCTATTGCCATTTTCTTAATTGTTTGGGGTTGATTTTGTAGATCTTTTTTCTTCTCTTGTAGTTCTTGACTATGTAAGTCCCTTTAACATTTGTTGTAAAGCTGGTTTGGTGGTATTGAATTCTCTTAACTTTTGCTTGTCTGAAAAGCTTTTTATTTCTTCATCAATTTTGAATGAGATCCTTGCTGGGTACAGTAATGTTGGTTGTAGATTTTGCCCTTTCAGTACTTTAAATATATCTTGCTATTCCCTTCCAGTCTGCAGAGTTTCTGCTGAAAGATCAGCTGTTAAATGTATGGGGTTTCCCTTGTATGTTACTTGTTGCTTCTTCCTTGCTGCTTTTAATATTCCTTCTTTGTGTTTAGTCTTTGTTAGTTTGACTAGTATGTGTCTTGGCGTGTTTCTTTTGGGTTTATCCTGTATGGGACTCTTTGTGCCTCTTGAACTTGATTGACTATTTCCTTTTCCATGTTGGGGAAAATTTCAACTATAATCTCTTCAAAAATTTTCTCATACCCTTTTTTTTCCCCCTTCTTCGCCTAGGACCCCTATAATTTGAATGTTGGTGCATTTGATTTGGTCCCAGAGGTCTCTGAGACTGTCTTCACCTTTTTTCATTCTTTTTACTTTATTCTGCTCTTCAGAAGTTATTTACACAATTTTATCTTCCAGCTCACTGATTCATTCTTCTGCTTCAGATATTCTGCTATGATTCCTTCTAGAGTATTTTTAATTTCAGTAATTGTGTTGCTTGTCTCTGTATGTTTATTATTTAATTCTTTTAGGTCTTTGTTAATTGATTCTTGCATTTTCTCCATTTTGTTTTCAAAGTTTTTGATCATCTTTACTATCATTAATCTGAAATTCAGGTAGTTTGCTTATTTCCTCTTCATTTATTTGGACTTCAGTGTTTCTAGTTTGTTCCTTCATTTGCACAGTATTTCTCTGCCTTTTCATTATTATTTTTTTTTAAGTTATTGTGTTTGAGGTCTCCTTTTTCCAGGCTTCAAGGAAAGTTGAATTCTTTCCCTGAAGAAGGTTGAATTCTTTCTTCCTTTTGGTTTCTGCCCTCCTAAGATTGGTCCAGTGGTTTGTGTAAACTTCATATAGCTTCAAGATTTGTGCTAAGTTTTTGTTTGTTTTTCCTCTGATGGGCAAGGCTGAGTGAGGTGGTAATCCTGTCTGCTAATGACTGGGTTTGTATTTTTGTTTTGTTGTTTGGATGAGGCATCCTGCACAGAGTACTACCAGTGGCTGGGTGATGCCAAATCTTGTATTCAAGTGGTTTCCTTTGTGTGAGTTATCACTATTTGATACTCCCTAGGGTTATTTCTCAGAGAAGGCAATGGCACCCCACTCCAGTACTCTTGCTTGGAAAATCCCATGGACAGAGGAGCCTGGAAGGCTGCAGTCCATGGGGTCGCTGAGGGTCGGACACGACTGAGCGATTTCACTTTCACTTTTCACTTTCATGCATTGGAGATGGAAATGGCAACCCACTCCAGTGTTCTTGCCTGGAGAATCCCAGGGACGGCAGAGCCTGGTGGGCTGCCGTCTATGGGGTCGCACAGAGTCGGACACGACTGAAGCGACTTAGCAGCAGCAGCAGCAGGGTTATTTCTCTGGTAGTCTAGAGTCTTGGAGTCAGTGCTCCCATTCCAAAGGCTCAGGGCTTGATCTCTGGTCAGGAACAAAGATTCCACAAGTGGTTTGTATGACATTAAGTGAGATTAAAACAGATATCCAAAAATAAGAAATCAAAGATGAACCCCAGACAAATGGCTGTTACAAAACCAGGCAAATAATAATTAAAATAATGGAATATACACATATACACCCATGAGCAAAGTCAAAACAGTCCAACAAAAATACAGTATATTGACCTAGTGAACAAAGGAAATTAAAAATTATATTCACCTGTTAAGAACAAAACTAACTTAAGCACAAACTGGAAAACAAAACTAATGCAAGGTGCCAAGTAGGGAATAAAGCAATGGAAACTAAACTAACAAATATCTTGAGAGGAAAGGAAAGAAAAAAAGAAAGAAAGTAAGTCAAGAAAAGTTAAACAGAGGTATATGAAGAAGATTTATATTCATTAAAGATTAACTGCAAGAGGAAAAGAACAGTAGGAAAGGCAAACAAAGGAATAAATGTAGAAAAAATAATAGGTTTAAAAAATTAAAATTATAAAAAAAGAGAAAAGAAAAAATGGAAGAAAAAAGAAAAAAAGAAGGAAAAAAAAACGGAAAACTCCACAGAACTGCAAAAGCCCAGTGTACAGGCAGAGGTTTATAACAACAATAGAAAGTGTGACTCAATATACACATATACATATACATCCATAAGCAAAATCAAAATAGCCCAACAAAAATAAAGTACAATAAATTGCCCCGGTGAACAAAAGAAACCAAAAATTATATCTACCAGAACAAAGCTAATTAAAGCACAAACTGGAAAACAAAACTAAAGCAAGGTGTCAACTGGGGAATAAAGCAATGAAAATAAAACTAACAAATACATTGAGAGGAAAAGAGAGAAAGAAAGAAAGAACAGATGTGCAAAGTTAAATAGAGGTAGATAAAGAAGATTTATATACATTAAAGGTTAACTGCAAGGGGAAAAGAACAGTAGGAAAAGCAAACAAAGGAATAAATGTAGAAAAAAATAACAACAGGTTCAAAAAATTAAAATTAAAAAAAGAGAAAAGAAAAAAACGAGGAAAACTCCACAGACATGCAAAAGCCCAATGTAGAGGCAGAGGTCTATGACAATAAAAAATGTGACTGAGGGAAAAAAAAAGTTCAAAAGCTTAATTGGATTTCTTAGTGCCAATAAAATCGACAACTACAAATGGGGGGTTGGGGGGTGGGAAGGGGGGAAAAATCCAAAAAACAAGTCAAAAAACAAGAATAATAAGTGTTTTTCTTGAGTCACTGCTGTCAGAGTCCTTTCCTTCGCTGCGAGTCATAGTTCACCTTACCTCCCTAGGATGCCCTCCAAAACTGTGCTGATCTCTGGACCTGCTGTGGGCCCAGATCAGATTCTAATCTGGTCCTACTCCTGTGAGTTGTTGCCTCCAATGTCCACAGCTATCAGAGCTAGTGTTTTTTCTTTGTGGGAGTTCTGAATGGCCTTTTATATATTCCATAGACATAGAGTCTGCTTAGTTGATCATGTGGATGTAAGTTGCAGCTTGTACAGCTGGTGGCAAGGTTTTGGGTCTTCTTCCTTAGCCACTCTGTCCCTGGGTTTCAATTGTGGTTTTATTTCCACCTCTACACGTGGGTCGTCCACTGGGGTTTAGCTCCTGAGGCTGCCCTGGAGGGCTTGGGTTTGTCCCTGTGAGGGCCAGGTATGGAGGTGATGCAGCTGCTTGGGTCGCAGGGGTTCTGGCATCACCAGGTACTCAGAGGAGTTGGCAGCTAGGGTAGCAGGAAATACAGTGCTCTAGAAGGGTATGGCAACCAGTATTGGCCAATATGCTCCAGTATTCTTGCCTGGAGAACCCCTTCTCTGACAGAGAAGCCTGGCCGGCCACAGTCTACAGGGTTGCAAAGAGTTGGCCACCACTGAAGCGACCCTGCGCGCATAGACGCAAGACATTTTTTGCCTGTGGCAGCTCTGCCCCAATGAGAGTTGAGTGTGATGATGGTGCAGCTGTTTGGCTTGCAGGGACTCTGGCGGCGCCAAGTGTGCAGGGACATGGACTGCCTCTGCCACAGGAGGTATGGCTCTCTCAGAGTCTTTTTCGAGCCTCTTGTAGCTGGCGATCAGAAGGCCTCTGTGGCTCATCTTTCTCCATAGCTCCGCCCCATTCAGGCACTTAGAGGGAGCCCTTTCCTGGGGTTCTTCTATGTTGTTCAGTGCATCAGGCACTTAAAGGGGCACTCTGAGTGGGGTCCTACTCTGTATTTCAGCACATCAGTCACTGAAATGCGTACTCTGGGTGGGGTCCTACTCTGTAGTTCAATGCATCAGGCATTTGATGGGCCAGCCTCTCTATTGTTCAGCTGCTGATGCTGGCGTGTGGGGAGAGAGGGGCTATGGTGATGACTCCACCCACTAGGCATGACTCAGCAGTATCGCCTTGCTTCCATGGTTGCCTGGCTTTCTTACACAGGCATTTTCCACCACGATCTCCTCTCTCACATCCCTTCGATCAGTCTCTCCACAGTCAACAGAAGCCCTCACCCTGGGATTGCTCCACAATCCCTAAACTCCAGCTTCCAGCCCCTGCGCCTTCCAGGAGACCAGCATTCCTGTCCGGGGAATGTATGGCTGTGGCAAGGACTGTCTGATTCTCATTCCATTTAGGCTGCCACAGATCAGCTGTTTCACTCTCAGCCTTAAATGTTTCTCCTCTGACTCAGACAATTGCCCAGATGTGGGGATCCGGACCCCTGCTTCAGTTCCCCCACCCGCTGAGGGCAGGTCCAATCCTACTAACACTCCTGTTTTTCCCCCTAGTTCTTTCATCCTACTGAGTTTTGCATGGGTCTATATACTTTTTTCCACTAGTCAGGTCCTCCTGGCCACTCTCAGCTGGTGTTCTGCGTGCACTTTTGCGTCTGAAGGTGTATTCCTGATGTATCCGTGGAGAGAGATGTACTCCACATCCACCTACTCCTCCACCATCTTGTTCTCCTTTTTTTTTTTTTTTAAATAAGGCAGCACTGAATGAGCTAAACAGTGAACAGTTTAGCAGCAAAAAATCAGTGATGATATATGCAGTAAGAACAAAAATAACTACAAAACCTGTATTTGTAAATGATCCTACTCAAAATAAAACGGCTGTAAAGTTGCAAGGAAATAATACATAAAACTATCTGCAGTGCTTTCAATTATCCTTAATACTGTTCAGAATGGGTAAATCATCCTCTTTCAAATTTGGGTCACTTACAAAAGAAGCCAAAATGTAGGCTTGATGGTAAGCAGATGAAATAAAGGGTTGATTGACACCTAGCAAAGACTTGGTGAGTTGAGCCATTAAGTTACCTTATTTTAAAGACCCCCATACACCTAGTCCATTCTGAAAAAAAAGTTTTTGTTTTTGTTTTTTTTTTAACAAAGAAATTGCTATAAAATATACACTGACTGTAAGTAAGTTTGACTAGGGAAAAACAATAGTGACATTAATTAAGCCCATCAGCTCAGACCTTCATCGATGTAACTTGAACTGCTTATTTTTTAATGAACACAAGAGGCTTTCATAAAGTTTCAAGAAATCATCAAATACTCATTGTCTTTCAGGTTTTTACAAACTAATTTCTAACATGTTTTCCTGAAATACTGTGCTTCTGAATTAAAACAAACCTCAGTACAATGTAAGCTGGTTCAGTGTAGGTTATTTCAAGGCTCTGAAATTATTATTAATCATTTGCTTTGGCTATAAATGTGGTGACCCAGTGCCCTGATTTTAGTCAACATCTCACAAAAAGCCAATTTAGTTACTTGATTAAAAAAAAAAGTTCTAGTAGAGTATGAATAGTAAATATTTCTATTCAAAGTGTGAGCCACAAACATGTTTTCTTAACAGTTTATCCACCGGGAAATATTTTTAGAGATGGGTGATGCTGTTCTTGCTCTAAGTGCTCCTAGAGCAAAAATGTGTGTGATTTCTTTCAAATTCAAGAAACAGCATTAACTGAAAACCAGATGCCAAGAACCTGACAAAATCAGGTGAGACAGATTATTGTAGTAGTAGGTACTCTGCGACTTGGAAGGTGACAACCTCAAAAAATTAAAACATCGGCAAGTGTCTGCTTAAAATGATAAGCTGGGAGAAAACTGGCCAGAAGAACAGAAGAGTGTATTATAAAAGCATATATAATAGTGTATTATAAAAGGGGTCCATCATTTTATTAAGAAAACTGTAAGAGGATCTAAAATCTGAATGGGAAAAATCTTTAAGGAAGCAAAGAAATGTATCTCATTAGCTGTAAACCTAAAATAAGCTTCTTGGACCCCAAATAAAACTTCCTTATGACAGTGTTAGGGTTTAGAGGCATGCCAAACTGGGCCTCACACACACATCTGGGTGGACAAAACGAAGAGGAGACAGTGGCAAAGCAGCTCACAATGTCTATCTTATTGCTACTCCCCTCAAGAATATAAGGGCTTACCAGGTGGTGCTGGTAGTAAAGAACCCACCTGCCAATTCAGGTTAGATGTTAAAGATGCAGGTTCGATCCCTGGATTGGGAAGATCCCCTGGAGGAGGGCACAGCAACCCACTCCAGTATTCTTGCCTGGAGAATCCCATGGACAGAGGAGTCTGGCAGGTTGCAGTCCATAGGGCCACACAGAGTAAGACACGACCGAAACAAATTAGCACACATGCCAAGGATATAATAATAACAAACTTTTTTCTCAAATAAGTTTAAGTATTTTTAAGGACTATGGCACTTTCAAAAACTTGTCAAGAGAATGTGGGGATTCCAAATGTTTTAATATTTTTGCTCTTGTTGTTTCAGAAAGGAAGTGCAGGCTTGAGATCGTTAAATTGCCCCACAGCTCTCCACAGTAGGGACTGTTTTATACATGAGCTGTCATGCTTCAGGTCTGTCAGAAGCAGGTCTGGGGCCATCGCCCAGATGTGTTTGGTTCTATGACCTTAATATTACACTTCAAACCGTTAGTGACAGAAGTAATTGCTTCTCAGAGGTGAAAAACCTTAGTAAGAAAGTCTGCATGTACCATTGCAGTAAAAGTGGGAGCTCTAAATGTAGATGTATTTGTCAAAGTACACCAAACAGGAGTCCACTAACTTATTTATCACTGGATTCTGTGTGGGTAATGTTGTTGTTTAATCACTCAGTCGTGTCCAACTCTTTGTGACCTCACAGACTGTAGCCCTCCAGGCTTCTCTGCCATATGATTTCCCAGGCAAGAATCCTGGAGTAGGTTGCCACTTCCTTCTCTAGGGTCTTCCCAACCCAGGGATCAAACTCATGTCTCCTGAATTTGCAGGTAGATTCTTTACTGCAGTCACCAGGGAAGCACAGACAGCATTTTTAACCATCCAGTACTGTAACATTAAACTCATCCTATTCCCTACATCACACCAAACAGATGCCAAATCAATGAAATGAATTGAAATAAAAATCCATTCTAATATCCCCTGGACAGGTAGGTAGATGAATTTAAGGGAAAAAGACTTCAAGACAGCTCTTTCCATCCTGAGCCTAGCTACCACTAGCTCATGGTACCAGCAAGGAGAGCAGCAGCATCTGGGAAAAGAACACATTCATCTTTACAACATGCCATTCAGCTGATGGGTAACTCAGGGTTGAGTAATGTGTATGGAAGGAGCATGTAATGACCTGCCTTATATATTGGACTTGATATGGTCTTTAGTGATCCTTTGTAATTTAATCAATTTTCTTTTTGAAGATTTTGAGTGATATACTTCACAAATTAACCATTTGTCACTAAAATATTAGAGCTGGTATTCAGACAGTTCACACCCAAATAGCTAAACCAGTTGTTCACAGCTGGCATCTGTTCTGATTAGTCAGAATTAATGCCTTGGATGACCAGCTGGTGAACATTTTGAATATCATACCTCTGTGCCTAAAGTCAATATCTATATTCACAGTTTCTATTATTTGCATTCATTGTTGGACAAGACAGAGCTGACAGGAAAGCCAGACTTATCTTTCACTGCTTGGATTTTAATCCCAATTCCATCTCTTAATTAGTTGTGTGACTAATCTCTAGAGATCAATTTCCTCACCTATAATACAGAGATAATAATACATGTCATCATATAGATACAGAAAGAGAAGAAGATTACATTAACTCTTGGAGAGTGCTTTGATCATGGTAGAGCTTGATCACGGTAAAGCACCCAATTTATTGGCAGCTGTTTTTACTGAGCATTTAAAAGCCAAACCTCCAACTGCTTGCACTCTTCCCACACACTTACAACATTCCCATACTGATAAAATAAAGGAAGGGAAGATGTAACACTAATTTCATGATAACCACTGCAGATTACCTGACACAGAAAAAGAGAAAAGCACAATACAATTTTAAGACAACCTCTTGGGGCTCACAGTTATCAAACATGAGTTCAAACATGATATATAATGTGCCTCCAAATTATTTCATCCTAAGAGCATAGGTTTGTATTCTGTGAGAAAGGTTTGGGTTATATATAACACAAGTCTGTAGAAATTTGTAAGCTAGTTCTTTCCTTACTGTGATACATGTCCACCTGAGCTAAATTATAGCTAATGTTTACTGAATGCTTAAATGAAGTATCTGACACTATTCTGAATGCTTTATGTACATACATCAACTCATTTAATTCTTCCAACAAACTTATGAGATACAGGTACTATAATTATTCCCATCTTACAGAAGGCTGAGTTAAGCCATAGAAGATTTAAAATTTAACCATATAAAATACACCTACCATAATAGAACTGGCATCCAACCTAAACCATCTTGCCCTAAAGCTCTTGCACTATACAACATATGTACAACTTCCAAAAATCTCATATAGGTGGGATCATTGGTTTTCTGACACTCAGCTTTGAATTAACAATTGGGACCAAATATATACTTAACATTTACCACTTCCTACATAGGCTGTTCCAAACAAATGTTTTTAACTTAATTGAGTATAAAAGGCCTTGAACTTGGAAATGAGAAAGTTGACCAAATAAATTTCAGAGGTAACACACTCAAAATGGAAAGGAACAGGGATGGCAAGGTATGCCTTTTGTTTTCTGACAGCATCCAAGAAGGGCATTACAAGCGACACTGGAGTCTACTTATTTCGGGAAGCTCATCACAATGACATCTTAGAAAAAGCAACCTATGATGATCACAGAAAAACAGGAAATACAAAAAGCACAAAGGAGAAATCAAAAGTCACCCATTATCCTACCACTCTGAAATAATCATTCTTAGTAACTTAGTGGAGTTCTTTCAACTCACAGTTTTCTAAGGAACAAAAAATATTATTTCATTGCGTACTGCACTATAATTACATGTAATAATGTATTTTTAAATTATTGCTAATCTTATCCATTTTATGTTATTTTATAGTTTAAAAGACCTAAATTTACATTAACAAATTAACTACATAAGGTTTAAGAAACACTAATACATCCATAAATATACACATGTAATTCTTAGTCTTAGGCATAACTAAGAATACAGACTTTAGAACCATGGGTTCAAAGAGCTGGCTATGTACCTCGCCAAACTGTGGAACTTTGGTCAAGTTAAATAGGCTCTCTATGCCTCAGATTCTTTGACTGTGAGGTGGGAATCTACATATTGTGGGCTTTTGAGGGAAGAAGAGATATATGAAAAACTTATAGAGCCATTCCTGGCATATAAGGGGCACTTAAGTTTATCTCACCTTTTCCTCCTCCTCTGCTGTTGATCTAAGAGCACACTCATGTCTACAGTAGGAGATGATAATTATTTATTCACTTACTTACTTATTTAGCTAGTAATAGTGAGTCTACTGAATACTGACCTCAACTCAAGCATGAGTGGCTCTATGCTAATTCTTCTTCATTCCACAATCATTTAAAATATCTAAATTTCATAATATGATCAGTTCAGTTCAGTTCAGTTGCTCAGTCGTGTCCGACTCTTTGCAACCCCATGAATCGCAGCACGCCAGGCCTCCCTGTCCATCACCAACTCCCGGAGTTCACTCAGACTCACGTCCATCGAGTCAGTGATGCCATCCAGCCAGCTCATCCTCTGTCATCCCCTTCTCCTCCTGACCCCAATCCCTCCCAGCATCAGTGTCTTTTCCAATGAGTCAACTCTTCACATGAGGTGGCCAAAGTACTGGAGTTTCAGCTTTAGCATCATTCCTTCCAAAGAAATCCCAGGGCTGATCTCCTTCAGAATGGACTGGTTGGATCTCCTTGCAGTCCAAGGGACTCTCAAGAGTCTTCTCCAACACCACAGTTCAAAAGCATCAATTCTTCAGCACTCAGCCTTCTTCACAGTCCAACTCTCACATCCATACATGACCACAGGAAAAACCATAGCCTTGACTAGATGAACCTTTGTTGGCAAAGTAATGTCTCTGCTTTGGAATATGCTATCTAGGTTGGTCATAACTTTCCTTCCAAGGAGTAAGCATCTTTTAATTTCATGGCTGCAATCACCATCTGCAGTGATTTTGGAGCCCAGAAAAATAAAGTCTGACACTGTTTCCACTGTTTCCCCATCTATTTCCCATGAAGTGGTGGGACCGGATGCCATGATCTTTGTTTTCTGAATGTTGAGCTTTAAGCCAACTTTTTCACTCTCCTCTTTCACTTTTATCAAGAGGCTTTTGAGTTCCTCTTCACTTTCTGCCATAAGGGTGGTGTCATCTGCATATCTGAGGTTATTGATATTTCTCCCAGCAATCTTGATTCCAGCTTGTGTTTCTTCCAGTCCAGCGTTTCTCATGATGTACTCTGCATATAAGTTAAATAAACAGGGTGACAATATACAGCCTTGATGAACTCTTTTTCCTATTTGGAACCAGTCTGTTGTTCCATGTCCAGTTCTAACTGTTGCTTCCTGACCTGCATACAGATTTCTCAAGAGGCAGATCAGGTGGTCTGGTATTCCCCTCTCTTTCAGAATTTTCCAGTTTATTGTGCTCCACACAGTCAAAGCCTTTGGCATAGTCAATAAGGCAGAAATAGATGTTTTTCTGGAACTCTCTTGCTTTTCCCATGATCCAGCAGATGTTGGTAATTTGATCTCTGGTTCCTCTGCCTTTTCTAAAACCAGCTTGAACATCAGGAAGTTCACGGTTCACATATTCCTGAAGCCTGGCTTGGAGAATTTTGAGCATTACTTTACTAGCATGTGAGATAAGTGCAATTGTGCAGTAGTTTGAGCATTCTTTGGCATTGCCTTTCTTTGAGATTGGAATGAAACTGACCTTTTCCAGTCCTGTGGCCACTGCTGAGTTGTCCAAATTTGCTGGCATATTGAGTGCAGCACTTTCACAGCATCATCTTTCAGGATTTGCAATAACTGAACTGGAATTCCATCACCTCCACTAGCTTTGTTCGTACTGATGCTTTCTAAGGCCCACTTGACTTTGCATTCCAGAATGTCTGGCTCTAGGTCAGTGATCACACCATCGTGATTATCTGGGTCGTGAAGATCTTTTTTGTACAGTTCTTCTGTGTATTCTTGCCATCTCTTCTTAATATCTTCTGCTTCTGTTAGGTCCATACCATTTCTGTCCTTTATCGAGCTCATCTTTGCATGAAATGTTCCCTTGGTATCTCTAGTTTTCCTGAAGAGATCTCTAGTCTTTCCCATTCTGTTGTTTTCCTCTATTTCTTTGCATTGATCGCTGAAGAAGGCTTTCTTATCTCTTCTTGCTATTCTTTGGAACTCTGCATTCAGATGCTTATATCTTTCCTTTTCTCCTTTGCTTTTCGCTTCTCTTCTTTTCACAGCTATTTGTAAGGCCTCCTCAGACAGCCATTTTGCTTTTTTGCATTTCTTTTCCATGGGAAGGGTCTTGATCCCTGTCTCCTGTACAGTGTCACGAACCTCATTCCATAGCTCATCAGGGACTCTATCTATCAGATCTAGGGCCTTAAATCTATTTCTCACTTCCACTGTATAATCATAAGGGGTTTGATTTAGGTAATACCTGAATGGTCTAGTGGTTTTCCCTACTTTCTTCAATTTAAGTCTGAATTTGGCAATAAGGAGTTCATGATGTGAGCCAGATATTTAAACCTGAACAACTCACAATTATATAACTAATAACTTTAGCTTCAACTACAAATATTGATCTAAGCTTCCTGTATAAAACCCAGTAGTACTCAGCTTTTACCTAAGCATGTCAGTTGGTTAGGATGGAAAAATTAGTTAATGAGGGAATTTCACACCCCCCCCCCCAATCACAGGTGAACTGCAACCCAATTTCAGACATAATTTATTCAGGTCATAGGCCATATGTTGGACCACCATGGTTTCAAGAAAGTCTTTGCTGAGAATGACTAATTTATGTCTATCATGGCTCTGCTTTAAGCATAGGCTTTCTTGAACTCTTAATCCTGTAAAGTCCTGAGTTCTCCCTCTCTGTTCCATCCTCATTGATGTTTGGTCTGTTTTTATATCAGAGCTGACCTTCTGATTGCAGAGTTCTCAGGCTCTCTACCTAAAATCACTCAAATTTGGCATGAGGATTTTCTATAACTGCACAGATTTGGTCAGCCATATTTCTATTGTTCTGACAATTTCTGATTCTATTTGCTATGACACAAATTCCTGTAAGAGAAAATTCTGAAAACTCTTCTAGTGTAAACAACTTGTTAATTTTATATACATAGTCACTTCTCTTGCCAGTGAATGGGATCTGTGGATGATATTATGAGAAAAAAAATGCATTATTTTCCCTGTTTTTAAAAGCAGAAAGAAAGAGTACCAAGCTGTGTTTCCTGGAAGATTCTTCTCTGTTACTCAAAAAGTTTCCTCTAGAATCATTTATTTTTGCTCTTATTAAATATTTGCCCCTGCTCCCAGTTCAACAGCTGGGACTAAACCTTGTCTTTCTGCTACTTCATTTGAGTTTGCTGTTTAATATATGTACATGTATATATGCATCCATATTTACATATATAAAACACACCTTATATAACATGCATATTTTATACACACATATATGTGTATATTTATATATCATTAAATTTTACCATAAGAAACAGTGACACTTGCAGGAACTCAACTTAAAGAATGGCAAAATTGGTTTTCTAATTAAGTCACTGCATGTTGTTTTTCTCAGCAGCTCTGCTCTCATATAAATCCCTTCCTCTCCTGAATCCCACGCACCATCCATAGCTTGTTCCCTTCCTTCCCACTGTGCCATCCTTTATCAACAGGAGCAGTCAAATCAACCCTTGGAGTGTACTTAAAAGCACCATATGCCCAACAGAAGAGCACTTGAATTACTCTGTATACCAGAACCTGCTGTACATCATAACAGATTATGAGCAGAGACCAAAAACTAAGACATGATGTGATCTTATAAGCCATCAGAAACTGTCACCTGAGAGCACTCCTTGTCCCATTTATTGTATTTCCCAGATTCTTATTACTACCAACTAAATCAGTCAGGCTCTTACAGGGTTCTTGGATGCAAATGACTTCTGACCTAAAGCTAGTCATCCAGCTTCTTTCTTTATAGGCATCGTATTTAAGAAAAAAAAAAAAAAAACCAACAGAGTACTTGTGAGTAGGCAAGCTTCTCCATGATGAAAAAACAAACAAACAAAAAAAAGGAAGAAACTTTTCTAAGTAACTTATTTGAGTGACTTCCTTTGTGGAGTTTCCTGACAAAGAAAGAGGTAGTGACAGAGTAAAGACAATTAGTTCAAAAATCTAAGCAAATAACACATAAGTTTAATACAGAAATATTCCTGATAGAATTGTTTTCCAGTTCTGTGATTTACCTTTTATATTCAAGTCCAGCCCTGCCTCTACTGTGTTTTTTTAACTCTCTCAGGCTTAAAAATTAAATCTTTTTTCACGGGGTCCTAAAAGCCTAAACCCACTCCAGTATTCTTGCCTGGGGAATCCCATAGATAGAGGAGCCTGGCTGACTATAGTCCATGGGGTTGCAAAGAGTTGGACATGACTGAGCGACTAACACACAAGAGCCTAAAGAAGGCTGTATTTATATCTCACATCAAATAGTTTAGGTTCAGAAGGACTGAGTAGCCTCCCTTCACACTGACTTAGCTTCAGGAAGAAGTCACTTTGAAAAAATATAGGGATGAAAAGCTACATATCAGTGTGCTTGCCCTACAGGCCAAGTAAGATTAGATGGTAGAACCTACTAAAATGTACTTGGCTCTTAGAAGATGTGGCAGGTGAGAAGAAGCTTTACACAGTGATATCAGAGAGAGAAGGCAGGGAGAGACAGTTATTTAGAGCAGCCTTGAAAGGAATAGTTGCATATGGACACAAACATGGCGGAGGGAGCCTACTAAACGAGTTACAACAAAAAACTCCAGTTTCATGGCCATGTTCCAATGTGTGCGTGTGTGTGCTCAGTTGCTCAGTTGTGTCCAACTCTTTGTGACCCCATGGACTGCAGCCCAGCAGGCTCCTCTGTCCATGGGATTTCCCAGGCAAGAATACTGGAGTGGGTTGCCATTTCCTCCTCTGGGGATCTTCCTAACCCAGGAATTGAACTCGTGTCTTCTGTGTCTCCTGCACTGCAGGTGGATTCTTTACCACTGAGCCATCTGGGAAACCCTGGCCATGTTCCTATACACATACATTTTTTTCTGCAAAAGAGATATTTCCATAGGAATGTAGAGTTGCTCTAAAATTTTTATTAGGCTGTAGTATCTAAACATACAGCATACGTTAAAATAGATTGAAAACACATACATCAGAGATGGAAAAGTCATATCACTATCCCTCTGCCAGTTACATAAAACTGCAAAAGTAAACGTTTAACATTTAGCATACTGACCCATATTACTATGGGTATTTGCTTCAGCCATTTTCTATTTTCAAGATGCATTAAAATTTTGGTCGAATGGGGCTTTCTAGGTGGCACTAGTGGTAAAGAGTTCAGTTCAGTTACTCAGTCATGCCCAACTCTTTGCGACCCCATGAACCGCAGCACGCCAGGCCTCCCTGTCCATCACCAACTTTCGGAGTTCACTCAAACTCACGTCCATCGAGTCAGTGATGCCATCCAGCCATCTCATTCTCT
Source organism: Bubalus kerabau (assembly GCF_029407905.1). Lineage (NCBI taxonomy): Eukaryota > Metazoa > Chordata > Mammalia > Artiodactyla > Bovidae > Bubalus > Bubalus kerabau. Next base: position 41,448,030 of record NC_073642.1, read on the forward strand.
GCCGTCCCCTTCTCCTCCTGCCCCCAATCCCTCCCAGCATCAGAGTCTTTTCCAATGAGTCAACTCTTCGCATCAGGTGGCCAAAGTACTGGAGTTTCAGCTTTAGCATCATTCCTTCCAAAGAATACCCATGACTGATCTCCTTTAGACTGGACTTGTTGGATCTCCTTAACCCACCAGCAAATGCAGGAGATGTAAGAGATGTGGGTTCGATCCCTGGGTTAAGAAGATTCCTTGGAGGAGGGCATAGCAACCCAATCCAGTATTCTTGCCTGGAGAATCCAATGGACAGAAGAGCCTGGTGGGCTACAGTCCATAGGGTCACAAAGAGTTGGACAGGACTGAAGCAACCTGGCAGGCAGCATGCACCTGGGGACTCAGTTCTGTGGTGTTTTGGGAGTCATTCCTGGAGGTCAGGCCTCAAGTCATCTCCTCAGGTCTTCCAGCAATTTTATTTTAAAGCACCTAATTCCCTGTATTACATTCCATTCAAGATATTTAAAGCAGGTTCTATTTTATGAACTAAATGCTATGATGAAGGTCTGGATTCAAATGCCTCAATCAATTAATTGGTAATGGCTACCTAAGGTAATGTGTTTAGAACTTTGAGAGTGAGGTCCAAACTCCACGGAAAAGATATTTTTTTATACCTGGTTTGGGAGTGTTTAACATTTGCCACCTTAATATACATCAGCCTCACTTAACAAATTATTCTGTGTGTGTATTGCAGGGTACGGGGCTGGGGGGTAGATTACATATGATAGATATAAAATCTGCAAAGATAGGTGAAATTTCAAAATTTCATTTTTATTCAGAATACTGTGAAAATGAACTAGGCATACCAAATTAAAGATTGCATAGAGGAAAATGTTAGATTTAGTCACAGGAATGCTAATTGAACCATATATGAGTTATAATTTATTATACTTGAAATAGCAAAAGTTACTTCAATACAATGCCACTAGTCTAAATCCAATCTTCAAGGATACAAAGGTCTGGCCATTTTGTTCTCTGAACTTGCTGAATTGCTCACTGCTGGAAATGATTTTAAAGGATTAATTTTAAAGAAACTTCAAATCAAAAACCAAAGTATTAGAAAAGAATGTAACAACAACAACAAAAAACCCTGTGTTCCTGTTACTTCGTAACCATTTGCCTTGGTTATATAGGTTGGTGAGAGGATATTTTCCCCCCATTCTGAAAGGCAATCATTTTTTTCCTGAGAGTGTTAATACTTCAGTCATTTAAGCTTCCTAATTTGATGCTTTTTGGTTAAGAAGGAAACCTTAAGTGAGGAAAGGAAATGCTGAGAGGAAATTACTTGAACAGAACTTAATAGTTTTGTGATATGAAGCTGTGATCACATTTTTTTCACGGTATGAGTCAGTCATATAAATGTTTGGTTTACTTAGTTTCTTAATTTGACATGAGACTAAACTGGGTAAAACTTGTCAGTAAAATGTTGTTTTTCTTGAGTTAAACCAGATTGATTTCATTATTAATATAGCATCTCATATTTGTAAGTGAAACTGATTTAAGTGGGCTTTCGGTCATCATAAATCTCATTTTTAAAAGTATGTTTTTAAATGGATTACTAGCCCATGCTACAATTTCAGCAAGCCTGCCTCCTACATGGGGATTTGACGATCATGGTTATAGCTACTATTAGTGCCAACACAATGTAAGTAGGGCTCATTATGAAACTCTCTGGGGATTTCTAAAGTGATTACATTCTCTTTAAAATCCACAAAAAGGAACTCGTCAAAAGATAACAATTCAATGAGATGAGATAGGAGCCATCTGGTTCACTTGTAAATCGTATCCTTATTTTTTATGGTATGTCATTGCTGCTCTATCCTATTAGCATGAGAGAATGAAATCCAGGAAGGCTGACTTTTATCATTTTTTTATCTTATAAAAAAGGAAAAGAGGTTGAACACCAAGTATTACAGTAAACGTCCTGCCTATTCATTGGAAGGACCGATGCTAAAGCTGAAGCTCCAATACTTTGGCCACCTGATGCGAAGAGCAGACTCATCTGGAAAGACCCTGATGCGGGGAAAGATTGAAGGCAAGAGGAGAAGGGGGTGGCAGAAAATAAGATGGTTGGATGGTATCATCAACTCAGTGGACATGAGTTTGAGCAAAGTGTGGGAGATAGTGAAGGACAGGGATGCCTGGTGAGCTGCAGTTCATGGGGTTGCAAGGAGAGGGACACAACTTGGCGACTGAACAACAACAAAACCCAATTCCTCGAACTACCTTTCTCCATGCAATCAAGTATGTGCCCCAATGGTTTCAAGTTATAGGCAAATACTCAATACAATTTTTTTTTTAATTTTATACCAATCTTTTTCATTTGGGGGCTTCCCTGGTGGTTCAGACAGTAAAGAATCTGCCTGCAACGTGGGAAACCCAGTACATTACCCACATATTTTTCTCAAGCATACAGAATAGGTGGTTAAGTTCAGTTCAGTTCAGTCACTCAGTCGTGTCCGACTCTTTGCGACCCCATGAATCACAGCACACCAGGCCTCCCTGTCCATCACCAACTCCCGGAGTTCACTCAGACTCACGTCCTTCAAGTCTGTGATGCCATCCAGCCATCTCATCCTCTGTCGTCCCCTTCTCCTCCTGGCCCCCAATCCCTCCCAGCATCAGAGTCTTTTCCAATGAATCAACTCTTTGCCGCAGGTGGCCAAAGTACCGGAGTTTCAGCTTTAGCATCATTCCTTCCAAAGAACACCCAGGGCTGATCTCCTTTAGGATGGACTGGTTGGATCTCCTTGCAGTCCAAGGGACTCTCAAGAGTCTTCTCCAACACCACAGTTCAAAAGCATCAATTCTTCGGCACTCAAGCTTTCTTCACAGTCCAACTCTCACATCCATACATGACTACTGGAAAAACCATAGCCTTGACTAGATGGACCTTTGTTGGCAAAGTAATGTCTCTGTTTTTGAATATGCTATCTAGGTTTAGAATAGGTGGTAACCAGCCTCAAACCTGGAAGGCTTCCACCACCAAGAATATCTCCTTGACTCAGGTGCCATAGTGATTAAAAGTTCACTACTACAACAAACTAAGTTAGCTCATGATAACAAGTGCAAACTTATAGTGCTCTGATTCATTTCCTATCCATTCAAAAAACCAAGAAATCCAGAGGTTCTGTGTATGACTTTGGGTTATGGCGCTCTGTTTTTACATGTAAAACTCTTGAGAAGGGTAACATATGGAGTCCCTACAGCTTGTAAGGAATTGGATTGGTAAAACTCTTTCCAAGTGGGTGCAGGACCACATAGGATATGGGATCACTAGGGTCCCTGAGGACCTGGGAGAGAAGAAGGTGTTTTATTTAACTCTCAGACTTGATCCCTGCTCCTAAACTAACTTCTCCCTCAAAGAAGTGAATTTTTTTTTCAAGTGCAAATCCATTTCTTCTTCCAGGGGAGCATTTCCAACAGAATTCAATTCCCTGATTCTCACCCTGCCTCTTATGAGAATTCCCCCTTTAAGTTTCTATTCTGGCTCCCACCTCACTAGACCCTAAGCCCAACCCATCCAGCAGCAAGCCATTTTGTGGTGTGAAATGGTGTAGCACAGTAGGAATTGCATGGGCTTCGAAGACACATAGCCCTTGGCTGGAGTCTCAACTTTATCACATACTGTATGGATCATGTTACTGATACAGTGTTCTTTTCTCTGTTAATAGGGTCAATAATATCTATCGTACAGAGGTTGTGATTGGCAGAATAAGAGCTCTCAAAGATGACTACACATCATGCCCCAGATTCCGTCAATATGATATTTTACAGGCAAAAAATGACTGCAGGGTATATAGACTCTTTATCCTGGAAGATTATCCTGGGCCCAATCTAAGACATGAGTGCTTAAAAGTGGTGATACTTTCCAAGCTGTGGTCACGAAAAGATGTGACAGCGGAACAAAGAACAGGAAGATGGCAGGATGAGAAAGATTCGATCTGCTACTGCTGGCTTTGAAAATGGTGGAAGGGGTCCATAAGCCAAGAAACAAGGACGGCCTTTGGAAACTGGGGAAGTCAAGGAAACAAATTCTCCCTTAGAACCTCCAGAAAGGAACACAGTCCTGCTGGCCCCTTGATGTTAGCCCAGTGAGATCTGTGTGAGACTTCTGACCGACAGAACTATAATATTTAATATGTGTATTGTTTAAGCTACCATGCTTGTGATAATTTGTTTCAGTGACAATTAAAAAAGCAATACAGAGGTATTGTAAGAAAGCATAAGAAGAGGATCTACCATAGTGCCTGGCACAGATAAAGCCCTAAACAAGTATCAGTTTCTTCCCACAGTTTATCTAGGAAATTCTAATTCATGTATTCACAACAAGAAACAAAACAAAAAACACATTCTATGTGCCAGACACCATTCTAGGAACTCTTGGAGTTTACAACCTTATCAAAAAAGCAAATTTTTTTATGTACTGCAGTAATTTTTTCACTTTCTACATATACCAGACTCAAGTAGGCATTTGTTGGTCTCAACCATTGTGCCAAAGGCTCCCATACATTCATACTCATACACGTCAGCAAGACCCACCAACAGCTGCACACCTCCTAGTCTTTTGACCCCGTGAGTCTGTTTCTGTAGAATTCTAAATGAAGAATATTATTTAGGTTTATTTTGCATTCAGGAAGCAGATGGAAACCAAATGTTACTGATAGGTTTGATCTTACTGTGCCTGTCTCTGATCATAGGACCATTCAAAATCCATCAGAAATGACCTCATGATGGCCACAAAGCAGAGAGGCTCAAATCAGTCACTTCTGAGGGTTAGATGGGAGACAGGGAGAGGAGTGCGGAGAGAAGGGTATAGCTGCTATTCCCCTTAAAGCTTTAAAAGATGGAAACACTGAATTAAACATCGATTTTAGTAAGTTCAGATTCACACCATGGAGTGCAGGTGAACCTGGGTATAAATTCAAGTTGTTCTTGCAAAGGAGGAAGCACTATAGAAGAATCTGTTTAGACCAGCTGGGCCACATGGCCTTAACTTCCTCACTCCACCTTTCCTAGAGCACTTGGTATTTTCCTCAGACTTACAGTGAAGGTGATACAATTCTCTGACCAGCCCTTGAGACAAATGCTTTTGGATGTGAAGGGCTAGGAAATCCTCCATGATCTTGACCATGCTAGATGTTACAGGGTCTTCTGACTCTGCCCACTCTTCCTGGTAGAATTTATGGCAATTCTGCTTCTGGATATTAAAATTCAATCCTCTTTCCAGAGGTAGAAATCCATTCCAGATTTGAGCAGCTGAGAGCTAGTACCCCATGAGGAGCACTCAGAGAAACATATTCTTATCTTGTGATGACCTTTATAGCTTTACTCTGCTTCCAAGTGTCCCTTGCAGCTATATTCGAATCCCAGTGACTACAGGGAGGACCTGCTAGAGAGGTGCAGGCTTTTATTACAGCAGGGTCCCTGGATAGATAGGTTAGGATTTTCAGCAGGGGATTTGCCAGCCTCACAACATGGTGTTTTCTCCCTAATTGAAGCAGCCCACTGTCCAGAAAAATCAAGTCTCACTGTTGGAGAAGGAATCTAATCATTTCACTCTGGAATGATTCTGGGCATCTGATGGATTGGTGGAGTTCTCCTTGTTGGTTCCCTGTCTTTTCTGTGTGTAAATGTTTGTGTGATTTTTTTTTAATGTTTTTATTGATGTCAAGACGTTGACATAAAAACAAGACTAATAGTGTCTGATTTAGGCTTCTGGTTTCCCACATCTCCCCCATCTCCTTGAGCAGCTGGCATAGCTGGAGGACTGTTTACTCTATGGCTTATTTCCCCTTATCTTTGATGTCCCAGGATGTCAAAGGTTGTAAATTTAATATTGATTTTATAAAGTAGTTTTACTCTAACATGTCAGTTGTGATTAGCTTCAACCTGGAAGAAGCTCAGTCACTGATCTGGATTTGCACGCAATGTGGCTCCCCAGCTCTCAGGCTCTCTGAGTGAATGCTTTATTTATAAGAGTGGCAATGGTTTATAAAGGCCAGGACAGCCCCCAGCCCCCAGCTCTCTCTCTGCTCTGAGCCTCCAGCACCTGGGCCCTTACATTTAGCTTGAAAATCTAAGTAGATCCGAGAGATGTATCATTTGCTGGCATGTCAACAGACAGAAGAGTTTATAGATCACATTATACCCCAGTGGCTATAACCAGAGAGAGAGGAATGAGAAGTCTTACTTGTGATTCCACCCCTCCCTTTCTTTAGTTCCCCAGTGCCCTCGTGTTTTGCCACCAGGGTGGGGGCTGCTGCTATAATAACAGTGATAAAAGCTGACATTTATTGAACACTTTTTATATGGTGATCACTTAATAAGAGTCAGGGATGGTACTGAGGGTTTTCCATGCATCATCTCATTTAATGCTCACATCAGTCCTAGGAAGTGAGTATATATTATTACCCTATTGTTACTGAATACTATTATCACTACCATTTTACAGATAAAGGAACAAAGAATGGCCGGGATCACACTGCTGCACATTTTGAGGCTGAAATTCAACCCAATGCAGTCTGACCACCTCCCCTGCCACAACCCATATTTTCATCTCCGACACCATAAGTGCTTTATCACAAAACTTGGAAAAGACATTTTTACACTAATCATGCTGACGTTAACACCTTGGTTTAGGTTAATGTTCTCTGTTCTTATTTTTTTGATACGAATTAATATTGAAACATAATTGTAGAATTTATCCGCAAATCCTATTTCCTTTCTTAAGAAGAGACCGACAACTGGTGTGTTTATCCTGCCCCACTGATCTTCTCTCCCTTCTCACACCTTGTAAGAATTCTTCCTTAGAGAATGAAGCTGAGGATGCTCCCCACTTTGTGGCGGGAAGCTTTTCCTGAAGCCATGTGGCCATGTTCCTGCTCATCAGCTGCCACGGCAGGTGCTGCAAAGGGGCCACATGGCCTTCCAAATTAAGGAAATGAATCAAAGCCTTCTTACTTTGGGAAAGCTCAATTCACTGTATTTTAACACTGCAAAGGCTAGTTCACCAGGAGGCTGACAGAGGGCACTTGGAAACTTTATCTCCCAAGTTAAATACACTCCTTACCTGTGAGCCAAAGTCCTCCATTCTTTCCCTGAGGCTGAGATGTTCCAGGCAAGGAGTCTGGGAGTGCTTTTCCTCATATTTGCCTTCATCCCTCTTCCTAGATGTTAACAGTGGGGGCAAGAATACATTAAGGCCAATTGAAGACAGTGCCAAATTCTCTGATATGCCTCCCATTAAGAGATGAGATCTCTATTTCACCCCTTTGATTCTGCGTGGGTTTCTGTGCCTGCTCTGACTAACAGAATACAGTAGAAGTAATGTTGAGCACATTCCTGGACCCAGACTGTAAGAGATTGACAGTATCCACCTTCACTTACTTGTCACACATAAGAAGTTCAACTACTCTAAAGGAGAGACAATACAGCAAGGCCCTGAGACTACGTGGAGAAAGAGAGAGACCCAGCTGAGACTGTCAAGTGATCAAATATGTAAGTAAAGTTGTCTTGAGCCCTCCAGATTAGCCCAGATACTATCTGAAAGTCACCAAATGATACCAACCAAAGAACAGAAGAGATGCCTAAATTCTTGACCCACAAAATAATGAGATACAATAAAATGGTAGCTGTCTTGCATTAGCGAGTTATGTAGCGATAGCTAACAAGTACAGGCACATAGGTGTTTGGACTGGATCACTTTAGCGTTTAAGGAATGTAAACCTGGGGCATGCACTCACAGATGGAAGGCTGCTCTGTCTAGCCTGACTCGATGCATTTAAGCACAGGGAAGAGCAAATAACTCTTAACTTGTGACTTGAGGACATTTCTGCAGGACAACCACCAGTGTGCTGCCTTGTGGAGCAAGTCTTCCCAACTGATTACACATTGTTAATGACGGATTAATCTTTTGGTATACTGGCATCTCATAATTCATGGACCAGTCAGAACCCAGCCCTCAGCAAAGCATACTGAGCCCACACTTTGTTTTTCCTTTTAATTTCCTTAGTTACCACATTATTTTCAACAATCAGAAGGTAAATTTCTTCACTTCAGAAGAAGCACATAGAAAACCTTGCTCTCGGGTAGTAAGAAAACACTTTTTTTTTGGTTGTAAGGCTTAAGAATTGTGGTAAAAGACATAAAGGTAGGCTCTTTTAGTTAATAGTTTCCAAATATAATTTCATTCTTCTATTTAATTGTATGTGTTTCAATGCATATGCTACTTGAAATATCTGTGACAAAACAGTATATTTTGGAAACATAATGGCACTTTTTTGAGTAGTTACAGTTTATCTGTCAAACCATAATATACTTTCATGGAAATGAGACAAATAAAAAAACACCTGAGTGAGAAACAAGGGAGACTTGATAAGTAGTCAGCTTGGTTTTATCCTCAAACTAAACTGGCCCAAACTCTTTTTTGAAGTGAAGTTACTAAGAATGTACTTCATTTCTACATTAAAGTCTCCATTGTTTGTGTGTTGTTATCCAACAGGAACAAAATACAAAAGCTGGAGAAGAAACTTCCTTCAAGAGAATCCCATCCTCAAATTCTACAGACAGATGTACCAGCCCTTGACTTCCCACATACAGGTTATCGTGGCTAGAAGTATAGAGCCTTTTATTTCAGACTTAACCTGACAATCACATATCACAGAACTCAGGGATCTTTGCTGGTATCAAGAGATCAGATTCCACATCCAACCCACAGGAATTTTGTTTTAGGAATTAAACTAGATTTCGGAAGATAGACAAGGAGTTAGCCAAAAGACAAGGATTGGAGAACCATAAAAAGACAACATCACATCAAAGGCAGAGGAGAGGATAACATTACATTATTTAGGTAGTAGGATTTGGTGTGATTTTTATATTCTTTGTACTTTTATATGGCTTAATTTTTTTGTCATTAACATGTGTCATCTATTTAAAAAAGAACTAGAATATCATGAAAATAATATATTTCAAAGTAGTCAAGATGTTTTAAACAGGCCCAGAGGTCTAAGAAGATAACAACTTCTCAAAAGAAATGCAGTCTCCCCCGCCCCCCATCCCTCCCAAACCTTTTTATGGTGCAGTATTCTGCTGAGCAGAAAACTCCAAGAGCAGAAGAAAAAAAAAAAATTGGAAATATTGGTTTTAATCCTTCAATGATTAACTGCTGAATATTAAACCAATGGAGGGGAGGAGCCAAGATGGCGGAGGAGTAGGACGGGGAGAACACTTTCTCCCCCACAAATTCATCAAAAGAGCATTTAAACGTCGAGTAAATTCCACAAAACAACTTCTGAATGCCGGCAGAGGACATCAGGCACCCAGAAAAGCAGCCCAACTCTTCGAAAGGAGGTAGGAAAAAATATAAAAGACAAAAAAAGAGACAAAAGAGGGAGGGACGGAGTTCCGTCCCGGGAAGGGAGTCTTAAAAAGAGAGAAGTTTCCAAACACCAGGAAACCCTCTCACTGCCGAATCTGTGCCGAGCTTTGGAAGCACAGAGGGCAACATAAAAGGGAGGGGAAAAAAAAAATAAACAATTAAAAATCGCGGATTGTGAGCCCTAAGGTAACTCCCCCAGCGGAGAAGCAGCGCAGACGCCTGCACACGCCATTAGCAAGCGGGGGCTAGGCAGGGAAGTGCGGCGCGGGCTGTGTCCCTTAGAGTAAGAATCGGGCCGAATGTCCTGAGCGCTATCTGAGCGAAATAATTTGGGCTAGCAAACCAGACTGTGGGATATCTACCACGCGAAAAGCCAGCCCTAACCTAAGACACCGCCAGGCCCGCTCACAGAACAAAGGACTGAACAGATATAGCCGGCTGCAGACCTTCCCCCTCCGGTGACAGGCAGCCAGAGCTGGAAGGGGGACATCGCAGCCCCAGAGAGACACTATCTATAAAACTGTAAGCAGGCTTCTTTGCTAACTAAAACTTCTTGGGGGTCTGGACGGTCAACATCTGCCTGAGAAGGTGCGCCGGTTTTACACCCAGATAACCGAGTGGCGGGGAGGCGATAAGTCGCAGCATTGGCGCCCGCCAAACATCTCATCACCTGAGCTGCTCGGATCTGGGAAGAACACAAAACGCAGGCCCAACCGAGTGTGCGCCTCTGAGGACTACCCGAGTGCCTGAACCTGAGCGGCTTGGACCTGGGAGCTCAGCCCAGGGCCGGCCTCTGATTGTTCCCGGCGGAACAACCTAGAGCCCAAGCAGTGTGGGCAGGGAGGCTACACGCGCTGTGAGCGGGGGCAGACCCAGTGTGGCTGCGGCATTGCGAGCGCACGCCAGTGATATCTGTTTGCAGCATCCCTCCCTCCCTCCCCACAGCGCGGCTGAACAAGTGAGCCTAAATTAAAAAAAAAAAAAAAAAATAGTGTCCTCAACCATCCCCTTTGTGTCAGGGCGGGAACCAGACACTGAAGAGACCAGCAAACAGAAGAAGCTATAACAGAGGGAAACGCCTTGGAAGCTACAGGCCATAGATTAAAACCCTGTGGTTACTACGGATTACATAGGAAGGGGCCTATAGATCTTGAGAAATATAAGTCGGACCAAGGAACTGCCAAAAATGAACTGAACCCACAATACTCACAACAAAACCAGAGAAAGACCTAGATATATTTTTACTATTTTTACGATCAATCTTTCTTTCTTTCTTTTTTTTTTTAATTAAAAAAAAAATTTTTTTTAAGTCCTCTATTGTCCTTTAATTTTCACTTTTATAACTATTACTTTGCCAAAAAAAAAAGACCCTATTTTTTTTTTCTTCTTCAGCAAACTTCATATATATATTTTATAATTTTTTGACCGTGTTTTTTTTTTTTTCTTTTTTCTTTTTCTTCTTTTCTTTAACATTGTATTTTTGAAATTCCAAACTCTACTCTAGATTTTTAATTTTAGCCTTTTGATATATGTTATCAATTTTGTACCTATAGTTTTTTTCATAATTTCTGTGACTTTTTTTTTTCCTCTGTTTCTTTCTCTTCTTCTTTTATATAACATCGTATATCTGCAATTCCAAACTCTACTCAAGAATTTTAATTTATGCTTTTTGGTATTTGATATCAATTTTGTACCTGTATTTTCTTTATAATTTTTGCGACATTGTTTTTGTTGGTTTGTTTGTTTTCTCTCTTTATTTTTCTTCTTCTTCTTCTTTTTTTTTTTTTTTTTAACGTTGTATTTTTGAAATTCCAAACTCTACTCTAGATTTTTAATTTTTGCTTTTTGGTATTAGTTATCAATTTTGTACCTGTAGTTTCTTTATTACTTTCACGACCTTGTTTGTTTTTCTTTGTTCGTTTTTTCTCTCTTTCTTTTCCTTCTTCTTTTCATTAACATCGCATTTTTGAAATTCCAAACTCTACTCTAGATTTCTAATTTTTGTTTTTATGTATTTGTTACCAATTTTATACCTTTAAGAACCCAATCTTCAGGACCCATTTTTCACTAGTGTACGAGATTACTGGTTTGACTGCTCTCTTGGACTCTCCATTTTCTCCACCAGGTCACCTGTATCTCCTCCCTAACCCCTCTCTACTCTACCCAACTCTGTGAATTTCTGTGTGTTCCAGACGGTGGAGAACACTTAAGGAACTGATTACTGGCTGGATCTGTCTCCCTCCTTTTCATTTCCCCCTTTTATCCTTCTGGCCACCTCTGTCTCCTGCCTCCTTCTTCTCTTCCCTGTATAACTCCGTGAACATCTCTGAGCGGTCCAGTTGTGGAGTGCACATAAGGAAGTGACTACTGGCTAGCCCACTCTCTCCACTGTTGATTCCACCTCATCTCATTTGGGTCACCTCTAACTCCCTCCTCCGTCTTCTCTTCTCCATGTAACGCTGTGAACCTCTCTGAGTGACCCTCACAGTAGAGAAACTTTTCATCTTTAACGTAGATGTTTTATCAGTGGTGCTGTATAGAAGGAGAAGTTTTGAAACTACTGTAAAATTAAGACCGATAACTGGAAGTAGGAGGCTTAAGTCTAAACCCTGACTCCAGGGAACTCCTGACTCCAAGGAACATTAATTGACAGGAGCTCATCAAACGCCTCCATACCGACACTGAAACCAAGCACCACACAAGGGCCAACAAGTCCCAGGGAAAGACATAACAAGCAAATTCTCCAGCAACAAAGGAACACAGCCCTGAGCTTCAAGATACAGGCTGCCCAAAGTCACCCCAAAACCATAGACATCTCATAACTCATTACTGGATATTTCATTACACTCCAGAGAGAAGAAATACAGCTCCATCCACCAGAACATCGACACAAGCTTCCCTAACCAGGAAACCTTGACAAGCCACCTGTACAAACCCACACACAGCGAGGAAACGCCACAATAAAGAGAACTCCACAAACTGCCAGAATACAGAAAGGACACCCCAAACTCAGCAACTTAAACAAGATGAAGAGACAGAGGAATACCCAGCAGATAAAGGAACAGGATAAATGCCCACCAAACCAAACAAAAGAGGAAGAGATAGGGAATCTACCTGATAAAGAATTCCGAATAATGATAGTGAAATTGATCCAAAATCTTGAAATTAAAATGGAATCACAGATAAATAGCCTGGAGGCAAGGATTGAGAAGATGCAAGAAAGGTTTAACAAAGACTTAGAAGAAATAAAAAAGAGTCAATATATAATGAATAATGCAATAAGTGAAATTAAAAACACTCTGGAGGCAACAAATAGTAGAATAACAGAGGCAGAAGATAGGATTAGTGAATTAGAAGATAGAATGGTAGAAATAAATGAATCAGAGAGGATAAAAGAAAAACGAATTAAAAGAAATGAGGACAATCTCAGAGACCTCCAGGACAATATTAAACGCTACAACATTCGAATCATAGGGATCCCAGAAGAAGAAGACAAAAAGAAAGACCATGAGAAAATACTTGAGGAGATAATAGTTGAAAACTTCCCTAAAATGGGGAAGGAAATAATCACCCAAGTCCAAGAAACCCAGAGAGTCCCAAACAGGATAAACCCAAGGCGAAACACCCCAAGACACATAGTAATCAAATTAACAAAGATCAAACACAAAGAACAAATATTAAAAGCAGCAAGGGAAAAACAACAAATAACACACAAGGGAATTCCCATAAGGATAACAGCTGATCTTTCAATAGAAACTCTTCAAGCCAGGAGGGAATGGCAAGACATACTTAAAATGATGAAAGAAAATAACCTACAGCCCAGATTATTGTACCCAGCAAGGATCTCATTCAAGTATGAAGGAGAAATCAAAAGCTTTTCAGACAAGCAAAAGCTGAGAGAATTCTGCACCACCAAACCAGCTCTCCAACAAATACTAAAGGATATTCTCTAGACAGGAAACACAAAAATGGTGTATAAATTCGAACCCAAAACAATAAAGTAAATGGCAACGGGGTCATACTTATCAGTAATTACCTTAAACGTAAATGGGTTGAATGCCCCAACCAAAAGACAAAGACTGGCTGAATGGATACAAAAACAAGACCCCTGCATATGTTGTCTACAAGAGACCCACCTCAAAACAGGGGACACATACAGACTGAAAGTGAAGGGCTGGAAAAAGATTTTCCATGCGAATAGGGACCAAAAGAAAGCAGGAGTAGCAATACTCATATCAGATAAAATAGACTTTAAAACAAAGACTGTGAAAAGAGACAAAGATGGTCACTACATAATGATCAAAGGATCAATCCAAGAAGAAGATATAACAATTATAAATATATATGCACCCAACACGGGAGCACCGCAGTATGTAAGACAAATGCTAACAAGTATGAAAGGAGAAATTACCAATAACACAATAATAGTGGGAGACTTTAATACCCCACTCACACCTATGGATAGATCAACTAAACAGAAAATTAACAAGGAAACACAAACTTTAAACGATACAATAGACCAGTTAGACCTAATTGATATCTATAGGACATTTCATCCCAAAACAATGAATTTCACCTTCTTCTCAAGCGCACATGGAACCTTCTCCAGGATAGATCACATCCTGGGCCATAAAGCTAGCCTTGGTAAATTCAAAAAAATTGAAATCATTCCAAGCATCTTTTCTGACCACAATGCAGTAAGATTAGATCTCAATTACAGGAGAAAAACTATTAAAAAATCCAACATATGGAGGCTGAACAACACGCTGCTGAATAACCAACAAATCACAGAAGAAATCAAAAAAGAAATCAAAATTTGCATAGAAACGAATGAAAATGAAAACACAACAACCCAAAACCTGTGGGACACGGTAAAAGCAGTCCTAAGGGGAAAGTTCATAGCAATACAGGCACACCTCAAGAAACAAGAAAAAAGTCAAATAAATAACCTAACTCTACACCTAAAGCAACTAGAAAAGGAAGAAATGAAGAACCCCAGGGTTAGTAGAAGGAAAGAAATCTTAAAAATTAGAGCAGAAATAAATGCAAAAGAAACAAAAGAGACCATAGCAAAAATCAACAAAACCAAAAGCTGGTTCTTTGAAAGGATAAATAAAATTGACAAACCATTAGCCAGACTCATCAAGAAACAAAGGGAGAAAAATCAAATCAATAAAATTAGAAATGAAAATGGAGAGATCACAACAGACAACACAGAAATACAAAGGATCATAAGAGACTACTATCAACAATTATATGCCAATAAAATGGACAACGAGGAAGAAATGGACAAATTCTTAGAAAAGTACAACTTTCCAAAACTCGATCAGGAAGAAATAGAAAATCTTAACAGACCCATCACAAGCACGGAAATTGAAACTGTAATCAAAAATCTTCTAGCAAACAAAAGCCCAGGTCCAGACGGCTTCACAGCTGAATTCTACCAAAAATTTAGAGAAGAGCTAACACCTATCCTGCTCAAACTCTTCCAGAAAATTGCAGAGGATGGTAAACTTCCCAACTCATTCTATGAGGCCACCATCACCCTAATACCAAAACCTGACAAAGATGCCACAAAAAAAGAAAACTACAGGCCAATATCACTGATGAACATAGATGCAAAAATCCTTAACAAAATTCTAGCAATCAGAATCCAACAACACATTAAAAAGATCATACACCATGACCAAGTGGGCTTTATCCCAGGGATGCAAGGATTCTTCAATATCCGCAAATCAATCAATGTAATACACCACATTAACAAATTGAAAAATAAAAACCATATAATTATCTCAATAGATGCAGAGAAAGCCTTTGACAAAATTCAACATCCATTTATGATCAAAACTCTCCAGAAAGCAGGAATAGAAGGAACATACCTCAACATAATCAAAGCTATATATGACAAACCCACAGCAAACATTATCCTCAACGGTGAAAAATTGAAAGCATTTCCTCTAAAGTCAGGAACAAGACAAGGGTGCCCACTTTCACCATTACTATTCAACATAGTTTTGGAAGTTTTGGCCACAGCAATCAGAACAGAAAAAGAAATAAAAGGAATACAAATTGGAAAAGAAGAAGTAAAGCTCTCACTGTTTGCAGATGACATGATCCTCTACATAGAAAACCCTAAAGACTCCACCAGAAAATTACTAGAACTAATCAATGACTATAGTAAAGTTGCAGGATATAAAATCAACACCCAGAAATCCCTTGCATTCCTATACACTAATAATGAGAAAACAGAAAGAGAAATTAAGGAAACAATTCCATTCACCATTGCAACGGAAAGAATAAAATACTTAGGAATATATCTACCTAAAGAATCTAAAGACCTATATATAGAAAACTATAAAACACTGGTGAAAGAAACCAAAGAGGACACTAACAGATGGAGAAATATACCATGTTCATGGATTGGAAGAATCAATGTAGTGAAAATGAGTATATTACCCAAAGCAATCTATAGATTCAATGCAATCCCTATCAAGCTACCAACAGCATTCTTCACAGAGCTAGAACAAATAATTTCACAATTTGTATGGAAAAACAAAAAACCTCGAATAGCCAAAGCGATCTTGAGAAAGAAGAATGGAACTGGAGGAATCAACCTACCTGACTTCAGGCTCTACTACAAAGCCACAGTTATCAAGACAGTATGGTACTGGCACAAAGACAGAAATATAGATCAATGGAACAAAATAGAAAGCCCAGAGATAAATCCACGCACATATGGACACCTTATCTTCGACAAAGGAGGCAAGAATATACAATGGATTAAAGACAATCTCTTTAACAAGTGGTGCTGGGAACTCTGGTCAACCACTTGTAAAAGAATGAAACTAGAACACTTTCTAACACCATACACAAAAATAAACTCAAAATGGATTAAAGATCTAAATGTAAGACCAGAAACTATAAAACTCCTAGAGGAGAACATAGGCAAAACACTCTCTGACATACATCACAGCAGGATCCTCTATGACCCACCTCCCAGAATATTGGAAATAAAAGCAAAAATAAACAAATGGGACCTAATTAACCTTAAAAGCTTCTGCACATCAAAGGAAACTATTAGCAAGGTGAAAAGACAGCCTTCAGAATGGGAGAAGATAATAGCAAATGAAGCAACTGACAAACAACTAATCTCGAGAATATACAAGCAACTCCTACAGCTCAACTCCAGAAAAATAAATGACCCAATCAAAAAATGGGCCAAAGAACTAAATAGACATTTCTCCAAAGAAGACATACAGATGGCTAACAAACACATGAAAAGATGCTCAACATCACTCATTATCAGAGAAATGCAAATCAAAACCACTATGAGATACCATTTCACACCAGTCAGAATGGCTGCGATCCAAAAGTCTACAAGTAATAAATGCTGGAGAGGGTGTGGAGAAAAGGGAACCCTCTTACACTGTTGGTGGGAATGCAAACTAATACAGCCACTATGGAGAACAGTGTGGAGATTCCTTAAAAAACTGGAAATAGACATGCCTTATGATCCAGCAATCCCACTGCTGGGCATACACACTGAGGAAACCAGAAGGGAAAGAGACAGGAGTACCCCAATGTTCATCGCAGCACTGTTTATAATAGCCAGGACATGGAAGCAACCTAGATGTCCATCAGCAGATGAATGGATAAGAAAGCTGTGGTACATATACACAATGGAGTATTATTCAGCCATTAAAAAGAATACATTTGAATCAGTTCTAATGAGGTGGATGAAACTGGAGCCTATTATCCAGAGTGAAGTAAGCCAGAAAGAAAAACACCAATACAGTATACTAACGCATATATATGGAATTTAGAAAGATGGTAACAATAACCCTGTGTACGAGACAGCAAAAGAGACACCGATGTATAGAACAGTCTTATGGACTCTGTGGGAGAGGGAGAGGGTGGGAAGATTTGGGAGAATGGCATTGAAACATGTAAAATATCATGTATGAAATGAGTTGCCAGTCCAGGTTCGATGCACGATACTGGATGCTTGGGGCTGGTGCACTGGGACGACCCAGAGGGATGGAATGGGGAGGGAGGAGGGAGGAGGGTTCAGGATGGGGAACACATGTATACCTGTGGCGGATTCATTTTGATATTTGGCAAATCTAATACAGTTATGTTAAGTTTAAAAATAAAATAAAATTTAAAAAAAAATAAATAAATAAACCAATGGAGCTTCCTGATTTTCCTCCACTTTAAACATTATCTCTGTATGGGAGAAGTCTGGTCAATGTTGGAATACTGTGAATTCAGAACTGAAGCTGTTTAGGGTAGTGATGCCAATTCCTTTACATGTAATTGTAGTGTCTTCAAGATTTTTCCAAGCTGTACTGGATAAAAATCCACAAGTAAAAAATTCATACAATTTTTTCATAGAGAATGCTATTCAATGAGAAGTTAAACCTCATTTTATCATATCATAATATAAACATAGCTTACATGTACAAAGTGTAGCCTAGCTTCATCTTACTTCATCTTATAAAATGTTAAGCATTTCCTTTCTCATATTAAAAAATAAGCTTTCAAATTTAGAATGAACAATTTTACACATTTTTTTTTTAATGTGCAAGAAGTTTTATGAAATTCTTTCAGGCTGAGTGTGAAGGAGATCAGCCCTGGGATTTCTTTGGAAGGAATGATGCTAAAGCTGAAACTCCAGTACTTTGGCCACCTGATGCAAAGAGTTGACTCGTTGGAAAAGACCCTGATGCTGGGAGGGATTGGTGGCAGGAGGAGAAGGGGACGACAGAGGATGAGATGGCTGGATGGCATCACTGACTCGATGGACGTGAGTCTGAGTGAACTCCTGGAGTTGGTGATAGACAGGGAGGCCTGGTGTGCTGCGATTCATGGGGTCGCAAAGAGTCGGACACGACTGAGTGACTGAACTGAACTGAACTGTGAGGAAAAATTTGCAATTTTTTCATTCCACTGGTATAACTGAAGACATACAGGTTTGGGGGTTAGGAAGTCCTGGGTGTAATCACCAGATTTGCTATATATTGGGTGTGTGACTTGGTAAATTACTTGAACAGCATCCCCTTAAAAGGATATGTTAAGTATCCCTTACGCGGCAGGCGAGGCGCTAACCATTAAGAACACAAAAGAGAAGGTGGTACAGATGGTCTCTCCTTCCTTATCTCCCTGGGCCCCGCCTTGTCCCCTGTGTAAAATACCTGCCTACCTCTACCTTATGTGACTGTTGTCACGATGTTGATGCGATACAAAGAGCAAGCACCCTGAACAAAGCTGCTGTGGAAGATGAAGTACACTATTATCTTGAATAATATCACAACACAGGATGCGATTGTCTTCTGCATTAAAACCATGGACCCTCGGGCTGAGAAAGCACGTGTTAACTTTCTGTATTAGAAGCCTCATTACCTCAGTTTTTTACTTCAGCCAGCCCAGCAGGTGTGGAGCGCGTGGAGCGTGACTACGCGGGCCGCCAGCCCCGACTTCCGGTCTGCCGTGCACCTCTGCAACTGCGCATGCACAGCTGGCTGACGGTCGGCTCAGCGGTTTACGCTGAGAAACGGTTCTCAGCCACCCGGCAAGTGGGCAAGAGGCTAAAAGCCCGAGTTCCAAGGCGCACTTGGTAAAACCCCTCAGACAAGGTCCCCAGCAAGTCAGCAAAGCACGTTTGCACTGATGACCCGGCATTGTCAGTTTCCCTTTCCCTAGTCTCTCCCTTCTGGATCTCCCTGCCTGGATCACTTCCCTAAGTTACACACGTTCAAACCCTTGCCTCGGACTTTGCTTTAAAAGGAAAGCCAGGCTAAGTATCTATAAAAGGAGAAAATTTAGGCAAAATTTTGTGATCCAAGTGTGTAAAACAGACCATACAGTGAAATAGTATGCAAGCATTGGAAACAGTGAATCCAGTTAAATGTGAGAAATTTTCAGGATATTGTTTGGTATGAAAAGCAAGATGCAGAGCTGTTATGTAATATGAAATAAAACAAAAAATAGCCTCCCCTAAATCCTTGTATCTATATGAAAAACACTTACTTGAAAATGTAATATATGAGAATTTCCTTTTTAGTTACCTTTAAACTAAAAAAGATACTAGTTTGTTAAATGTGGTTGGTGGTGTGGGAGTGGAAGGGAAGGGGTTAATGAAAGAAGGAAAAAGAGGTCATCATTTAAAAGATCACATGTATGACATAATGTTACTATTCCATTCGGGTAAAACTATACACATCTGAGTACCTGCCCGTGACAGATAAAAGAGGACAATCACCCGTCTGCTGGGAGATGAGGTTTCAGGTAGGGTTTTATGTTCATCCTCAGACTTTTCTTGTTTTAAATTTTACAATAAGCATAGATTAATTATATAATCAGAAAAACATTAAAGCAATGAATACCCAACAGAAAAATGAAGGGACCATTTGGCATATTGGTTAAGAGTACAGACTGTGGAGCCAGACAACTACATTCAGATCTTGACTCTGTCACTTATGATTGCATGATCTTGGGCAGGTTATTTCATTTCTTTGGGTTTCAATTTCCTCATCTGTAAAATGGAATTCATGGGATCACAAAGAGTCGGATACAACTAAGTGACTGAACTGAACTGAACTGAAAATGGAAATAATAATAATGTAGTACCTGCTTCATTGGACTTAAGAAAATTAAATGGGAAATGCATAGCAAGCTTTCAGAATGATACCTGGCACATAGTAAATGCTGTATAGAGTTTAGCTATTATTATTTCTTTGTAATTGATTTTAGAAAGAAAAATAGCTGAGCTCTTAGATGCTACAGCCTTTAGTTAGAGGAGTTATGCTTCACTGTCATGGCAGCGGGGTGACCATTCACCCACAGCCACTCCACTCCTTCAGCTAAGACAACTTCTGCTTCTAGGAGGAAATAAAAGAGAGAGAGGAAGGAGAAGGAGAACATGAACAAAGAAAAAAGACAAAGGAAAGAAGAAAATAGCTCCAAAGTTTCCAGTAGAATACTGGTTGGACAGAGTATGCCTGGCAAACAGTGCCCTCTTCACAGGTGTTCAGCCTGGCCTGAAGGGTTCTCTTTCCAACTTCCTGGTCATCTCATTTCTTCAAGAAGCAGATAAGTTCACATTGGTGATCTATTTTTTTTCGTAATTGAGATGCAACTGTTAGTATAGTACATTCTGCTGACATTAATGTCATACTTCCTAGACACCAGATAAAAAATACTTTTAATTAGTTATAAATGAGAATGTATACACAATTCTGAAACTGTGTCTTCATCATCAAAGTTTGCTTCCAAACATGATACATGTGGCTTTAGTGCCAATTCTTACTAATTGTGCAATGCAGTGTGCTGACAGCCATGACACAGTTCCCCATATCCAGTCACAAAAATATTTCTAATTAGTCATAAATGAGAATGTACACACAATATTTCCAATAGCCACTCTGTTCCTATCAGAGTTCACAACAGAGAAAACTTAAACTGTTGCCACTGAGCTGCCTTGCTCCAATTCCACCAACTCCTGTTTCAGAAATGCTTGGAAAATGGAATCTTTAGATCTTACTGGGGTAAACAGATCTAAGGTAGATTTCAGCCCAAGTTCTTTGAGATTCATGTACTCCTGAACCTGACTAAAATGCATACCATAGCCATTTCAAAGGCAGTGATAAAATTACTTGGTTAAATATTTTGGCTAGATTTCCTGTTTCCAGAAGCCTGAGCTTTGTATTATGTGGCTTGGGCATTTGCACGTGGCAACTAGGGCAGTATTAAATGACCCTACATCTGCCAACCTCCATAAGAACCATGCCCCATAGGGAATGCCCCAGGAACCCATCCACCACTGTGAACCACACAGATAGAGGACTCCAAACATCAATAACTGCCTTCAAATTCCTAGACCTTGAACTTTCTTTAGGAATCCAGGCTATAAGCCTCCTAAGATGATTACAGACCATCACATACCTCCCCTAGTTCAAAGTGTAGAGCCTATAAAATCACTGTATAGTTATAATTTAGATATTCTCCAAACTCAAGACTATGAAGCATTCTGATCTGCTCTTTAGATTTCTGTATAATATCTCCATCATTTTATAACAGGGTTTGTCTTCTATTGCTGTGTGCAAGTGGCAGTCCTATACAAGTCATAAGGCCCTGATTTATTCATCGTACATCACAGTGAAATGGGGGCTTCATGTGAGGGAAGGGAAAACTGTTCTGTTAAACTTTGCTTACTTTCACTACCTTTAAAAACTCATTAAATAGGATTCTGCCTTTTAGTTGCTGAAGTGTTTAAAGCCCTTTTTAATGAAAAATTCTAATCCTATATAATCACACCATAAGGACTTTCTTTATGTTCAAAGAGGAAACAGTGTTAAATTTTAATGCATACCTCTGGCAGGCTATAATAAAAGTGTTCAGTCAGTTTTAAATCCGATTAGTGTAACTGTTACAGATTAGAGAAAAACCCCAAGTGATTTGAAGCAAGTCCCCAACTCAGGGAGACTAATTCAGGGCCTGGGCCTGATCATGCCAGATTCTAAAGGAACATCAATACTTGTATTTGGTTTGCTCACAATTTGTTTAGTGGTTAATAAAACAGGGTCCCATACCAGGTATTGCAGGGCTTGAAAGACAGGCTTTCAAATAGAGGCAGATAGGACAGATTGCAATCCCTTCTTTGTTACTCAAGTGACACATTATTGTACCCTGGCTTATATTCTTATCTTTTCTCAGTATTTACTTCAGTGCTTCTTAATAGATTCAGTTGGGTAAAGCAGGAATATTAAAAACATCTGAGAAGAAATGCATATGTATATTCAAATATTTACGAATCTGCCCTCCCATCCACCTCACTTTGACCTCCTCTGTAGTCTAATACGTGTAGAGAAGAAAATAGTTATCTAAACCCTAAGATCACATGCTAGAATGTATGAAGGCACCTGCATTGAGCAATTAAAAATACTACCTTGTAGTTCTAATTCCTACATCATCCCAAGTGAGAATCATTAAGCTGACTGGACTCAAAATCAAGTGATCTGACATCAGGTCCCAGCTTTGCCCAGTGGCTCAGCAGGTAAAGAATTCACCTGAAATGCAGGTGACACAGGATCCCCTGAAGAAGGGCATGGCAACCCACTCCAGTATTCTTGCCTGGAGAATCCCACAGAAAGAAAGCCTGGCCGGCTATATCCATAGGGTCACAAAGAGTTGGACACAACTGAAGAGACTGAGCATGTCTACATGCACCCAGCTTTGCCACTTACCACTTGGGAGATCCTTACTGTTTATGAAACTCAGTTTTATCGTCTATAAATTAAAAATCATTGTATCTGATTTTTCTACATTTTAGGGTTGTTGTGAGGATTAGATTAATAAATCTGCATAGTCTTAAATGATGGCATGGTATTAACACATCTGGATTAGAAACACTTTGAAAGCAGTACTGGTCATCTTGCTTTTATATTCATATTCTCTTACTATTATGTACATATCCTAAGTGACTACACATCATGATTTTAATAATAGATGTCAATTTGCATATCACCTTAAAACTTGGGGAAAGAACAGTGTATCCAACTAAGTAAGTTGTCCGGAAAGGAACTGAAATCCTTTTCACCTGGGTTAACATTTGACTCCAACTGCCTTCCCTATCTGGACGCATTTTAAAGACAATGCCTATTTGAATGTCATGGTTCTCTGGGCCTTTATGCCTCTGGAGTGAAAGGCTTTGGGCTCCAGGTAGTCATTATTCACCAACCTTCTTCTCTCCTGTTCTCCATTTTATGCTACCAGACCAAAGCACTCAGTACTGCTTCAATATCAAGAAAATATAACCAGGCCTTAGATAAATTAATGATCACTGAAGAATAGAGAATACTTTTCACCTTTCAAAAAAAATATGAGTGATAAAGAAAAATTAATTTGGTCATTATAAAAGGATCAGAAAGGGGAAATCAAAGCCAATACAAAGCCCCCACAGTAAGAGAAAGGACAGCAAAAATAAAAGTAAAAACAAGGATTCATGAATGCAGGAAGAAATTAAAACAAACCTGCAGGCCCTCTAAAATACAGCAATCAGGCAGCTCCATGCATGCATCCCATATTTGCATTTTTATTTTACATGAAGTATTTTTGTATCTGCTTTGCCTAAATTTGGCCTCTTACCAAAGCCTAATGACTCTACTTTATGTTAAGCTTTTCGAAAGATCTAAACTTAAAACTAGGAAGAAAAAAAAAAAAACCTGTTAATTTATCTTGCAGGAAAAGGTGTTATAATTTGAATGAAAAGCAGCACGCAGACAGATAAAAAGGAGCTGGCACAAACCTCAGGCAATCAGTAACATTTTTTGTACCTGCAGGCTGAGAAATTGTCTCCAGTGTTGTACGATGTTATTACCATAGCCTATTTTCACTTGAACATTAGGTTCAAGCCTAATTGTGTGAAGATTTGAATGTTCTCCACAGATTTACTATTTTAATAAACTCATAATGTTAAAACACTATATGTGTTGACAGTGGTACTTACAGTGTATTAAGCAAACAAATCATTTTCTTTTAAATGCTAAATAGACTAATTTGACCTTTCTACAGGCCCTGGTCAGTTCTGAAATGGTCTTTTTTAATAGTCTCTCTGATCTTTCTGTCTTTTACTCCATCCATCAACAAAGGTATTATCTTTGTAGACTTTTGCTGTTGTTCAGTTCCTTAGTCTTGTCCTACTCTCTGCAACCCCATGGACTGCAACATACCAGGCTTCCCTGTCCTTCACCATCTCCCGGAGCTTGCTAAAACTCATGTCCATTGAGTCAGTGATGCCGTCCAACCATCTCATTCTCTGTCAACCCCCTTCTCCTCCTGCTTTGACTCTTTCCCAGCAGCAGGGTCCTTTCTGATGAGTCAGCCATTAGATGGCCATACATGTATGGCCATACAGGTGGCCAAAGTATGGGAGCTTCAACTTCAGCATCAGTCCTTCCAATTAATAGTCAGGATTGATTTCCTTTAGGGTTGACTGGTTTGATCTCCTTGCAGTCCAAGAGATTCTAAAGACTCTTCTCTAACACCACAGTTCAAAAGCATCAGTTTTTTGGCTCTCAGCCTTTATGGTCCAGCTCTCACATCCATACATGACTACTGGAAAAACCATAGCTTTGACTAGATGGACCTTTGTTGGCCAAGTAATGTCTTTGTTTTTTAATACATTGTCTCGGTTTGTCATTGCTCTTCTTTCAAGGAGCAAGCATCTTTTAATTTTATGGCTGCAGTCACCATCCACAGTGATTTTGGAGCCCCAAAAAATAAAGTCTGTCACTGTTTCCATTGTTCCCTCATCTATTTGCCATGAAATATTGGGACCGGGTGCCATGATCTTAATTTTTTGAATGATGAGTTTTAAGCCAGCTTTTTCACTCTCCTCTTTCACCTTCATTAAGGGGCTCTTTAGTTCCTCTTTGCTTTCTGCTATTAGGGTGGTATCATCTGCATATCTGCTGCTGCTAAGTCACTTCAGTCGTGTCCGACTCTGTGTGACCCCATAGACAGCAGCCCACCAGGCTCCCCCGTCCCTGGGATTCTCCAGGCAAGAACACTGGAGTGGGTTGCCATTTCCTTCTCCAATGCATGAAAGTGAAAAGTGAAAGTGAAGTCGCTTAGTCGTGTCCAACCCTCAGCGACCCCATGGATTGCAGCCTACCAGTCTCCTCTGTCCATGGGATTTTCCAGGCAGGAGTACTGGAGTGGGGTGCCATTGCTGCGTATCTGAGGTTGTTGATATTTCTCCCAGCAATCTTGATTCCAGCTTGTGCTTCATCCAGCCCAGCATTTCTCATGATGTACTCTGCATATAAGTTAAATAAGCAGGGTGACAATATACAGTCTTAACGTACTCCTTTCCCAATTTGGAACCAGTCCATTGTTTCATGTCCAGTTCTACCTGTTGCTGCTTGACCTGCATGCAGGTTTCTCAGGATGCAGGTAAGGTTGTCTGGTATTCATGTCTTTTTAAGAATTTTCCACAGTTTGTGGTGATCCACACTGTCAAAGGCTTTAGTGTAGTCAATGAAACAGAAGTAGATGTTTTTCTGCAATTCTCTTGCTTTTTCTGTGATCCAACTGATGTTGGCAATTTGATCTTTGGTTCCTCTGCTTTTTTTAAATCCAGCTTGTACATCTGGAAGTTCTCAGTTCATGTGCTGTTGAAGCCAATCTTGGAAGATTTTGCGCATGACCTTGCTAGCATGTGAAATGAATGCAGTTGTACGGTAGTTTGAACATTCTTTGTCATTGCCAAATAATAAGGTCACAGACCTTATGACGTAATTGTACTGATGGCTGTGGAGCAAGGTGGGGCTGCTATGAGCTATACTCATGAATATTTATGGTAACAAAACTATGCTCAGGTTTCAGAAAGAATGTGTGATATCTAGTTCATAAATCTATTTTATGGAGTAAAATTCAGGGCTGAGTAGGATGTGGCTGTATTAAAATACCAGGAGACATTAACTCTATGCACAAACAAGAGGGTAAATCATTGGTGTAGGTAATGCCAAGGTCAGAAGCACCTGGAGGTTGACATTGAGTTCAGCAGGGAAACAAAAAGAGGGTGTTATCTCTAATTTTAGCAGGTCCTTTGGGTCTCTTCTTTATTTTAAGAAATAATTTAATAGCATATTTAAAATTTGGGGTCCATTGTAAAAAAATTCAAATACACACACAATCATAAAAGAAAAAATTGTCAACAATTCTATCTCTGAGAAATTATTTTGTTATTGATTTTAGATCTCATTATTCCAGGCTTCTTCTGTGCATGTTTGAAAAAGTTAATCTGTCACACACTGATTTTTAAGTTCCTTTTTTTTTTCACACAACTTCCCATGTGTTTAAATATTCTCCAACTGCAGTAACACTCTAATACCTGTATAATATTCCATTAAGAAACATTGTGTTGCCTGTGGTTGGACATTTAGGTTACCTCCATAACTCAACTGGAGAAGGCAATGGCAACCCACTCCAGTACTCTTGCCTGGAAAATCCCAGGGACAGAGGAGCCTGGTAGGCTGCCGTCTATGGGGTCACACAGAGTCAGACACGACTGAAGCGACTTAGCAGCAGCAGCAGCCACAACCCAATTACAATGGTGATGAAATTACAGCAAATTCTTTTTGAATACCTAAATCTGAATATCCTCATAAGACATTCTGCAGCTCTTAAAACCTCTGACTTTTATGAAGTTAGTGACTCAGACTTTTCTACTGACTTCCATTTAATTTTAAGGATATAATACACACATATGCATACCCTTTTGCCTCAAAATAATTGCATCTACATCAATTAGCATTTACTTCTATAATTCAGTAATGTGCACTTCCTTCATGTAATAATTTGTATCTGCAGCATCATCCTTAGAATAACTGTATGAAATAATATACACACTTAAGAAACACCGAACAATTACTTCTACCCAATCCAAAGACAATTCTCACTTATTGATTGATTCATTCAACAGGTACTTATTGAGCACCTAGTGTATAACTTGCACTATACCATATGCCATGGCAGAAATATTTAATCATCCACACTGGGTATGTCTTTATTTCAAAGTCACCAGGGAATGTTTATGTTTTTCCTAAATTTCTTGAAATATCAGAAGTAGTACTTAATTTATGTTTTATGTATGTAAAGATGTCACTCTACTTTTGAGTAGCATGTGCACCTTTTCAGCTTGTTGACCAATTAATTAATAACAAGGAATTCCAGCAAATCTCTCTTGACAGAAGTATAGTCTATAGCAATCTGGGGCAAATTACCAGGATTTTAAGCCATTCTGTACTTCTTTAGGCCCTTAGATAACAAATAATAGATATCAGTTAGGCTAAGAGGCTTGCCTTGATAAATGAGATGGGCAAATGAGCAATTACATTAGCAGTCTTTAAGGGTCTGTCACCTACCCATGAAGTTCTGGGACCTATCCATCAAGATCATCCAGTACCACTCTTACATATCCTCATGCTAAATTGTGTTCCTTTATCCCATCATTTCACTTTTTAATACGTCTAGCTTCACCTTCTCAGTTGATTCAGCTCTAAACCTAAGATTCCACCCATTCTACCTCCCAGCCTTCAAACACCCTTCCAAACTCCCATCAGACTAAACAATGGCCCTCTCCCAGTGAATACTTCAAAGAACTCAAAGCTGGCCACCTTCTCAAAATCATTCCTGACTGGTTAGAATGAAAAGCAGCTTTCCAAAGAGTTCTATCTCAACAGCCTGCCATTCCCCATGGAAAGTGTATTTGGATATAGATAGTGTTGTTACATATGTATGAGAATATGTTTTACTTATTCACCTGCCTTTTTTCAGCCTGATTGTGAGCCCCTTATGACTGAGAACATGCTTTTTTCTCCATCCTATTATAATCCCACCCCCACAGAGTCACGCTGCTAAATGTTGGTGCCACCTTTCTTCAAGAGAGTTTTCAGTAATTACATTTTAACTGGATATGTATAAATACAGATTTTTAAAGGTGTGAGGCAATGGTAGTGGTTACCTAGTCCATCACCTTCTTGTTTTAAAGCTCACGTTTATTTAATACTTTCTACATGCCAGATACTGTGCTAAGCTCTTTATGTGAATTATCTCACGTGATCCTCACAAAAACTCATAGGATAGGAACTCTAAATATCCCTATTTTTGTATGCATAACAAAACTCTCCTTATGGCTTTTCACAGTGAAGTATACATAAATGAATGAATGAATAATCGCTCAGCCTAGGATCAGGACTAGAGTAGGACAGGAGAGCCGCCTGGGGAACAAGATTTAAGAAGGTACTCTCAGGGTTTTGTTAATATCTTTGTAAATTTCACACTCTAGGTGCCTCTCTTGCTTCACCTTAGCTCAGCCCCTACCCAAACCTTACTGTATGTTAATTTCTGCTTTAAATATCAGAGAAGGCAATGGCACCCCACTCCAGTACTCTTGCCTGGAAAATCCATGGACGGAGGAGTCTGGTAGGCTGCAGTCCATGGGGTCCCTAAGAGTCGGACACAACTGAGCGACTTCACTTTCACTTTTCACTTTCATGCATTGGAGAAGGAAATGGCAACCCACTCCAGTGTTCTTGCCTGGAGAATCCCAGGGACAGCGGAGCCTGGTGGGCTGCCGTCTATGGGGTCACACAGAGTCGGACATGACTGAAGTGACTTAGCAGCAGCTCTAAATATGCTTCCATATTAAATACAACAGTCTTATGAGATAGGACTGAAACTGACTTCAGTATTAAGAGTACATCCAAGAGACTTCTCTGGTGGTGCAGTAGTTAAGAGTTTGCCTTGAAATGCAGGGGATGTGGGTTCAATCCCTGGTCAGAAAACTAAGTAAAAATTACACTGTAAGTAAAAATTAAATGCCATGGAGCAATCAAGCCAGTGTGCCATGACTCCAGAACCTGCATGCTCTGGAGCCCACGTGCCACAACTGGAGAGTCCATGCACTGAAAAGATCTTGCATGACACAACGAAAATCTTGCATGCCACAAGACCTGAAGCAGCCAAATAAATAAATGTAAAAAATAATCATCAAAAGATAAACACATTCTTTAAAAAAAAAAAAAAGAAGAGTACATCCAAGAATTTCATAGATAAATGTGTCAAAATTCAAAACCTGGATCGATCACTTAAAATATCAGCCATTTTATTTGAATGCATTTATGTATGTTTCGTATCTTCTTCCTGGAATAACAGTATCTGAAGACAATGCTTTGCCTTTTAAGATTAGCCTTATATAGTATCTAACCCCACATATCAATCCAGGCAATAGATAAATGGAATACTATAAAATATTGGGAAATATAAATATATTTGCTTTTTATATTTTTTTAACTCATTTCACTATTTCAGGAGATAAAAACGTGAACTAGTATAGTAAAATAGATTTTGGAACTAGATAGGACTGATTTTGAACAGTCATTCCCCTATATGGACTTTAGAAATCAATTACCTGCTTTCAGTGATCTCAAATGTATATTTTTCTGAGAATTAGGCATACTGTAAGTAAAAATTACACAATGACAGCATATGTCACACATTCAGTGTGTAATAGCTGTTATGGTTTTATCATGTATATTTTTGGAGCATACATGATAGAATCATCATAATGTGGAAAGTATGACAACTTGATGTAACATCACAAATCTAATGTAAAATGTGATCGACTTAGACACATGAAGTATTAAACAGTCATATATCAGTTAGGATAGGCTAAATTATTCTGAGGTAACAAATGAAACACGAAGCTTGAGGGAGCTTAGCTTCAGCTACTCAGGGATTTGGGCTGACGACAGAAGCGCTGCTTTCTAATATCTGCTTCTTTTGGAACATTGCAGGCCTCTTTGTCACCAGCAGGATAAGAAGACCCTGGAGGGTCTCACATTGCTAAGTATATATTGGTAAAGGAAATGATATACATCACTTCCACATACAACCAATTGCAAAAACTAGTCAACAAGGCCCCATCTAACTAAGAAATGTAATCCTCCCATTTACTTGGATGAAGAAGAGATCAGACATTGAGAGCACTGAAAGACTCTACTATAAGATATGTCTCTTTGTCTAGGAGGCTGTCACAAAGTTCTCAAATTCTGCAAACAACTGTATGGATGCTTCACCAACAAGTTGTTTTTATTCTCATTGTTGCAGAAGCCATGAAACTAAGTTTATGGTTTTGGTTTTGGTTTTTTTAATTTTAAGGAAGGCATTTTATCCTCATTCTGACTTAGCATAGGCTGATCTGGTATTTGGTCAGTTTGGGTGTGAGGAAAAGAATTGCCAATAATCATTACTAGAGCTTTACTGAGTATGCCAAAATGAAAGAAGTTGTCATGCAGAAAGGAACTTTGCATAACAAAGTGTTAAGTGAAATACTACCAGGCAAAATAAGGTAATGCTCTTTTGCTGTCTAGCACCACAGAAGATGCTAACTGAAAGAGTAAATAAAAACACTCAACGTGCATTTAGCTTTCATAATTTACCTTCTGCAAGGTTGATTTAGAGTACGCAGAATATGCCACATTATTTAGGCTGTAAAAAGGAGCTGCTTTACACTACCTGCCATGTACAATTATAATAATCTGTCAGACAAATATAATTACAGAGTGTGATGTCTGTTTGAGTGTGAAGGCTTTGATTGTGTGGTATTGTCTGCTCTACATAGTGGCACAGCATAAACAATTGTACTCTGTGGTACCTCTCAGCCAGGACTAATGCTCCACATCAGGAACACCCCCATCAAGCAGCACAGATGGTTGGGTTTGGGTTTAAGATTGCTAGCTTTGTTTGGTTGGTTTTTTCCCCCAGAGCTTTTTCAGGGGCAAACTTGACCACAATAAGCCTTATGCAATAGAGTATGATAGGTCTCTAAGATATTATTAATAAATCATAAAAGTGAATGAGAACGGGAGACTAGACAGGATACGGTCAGTTAACAAGTGTCAACCATTTTAATGATGAAAAGTAGATTGACAAAGGAATGCATGAATCATTTTGATGATTAAAAATATAATTAGTGACATTCCCTGGGTTTAAAAGTTAAAGTTGCTTTTTACAGAGTAAGTTGTGATTGTAATTTATTATTAGAATGTCACATCAGCCAATAACATGGAAAAGGTAACCATCATTAGAGCCTTTCATAATGATATTTTGTTACATTGAAGGCATGTTTGACTTTAAATTAGTTGATGGTCTCCTCTCCATATCTCTACAATAAGTTGATCAGGCTATTTTAAATTTATTTTTCAACTGATGAACTTTAGATCATTTGTGACCTTCATACACAGAGATTTTGCTGTGGGACTTCTCCACCAAGGATATCTTTTGCTCTCTGATGTGAGATTTGCCTAGATGGGATCAGAATTACCATGCTAAATTATTTCAGTTGTGTCCACCTCTTTGTGACCCTGTGACTGTAGCCTGCAAGGCTCCTCTGTCCATGGGATTCTATAAGCAAGAGTATTGAAGTGGGTTGCCATTCCCTTTTCCAGGAGACCTTGCTGACCCAGGGATCAAACCCATGTCTATTAATCTCCTGCATGGGCAAGTGGGTTCTTTACAACAAGCGCAGCGCCACCTGAGAAGCCCACAAGATGCGATTAAGAGGTATTCATTTACCAACTTCTGCTCTAATTCATGTGATTCAGTTCAGTCACGCAGTTGTGTCCAACTCTTTGCAACCCCTGGACTGGAGCATACCAGGCTTCCCTGTCCATCACCAATCCCTGGAGCTTGCTAAAACTCATGTCCATCGAGACATTGATGCCATCCAACTATCTCATCCTTTGTCATCCCCTTCTCCTCCTGCCTTCAATCTTTCCCAGCATCAGGGTCTTTTTCAAGGAGTCAGTTCTTCACATCAGGTGGCCAAAGTATTAGAGTTCAGCTTCAGCATCAGTCCTTCCAATAAATATTCAGGACTGATTTTCTTTAGGATTGACTGGTTTGATCTCTTTGCAGTCCAAGGGATTCTCAAGAGTTTTCTCCAGCACCACAGTTCAAAAGCATCAGTTCTTCAGCACTCAGCTTTCTTTATAGTCCAACTCTCACATCCATAGATGACTACTGGAAAAAACGTAGCTTTGACTAGATGGGCCTTTGTCAGCAAAGTAATGTCTGCTTTTTAATATGCTGTCTAGGTTTGTCATTGATTTTCTTCCAAGGAGCAAGCGTCTTTTAATTTCATGGCTGCAGAATTTAACTTAATGCAGAGTACATCATGTGAAATGCTGGGCTGGATAAAGGCTGGAATCAAGATTGCCAGGAGAAATATCAATAACCTCAGATACGCAGATGATACCACCATTATAGAAAAAAGTGAAGAAAACTGAAGAGCCTCTTGATGAAAGTGAAAGAGAAAAGTGAAAAAACTGGCTTAAAACTCAGCATTTAAAAAATGAAGATCATGGCATCCAGTCCCATCACTTCATGCAAATAGATGGGGAAACAATGGAAACAGTGACAGACTTTATTTTTTTGGACTCCAAAATCACTTCAGATGGTGACTGCGGCCATGAAATTCATGTGGTAAAGAAGTTTAATATTGTAATTCAAAACAGTGCACCTCAGTTCAGTTCAGTTCAGCCGCTCAGTCGTGTCTGATTCTTGGCGACCCCATGAATCACAGCACGCCAGGCCTCCCTGTCCATCACCAACTCCTGGAATTCACCCAGACTCACGTCCATCGAGTCAGTGATGCCATCCAGCCATCTCATCCTCTGTCGTCCCCTTCTCCTCTTGCCCCCAATTCCCTCCCAGCATCAGAGTCTTTTCCAATGAGTCAACTCTTCGCATCAGGTGGCCAAAGTACTGGAGTTTCAGCTTTAGCATCATTCCTTCCAAAGAAATCCCAGGGCTGATCTCCTTCAGAATGGGCTGGTTGGATCTCCTCCCAGTCCAAGGGACTCTCAAGAGTCTTCTCCAACACCACAGTTCAAAAGCATCAGTTCTTCGGCGCTCAGCCTTCTTCACAGTCCAACTCTCACATCCATACATGACCACAGGAAAAACCATAGCCTTGACTAGATGGACCTTTGTTGGCAAAGTACTGTCTCTGCTTTTGAATATGCTATCTAGGTTAGTCATAACTTTCCTTCCAAGGAGTAAGCATCTTTTAATTTCATGGCTGCAATCACCATCTGCAGTGATTTTTGAGCCCCCCAAAATAAAATCTGACAGTTTCCACTGTTTCCCCATCTATTTCCCATGAAGTGATGGGACCGGATGCCATGATCTTCGTTTTCTGAATGTTGAGCTTTAAGCCAACTTTTTCACTCTCCTCTTTCACTTTCATCAAGAGGCTTTTGAGTTCCTCTTCACTTTCTGCCATAAGGGTGGTGTCATCTGCATATCTGAAGTTATTGATATTTCTCCTGGCAATCTTGATTCCAGCTTGTGCTTCTTCCAGTCCAGCATTTCTCATGATGTACTCTGCATAGAAGTTAAATAAGCAGGGTGACAATATACAGCCTTGACGTTCTCCTTTTCCTATTTGGAACCAATCTGTTGTTCCATGTCCAGTTCTAACTGTTGCTTCCTGACCTGCATACAGCTTTCTTAAGAGAAGATCAGGTGGTCTGGTATTCCCCTCCCTTTCAGAATTTTCCACAGTTTATTGTGATCCACACAGTCAAAGGCTTTGGCATAGTCAATAAAGCAGAAATAGATGCTTTCCTGGATCTCTCTTGTTTTTTCCATGATCCAGCGGATGTTGGCAATTTGATCTCTGGTTCCTCTGCCTTTTCTAAAACCAGCTTGAACATCAGGAAGTTCACAGTTCACGTATTGCTGAAGCCTGGCTTGGAGAATTTTGAGCATTACTTTACTAGCGTGTGAGATGAGTGCAATTGTGCGGTAGTTTGAGCATTCTTTGGCATTGCCTTTCTTTGGGATTGGAATGAAAACTGACCTTTTCCAGTCCTGTGGCCACTGCTGAGTTGTCCAAATTTGCTGGTGTATTGAGTGCAGCACTTTCACAGCATCATCTCTCAGGATTTGAAATAGCTCAACTGGAATTCCATCACCTCCACTAGCTTTGTTCGTAGTGATGCTTTCTAAGGCCCACTTGACTTTGCATTCCAGGATGTCTGGCTCTAGGTGAGTGATCACACCATCGTGATTATTTGGGTTGTGAAGATCTTTTTTGTACAGTTCTTCTGTGTATTCTTGCCATCTCTTCTTAATATCTTCTGCTTCTATTAGGTCCATACCATTTCTGTCCTTTATCGAGCCCATCTTTGCATGAAATGTTCCCTTGGTATCTCTAATTTTCTTGAAGAGATCTCTAGTCTTTCCCATTCTGTTGTTTTCCTCTATTTCTTTGCATTGATCGCTGAAGAAGGCTTTCTTATCTCTTCTTGCCAGTCTTTGAAACTCTGCATTCAGATGCCTATATCTTTCCTTTTCTCCTTTGCTTTTCGCTTCTCTTCTTTTCACAGCTATTTGTAAGGCCTCCCCAGACAGCCATTTTGCTTTTTTGCATTTCTTTTCCATGGGGATAGTCTTGATCCCTGTCTCCTGTACAATGTCATGAAC